>NW_023416306.1:159170547-159914297 GCF_014176215.1 Rousettus aegyptiacus
TTTTTTTTTTTTAATCCTGCCAACAGGAAAAGGATATGATGATGAGATTAGGATATCCACTTATTACAAGTTAGCAAGATGAAAGAGAGCATATGCGACTAGCAGGACAAATTAAGTGCCTACTTTTAGCACTTATTTTTCCTCCAAGTAGAAATTCAGAATTAGCCAAAGACGAGGCCAAATGCTATGAGAAAAAATATTAAAATCAAAGCGCTATTTAGTTCCATATCCTTAGATAGCTTCTAGATGACCGGGTTAATGCTCATGTGGATTTCTCCCCTGGGGGTTTCCTGAGAGGCCATTGAATGCAGCCTGAACAACTGCTTCTATGGGCCCCCTCAGTTCACTATATATCTCTAAAACGTGTGTGCGATAGAAACGTGTCCAATTAACAGTTATTAGAATGTGAACGGCTTTCTAAATGTCACATATCTTGTAATTAGTGAAACCAGAACTGGCGATGAATGGATCTCTCAATTCCTATTTGAGGTGTTTAAATAACAGCCAATATTCTGCAGGTGACTTTATATAAAATAATAAAAGTGCACATAAGAATATAAAACAAAAAACAAAAAAACGATGTAAGACTCCTTAAATACATTATCGAAATTTTGTAGTTTCTACTTCCAGTCCAAGGTTTCAACCCTAGGATCACAATTTATTAAGACATTCGCTACAGCTTCCTGAGATTCAGTGTTCTGGTGAACAGCCAGTGCAGTTACCCAGACTGGGCAGCATCCCTCTGAGAGTTATAAAGAACATGTAAAATGCTGTGTGCATGAAGCATCGGTCCCCTAGCATGTGCTAAAAAATGTAAGGGAACATGATTATGCATTTTAATTCACATGACAGTCTAGGAGTTCAGACTAGAGTTTGTGGACCATGATGTGCCTGGGACCACATCTTCCTTGCACTTATGGGTTGGGTAATCTGGGACAGTGATGGCAATTACGTGTTGCTCTCATAGAGGTGTGAGGGTTATGGGGGTGAATGGGTATGACCGTGGTGCCATTGCTGATGTTTAGTAAGCTCTTAGGAAACACACACACACACACACAACACACACACACACACGCACACACACACACACACACACACACACAATGCTTGTTCCTATCACTTTAAATTTATCAGTTAAGAACTCTTGCTCAATATATTGTGGATTCAAATTTGACTCCACTTAGTTGTGTGACTTTTGGCATTAAACTCTCTGTGCTACTTTTTTTTTTAACTGTAAAATGGAAATGATAATGGTACCTCTCTCGAGGGGGTGATAGGATATTAAATGAATTAATATATGTAGTAGAATGCATGGCATGTTTAAATATTCAATAGAAATTACTTCTACTACTAATAGCAGAAGTAATGGTAGTAGTATATTTACTGCTGTCTTTGGGAAAGTGAGCTCCTTGTTAAAAGCATACAAATTTGTTTACTACTACAGACATTATAAGAAGAAATGTTCTATGAAGCATAGAGAATAGAGAAAAAATAGCGATGTAAATAAATTTACAGTAGATGGAAGTTCCATATATCCACAGGGGATAATCTTATTCTCTTCCTAAATTAATGATAGGCATAATGCTGCTATGACTGAAGATTACTGCTATAGTGTAAGTGTCTGTGTTCTCTCCAAATTATGTCAAAACCCTAATGCTTGATGTGATAGTGTTAGCAGATGAGTCTTTGGGAGGTGCTTCGGTCATGAAGACGGAGTCCTTGTAAGTGGGATTAGTGCCTTTGTAAAGCAGCCTCCCAAGGAGTCCCTTTCCCTTCTGTGTAATGAGGACACAGTGAGAAGTCATGACCATCATCCACCGCCCTGGCACCCCGATCTCAGATGTCCAACCTCCACAACTATGAGAAATCGATTTCTGCTATTGATGAGCCACCACCCAGCCTGTGGTATTTGTTATCCCATTGAAAGATATTTTAACAAAAGATCAGAAAAAACGTAGCATTGCTTAAAAACTCTTGGGTATTTTCTCTTTTTTTAAATCCCGTAAGACAAAATTGAGACTTTCTACAAATTTGTTTCTAGCATAAATTTTTGTATAAGTAATTATTAATTATGAAGGAAAATTTAGTAACTTTATGATAGATAAACTTGGCTTTACTGAGTGATCAAAGTTAACATAACCAATCAAAGATAAATTGACATGAAGTTCCTCCTGATGTGATGTAATAAGAAAGATAAAGAATCATTTTAATAGTATTTTGCCAGATATGAAAAAAACTCAGTTTGATCATGAGAAACCCTTGTACAAACACAAAATAAATGATAGTATACAAAACAGCTGACCAATTCACTTCAAAAGTGTAAAGATTATAAAAGACACAAAAATACTGAGAAACTCTTATGAAGACATAACAGTTAAATGCAATGGGTGATCCTGGATTGGATACAGAAAAGGAATGTTAGACTGACAACTTGTAAAATTCAAATTGGGTCTGGAGATTAGTCAATGAGAGTATATTGGTGTTAATTTTCTGTTTTTGACAATGTACCTTGGTTCTGTAAGCTGTTAGTTAGCTTTAGGGGAAGCTGAGTAAATGAAAAACTGACTCTATCATTTTTCAAGTTCTCTAGAAATCTAAATTTTTTAAAAGTTAAAACAAAAAATTAATATTCAAAAGATATAGGCACTTTGATATTTAATGCTTAGTTTAAAAATAAAAAAGTGACAAATTTAGAAAAATTCATAAGGCTAGAGGTAATGGATTTTTAACATATGTTTGGAAAAACAATCTAATTTTCAGTAATGACAATGATAATATAATTTAATTACTTATCATAACTCCAGCGGAATGGAATCCATGCCTTATCACAACATTATAAGATAGGTATAATTGTTCTCATTTTAAAGAGCAGTTGATAAGCAATTAGAGGGTTAAATTATTTGCCAAAACACAGAGCCCAAATATGTTTTCTATGTATTAAAGAAATTTTTATTTATCGAGTACCTAATAAGACTGTCACTTTGCATATATTATGTCTAAGCCTCATGATACCACCGCAAAAATTATTAATATCCTACTTAAGAATAAGAAAATTAAATTCAGAGGGATATTAATAGTAGGTTGCTTAAATGGTCATATTTGCAGTTCTTCTGTTCTATATATTTGTCACTAACTTCCCAGGAGGACATATGGTTGATTCAAAAATCCATGTTCTCTCCTTATATATCACAATGAGTCTATATCTAAAAGCAGTCAATAGAAATATTTTTTACCATGTGTCATTTATTAAAATGAAAACATTAATAGATGTATGTATATTTATGATTAAATGAATTACATATACATATATATTTTTTAATTCTGTAAAGTGAGAAGTAGGTGACATTATTTCCAATTTGGCATACACACACGCTCTCACACACACATACATATGTACATGACTGATCTAAGAAAACTAAGCAAATGTAGAAAAACCAAAAAATTTGCTATTCATTCTTTTTTAAAAATAAATTTCTTTTTATATATTATTTGATGTGTGTCCTGATGACAAGAAATGTGCTGGCCAAAAAATAATTACTAGTTTATGTAACAGGACTTAAGTTTGAGCCTTAAGCTCTGCTCAATTTGGAGAGTCAAATTTCTCTGTTCTTTTCTGGTGCACTTGTGGACCTGTTCAGTTAAGAATTTATTTGCCTGAAGAACTGAGGAGAGAATTATCCAAAGAACAAGGAGGAGCAGACAGAGAAGATAGACAAATATTAGAGCCTCGATTTTCAGTTTGAAAGTGGATTTGGAATAGAGCATTGGGTTTAATTGTTTCTAACCATATCCAAGAAGGAGGAGGAATCAGATTGGGGACTAGGTCTTGGAGGTTTAGGGGGAGGAAACAATGCCAGGGAAAAATTAATAAGTAATCTCACTCAGAAGTGCGAAATAACAGAAAAGAAAGTGAGTTGCCTTGTCTCAGCATCTATCAACCACCCATCTGCTCGTGCCACTGAGGCTCAGAGCATATCAGGAAAGTCGATGTGTTTGTCTCCAGAGTTTCAGGAGACCTGATGTGCCTGGTGGAAGGGCTTCGACGTAAGTTCCAGAGGCTGCTGTGCAGAATCTTTTACAAAATGGGGGCCTGTGGGAGCCCCTCCAGAATCACTAGCTCAGGTTATTTGAGGAAAAGGGGAAGGAATGGAGAGTCAACATGTAATAGAGGCAATGCAATGTCCCATGCGTAGGAGGCAGGACCCCTAGAGACTTTCCAAAAGATTGAGTGAAATTGTATAGAAGAGTTTTTGCATGAATATTTTAAGTTATTTTTTGGGGGGAAATACAGTAGAATACATTTTATTCTATTTAATGCATTCACTCTTACAGTGGTCTTGGGAAACAAGAGATACCAAATATTGAGTTGCCACTGTTTTATTTAGAAAGAAAACAGTTTTCTAAAAGTTTTTTTTTAAGCAAATACACATAAACCTATTCCTTCAACAAGTTAAGGTACATTAAAAAGTTTTTTTTTAATTACCCCAAAAGTTCTAATGGCTTAAACTGAAAATCAATTCTAAGAACAGTTCTAAGAGGGGCATAGTTTGGGCAAGCAGGTCTTTTCCAGGTGATCATTCTGAGTCCAAATTTGAAGAAGCTCTGTTCTCTTCTATTGCCCTGAAGTCACCACCTTCCTGATGGCCAGAGGGAAAAATCAGAATGGGGCTACACAAGGAAGGGTGTTATAAGCCAAGACCGTAAGTAGCCCATGGCCCTCCACTTTGCCTTCCAATTCTTGTCCCAAAGTAATTGCTGGAGAGCTGGTGACTGGCATGTGCGAGCCTAAGAAGAAGAAACTAGAGATTTGGCAAGTAGCCAGGGATCCCTGACACACTCAATGGGCATTTTTTGAATTAGGTTTTTAACATACTCAATAAGCACTGTGAGGGTCGGACACTTAGTAAAGGGCCTGCAAATAATAAATAGTCAATAAATCCTTGTGAATCAACAAATGAGTCACATCTTCTAAAATAAACCTAATTTTTTAAGTAACTAGTAAAATGTCTAAAGGAAAGTTAACCATTACATTTCATTATGTAGAGAAATAATTTAGTTAGAACTAACTTTATTTGACTATTCAATAAATTTATTCATTGTACATTTATGGAAATAAGGGATATATCAGTGAAAAAAGATCACTCAGTTTCCTGCTTTTACAGAGAATACATTCTAATGGCAACGTCAGCAAAGGAACAAATGAGTCATGACATATATTCATTCATTCAATGTATTATAATTTAAGTATTAATTATGTTTGAGGTACTGTTCTAGATGCTAGAGAATTGAGTGAACATTAAATATAAAAATATTTTCCTTCAGAGAACTTGTATTCTAGCGAGAGAGACTACAAACAAAATAAATCAATATCAATATATTACAGCCAAGTTCACGGATGACACTTTTGACCTGAGCACAAGTGTCACAAAACTACTCTATTGTCAAGGACTATAGCTGTAGCCTGTAGAACTATGTCATTTCTCCATATGCTTCTATGGCGTTAACCTCACTCTCATTTTATGGAAGTATTGAGTAAGACAGTCCTTCATGGGTTTCCTGAATTCCTACTTGTATCTTTAGGCATATCAAGAATGCCAGGTCTTGAAGGCTCTTTACCTGGTCCATTTCTCAGAGTTGTTTTTGTAGAGAGCAACCTCGAGGTAATGTGTGCTTCAGGGACGGAGAGCAAGTTTTCTTACTGCTTGCTATACAAGCAGTGGATTATGCAAAGTCAGTTTCTCGCAGCCGTAAAAATCTATTGATCATATAGCATTTATGTGGTACCCTCCACATCATGGGACTTGGGGGCATAGGAAACAACACGAATATGGTAATCCTCATGCTATTTGTATTGTCTCTGACCCAGTTTTGTGTCTCCTAACAGAATCCATAAAACAATATAGGTTTCTTCTTAGTTAAGATGGAGGTATAATCAAATCCAAGACCCCATAAGAAGTCTACAGATAGAGTTCACTGTTGGTTAAGCTGTGTTTGAGATATTTATTAAACATCCAAGTAGAGATGTCTATTGTGCATTAGGATGTACAGCTCTGGAGTTCAGATGAGAGGTCCAGGCTGCAGGTAACATCTATAAGTCATCAGGATATACGTGTATTTAAAGCTTTGAGACTTAATGAGTTCACAAAGGGAGTAAATATATTTAGACAAGAGTAACCAGGACCCAGAGTAAAGACACTTCAATGTCGATATGACAGCAAATGCCAAGAAATGCCATGGAGTGTTAAGTGCTACTTTATTGCTGTGGCAAAAAAATGACACCAACTTCTGAGAGAGAGGTGCACGGATATGTACTCTGAAGTATGACAGCCAGACATATATCTTTATCTCATCTTATACTGCTTACATTCTTAAAAAATTGGATATATTTTATTTCTTAAATACATCTACAACTTTTCCTGCCATACAGTCTTACGTTATTTATACTACTGGGCTTGGGATGCTCTCTTCATCTCACTTCTATTAAGAAACTCCTTCTGCCCTTTTAGATCTCTGCTAAAATGTCATCTCTTCAGTGAGGCTTATTGCAACCACCTCACACCCAGTTACATACTATCAAAATACATGTGCATTTCCTTTATTGCATGTGTCATGTTTTTTATATTTATTTATGTTTAAAGTTATATTATTTTAGATGTCGTTACATATTTACTTATACACAGATAATATCCCTCATAAGGTTCCACGAGAGCACAGATACCAACAGTCTTATTCTCTGCTACATTCCCGACATCAGGTCCAGTGCTTGGAATTCGGAAATAAATATTTGGAGAATGAATCTCGGACCTGCTGTTTAAACTTTGGCCTCTTCATTCATCTGAGCTTCTATTCACTCAGTTGTAGAATGATATCAATTTTATAGTTTTAAGAATTAATTAACCTCTCTTATATATGCTGACACATAGTAGGCCCTCAGTAAATAAACATTAATCACTTAGTACTGGAGAACTATATGGGAAAAATACACTAAAGAGGAACATCGTTTATTCAAAGGGAATAAATGAATGGGTTAGACTAGGCTATGAATGAATAATGAGCACATATAGAAGAAAAACTAATAGACAGAATGAAACTTCAAAGACTGAGAGGTTGGAAAAAATTCAAAGTGAAGCTGAAGAAGCTAGAACCAAAAATGAGTAAAGATCTAAGCAACGAAATGAAAAGAACACTGCACAAGAAGTGTCTATAAATCTAAGGAATTTCTCTGATTCAGAGGGAGCAAGAGATCAGCAAAGAAAAAGATCGGTAGTGAGGGATGGCTGAGATTGTTCTTGATAGAAGCAGCTGTGCTGTCATAAAATCCAACATAATACTTTCTTCTCAAAATAATAAAAGAGAATGATGAGAAGAGTTGCAGCAAACAGGTACAACTTCCAGAACAAGTGTTCAGTGTGGATTTTGAAAACTACTAATCTTGGGTCTAAATAACTGATTAAAAATTAAACATTACACGACCTTGACCAAACTCTCAGAAAATTCCAGAATTCGTAAGATGTCAAAGTGTTGTAGTTTGAGAGGCTTCACATTAGTACATGTGTAGTGTTGTCCTCTGAGATGGCTTTCTTTAAAAGAACATTGTGGTTAAAAAACGTCCTTGAAATGTATTTCCTGATTGTAAGTTTTATATCCTCTTATCTTCCCAGTTTTGTGCTTGTGAATTTTATCATTTTTGTAGATCTTCTTATGCGTGATGGGAAGCAGTCTGGTATTGAGAGATCTTTAAATTCATTTGATTAAATACGATGCTTATGAGTGTTATCATCTTCTGCCTCCTCTTCATCATTACGATCATCAGTATCATGAATCAAGTTAGTACTCTGAGTCAGTCACAGGCTGATGTTTTCCCTGTATCAGCTCAGTCCATCTTCACAACCAGAGAATGAGGCAAGTATTTTACTGAAGAGGAAATTAACTCTCAGAGATACTTACTATCTGACCCTGGGTCACGTTATAGCTGATAAATGGTTGTACTGGGGTTTCTTTCTCAACCTTTATTTCTTTGATGAAGAGGACAGAGAGGAAAGTCACCACTGAGAAGCAGAGGCAGAAGGTACAGTAAGGTGTCGAAGAGGCTGACAGGTGTTCTGGTTTAGGAAAGTGATGATAGGGATCGTGGGAGAGAAAAATTAATTTTTCTCTATCCTTCTGAGTTCTTAGCTGAGGCCTCAATAATAAAAGACAGATGAACAAGAGAAAAACAAACATAAGTTTATTAACCTGTATATCTCATGTGTACACGGAAGAATACCCAGGGAAAATGAGTAACTCCTGAAATTGTGTTAGAATTCAGGATTGAATGTCTTAACAGGGAAAGAGAAAGAGGGATGCAGACCTCTTAGGGAAGAAAAAAATAACTTTTAGGAAAGATAAAGAACGGATGGCTTTAGATACCCTTAGATGAACAGGAGGGAGGGATGATGGTGTGTGGAAAAGTCTGTCCGGGTGTGGTGGACACTGGTGACACTGGTCTAGTCTCCTCCCGACATGAGTCAATCTTTTCTGGTTGATGAAACTACTTGGGAGGGTATTTATGCAATTGCATCTCTTTTGGAGGATCTGTCTTTAGGCAGAGAAAGCCACTCCTCACATTTGCTGTTTTTCAAGTGCCTACAGATCAAAATCATCAATATGCCAAAGTGACATATTTTGGGTGGCATCTTTTGTCACCCTTCAGAGTCATGTTCAGATGATAGAAAGCCGAAGCCACACAGGATATCACAGTGACTTAGGATAGTGTTGAGTGTGACCTACCTTGGATGCTATCTCCAGAAAGGAATTAAAATGAAAAAATAATATGAATAGAGAAATCCAAGTGATATTCTCCATGGGCAGGTGTGTGAGGTAGAATTGGAAAAACACAGGCTGCACTGAACTTACTTTTTCACCACCAAACCTTGCACATGAACTGAGAGCGTTTTGTGTTATAAAATTTATTAATACGTGACAGGTAGGAAATATGTTTCTATTTGCTATGTTAATACCTAGTGCTATAAGCTTCTTCCTTCTCTAGAAATCACATGCTTAATCATTTGAGCGATGTTCATATTAGCAGGAGGAATCAAGCAAGCCCAGAGATGGTGGACTTTTCTATTCAGAACTATTTCAACATTACCATCTGGAATCCCACTCTTTTGGCTTTTGTTCCATTTCTGCTACATTATGTCCAGGCCTCGAGAAGACTTAAATTCCCTCAGCAGATTAGAGCCAAACCCAGCATTAATTTAGGGCTGTAGTGCATTCACACTGGCTCCATTCTCTTTTAAACAATTTCTCTAGACCTTTCTGGGGGTACTATTACTTTTTTTTTTTTTTAAAGAGGGAAATACATTTCTAAAACCCTGAGTCTAATTGCTGGCTATAAAGTAACTATGGCTTTAGTATAGATGCTTCTCTTTCCACAGCAAGAATGATTGGGCAAATGTACAATGTGGAGGCCAGGAGAGGGCTTGGGCAGTGGAAAGTGGGTTACTGCTGACCACAAAGATGCAGGAATTCAGCCATGTCCATACAGCTTCTGGACCAGACAAATATCTTTGTTCAGAGAGGGTTTCTGCTGAGATGACATTTCTGCAAACCAAATGGGTTCAAGTTCCATGGAAAGTAATGGGGTCTTTGAGAAGCCAGGAAAATAAGGCTATTAATGGAGTAAGAGTTATAAATGCCATACGGCATATGGAATAAATTGTGAAGAAGTAATCTTGAGACTAGAAGTCATAGATTTAATAAGACTCCATTTGCACCACATATACAAACAGAGTTAGGAATAAACCTTATACGAGGGCATGGGCAAAGCAGCACAAGAGCATTTAACAACTTATTCACAATTTTTTATTTGTTAGTTTTTATAAAAGGAAGACTAAATGGTATCCTACTCACTTAACTCTTGCAAACAAATACATGTCATAAAATAAATGTGATGCATAAACAATGATTTTTAAGATTTTTCTACCTCTGATAGTATATTTATAAATTTTGATATTTCATCAAGAAAATTTATGCCTCCATAGCTTGATATAACTTTTTAAAATCTCTTTTTGTAGCATTGGAGCTGAGGAGAACTAGCAACATTTGAAAGCTGACATTTTTCTGTTTGCAAAGTTAATTTAATTTTATGTTTCACTTAGTTATGTACATATAGTGATCCATTTAACTTTCAGTCTCGCAAACATTTTCTCTCTATTCTTGTGTTTGGAATTCTTAAACTATGGGTAAAAGTTAAGTGTACTACTACTTGAGCTTCTTTTCAATGCAAAAAAAAAAAAAATGGTGGTGCGACACTCCATATTAAACCCCAAATTACAAAGAAAATATTAACTTTAAATGTGAATTTACTGGTATTTTCAATTTTCTATTTCTACAAAATAAAATGGAATTTAATATAAACTGGTTACTTAAAGTATCATCTTTTAAAGCTCCATAATCTGTACTTCAGACAGTAAAAACAAATGCAGTTGAAATTAAAACTCTTCACTAATGGCAATTATATTAAAGATTGAAACAAGTAGTTTTGGGTGATATTAGTGTACATAGTGTGACAAGTCTCCTTAAAACACTGGATTACATTATTTCAGGATTTGAGTCATTCTTTTAAATTATCAAATAATATTTTGCACATAAAATTAATATATTTTATATGTTTACATTATAAGCCACTAATAAACTCCTGTGTATACAGTCTTTATTTAAGCTACCCATGCCCCTACTCTATTCACATGACCTTGACACTTTTCCCAGGCTAATCACTAACTTAAATCTTATGTTTACAATATTTTTATACTTTGTAACTAAAATTTTACCACACATATATGTAGTTTGAACCAATTTGTTCCTTAATTGCCTTTATTTTAAAAGTTTATAAAAGTATTGTCACATTGTAGGTCGTCCTCTGTAATTGGTTTGATTTTGCTCAACATTGTTTCTATTATCTACATTTTGTTGCGTGTTGCCGTAGATTATTTATTTTCACTGTTGTACATATTGTTTTGAGTGGCTATCCTTATATTTATATTTATCATCCTGATGATTAACATTTGTATTGTTTTTAGTTTATTTTTTGGTTTTATTTTAGTTATTACAAATACTGCTACTATAAATTGTATTTTACATGTCTCTTACTTTGTGAAATACTTTCAAACTTTTTTGACAATGATCCACAACTAGAAAAAAAAATTACATTGTGGCTAGGAAAATATGGTGAAGAATTATGCAGAATGTGGGATATTATATTACTTTCGAGCTAATAAACTAGCCCGTTATTATTTCATGGATGCTGGCAGAAGACACAAAACTCTTGAGTTGGAGACACAAGATCTCATTACTTATGGCAAAAGCAGTAGCCAGAGCTTCATGTTTGGTGGCATCAATTTCCCACGCTTCCTAGTCCCACAGGTGTGACACAAAGTGTCCGTGATGGAAGCCTGAACATGCAGTGGATTGTGTTACAGGAGAGAAACGGTGAGCTTAGGTGATCTTCCGCTTACCTGGTATGCCTGCACTATGTCTCAGAGGAAGCACTGCCTCATCCCTCACCACTGTTCACTGCAATCATAACCCTGCGCAGTACACTCGGCAAAGAGTAGGCAGAGCTTTAAACTCTTGCCACATCCAGCAGGAGTGTGCAGGGCCCATCGTGGATTGCTAGAGGCAATTGCAGTTTCCTCTACCGACAAATATGACTAGAGCCTTTATCTTTGACGTGTTAGGTGAATATGGATCTTTTCTATTTTATTTCATTTAAAAAAATGCTCTGTATGACCCTCAAAAATGATTGCACAATCTAATACATAGCAACCATCAATTTAAAAACCAACCATCCAAACAAAAATCAATATGTTAAGTCATATTGAGAATATAATTGCTGGATTACATTCAGCCTTAAAAAATAAGACATAATTTGTCAGTTATCACTCTTTTATTCACAAGCACTATATATATGAACGTTCCCCTGTGCTACATCTTCACCACCATCTGATTTTGTTAGACATTTTATATTTCGATAAATAACTGATACATAATTGTATCCGATTTGGTTGTATTTTGCATTTAAATTATTTTTAATGAATAACAATAATCATTAATTATTAATAAGCATTTTCATATGTATGTAGGACATTTGTGTTTTCTTTTCTGACAAACGCCTATACACAACTTCAGCTCATTTTAAAATTGGGATAGTTGTCCCTTTCAAATTGATACATGAATTCTTTACATTTGTCATTTATACATATCACTAATACCTTTGGTGACTTGATTTTTCACTCAATTTCTGTGTCCTTTCTAAATCATATTTCTTTTAATATTTTTCTATTTTCTATTTTTAATTTATAGCTTGTACTTTTCATCACGTAAGAAATCATTCTAGAGAATTCATTAGTCATGAAGCTATTCTAATTTTCCTTCAAAAAGTTTTAAATGCCCCAATACATCTAGACTGATTAAATCATTCAAATGACTCAAATATCTAGGAAAAATCATTTAAAAAAGAAATAAGCCTATACATAGGAAATTATAAAACATTATTTAGGGAGAATCAATATTTTGAATGAAGAATATTTATAAAATAGAAGGCTTACTACATACAGAAACCAATTATTTTTAAATTCATCCCTAATTTACTGAAATTTCCCTAGAAAAAAAAAATCCTAATAGAAGTTTTTGTTGAAATTTAGAAGCTGATTGTCAAATACATATAAACATTCAAAGGGCCGAGAATAGCCAATGCAATTTTGAAGAAAGAGACTAAACTAGGAGGACTAAGACTCTTAGATAGCAAGAATTTCTTGAAAGCTAAAGTAATTAAGAGTGTGTTATTGATGCAAGATTAGACGAGTCACCCAAGAGAAAAAGTAGTTTAGAAACAGACATGGACATCTATAGGTATTTGATTAATGGAAAAGATGTCATAAAGGAAGGGTGAGAAAAAGAAAGTCATTTAAATAAAATAGACTTTATAATTGGATAACTCCCAAAAGCGAGATTTCTATTTACTCACAGTATAAATAGCACTTTCGATTTTTACGTGAAAAGTCTAAAAAATAAATAAATATCTCAGAACATATTGCGAATATTTTCATTACAGTGTGAGTACAAAGATTATAAAGATTAAACAAGACACACACAATAAAACCTCTGACTATACAGAAAAAAATGACACACTACACGGAAATTAAGAGACTATGTTTATCAATATATAATACCAAAGTGAAAAGGCCAGCTGTGGAGTAGAATGTTTGCATACATATGACTGAAAAAAATTTGTTTCCAGAATATATTTAAAAATTCCTTTACAGTAGTAAATGAGAGAAAAAAATATTGAAAACGTGACCCAAAGACTTGAACAAGAACTTTACAAAAGAAGATATTCAAATGGACATAAATACTTGAAAATATACTCAATCTCATTAGTCAGCTAAGAATTTTAAACTCAAACTACAATAACATATGCCCAGAGAGGTTACAAATAAAAAGAGTTAAAATATTCTATGTTGGTGAGGATGTAGAACTTTTTGGGGAGAGAGGGGGACATTGTTTATGTATATGAGTGGATAGCTTTTCTTGGCTATAATCCTCTAGAGAATCTTTATAGTATAAAATATCCCAATCATAAGTAGACTGATCTATGGTAACTTTATAATCTATGAACGAGTTCAACTAATACACTTTATAATTCTACCATGTTTCATTATGAAACTTGTTCTGTGACCTCCTAACACATTTCTAGAAATACTATTCTCTAAAGGGAAATTTTCAAATTTTGTTCTATATATATCGTTTATTTCTTTATATATTTAATTTTTTTTTTAATTTTATTCATTTTACCCTGAAAAAAAATGATCAGAACATGGCTGATTTATTTAAGTACACTCAACAAAAGTTGGTGAATTGAGCAGGCTTCATAATGTTCACATGTAAAATTCTTTTTAAAGTTTAAATATTTCCAATATTCCTCAGTACTTTAATATCTATAAAAGTTGGAAAGACAAAAAAATAAAACATGAAAGTCATAGTGGTTTGGAACCGTGAGACCTTATTTCTTTGTGGAACTTCTTGGCAAGAATGAGTAACTTAAGACAACTTTATAAAACCAATAATTATAATAAGATCCATGATAGTTATTCGGAAAAAGATGCGGATGATAATTCTTTGAGTAAAAGAGAACTAAAAGTTCAATGGAGTTTAAATGGGGAAAAGAAAATGAATGCTACTGCTATAAAAATCAAGTCTTTTCCTCCTCCTTATATTAGGTCCATTTTATTAATTTGTGGCACCTGCTCCATAAAGATATCTAAGTGTGAGATCTCTGCCTTATGTCCTTTTTTCCTAAGAAGTTCTCTTTTTTTACTGACAATGGCTAAGTTAATTCCTGGAATAGTTTCCACTTATTCTCCCAGTGCAATCACCTAATCTCCCTGCCCTTTCCACATTTCTTGGGGATGACTTTTCATCTCCATGTTTGGTAAAGTTTCAAATTCAGACTTGCAATCTGGCATCTTTATGAATCCTCCTCAGATTACATTAGTTTATAAAATCTGTCATTTCTGTGTATTCTCCTAGCTTCTAGCATATATATCTTCTAGTATAACTTGTGGTCATACCTTAATGGTATATTCTGTTGTTATTTTTTGTGAAAATCTTGTTAAATCAATGTAATTGTGATTTCCTTTTTATTGTCTTAACATCACCTACAAGGAGGACTTTACATAACACTGAACCAAAAAAAAAAAAAATGTATGTTGAACAGAACCTCAAAATGATATCACTGAAACTAATTTCTAACCCAATTAATTTTTCCCATAATAATTTAACAATTCAGAATTATTAGGTACCTCAGTGGAGTCAAAACAGTTTTTCTGAAGCCCAGCGATACCTGCCCTGTTCAGCTGTTCTTTTGGGTGGTTTAAAAATCATTCCTTGCTTTCAGATAGGATATCCAAGGCTTATATTGATTCAGATGTTATTTATCACAGAGTATCCTCTTACCGTCTTCAGTGTTGAGGATTTGATATTACTGGAGTTCGTGGAAGTGAAATTATTAGGGTGTTCTTAAAGTCTTTTTCCATAAATGAATGATTTATTGGGGCAATGAAAGAGAGGAATAAGTTTACCTGCTCAATATAGCCTGTCATTATTGATGTATGTGACTCACCTTTCTATAAGAAGTCCAATTTAGCATTGGTAACATTTCTTGAATTTTATAGAGAAGGAAATTGTAAAATATCCTAGAAATGTGGCCATGGATGGAACAAACTGAAGTTGAAAGGTTCAAAGTCTGAACTGCATTGGATGTAACATAGTCAATACTGTCCAAAGTCAAGATATCTACAGGATAAAATTTGGATTTTTCCTTTTGGAACAATGTTTGCTTGGTGTTCGCTACAACTGCATCATCTCCTTCGTGTTTAAAGTTTGGCCTTTGTGGCATGACCTTTGGTGATGTGCTGGGCTGGCTTGCCACAGCCTGTCAGTGTATTATGTACATTTCTTTCTGATTCCACGTGGAGCTGCATTATGTTGATAGCTTGAAAAAGACCTCGATGAGAGTATTTACACCATAAAAATTGGTGCCCATTACAAATCAGGATCTTCCACCTTTCTGAAGATCCATTTGTTATGTATTTATCAGTGTACCACTACAGCTTTATTTATGTAACAAGGATGAACTGCAGAAGCCTCCCAAATTTTCACCAGTGTCCATGACAATTTTGTCACTATAATGCTGTTTGTACAATAAACATACCAGTGCTTTTACATTGCTAACTTTGGTTAGCTATTACCAAATAATGACTAAATGCAATAAAATATACCAAGAAAACTCATTGCAATTTGGCATATTTTCTAATTTCAGATAATATAAAAAATATATTAAATATAATTCATCTTTTACAAAGTAAACATACCATTAGCCGTAGAAGGAATGAAATGGGAAGAAACCCCAAGAGACCTGGACTTAATTTGAATTGTATTACTTATGCTTATAATGGAAGTGATCTTGAAGAAATTATTTCTGAGCTTCAGATAGCTCATCAGTAACTTGGACCTGATGACATCTACATTTTAGGATTATCATGGCTACATAGTGTCCAAAATATAGGAAATACACACACATACCTATACATATAGCAAAGAAAATACCTGGATTCAGTGAGAGGTGGGTCAGCCTAGTCCTCACCCCTTTGCATTGT
The DNA here is from genome assembly GCF_014176215.1 of Rousettus aegyptiacus. Classification (NCBI taxonomy): domain Eukaryota; kingdom Metazoa; phylum Chordata; class Mammalia; order Chiroptera; family Pteropodidae; genus Rousettus; species Rousettus aegyptiacus. The sequence goes on from NW_023416306.1 coordinate 159,186,747, forward strand.
TGCGGTGTTAAGGATGTGAGTTCCATAAAACTCATCTCTGTTCCACCTGTTGGGACCATATTGAAGGAATTGCTTTTTTCTGGAATCTCAACTGTGCCACTAAGTAGTTTAAGTAATTATGAGAGTCTGGGCAGAACACTTAATCAATATAAGCCTTGGATATCCTATCTGAAAGTAAGAATAACAAAACTTACATACTATTTCTTTGTAAAAAGTAAAATAGTGCTTTTAACCTAATTATCCCAGAGATGTTACCAAGTAGTTACTTAACAATAATAATTGTTCCTTTTGGTATAATAATAATAATAATAATTATTATTATTATTATTACTATTACCACTTTTATTATTACCAAATTTGTAATGCTATATTTTAGGTGCTTACTTCTCTTAAAAAATATGAATAAATAGCAATATAATAATGTATCTCCCTTTCACAAACAGTGTTTAGTCAAGAGATGCAGGCCATTTGTCAGACGGGGCCAACTTGACATTGATACTGAGCAGAATCTGTATCACCATGTGGTTGAGTAATATTGGGGATTCCAGTCCTCCAAACTCCACCTTTCATTTCCAAATAAATTGCAGGAAACAAACTCTAAAGTTGTCTTCCTTCACTGGGTACAAAGCCATGAGTCTTATAAAAGTGAAATATGATGTGACTTGCTTCAGGCTGTTGGGGAAAAAGCAGAGTGTCCTGGGAACTGAAATATATCAGGGTGCATTACCTGTCCCTAAATACTTTATGTTTATCCTCCACCTCAGGATTTTCCAGAGGGGCTGAAGTAACAAGTGAAGTGGTGAAGGCTGATTTATAGTTTGAAGGTTTTGATAACAGTGACAATTGTGTAAGAGAACAGAGGGTCTGAAAACGCTTGTCCAGACATCAACATACTCTGATACCTCAACTGATCTCACTCTCACAACTGCTTGCCACGTTTCCTTCTCGTGAAGACTAATACATCTTCTTTACCCCTCAGCTCTTTTCCACGGGTGCTAACCCCCTGTCTAATCTCCAAAGTTTCAGCTTTCTTTCTTCCCAGGAGTTCCAAACTTTTCTCCCAAGATGCGCCAAGATCATACTAGATGCACCCCATATATTATGTCCTTGCAGCACTGAATACAGGAATTATGCTCTCCATTTTTAAAATGAGGGTAAGTGACATGACTCACCTATGATCATCACCTTTTTAATAGTACAGGAGTGATTTGTATAAAATGAATTTATTTAAAAGCACCTGCTTTTTCCACTATAGTTCACTAGCCCCAAAGGCAAACTTAGATAAAATTAGAGGATCCAGACAACAATTCTAAATAACTCAAGTGACTCTCTAGAGGGTTGTAATTAAAGTTTCTCTAATCTGAAAACTCGTGAAGTAACGGGGAAAAAAGCTTGGACAGCTGGAGCTTATAAAGGGTGTCCTGAGAGAACAAAATCCAGACAAAAGAGACTCCTGAGGAAGGCAGGATCTGGCAGGAGTAGGATGCAGGATTGGGGAAAGAATATTATTTCTAAAGATAGAGGAAGAAGTGTTACTGTGAGGTTCGGGACACTATTTTCACTTTGCTGGCCGAAGGAGATTTATTTTCATCTGACAAGCAAGGATTATTTATTTCAGGGGAGAAAATTGGTCTTCTAATCTCCTATTCTCTACCTAAATTTAGTGTGTTGACTAATTCCCCAATCCAGATGCTAGGACAGAAGAGTGGAAAGGAAGCTATAATATAGTAACATCTGTGAGGCTGGTTTTTTTAAATTTAAAGAATAAAAAGTAGAAATCCTCTTTTTCTCATTGTGTTTTGTGGGCCATAATAGTCTTCAGAGGTAATATTAGCTCTTTTGGAAGAAAGGAAGAAGCTCCTTTCATTGGTTTTGAGGTTTGTTTTTGTTTACAACTGATGACTGTACCATACATATTGCTTTAAGGATCCAGTTTAGCTCTATTGTTAAAATGCCTACAATACATTTGGAAGAGATTGATTAGTTTTAATGTATACCCAGTTAATCTGCTTCCTGATTTGCCCTACAAGAAGAATAGCAAAGGCTGATACGTGGTGACATTTGGGTAGGAGTACAGAGTGTCTAGGAGATACAGGGAGGGAGTCCAGCTAAGAGGCTTCTGCGGAAGGGATAAAAGTTTGTTTTCTAAACAAATTTATTCTCGGCGCCCTCTGTGGTTTGTCCATCTTGATTTCTGACTGGAGGGATTAGAATTTCACTTTTTATTATATCCAGTACAAAATGAACTTTATAAGTGATTTTTATTGGAAGCTAAATTAGATCAGCCTCATGGCTTAGCGTTTCTAAAAGGAGAGGCAGCACACAAAAGTAGTCACTCCTGTACACTCTGCAGTCAGATCTGGTTTCGAATCCTCTTGTAACTACAACATGGAACAAGTTACAAATCCTGTTTAAACCAGAATTCTCATTTGAAAAAGGGTGATAATATTAGCCCTCGCAATAATCTTTATAACTTCGAGTATATATGAATGAAGCTATGAATTTTGAATGTGAATATGCATATCTTAGTACAGAGGACTTAGTGCAATACTATCCATAAAGTAAACATGAAATAAATATGGTTTTATTGACATTCTCCCTCGGCTTCCTTTTCCTCTTTCTCCTCCTACGTTTTGTCTAACAAATCCCGAATTCATCACCTCCATATATTGGGATTTTTTTTAATGGAAGATAGGAGAGTATAAAGAATCACTTTTAATTTACATTCTTCTATTGTTTTACTAAACTAAGAGTCTAGAACTCAGACTTTCCCACCTCTGGCTTTGTCTCCAGGTACTGAATTTTTCTGCCTTTCAACAGCATTGATAACAGCACCTTTTTAGTAAGTGAAAGAAATTCAGGTAAAGTTCTATGGTTGTAAAAGAAATACCTCAGCCCTTAAAATCCACTCTTCAAACAAAAGGACATATGATTTGGGGCATATGCTTCTGTAACGGTGTTAAAATATTCTGATATCGGAATATCAGTAGGGATTGGCAGAATATGTTGGTAATGCCTAAAAGAAAACTGGTGTATATTACATACGAAACAGTAGGTGTAGAATATTTATTTTGATGAGAAGAGAGTGTCATATTTCCTATCTGTTATTACTGGAATAGAGACATAGTTTCCATTCAAGGAGGATAGAATGCAACTGAAGGGACAAAATTCTGACTGTATAATATCATGCTTTGGTGAGTTTTTTTTTTTTTTTTTTTTTTTTTGCTCTCTTTGGGAGAAAGTTGACAAGTGGAATCTGAAATTCTAAAATCTGTGGGTTATGCTTAAAGGAACACAGGTTGGTATATAAAATTTGCTTTTTCCTTGCTTTCTCCCACCCCAGTGAATGAATGTTGATGAGTTCTCTCCATTATCTCTTTTCCTGCAATGCACTTTATAGTAATAGGCAGTATCACTGCCCGATGAAAAGAGCAGATGATTTTCAGCTGTATGTTTCAACTACTTATAAGCCTTGTTATTTATCAAGGGATATTCTTTCTGATTACCTTTTGCTACTGTACAGGGCATAGATCTGCCAGTACTTTTCCTAGCCAGAAAGGAGAAACATATTTTCTACCATACTTATTCCACCAGGATCCCTTTTTATCTTTTCATTCATGAACACTTTCCTGCCACATCTTGGTTTCAGGAATCAAAAAGCAAATGTCATCTAATACACATGATTGCAACTGTTATAAAGTCTACCTTTTGCTCAAGCAGCAATGGCCTTAGGTTAAGCAGGATTTTTTTTTAATAAAGGTAAAAAAAAAAAAAAAAAAAAAAAGACTTTTAGCCAGGCCTGGTCTTTCAGACAAAGTCTGAGGAGTATCAACTTGTCTCAGCATAGTTTTTTAATTATATAGATATGTGATAGATAGATAGGTAGATAGAGAGATTGATATAGATAGATGATAGATGATCTATCTATATATCTATCATCTATATCTATCTATCTATCTATCTATCTATCTATCTATCTATCTACCTACCTATCCATCTACTGAGAGAGAAAGCCGACCTTTAAGGTACAGCATCATGGCTAAGGAAGTTCTTCCTTCTTCAGCTCTATAGACCTTGTGCTCCCATCGTCAAGACATTTTCAACTTGGAAATCACTGCGCTTATTATATCTCTTTAAATACATGTTTTGCAATAAAATTCATACAAAAAAGAGCAGGCTTCCTTATATATTTCCAATAAAAACAGTTTTATATGAAGACTCTAGCACTGAAGATAAAGATGTTAAGCCTTCCTTTTGTACACAATTTATTTAAGCTCTAAAGCCCATCTAACAAATTTCTATGCGTATTTGGATGTTAAAGATGAATTCCTGATATAGAGGAAAGCAATGAAGAAATAAGACAGTGAAGAACTGCAGGGCAAATATCTAAGAAGACAGGAAGCTCTGAGAGGTAAACCTAGCACTGGGAGTGATGCTTTCCCCTAGAGGTGCCTAACGATACCTGGAGATGTTGGCTGGAAGACTTAGTAATTAACCAGATCTTTGAAAATTTGGGAGGGTTAAGTGAGGATGGTTAGAGGGGAAAATATAGGGCTTGCTATGTCGAACAAGGTCTCCTGGCAAATCCCAGTGGTAAACATATAAGCACAATCTTAACAGCACATATCAGGAAAAAATAAATGGATTTAAAATGTTCTATGTTCCTTTAGCTTCCAGAAAGAGACAAATGTTCTAAATTTTACTAGACTTGGCAAGTCACGAATTTATCTTGCAATTTTAAGAGTAAGCCCTAAAAGAGAGTAAAGTAAAACCACTGAATTAATACAGAAGAAATATTTTCAAAGAAAAAAAATAATCAATTAGAATACATAAAGAAAAAAAAAACAGAAGAAATATGAAAATAGAAAGCAAAGAGTAAGAAGGAAAATTTACATTTACATAAGAGAAATTTAATTAATATAAATACAAGGTAATAAAAATAAAAGGAAATATGGTTGAGCTAGGGGGAAAAAAAAAGAAATGATCTGCCTTTCCCAAAACACGTCTAAAACAGAAAGTTAGGGAAAAACTGAAAACGAGAGGATTGAAAGATATGTAACATATAAACACTAAGCCAAAATAGGTCAAAATATTGCTACCTTAATAGTAAAATATATCTTTTAATTCAAATAATATAACCAGAAATAAAGGAGAGCTCATATTATTATTTAATTGACTTTGAAAACTATTCTAAATGTATGCACCTATTCAAGTAGCTTAAAACATATAAAGCAAATATTGACAGAAATATAAGAGCAATAAATACCTGTAACGACAGCAGGATCACTCTTATAGTAAATGAATTAAAAAATAATTAGTAGTGACATAGAATATTTAAAGAACAAGATATACAAATGTGGCTTAATTAATAGTTTGGAAACATTGTACCAAAAAGCTGTAGAATGTACATTATTTTTAAATATTTCAGCAACAAAGAGTTTTCGTTCTGTTTCACTGGTTTCAGTTTTGTGGGGGATGGTCGTTGGCCCTCTACGCAGTTTGCGGTCTACGAATTCTTAGTCTCTCCTACTCCAAATCTGTGAAAAATGTTTGCTTTCATGTGGTCCTTCTATTCTGTGGTGCAAAGAACTATGCTTGTTTAATTATCTTTGTGCTCAAATAGATTGCCAATATTGATTTAGTTAATTCATAAATTTGGTATTATAAAAGGAAAATAAAAGGTAAAATATGTATGAATGTTTGTATTGAGAGAACATTATTTCAAACTAAATTGACAGGTCCTACGTTTTCTTTTAAGATTAAGAGAAATTAGACAGAATACTTATGATGGGCTAGTTCAATATGTATTTCTATGATTTGTCAAAAATTCGCCATGTCTACTTAATTCCTGCATTAAGTGAATTAAAATGCAGCAGTAAATTATACTATTGTTTGATTAGTGTTGATTCTGTTGCAGTTGGATAAATATAGCATCTATCCGATGAGAGTGTGCAGAATTTTATAAGATTTTTATCACTATTCATGGGAAATGGGTCATATGCTTCAATGAGGATGGCAAACTTGATATTACTTTATGTAATTCAATTACTTTGAAAAAAAATTCCCTACTTTTTTATATTTAGATTTATGCGAATGATAGTGGTGGTATTTTTAATGAACCTTTTGTAAATGGTGAATGGCAGGAACAAAAAAAGCATAATAGATCCAATTTGTTTTCAGTATTATGACTATGAAATTAAAATATTTTGATTCTTAATGGAAAATTGTATTTTATGTATTTATCTTCATTTAGAAAGTTTACCTTAAAGTAGTTTGACTTTATCAGTCTTAGACTACTTGAATACAGGTTATTCGATATAGCTATACACTGAATTTGATGTCCTATCCCCCATTCATATGTTGACAGAATTTGGAAGTGAGGGCATTAGAAGATAATTAGGTTGTGAGGGCATAGCCCCTAGGAATGGAATTAATGCCCTTATAAGACTCCTTCCTCGCCCTGAGGGTTCCTTTGTCCCTTTCAGACATATGAAGACACAGGATGAAATTCATCATTTACAGACCAGGAATTGAACTGTCATTAGACACCAATACTGCTGACACAGTGACTTTGGATTTCTCAGACTCCAGAAATGTGAGAAATAAATTTCTGCTTTTTTCTAAACCACCCAGTCTATGATATTCTGTTATAGCAGCAAAAGGGGATTAAGACAGACAGTAAAATAATTCCAAAAGAGATAATTTCTTTCTAGGAGAAAAGAGTATATTAAATTAAATTAGAGAATTAGAATATGGAAGAATATCAGGTTATGCTTTAAAAAAAATAAAACATTCTTTTTTTCTGAAACACAGTCAGAATTAAGTCAATAATTGTATCCATACAATTTGTAATCAGTCTTTCTTATTGCCGTGTGCTCTGGTGTGAATCAACAAACTTTTGAAGTGTGTGATATGGCTATTATTCTTTATAATAATGAATATTTTGTTAACCACTAACACCTTAGTTTTTGTTTTTTTTGGCTCTGGATGAGTGTTCTCTAATTGAGGCAGGGCAGAGATGCAAATTAAGAAATAGAGAACAAAAAAGAGGTAATTTAAAAAGACAGCTTGCATCTCCAGAAGTGAATTTAAAAATATAACTGTATCCTTGTTTCTGTTTTCTATTTCCTACCAAGAGATTGATCTGTGATAGTTATGAGAAAAGGCTATTTAGTAAGCCGTTTGACAAAGCACTCTTAAATTCCCCTTTGTGGATTGCTGTGAAAGCTATTTTCAATGAAATAGCTGCCACTGATGGCATTAAGCATGGTTATTAAGCATGGATAGAAGAAAGCTAGGTAATAAATGTATTGGCATATATTGGGTTTGTATTTTTATTTTTCAGTTTTCCTAATTTCTGTAACTGTTACTTTAAGGATCACAAAAAATAACAGAAAAGCTAGAAACATAGAGAATAACCTAAGAAAACCAACTAGCAACTAATTTCTCTACCCAAATTATAGAACTAGCCACCCTAGGGGATTATACAAATGATGTAAAGATGAAAATAGTAACTGCAAAGAGGAACATAGCTGTCGTGGTAAAGAAAGGAGCCAAAGGTGGGAAAATTTTCAAGGAAATAATATTTTTCCTTACTCTTTCTGGGATAGTTGGAAGAAATGCACTGGGATCTGAACTTCTCAAGGATGCTTTATTTATTTTTGTGTGCTTTGCCAAGTTCATAATTAACACACATGTTTATAGTTGATAATTAACACACATGTTGATTGTGAGGAATAAATGAGTTGTTTCATGTAGTGTTTCTCCATGTATATTTTCTAGACCATATACAAATTTCAAAATCAAAATTATAAATTTGAACCCAGAAATAGTAAAATCTAATTTTAGATTGAGTGTGAAATTAGTTCTTGAGAGCGAAAATTTTTGATCCTTTATACAGGTTATTTTTAGGCATACTAAAGGTTAGCTATAACTTGGAATACTCATCAATTCAATTGCTTTTGTATAAAATATATTTTAAGTGCCTAGTATGTACAAGGAGGCTTGATAGATTACTAAGTTTACAAAAAGTCAAGAAACCCCTTAACCCTCTAGGAAGTTACAATATAATTGAAAATATGAGAAAATAAATATAATTTTAAAATTAAATAATATATAAAACTACACAGTATGAGTTATAGAATAAAGTATAATTTTTAAGTTATGTGGAATGATATTAATTATTATACAGATTAAAATGAAATAAGGTATCCTCCAGATTGCCTTGGCTAAAGAATGCTTCCAAAAATTTGAATGAAGTTTTTGTATTCATTACTTAACAGTGCTTTATTATAGCTGACAATAAATATTTTTAATACTAATTTTCATAGCTTGCCTATTAACACTCCATTTGACCTCAATTTCTTCTAGGCTTCAGTTAATCAAATTAGTTTATGCATACGAGAGTGAAGATTGAATGTACATTATAACCCTTACCAAACATGCACTTTAACACACATAAGTGGTGAAATCTCTGAAATTTACTAACTCATTTCACTCAATAGGCAACTATGACAATTTGGGAAAACTCATTTGCCTAACAGATTTCCTCTGGAGAGTGTTTTGGTTGGTGACACATGAATTTGAAAGTGAGGGCATTATTTAACTCTCTAAAGCAATGCAAAGAGTGGAAACAGAAGGGAGTATTCTGCTATCCAAGAACACCGGTATATATTTTAATTTAGATTAACTTTATACCCATCTATGAAGCCATTATTCCTCATCTTTCCTTCAACTCGTTCAAGTGATTGCATTTCTTTTTGCATAAACTTACGTTATATTTAATTCTGTAATCTCAGCAGAAGCAACATATCTTTTCATTATGCACCTCTCACTACTCCCCCTCCCCCAAACTCTCCACAGAGATCAAGTCATATAATCATAACAAAACTAATCAACGTCCACTTGTGAGAAAAAAAGTATGTCAGAGGAAGTAAATAGAAGCAGTAAATCAGGAGACAATTGAGAAGGAAAACAGAGCACTGGGGTTACTAAGTAATCCAGAAAGAGGTGGGGTTGTAGGTACTTACAAAATTAACCTTTGCCACTTCCTATGATCACATTCTGTATTGTTTCCATGCTTGGAATACATTCTGCCTTCAAATTAGAGTGGGAAGAGTCAATTTATTTCCTCTTCTCTACACAAAATTTAAAGGAAAAGTAATCATTATTCTGCCTTTCCATTTTGCCTTTAGTAATAAATGCATGGGGGGAAAGATGTGAGAGCTTTTGTTTGTCTATAGCTATTGCTTTTAAAATTTTTTTCTTTTCAATTCAGCCTCTTAAAAAGTTCTCTTATTAAATTAATTATGGGGCTTATTATAGTTATTTAGTACATTCATAAGAGTTTTTGAATTATATTAAATCTTGTTAAGGCAATTTAAAGCCATTATTTTTTTAAAAAATGAGACGTGTATTATTAATTGTCATTATTAAAAGTTATAATTAAAGACATTATTTAAAGTTTATTGCCATTTTCTTTAAGGCATGCTAACATATAGGCTTTTAAATTTACCTGTTTTTTATTGCATTATGAGAATTAAAAAGAATAAATTATAATTAACTAATTTAATTGTCAATATTTCCTTTAAAGGGCTTACTTTTCGTCAAATGAGAAAAACTTTTTTTTTTGCATTACCTTGGATATTATCATTCTTCATGTTTTAATTTTCCTTCCTAAATTCAAATAATAAGGCCAAATTATAAATTAACATGGTAGAAAAAGACTGCAAAATAACTCTTAAAAGACAAAAGTCATCAGTTCATTCATTAAGAGTTATTGACTCTATAGTATTAAGATCATGGTCAAAGATTTTTGTGATATTGCTGTCTAGACATCATTTATATACAACAATTCTATTCAATGGCTATAGGTTTTACTACTAAACCAGTGTCTAAGGAAAGAACTACAAGTATGAGAGTAGATAGTGTTTTGTTCTCCATTTTCTTCACTAGAGGGTGGTGGCAGCAAAAATTATGAGAAATTTTTATCTTACATCAAGAGTTTAGGTTGGAATTCATTGCTTCTGATTAACCAGTTGAACACTTCAAGTCATTAATCCATTTTTCTCATCTATAAAATGGAAATAACACAAATCCCATAACTGATATCAAAAGGCTTATGTAGAATATAGTCACATATACTTCACATCCCTTGAAATATGCTGTTTTTGTGTAAAAGAGTCTTGCTCTTTAAGTATGTATTTTAACAACAAATTTCTTTTAAAAGAAGAATGAAGTTAGGTTATATGGCCATCTTGGTAGGAAATTTCAAGATCTATATTGACATCTCATTCAGAATTCTATAATGTTTTCATTCAGTAAAACAGCAATTGCTAGAAAGATCACCGACATATACACAAACACACCTGCGCGCGCGCGCGCGCACACACACACACACACACACACACACACAGAGAAAAATATCCACATAAAGGTCAAGAGCAGAAGCTTATTCAATGGAAAATACTAGCAGCTTCTCTACTAAAGTCATGAACAAGGTAGGGGTAGACACTATTTCCAAGAACACTTAATGGTTTATAGGAAGTATTAGCTAATGCTATTAGATAACAGGAAACAATTAAAATTGTATGAAGTGGAAAGTCTAATACCATCTCTACTTGCAGATGATAGAATTATACATTTGGAAAATCAAAAGATCAATGCAAAAAAAACTATTAGAAACAAACAAATAATTTATTAAAGTAACAGGCAGTGTAATGTTGGAGCCAGCTTGGACTGGCTTTTAAAGCAGATTGGTAAAAGTTCAGTGATATTGTAAGCCAGAGGATGAACCTTTGAAAGTTTGAAATTGGCCACTGTGAAAGTATTTATTCTACAGAAACAGACAAATGCAACAAATCAGCATATCATTTGTGGTGTTGTGGTGCAGTTAATTATGAGCCTTTATTAGCCAGCAGGAGACTGACTCTCCAAGAGAATCAGCCCTGAGCCTCTAGAAGGAATAGCTTAAAAAGCCCCAAAACCCCCTCTAGCAAGCAAGCAGGTATACAGAAGCTGAGGCTGGCCATTAACACATCTTTACACAGGACAACTACACCCTTAACATTAGCATATCTTTGCACAGAATATCTCCTAGAACTATACCCTGTTTAACATTAAACAATGGAAGCAGAAGTTGGCCATTTAAAAATTTTCACCCTTAACAGTGGCATATAGTAAAATTAACATACAAAAATCGAAAGCAGTTTTACGTATAAACAAAAGCTAGAAAGAACATGTACTAGAAGGGATGATCATTTTTATAATAGAAAATTAATTAATAAAACAGCTAAAATATAATTCTGTCAATTAAACAAAAAAATCCCTAAAAACTGTTGTGAGTAAAGCAAAAAAATAAAAATAAAAACCAAAAAAACCACTATGTTCTTGGGTAGGAATAATTTACATAAGAAAATTGTTAATTCTTCCTAAATTAATATACATTTTTCCAGAGAAGATATAGAAATAGTTAATAAACACATGAAAATGCTCAACATCATTAATCATTAGGGAAATTCAAATGAAAAATATTTCACAGTCATAAATGTGACTATCATTAAAAAAAAAAAGAGAAGGAAAGATGTTCTCATTAACTTATCTACAAATCCGCATTATAAATTTTACATATTAATCTAAATGGTCTTCATTTAAACCATTATGTCATATTGATTTTTGTTTTCTTTTTTCTTCTATTTTACTCAACGGTTCTTGAATAGATTTATCATTTTAACAGTTGTAATGTTTTAGCCTACATTCATCCTACTTTACCACTATCATTTCTAACATCTTGTTTCCTTGTAATCGATTTTGATATTGTTTTCCCAAATGTCTTGCTTGAATTAATTTTAAATTTATATAAAATGTTCACTCATTTTTAGGTAAGATTTTCAAGACTGTGCTTTAAACCCATATTTTGGTGGCTTTCCATACATTAGAGATGCATTTTCCTTTTCATTGCTTTAGAAATAATCTGGATATAACTTGAATGTTTCTCTATGAGTTATTCAAGAGACGTTCTCTTCTAAGTTTTTCTTAAATCATTATAATTTTAAAATAAAATTATTTAAAATACATGAGAAAAAAAATCATCCAACATTAAAATCTCCTTTCTTGAACTCTATTTTTAGTCTCACAGAAATAACAATTTTTTAAAGTTTCTGTTTCCTAATTATTTGGTATGTGATATTAAACATTAAAATGTATAATTGTTGTATTTATTTTTATTTAGATTATAATTACTAGCTTCTTATTATGAAAATATAAATTTTATGACATCACACTTAAAATATCTTCTTGCTGACTATTTTCTTCAAATCCCATTTTAAAGATAGTTTTCTAGTAAACCCATTTGTACTTTTTAGATTAGCTAAATACTCTTTGGTAAATGCCAGGAACAAAAATAAATATTAAAGCAGCAGACTGTGTTACTGGTTTGCAAATCAAGCCATTTCTGAAAGTCTACCAGATGAATACACTATATGATAGCTAGGTTTCATATTTTCTCCATACAGGAATACTTACATGAAAGACAAATGACATAATTTGGAGTAAAATCTCTTCCTTTAAAAAAAAATACTTAACTTTTAGAATAGTTTTAGATTTACAAAAAATTATGAAGATAGCATGAAGAGTTCCCATGTACCACACATCCAGTATTCTGTATTATGAACATCTTATATTATAGTACATTTGTCACAATTAATGAATCAATAATGATTCATAATTAGTAACTAAAGTTCATACTTCGTTCAGATTTACTTAGTTTTTACTTAATGCTCTTTTTCTGTTCTAGGGAACAATCCAGAACACCACATTATATTTCATTGTGATGTCACCTTAGGTTCATCTGGGCTTATAGTTTCTTGGACTTTCCTTGTTTTTGATGACATTGACAGTTTTGAAGAGTACTGATTAGATATTTTGTAGACTATTCCTCAATTGAAATTTGTCTGATGCTTTCTCATTGTTAGGTAAGAGTTAGGATTTTAGGGGGAAAACAGTAGATAAAGTGCCATTACATCACATTATATCAAAGGTGTACACTATCAACATGAGTTATCAATGTTGAAATTAACCTAGATAACATAGTTTAGCAGTTTTTGTCAGACTTCTCCACTCCAAAGTTACTCTTTTTTACTCTGTCCATAATGCTCCATTTCCTTTAAGACAAAGTACATACATAAATTGTTCGGAATTCCGAATGGGAGATTTCATCTCTATGTTGTTATATTTATTCAATTATTTATTTATGTCACTATGAACTCATAGATATCTATTTTACACATTATAAATAAAACTGCTATAAACATTTGGGTCTGGGTTTTTGTGTGGACATAAGTTTTTAAAGTCAGTTGGATAACAGACAGGAATATGTTTGCTGGATTATCTAGCCAAACTTATTTACTTTTTAAAGAAAATGCCAAGGATCTGCCAAAGTGACTGTACTATTTTGAATTTCTATCAGCAATAGATGAGAATTCCTGATTTTTTACATCCTTGCCAACAGTATATTGCCATTTATTTAAGGAGCCAACCACCCTCACTGTTCTGATTGTAGGACAATAATTAATTACCTGAGACTTACTGCCTACTCTAGTTTTTACATTTTTTTTCACATTAATCTTATATCTTCTCCTGAACCATGTTGGAAAACAATGCTCTTTTCTTGGAGATCTTTGCAGTGTATTCTTTGGTTCTTTTACTAGCCATCAATTTTCTTGGTTGTCTTCAATTTTTCTGGCTCACTGCTTCCTTATTTCTGTATTTTCTCATACTCTTACTGTTTTATTCTTCTAACATTTTCTGTCATCTACATGAGAACTCTTGAGGAAGGAAGAGATAACGCTTCTGCTCTGAATATGTCCAAAAACCAGATACTAATCTTTTTAGATGTCTGGTTAATAGGGATATTTCGTGTAAACATTAGCCTTGTTTAGAATTTTACTAGGTTTTCTTTGCAGCTTAACAATAGTACAATATTTTTTATACCTTTTTATAAATTATAGCAACTGTACAAAGTAGGTTGTTCTGATTTTATGCAAATGATTCCTAACTCATTACTTTATTCTAATGTAACCCTGATATGAAAACCAAGCCATAATACTATTTGAAAAAAAATTAAGGACCAATGTCATTTATAAGCATAGATATAAATATTTTAAATGAAATATAAACAGATTATTGAGCAGTTAAAAATAATTTTCTAGCAATGTTTCCTCCTGAGGTTTGCGGATGAAATAATCTATTAGGATAATTCAACACATTAATGGAATAAATAAGAAAAGAAACAACAGTTTAAAAGTAGATGCAAACAGTAAATTTGATAAGCGTTAAGTTATTTACACTAAGTTTTTAGCATGTTAGGAGAAGGAGACTTCCTTATACATGTTACCAGTATGTACCAAATACCTATAGCAAATATCATCTTTTATGTTATATCTTTAAAAATTGTTTCTTTATAATCAGAATAAATAATAATATATTGGACGGCCACCACTGTTCATCATTATACTGAAGTGTGAAGTTTCTTATCCAGAAAGCAGTAAGGGCAAGTATTAAAAATAAAAAAAAAAGTAAAAAAAAAAAAAGAGAATATTCTTATTATTTGTTGATAGTAGATATGAATTTAGAAAATACAAAATAATTAATAAACAGATTTGTGTAAGTAATAAGAGTGTAGCCAGTATGCTAGGTATAACATTAATATATAAAATATATTTTAAAATAATATTACAAATTTTAATATATAATTAACATTCAGTTAACAGAAAATAAAAATCTACATATTTTTTAAATAGTGCTATAAATAACTTCTGAGTCCAAGAAGAAATCTCGTAGAAACATCCAGGGCTAAAGCTATATAATCTGTTGCTACATCTGTATCTGTATCATTTTCTATGTCTATACTTACATATTCATAAGTCTTCATTAAGGATCATCTAGGTAGGAAGTACAGGCAATATGGAGAGTGCCCACAATAAAATTAAGAACAATCGATTAATTGTGGACTGCAAAGCTCAACTTTATTTTTCAAAAGAGACTGAGTAAGAAAGAGCAGTAACAGAAGAAAACCAGAAGGATATGTTGTATTGTATAAACCATATAAAGAAAATACTTCAAATTTTCCTGTTTAGAAAATATTTCAAGAAGAATTTTGAGGCCAACTCATAAAATTCTTCTGCTAAGCTAACTATTCAATCTGGCAATATTTCCATCATAGTATGCCCTGAGGAGAGCCATTTCTGCGTGGTAGTGGGTTAGAAACTTTTGTAAATAACCTATGGGCAGTACCTTATTTTCTATATTTGTCTGCATTGGAAGGCTAGCAGCTGGACCCAGTATTTTCTGATAACAGACTTAAAAGAATGTGTGGCCAAGATGATCTTGACCATCTTGTCAGCCATCTATGATTGACTTCTTCTGATACATAAAATAAACAAATTCAACATTATGTTGTTTGAATTAAACATATCATATTTCATCAAATCTAAGATGATATCAATCATAAGATCCACCATTATTCTATATATTACTCAGAATGAAAGAAAAAGAAAAACGAGCAAAAACCTAAACAATAGCAGATGAAATTATGGCAATACCATCAATTGTAAGACATACATCAATTATAGAGATGTTAAGATGTAAGGAAAATTGTGTCTTTGAATTGATGAAGTACTGTAAATTTCCCTCTTGAATAAATTGAGATTTTTTTGCATTAAGCAAACTGACAAAAAAAATTAATCAGTAAATAAGGAAATAGTTCCAGGCCAGAGATTAATTTCTTAGCAGCCAGGCAACAAATAAAAGAATGGTCACTAACAGCCAATGGAGATCCTTGAAGAGAACACAGAAAAGAAAAACTAATTTTTGTTAAAAGGTAAACATACTTGAATTTTGCACTCTGTATGTCTTAGTGCTGCTTGTGGTTGATGCATAGTATATATTTTAAAATCCAATTAATATAAATAATTTAATAGAAAATTAATTATAATTGAATATAAAATAATAAATATTTGTATATGTAGGTAATACAAACACTGGTGATTTTTTTAAAAAAATAGTAAGCATATTTGAAATTTTGATTTTCAGGTCACTGGACAATAAGTGGTTTGAGAAAAGCAGGAAGATAAATACTTTAAAAAATCAGTGGTATTAAGAATGAGGCTTATTTTTATCTTGATACCAAAAATTGACACAAGACAGAGCTTGTGCATGATAACAAACATTTTTCTTATCTTAAGGTCAAATCAGTAGTGTTTTAAAATGCTGGTTAACTCTATCTCTCTTCCTCCGAATTGTGAATGTGACCATGATGAGATTTACCTGAATGGCATGACAAACTCAATTTAAAAAGAATGTTAACAGAGTGGGCCCCAGATGGACATAGGTCTGTATTGTGAAGAAGAGTTCATCTTATAAGTAATGGATTCTGAGATTATAAGCAGAAACCTTTTATTACTTTTTTGAAGAATATTTTAAATGTAAAAATTATGTTCATTCATTCCTTTGATATTCAATATAGCTATCCTTCAGGTTTTAAGTAACTTTGTGCCTCGGACCTCTGGATATTATATTACTTTATTAGTCTTTAATAAAATGAACTTTACCATAGGCAAGTTGTTATAATGTAAAATTTTGAGAAAGTACTATGTAAAAATCTGCATAGTGAGTATGAAAAGTCTGTCAATTCAGCATTGTGTCTTCCATTAAAACACAGTATATATGTATGAGTGGACTTATGCATAGTACTATTAGGAAACATGCTTTGTGCAAATATGTACAAAATTATTGAAAGTATAGCCTATTGAACTGAGAAAACAAGAACAGCCTCTTAGATTACATATTTGAAATACCACGAAGGTTTTGCTAACAGCCATACAACCAGTAGGCTATGTCACTTATTTAGGACTACTAGATACTTAGTCCCAAAGAAACCTAAAATATGTATGTGGAAATGTTTTAATAACTTTGAGTGAACATTTATTCATATCTTTTCACCCTATTAGATTCTAGAGTAGAAAGAAGTTAAACAAAATATAACAAGATAGTAACAAAAAATAGGAATTATTTTTATGATTATAGCTTATCAGTAGAGCAAGTAAATCATCTAATAAAAGTATTTGGGAAAAGAATCAATGATTTAGAAGGAATTTTCTTTATTTTAAGAAATATTTGGCTGAGCAGGAAAAGACACATAAAATTTTTCGAATAAAGAAAAAGAGGAGTTATTACCTAGAAAGAAAATCCATAGAAGATAGTATTTCAAAAGAAGGTAATAAGATAGGATTAGAAAAAGTACATCTGATTTCAGAGTCCTACTTTAAAGTAAAAAGTGGGGATAAAATAGTGAATAAAGTTGAAATGTTTAAAAAATGGTAAATTTTATCTAATAATAAATATTTGTCATTAAAATTTGATGAAAGAGGAAAATAATTATGATGACTACACTTTTTGAATAGTATGTATATGTGTGCATGTGTATGCATATAAAAGAATATCCAAATAGATGCTATATGATTCCATTACACATATCGTAGTAAAATAGAGAATAATTTCAATATAGATTTCAACCTATTGCTAAGAAAGAGTATAATTGGAAATTTCTACAATTGATCTCTCTTGGATATGTGACACTGGTGACTGTAAAATGTGGATACCTCTTCAGGGCTAAATCGTGATTGCAATGATTGATGACATAGAAAGAACTACATATTTTAATATGAAAATCCATTTATCTATGAATTTGTATAAAATGAAAATTTAGAAACAAGTGCAGATGATAGGAGTAAGATCAGAAAATATATATATCCCAATAGGAGGATTCAATATTTTGCCCTAGAGGAAAATAAAATTTATGAGTGATTTTAAACATTGATATTACCAAGTTTATACTTTCAGATCATTCTAGAAGCAATGTAGAAAATAGAATAAAGAACATCTTGCATAATCTGTGGCAGCAATACCTGTATCATTGCTATAATAATGTATTTGGAAAGTATTTTATATGGTTATAAGAAATTCATTTCTTATTCAATGATTTTTGAATATCTACTATTTTAGGGGAAACACTAACTACACAGGCTTTTAAGATAAATTTATTAAAATGCTTTGCATATACTGCAATGATTTTTTACACATTATTTTTGTAAAATAAATCATGGGACAGTAAAACAATCATAACTTCTAAACCTATTATATCATTTTAAAAATCTGCTTTCTTCCAAATACATAACACAGAGAGATTATAGAACATTTTGGATGTGTTACACGTCTGCTTGAAGTTCATCATCATCTTTTGAAGCTTAAGAGGGGATGTTTTAAATTGGCAAAGTGAGTCTAAGTGGTTTGAAAGCTTTACAGAGAAAAATAATACGCCAGAAATATCACTTTGTCTGACAGAACTTAATGAGAAAAACTGAGACATGAGTTTCCAATCAGACCATTATCTTTTCTGCAATAATCTGTCTACTAGATTTAAATTAGGGCAAATATGAGAGGCTGACCATCTAGTGAATTTGAAAATAAAACTTACTCCCTACTTTTATATCACCATATGTATTCTAGAATATGTGTCCAAAAACTTGCCCCTACTTTGTTAAAAAACAAATATGTGATATTTACTATAGATTTTTCTTTCTATTTGTGTGAGAGAAATGCAAGAACAATTTTAATATATCCACTTAATATAGTGTTTAGAAAACAGCTTTTATTAAACCCATCTGTCCTTATTTCTATTTTGATAAAATGTTAATCATTTATTGCCTAAGAGTACACATAAGTTTTCTTTTTGGTATAGGGCAGATGGGTTTATTCTCAGCTCAGCTATTTAAACTCATGAATTTGAGGACTTTCCTTGACCTTCTGAATTTTAGTTTTACCATGTGTAAATTAGATACTACTACTATCATATGGGTCTGTTGTTAGGATTAATATAATAATATTTGTGGCATATCCTAAGGGTTAATTGCATATAAGCCATTATTTATATCATCTTTTTTGCTTTTCTCTTCTATAGAAGTTGACAAGTCAAATCACTCACCTTCCCAGATTCTTTTGCATCTAGATGTGGACACATTACAAGTTCTGGCTACTAAGGTGTAAACCAAAGTCTCTGATGAGGGCTTCTGGGACTGTTTTGTTTGTTAAAAAGGCTTAGTTGGCATATCCATTTGGCCATTTGTCCTTCTGATGGCCCTGAATACAGAAACAATGCCCGGAGGTGAAAGAATCATCTTGCAATCAGGAGAATGAAAACCCTGTGCCAAGAATGGTGGAGTTCAAAGATGAAAAAAAAACTTTTCTAATTGTCCAAGTCACTCTCTTTCTTGGACTTATGCACAGGTGGCTTCACTTGTTCCTTAAGGCCCTTAAGCCAGTTTGAACCCCTGATAGCACTTTGTTTAATATACTTAAATATGAAGAGCCTAGCGAGACAACAACTAAGTAAGGATGCAGACACACGAACAAATAAGATTGCAAGCATGCTAGGGTTTATTCATACCAGATCCTGATGGCTTTCAGTCCTAGCAGACCACCTGGCAATGCTGGCTGAGACAGACATACGATGAGCAGGAACGGCGCCGTATCAAAGCTGGGTCAGTTGCCAGTCGATCAACTGTCGATTGGCGAAGAGCCCTCTAGTTTGGATGGGCAGAGTCTTGGGCCAAGAAAGAATTCAAGGGATGGAGAGACATTCTCTTGTGAGACAGAGAGAGTGCTCTGATTCAGGCAGAGAGTCCTGGGGATTTTATGTGTAGTGGTGATGTCTTCAGTGTCTTATCAGCCAGGTGCATGGGTGTCTGGTTATCATTCTTACTCAAAACAATTTCACTCTTGGGGCGAACAATTTCAGTTCGGCAAAACAAGTTGTTTACATTTCTGAGGTTTAACATTAGTGGAGCCATTTTACACACATGTAATATAATTCAAATCTAGTTCACACGAGGGCAAATAAACTCACAATCCACATGTAACAAACCACTGCAACACTAATTAATTTATTTGAACATTTGAACTAACCTTGGGCTACTGCCCCTAGAATTCTTATATGGTGAAATGAAATATTTGCTCATTTAAGACACTATTAGTTTTTGCTTATGGGAAATATTCCTTGTCTTCTAATGTGTAAAAGGTCTAAGGATTCTGTTAACATAATTTGTAAATCCATTTTAATCTTCTCTCAACCACTCTATTGACTCTGATAGTACAGAAGAAAAAATAAATAAACGAGCTAACAAAAATTAGCAAATCTTCATACTGTATAGTTAGATTCTGAAAGGCATTAGCTTGTTACTTTAAATAGTGGAATTTAAGAGTAGCAGGACTTCTCAGGATTACTTTTGCAATATTCATTTATTTTAAAGTAGAATATTGCTGTTCTACATATCACAACAATCAATCAATTTGCCTAACTCACGATAAATCCTAGGCGTTTTAGTAAGGAGATGAAACACACATTTTACAACTTATTATTTCTACTGAAATATCATCAAATTTTTGATTGCACAAATCAAAGTTCTTCCTTTTCAGCTCATTCAATTCTTTTTTCTTCGGAGGCATTCCCTCAAAAACCACCTTTAATGTCTAAGCCATCCTGGCAAATATGAACTACTGTCTAATGCTTTGCCATCATGTCCATTGTGAGAGTGTGGATAGAGCAGCGGTCCCCAACCTTTTTCTATGAGAATTTAATGCCTGAAGATCTGAAGTGGAGCTGAGGCAGTGATGTTAGTGCTGGGGAATGGCTGCAAACACAGATGAAGCTTCTCTCACTGGCCCGTGGCTCACCTCCTGCTGTGTGGCTGGGTTCCTAACAGGCCACGGACTGCTGGACCAATACTGGTCCAGGGCCAAGGGGTTGGGGACCCCTGATGTAAAGGGTGACTCTCAGTTTATTCTGTAAAAACTGCAATGAAATAAAAATGAAGTATATAACAACTATTTCACATTTGTTATTTTATAAAATTAAGCATTATTTTAAAAAACCATAGTAAGAAAAAGTATCTCTGTTAAACCCAACAGAACTGTTCTTCGATAGACTGAATTTTGCTTCCAAAAAGCAATTTAATATTACTATGTCAGATACACTTATTCGTGTATAATTTAGCAACAAAAGATATAGTGACATAAAATTACCTAAGCCTGTGGTTCCTTATAATTACAAGAAATTGGGGAAAGAAGAGGGGGAAATAAGGAGGATTTAAAACTCAGAATTTTCAAACTTAAAGATGACGTTATGCTCTGTTATGTAAATGAGCAAGGAGATTGCTAGCTATACCATGACTGCCTATTGGGATCCCTAATTTTAAAGAGCTATCTTAATTCTCTATAATTTGAATAAAGAAGAATATTTGGATACCATCAGATCATACAACTGGAATGTACATTTGTTTCACTTTCTTTGTATCTTGGGCTTAGGTATTTTTTTATTTGTTTGTGTTCCACTTTTTCAATCTTTGAGAGTAAAGTATATCACAAGTCCGCTTATTGATAAGAGGGATTTGGATCAAAGTGAGCTGATTCATTCAATCAGAGAAGGAACTCGTCCTTTATTTCTGTTCCCAAAACAGAACTTCCTATTGCCACCAAGCATGATTGATATCCATGGTTTTGTTTTGTTTTGTTTTATATAAAGAATGTTTTAGTCTTTTGTTAAAACTTGGTAGGGCAACAGACTGCAAACAAAGTTGGGGCTGTGCTTTGGTGGCAACTTAACTTCTTATGTATCTTAATATATAAGTAAATCTCATTGAAAGGCCAAAGAATAGTCCTTGTGGACCATTTCTAGTTTCTAAAATGTGCTATACCAACCCACATAAATGTACTTCTGGTTTGGTGCTCACATTTATAAAGCATCATTTTCAATAATAAATGGTCATCTTTACTTTTTCTCCTATGAGCTATGGAGGACCACAAACTGTCTTCTTACTATGTAGCTATCTTGAGATGTTATTGTTACTTTGTTATTGACACATCATTGTTTTTACTATAATTTCATGCATATAGTGAAGATTCAGTGAAAAGTGATAAGTCGATGAAATAAATTTTGCTAATTTTTGCAAACAACGAAATTATTACTTCTAAAATATTTTCATTGTGTTAGGTAGAATAAGGCACTACATCCTCTGAAGATGTCCATTAAGTGCTAATCTTTGTGACATGTAAATATGTTCTTTTACCTGGCAAAATGAATTTTGCAGATGTAATTAAGGATCTTGAGATTGGAAGATTATTTTGTATTATCCATGTGGTCTCAAAGTAATCACAAAGCTCCTTCTAAGAGAGAGGTAGGAGAGTCTAGAGTCAGGGAAGATGAAGTAATGACAGGAACAGAGTTTGGAGTGCTACAGCCACAAGCCAAGTGATGTAGGCAGCCTCTAGAAACTAGAAAAGATAAGGAATAGGTTCTTCTCCCTCAGAGTCTCCAGTAGGAAAGCACTTCTGCTGATACCTTGACTTTAGCCCTGTAAGACTCATTTTTCACTTATGACCGGATATACCTAATAGCAAATCTGTGTTGTTTTAAGCCACAAAGTTTGTGGTAATTTGTTACAGCAGAAATAAAAATCTATACTCTTATCTACTTCTATAAAGAATGAGTTCCAGAATATTGATAATCAAAAATTAGAAAAATCCAAATCCATGACTATATTAAGATGTTCTGCCATGGTATCATTTGCTAGTGACATAGAAGCATGTAAAGGAAGCCATCTGGTCTAATCTAAGGAAGTGTGACTGTGAGTTAAGATAACCTATAGGGCAGAAGACGTAGAGTTATCCACACTAAAGGGATGTTGTTGTGGAATGAGCAAGAAGACGGAGGTACATCTGGCAAAGGGAAAAAGTATTTGTTCCTTATGAGTTGGAGAAATTGAGAATTGAAAGAACTTTTACAGGGCTGGAATCTTCAGAGTGATGTACAAAATGGTGTAGAATGAAGCTGGTAAACTAGAAAGAATGTAGAACCTGTAGTGACTTTAAGTTGAGCAATTAAGAATTTTTGCCTTTATTTTAGGAACATATCAAAGTCATCAATGGGTTTTACCACACAGGATTGTGATCATTTGGACATGTGTTTTAATTAAACGATTCCACTTTAAGGCTCCCAACCCCGACATTCAGATGTTTTTTTTTTTTTTTCCTCCAATCCAAATATTAAAAGCATTACAACTAATATATGGTATGGGTCATGATAATTTTAGGATATTACATCATTCCGCATTTGCAATAATGTAGACACCATAGATGATTGTGATGTTTTATGTAATGAAATACCATACTTAATTGCCCAAATTTCTGGGTTTCGAGTAGACAGTTTAGATAATGAATGAAAGTCAGTTAGTTGTTCACATTATCTTAATCAATAAAAGTTAGATGAACTCAATATTTCTTCTTGCCCTTTTGCCCAGCCCTAATGCAAACGGAGATGAAAAAGAAAAATCACTGTGATTAAAAACAAATCTTCTGTATAAGTGAACTTTAAAATTAATGTACCCCGTATGATAGTCATGGTCTAAGTTTTATTCTCAATTAAGTGCAATCTAAAAATGAATTAAAAATGACATTTGTAAATGGGTAGAAAAGAAATCATATATAACAGTGATTTGATTTTAAAGGACCAGTGATATTAGCTCTTTAAAAAAGTCTGAGGGTAAGAATGAATTGGCCTATAAAACTACCGGTGTCAGTATTTCCAAAGATAGATGAGGCCCAACTAATTTTTACTTATTTGAATGGAATTGCTTGATTAGAATCTTTTTTTAAGGGCTGTGCAAGATGATATCTATATTATTTTATATAACCTCTATCAGTCATGATAAGAATTTGAAGTGCGAAGAGCCCCATTAAAGCCTCAAAAATGGATTTTAGAAAGGATAAATAAAATTTAATTTGACTAACTATGATTAAGCTAAGGAGTGTACTCCTTAATCACACATTTCCAAATAGATTTATATAATTTTTAAAAATTATCATGGGCCCTGATCTTTTTGTCTGTTAGCATAAATCTACCACTAGTAGATGAATAACTTAGGGTGAAGCCGTAGGACTCAGTGAAAGTTTTCCTTTGTGTCAGAATATCTCCTTTACACCGACGATAGTTGTTTTCTCAAAGTATATCTTCTTATTTTTTTAATCGGGATCATTACATTCACATAGAAATGGAGTATTGTAAACAAATCATACACACTCAAGGCACCATATCCAGTCTTGGAGATAGAACATCAGATCCTGAGACAAGAATATCAAAGTTCAGTCAGATTATCCTCTACATATTGACTTCAATTTACCTCCATTCCTCCCATTCAGATATATATTTTTTTCTTTATGTGCTCCATTTCTAAGACTAGTTGCTTATGACATTGTTATTCTTAAAACATCTTGAAGAGGGAGTTGTGTATACAGGCCTCGGTTCATGGAGACTTTATAATTTCTGGCTTTCCTTATGAATTTCAGATTTAATTTATGTTCTTCTGTTTTAGGAGACATCCCTGTATGTTCTTTTTACACAACTTCTACTCTTTTATTCTCAAGATCTTGAGGATTATGATACTTGAAATCAAAAATTTCCCTATAGAAACACCTAATATTCACATTAGAAAAAATTATGATGCAAATTATCTTTGTTCATCATGTTAAACATCTGAACTCCTTAAAAACTTCTGAATTAAAAAAATTAGTTCTTGAATTCCTATCAGACAGTTTATCATTTTAGAAGGTTGTTTCTATTCTAACTGAAAAAATATCCATCATAATAACTTTTTTATCTGTAAAAATACTTCTTTGCATCATTAGGAGGTTAAATGACATATATCTTACTCTTTCATTTCATATTTTCCAGAATCTTCCATTAAATAAGTTAGGGTAAGGATAATAAGCTTCATTTGGTTGTCTAAAATCTTTTTATGAAACAATCAGAGATAGCCTGACTTAATCTAATCCTAAACTTAATAAAAAATGACATATGTAACTAATCATTTGTACTACAATAAGATATTATCCGTGAATTAAGACAATTCTGGAAATATCCAGATGATATACAGAGATTACAAAACCAAGAATTTATTTTATAACTTCATTTAAATTCTATGTGTCATTGCATATTATATGTAATATGCTAAAATAATTATATTCGTATTACACATTAACATATATTATGTATACAATCTTTCTTCGATTTTCATTAAAAGGCAAAATATAATCAGACATGGTTGGTATTGAAAATTGAAAACTAAACAAATGATTAAAGCAATTTGTTGGTGAGGTTAATCTGTCCCTTGAGAGGGTCTATTTTGATCTGAATAACTTAGAAATGAGCTTTATGTTTGTTTGTTTTCTTTTCAGAAGTAAGTATATAGTCATGGAGGGTGAAGATTAGTGCTGGCCTCTCACATTCCATTCTCTTAAGAATAAATTATGTTTGGAGAAACTACTTTCATCATATGTAAGTAGAATGCATGTGTTCTTTAGGCATTTAAAATCATTGTACTACCAATTTTGAAATACGAATTAGGTTACTTATTTACTGCAAGCAAAAATCAAAGAAAATAAGGCTTTATTATCTCCATTTGCTGCTGAGAGGCTAAAACTCATATGCTCACCATGTGTCATACACTATTTAAAAGCAAGTCTAGAACATGATTCAGATCAAATATAATTATCCTTATAATAAATTTACTCCTTGTCATGTTCCATATTATTCCACAAATGTGCAGAGGAGAAAGAAAAAATAATTAGAGCCCAAGTACCATATAAGAAAATAAATTGTTCACAAAGTTAAATAAGTTCAACGAAAACATTATCATTTGGATATTTCTACAACATTGTTAGAATTAAGTAAAAGGTGACATTTTTACAATGTTATGGATCTTTGATTTTGTTGTTTTGGCTGTAACTTTTATTTTTTTAAACTGTTTTTTTTTTTTTTCCTCCACCATATCGCTCTCCTTTCTCCAGCAATAGTTCAATGATTTTCCTTTTAGAAATCACTTTTCTCCCTTCTTACTCCATAGTTTGAGAGTTGACTCTATTAAAATGGGATGAAAAAAGATGGTGCCAGAGATAGTTGCACAGATAGTAAAAACAGAGGCAACAATGAGCAGGGAACAAGGCAGAAAAATAGATCGGCTCTGGGCCGCTAACTGCACAAGCAAATAATTCTTAACCTCACAAACCTTCCTTAAGGTGGTTACTGTGAAACCCAATACAATGATCAAGGCCTAAAATAATGTCTCTGGTTCGTAAAGAGAACTGCATTGCATTCATTAAAATTTCCTAATGAGGCAGGAAAGTTCATAATCAGGTGAATTTTTTTTTTCTATGAAGAATCTTACTTGGTATATAAAATTTTCATGGTCGAAGGGATAAGCTTCAGATTTTTATAAAATCATTGGATCTTAGAGCTCCTAGGCACCTTTAAGCATTGATGTTCTTTCAGCTCCAAGAAAGTCCAGTCTTCTAATTTTTACAGTTGGAAACAATGTCTCTGGAGAGGTCAAATGATTTTCTGAGATCGCCCAGCTAATAAATGGTAAACCTGAACAGAATCTACATCTTACGACCCAAGAGCTCCCACATGCTAATATGCTATAGCTTTGTCACTTGCTGAGCATTCATCCTTTGATAAATGAATCATTTGTCAAGTTACAGTTGACCCAAATTATTGTTATTTATAAAGACAAACATAAGTAGGTTGCTTGCAAGGACATTTAATCTAATAGAATTAATCTACTTTTATGGAACCCCCTTCTAAATCAATGTCCAACAAAATAAAATAATTTCTTGAAAATTAAATAATTCTTAGTTTCTATTTTAAATTAAATACACTGGACATGATTATTCTTGCTGTATCCCCAAATATAATTATTTTTTTCATTTATCTATGGAAATTTGTCTATACCAATTATATAAAATCAAGATATTTTAGAAGTGTAAGAAATTATCATAATGGAAATTGATACTTAAACAAGTTAAACTGATGCATAATCTAACTCTAATTTACAAGCTAGAGAGAGACTAGGGCAATTTTGCTCCAAATATTACTTGATATTTCTGATTTTATTTTAAATCAAACTTTCTGTACTGTATGAATACCTTTATAGGAAAACATAATTAAATGTACCCTGCTAGTTTTATAAAGTCAGTAATAGAAAATCTCCATCATTCTTAGTGAGATAATTTATTTTAATAGTGAGTAAATAAGTCTGGATTCGTTCTATCACAGCACAAGATGTGATGGGGCTTATTGTTCTTAACAGAAGTGTCACCTGTAACATAATGAATCATGGAATTTCTATGTCTCTATATATGACAACTAAGTCCCTACTTTTACAGACAGGAGATTTTAAAATATGTTGTCCCTTTCATTTGTAAGGGACTTTAAATTCATTTAATCTATACTCATACATTGAAAAAAAATGCATGGTAATAAGGCCAAGGAAATAACATGTCAAGATAAAATTCTAAAATTTGGAAAGTTAAAATTGTGTTTCTTTTTCTATAATTAGTTATCTTTTCATTAGAACTTGCCCCATGTTCAGGGCAACACAACTAATGACAAGTCTACTCTCTTGTATTTCCCGTGGTATAAATGATTTCAGGGGAACATGAACATCAGATTATAAATCTGATTCAAAAGATTAAGTAAATGAGGACACAAGTATGATGCTTGGATCAGTCATGGTTTAATGAGTGAAGTAAAACCATGAAGTCTTATGAAAAAATTTCTGTAAAAATACTTAAGAGGTCTGTGGAAGGATATTAGTTCTTTACGGTTATGGTCTCTCTCAGTTTTGAGCAAAACTTGTGTGGTGGACTTGGTTTCACAATTGATCAGCAGGGTTGGCAGTTGGGAAGAAATTCTGGAAGTAAAGCTAGATGAGCAAGGACTCACTGGATCCTCCCAGATTCTCTGTGTCTCAACACTTCTAAATAATGATTTCCTTCAGTGTGTCATGGTAATTGCTTCATTTTATCTTCCAAATCTCATATAGCTTTATTTTGGCAAACTCTAACATGGAACCATATAGGAAGGCACATTATGGCAAATTTAGTCCCTAGCATGAGCAAAGTTAAAAAAGTACAAGTTGGCACATTGCCCAACATTGAAGCAAATATTTTGACAATCTTGAAAATTTTTTTTTTCTGTTTAAAAAAGCATGTTGTATGTATTCAGAGACAATAAGTAACATGAAATGGAATCTAGACTACTCCTAGTGTCCTTCCATAGATCCATATAACTATGAGCAAGTGTTTTTCTAAATGGTATACTAGAATACTGTTTTAAGAATACTAATAAAGATGTTAAGGTGGAAACCGGAGTCAGATTCCACACTCAATACAATTCCAATTGTATTTGGGAAATAGAACTTTAAACTTAGTGAGGCAGCATTTAAACTAATATTTAATCTAAAAAGTGCTGAGAGAATTTAATATTTTAATATTTATTTTGATTTAATAAGAAAGAAAAGTAGGAAATAGTATGAAGACTTTTGTTAAATTACTAGTCCAAAAACTCTTTCTCCCCTCATCCCTCAAAACCTTGGTGGCAACCTCTAAGAACAATGAAGAAAATGTTTCTATTGGTTTAAAAATTTCATACAAGTTTTCATCTACATTTTTTATTTCTCTGCATTTAAAAGGTAATTCTCTCTTAAACACCAAAGATGATGAGGGTTGATGACTTTCCACAATGCACAATCAATTTCTGACAATTTTGGATTGCCCAGAAAGTAAAGGATGAGTAGCTTAATGCAAACAAATGTATCACTAAAGGTTATTTTTCATTAATCAGCAATTTTTAAAAGTTTCATTAGATATCCACAGAATTTCTTAGTCCTTGATTCATGATATTCCTATGACTTTGCTCAGGGGAAGAGTTGGCAGATCATGCCGCAATCAATTGTAGAACTATCATTAAATGTCTATATTAATGACCAGCTTCTAATCACATTGTAGATTGTTTTAATCAAAGTTGGAGACATGGTTTGAGAAACAATTACTCATGAAATTGATTTTGAGTAAAAAGATACACTTTTGTTTATAGTTTAATTTTATCTCATAATTTTATTTTAACAGTAGACAACTCACATTTCACAGTCTAAAAAGACATTTAACACTGATGAATTTTACTAATATATTATCTAAATAGTAAGTCAGTGTGAGCTCTGCAATATCTTATAAACTATTATATAACTCAAATCACATATGAATGAGAGCTCAGAAGTGACACCATAGAGATATAAAAATGGTGAATATTTTGAAGAAGTTTAGTTTTTCTATGCATTGATCAAAATTAGTGCTCATAAAATTGATTCTATGAAAATATTGTGAAGATACTTAGAAAAATGTAAACAAACATGTCAAAATTTACATAGGTAAAATTTTGACAATGTTTTTATATTTGCAATAGGATCAATTACTCTATGGGTCATTAATATCTCTGCTTAAATTCTATCAGACCTTCCCCTCTAATTGACATAGTTTTATCTGTCCCTTCTATTGATTAAAATAAGCTTTTATGATTTTAAATATGTTAAAGCGCTATTAAAAATAAGCTTGTTGAATATTAAAATAAAATATACATTATATATGTAACATATTTAATACTATATTTATGTATAATATAAACATTTATATATGTTATAAATAGTATATTTGAATGAATTTGGATATAATAAAGGGATTTGAGATTTAGAGAAAGCGATATTTCCTACATTTATAGAGCCACGATAAACATTTATTCTCTTTCTGAAAATACACTATATTTATTTTTAGGTAAGCTAGATCTTGTAGCAGATAAAATTAAGTTTTTGAAAGTAAGCCAAAAATGATAGCAGAAAGTTCTCTGGATTTCCCTGAAGAATTTATACCATTGTGATTTGAAAATGTGTTTAAATTTGCTTAATTTAATGAGAGAAAAAAAAAGGCTATTAAGAATTTCTAAAACAAAACTAATTAAACTTAAAAATATGAAACAACAATTATCAAGGTACCTCTTTTTCCCCTTCACCTTTTTTGTCCTTCCTCCAACTCCCTTCCCCTCTGGCAACCAGTAGTTTGTTTTCTATGCGTGTGGACTCTTTCGGTTTTGTATTGTTTGTTTATCTTGTTTTTTAGAATTCACATTTTTAAAAGATTTAAAAGCTATTAAACAGGAGATCCTATGGGAAATAAAATAAGAGATTCCTTGATGAGTTAAATTAGCCCACTTTTTATTAATTTAATTAAAAAATCTATTCAAACTATTTATTAGAGTATATAAACTCCAAGAAGAAAGAATTTTACTACATAGGGGTAGAGGTAATAAAGAAGACTGAAAAACAGTAGACCAACTCAGACCACTTTTCTCTCACATAAGTCCAGAGGTATGTGGGTAGAAATTGGTTCAATCAGCTAATACAATTACATAAAAATCCAAGTTCCTTCGACCTTGAACTTGCCTTCTCTAAGGGATTGGACTCAACAAGGAATCAATGCCATCTCAGCTACCTGAAGTCTGTTTTATAGTTAGTGAGAAGGGAAACAGAGTTATTTCCTTCAAATCACTTAAAATCAAAAAACAATTTCCTTTAGAAAGATTTGATCTGGAAGTCACACTTCTGCTCACCTTTCATGATTGGAGCTTACACACATTTTAATGGAGCCCGAGAATTATATTCTCTAAATTAGGTCACCATGTGTCCAGCCAAACCAAGTGGTAGGTGTGTGGAGAGATCATAAGAAGCTCAGTGGCTGAAGGAGCATGGAGATAATGAATGCCTGAGAGGTTTAGCAGTCTCCGCCTCAGGAGCCTGGGCATTCTGTTTTGCTAATATAGCCTCATCTGAACTACATTCTGGTCCATTGTAGTTGTTCAATAAATGCTGTTTGTATAAGACAAATTAAAGCCTAAAGAAATACATTTATCAACCAAAATGAATCGTATTTAACTTATTTTTACAGAATTGTTTCTAATATTAGCTTACCAAAAAAAGTAAATTACATAGCTCTCTTGAATATGTAGATTAATGTCTTTTAAACTATTTGGGAAGATTTGGGTTATTATCTTATAAATTTTATTTACTCCCCTGTCTCCCCTCTCCTTCTGGAAGTCCCAGTATCTGTATGGTTGGCATCTGAGATTATGTATATTTTCTTTCATATTTTATCTTTGTTTCTCAGACTAGAGAAATCTCAACTGATATAGCTTTAAGTTCCTTTATTCTTTCTTCTTCCAGTTAAAATTTACCTTGAACCCCTCCACTTAATTATTTACTTAATTTATTGAAGTTTTTAACCTCCAGAATTTCTAGTGGTTTCTTTTTTTATAATTTTTTATCTGTTCATAGTTGCTCTATTTTGTGAGACATCATTCTCATGCTCCTTTTGGTTCTTTAGGTAATGTTTTTTTTTTCTGTTTTTTAGTTCTTTTAATGTAATTAAAAGAACCAATTTAAAGTTTGTTTTAAGGTCAACATCTAGGCTACCCTAGGGACAGTGTCTGTGAACAGCATCTTTTCTTATGTATGGACTATACTTTTCTGCTTCTTTGTGTGTCTCATAATTTTTTGTTGTTGTTGAAAAAAGGACATTTTAAATAATATCCTGTGGCATTTCTAAAAATCAGATTTACCCACCTCTTCCTGGATTGTTTTTGTTGACATGTTTTATGATAAGTCTCCACTTTCTTCTTTATGATTCACAGAGTTTTTGTTGTTTATTTAAAAAAAAACAAACAAACTAAAAAACTAAATTGCTTTTAAGTAGTCAGTGAGTTGTAGTTAATAGTTTGTCCAGGACAATGACATATCCTGTATATTTCAAAAAAGAAATGATAAATGAAGATCTGAGAGGTTATTTGTATTTACTTCTAAACACAATAAGTTGTTGCTTATATATTTGAAACAGAGTGGGAGTAAAGCAGGTGTGTATAGACCACTTGATGGGAGATTAAAAATTCTTAACTTTGTACTTCACTCTTCTCATTAAAAAATAATATCAACAGTTAAGCATCTCTTATTTTCCATTCAGGGTTTTTTAAGAAAGAATTTCAGTTAATAAAAACCTTGAGTGCTACCTAAGTGCAAAGCAATGATGTAATGTCTCAGATCTGTGTAAAATCATCAAATGTCCATATTCAAATATACACCCTATTCTTATAGGGGATTTCAGACTGGGCATGATCACAGAATAGCAAGATACTCTGTTAGGAACCAATGTGAGAGCTCATTTCCTTAGTCCTTTTATTATACAAACAAAGAGTCTGACATTCTAGAAATTTAAATGACTTTTTCAAAGCAACCCAATTGGCAAACACCTTACACAGGATCGAATCAAGGCCTTTGTATACCCCTAGCAAGTTCTGGTCAATATTTAAGAAAAGTTGACAATATATAGATACCTCAGTATCTATACATTGCATTAAATTACACGTGTCTATCTATCTATTATATATAATTATAAACACACAGAATAGAGCGTCCAAAGTCAAGTACTGGCAGGATAGGCTTGAGAGACACAAGAACGACTCTCAGACCAGAGAAGAGATGACCATCCATAGAATAAGGATGTTGTACTCTACAAAATCAGGCTTTATATTAGTAAAACAGATTTAATTTTGCATGAGAAATTGTGTTTGGAAGTTGTTCCTTAAGTGACATGTTTGCCTTTAAGTTAATTAGAAAATTGACTCCTTTTTCTTATGTAATCCTGTCCTCGCTTTGCATTTAGCAGCTGCTTGTTGAAGGTAGGAATGTGTATGTGCCACTGCTGTTGGTTAAGGGTAACTTCACTTTACTTTCCTTAATTAAAGTTTAAGAAATAAGGTCTTGAAGTTATGTGACACCTTGCTCCATATGCTTATTGCCATGAGTATTAGGTAATCGCCATTCAAGACCAGCTGCTGCAGACATTTCTTTGGACAGGGCATGTAAAATTTAGGTAATCACTCTAGATCTCAAACTCAGTGTGATTACCTAAGTTTCTTGGGGAGCTTCCCATCATGTGAGTAAATAGCCTGCATGATGATGTGGGAGGAAAAATACCTAAAGATTGCTGACATATCATCAGTCCATAGCTTCTTATCCATTCCTGATCCTCAATTTTCCACTATTACTATAAAAGGAAACAGTAGAACACGTCCCGAGGATCAGACAATTCTGTCACTTTTCCCCCTATGTAATGTTGCTTTAATTTCCCCTGGGGGAAGTGGGAGCATTAGAGAGAGGAGAGACTATATAAGAGTTTGCCTCTGGCTTTGCTTTCCTCAGGAGATTTCCTGTGGCTAAGGACTCTGGGTGAGTTTTTTGATGCAGGCTTTGCTCACAAAGTACTCATCGTGCTTGGAAGAACACTGAAGAGACAGACTCTCACACTAAAGGGAAAACCCTGGGGATTTTGATTACTTATCTTTCCCCCAAGCACATAACCAGTGTATCAGAGGGGCTGCTGAAACAACACACGTGGATTTCACTTTTCTGGTTATGTCCCTGTTTCACAAGAACAGTAAGCTAAAATCTGCCTTTGACATTTCCTGGAGTTGTATCTCAACTGCTGGCAGATTCTTTGATTCTTAATGTAGTTCCTTTGGACAGCCTGTAAAGCCAGATCGGAAAACCCATGTAACCACACATTTAAGCGGTTTTATTAGAGACAATTTTGCAGGTAGCTTTACCAGTTTGTTGTAGAAGCTTGAACAAGAAACCTATTTGCACACAGTGTGCCACGAAGGCCAATGTATCTTTCAAAACTTGAAATGTTGCCTCATAAACAGTCTCAAAACACCTAACCCCTCAACTGTGACCTATTATGAATGTCTTTTTGGAAGTGGAACAAAATTTGTAAATTTGGTGGTGATATTAATGTGTTAAAGGCTTGAAAGCACTTTATTTTGAGTAGGATAATTCTCTCTCTTCAGTGATGCCTATGCAATTAGATTATCTGGTGAAGACTTACGAGCAAGCTGCTCCTGTTTCAGTTGTAGGAATTTGTTTTGTTTATAATTGCTGTTACGTACAATGCACTCCCTCTGAAATGATAGATGCATGTGCGTTTTTAAAACCTTCTTAAATAAATTATGTTGCTTAACTAAATAGACCTTTTTAAAATGCACAGTGCCATTTCAAAGACTAAGCAATAGGTGCACTGGTAATTGAATGGTATAAGTAGTCTCCTGTAATTCCATTCATATTGTATGTGGTGATGGCAGTAACCTGCCATTGGCATTTTAAAGTGCATGAAGAGGTTATTCTCTAATGTTTTAAGTAAAATTAATACTTCAATTTGCAAACAAACAGGTAAAGACCAAGAAATTAACAGCTATGTCAGTTGGAGCTCTAAAACAGTATTCAGAAAGATTTTTGGAATTCCGGAACCATAGTATTTATACAAGAAATATAGATATCAGTTTTAAAAATGTTTTTTTATATTGGCAAGAAAAAAACCCTGACATTTCAGGTAATGCAATGGGCATGGACAAATCAAGCATGTAGTAAGAACTCTCTCCCTGGTATTATCTACTATAGCATCCTACCGTTTCCCTACATAGTTCTTATTCAATATTCATTTAAGCAATATTTGTGTTCTGCTATCTTCTAGACACTGTTTTAGGTACCTGGGCTATCAGTGGAAAAAACAAAGACTCTTGGAACTATGGAATTTAAGCTTTAGTTTGACAATGAACAAGAGCTACAAAAAAGAAATAAGTTTTAGAGATGATAATTGCTGTGGTCAAAAATCCTTAACCAATATTAAAAAAAAAAAGATGTGCATGGAGGGATGGGAGGAAACTTTTTACATTATTAAAGAGATCAGGCTTCTCTGAAAAGACTTAAACAAGGTAATGAGTTCGAATTAAAGTTTTAATCTGGGGCAGAGTTTTCCAGGTAACGAAAAATGAGTATGAAGTCCTCAGACTCCGAGGAACATGCCCGATAAGAAAGAGCAACAGCAAGGAGGTGCTGCTGAATAGCTGGCTGAGGTACCTGGGGAGGGAAGGTAGATTTAGAAGATGAAGTCAGAGTGGTAATATAATAGGAGTAGAGAGGTTACGCAAAACCTTGTGGGCTATTATAGAATCTTTGGCCGTCACTCTGAACGAGGTTGAGAGTTACCGAAGGGATTTGAGTAGAGAATCTGAGTTGCTTATTTACAGGGTGATTCTGGCTGCTTTCGGATGGAAAGAGAGACCAATTAAGAGGTGATTTCATTAGTGGTTTAAGAAAATATAGTGACTTAGACCAAAGGGGTAGCAGTGGAGGTGGTAAGAAGCAGCCAGCTTCTGGATGAATCTTGGAGTTCAAACAGAATTCCTGATAGATTGAATTTGAGTATGAGAGAAAGAGAGCAATTAAGAATGATCAAAAAGATAGAGTTTCCATTTAAATATTGACATATTTAAAAGTTTCCTCCCATATATAGAAGACTGGAAATTGAGTAAATTTGGCAGGGTGGAGTATTCCTTTTGGAAATGTTGGGTTGAGGTATCTGTTAGACCTTTGTTTGGAGATAACAGTGGCAGTTATAGATTGTATCTGCACTTCAGGAACAAGCTGTGGGCTGGAGATATACAATTAGAAATTTAGATTAGTCATAATACTATACCATATGGATGTGAATACAGATAGAATGGGGAAGACAAGGGAATAGAAGACAAAGAAAGATGAGAGAAGAGAAGGAGAGAGGAAAGGTGGAGAGGAGCCCAAAGGAGGGAAGAGGAGGAAAGGGAGAACTAAGGATCGCGTTCTCATGCAGTCCATACTAAGTGGTCAAGGAGAAAATTAGGA
The DNA here is from genome assembly GCF_014176215.1 of Rousettus aegyptiacus. Classification (NCBI taxonomy): domain Eukaryota; kingdom Metazoa; phylum Chordata; class Mammalia; order Chiroptera; family Pteropodidae; genus Rousettus; species Rousettus aegyptiacus. Next base: position 159,222,506 of record NW_023416306.1, read on the forward strand.
ATTTGCAAAAGAGATTAAGAATGTCCATGAGACAAGAAAAAACTCAGAGGTATCCTGGAAACTGAGTGAAGAGACTGATAAAATCTGTCAAATGTAAAGACAGCTTACGCAATGTAATGACCAATAAATGATCATTGGATTTAGCTACATGAAGTTTATTGATGATTTGACAGGAGCGCTTTCAGTGTTGTGCTGTTGGGGAAAGTTTTGAGTGAGCTTAAGTCAGAACTGCTAGATGTTTCTTATGTACAACCACACCTGGCAAAACAGAAGAGTGTGAGAACTCCACAGTAGGAGAGTTCCAAGGAGAAGAAGCATTTTCGGAAAAGGGCCCCTGAGTAGATAAAGGGAAATGGTGATGGTTCATAAACTGGCCCCTGTACAGGGAGAGAAAGGAGAGCCTGAAGAAAGAGGCAAGCTGCTCCCGACTGGCAGGAAACAGTTTTAATAAGCAAGAGAACTTATGAGGTTTTTCTTGGGTGTTCACAAGATGAGTAGATCTCAGAACCTAACTATCAGAATCTTCAGCTTTACAAAGAGTCCTTAACTAACATCCAGATTGTCTCAACACATTACATTCTCAAGGCTGTGTCCTGGGCAGCTTCAAGTGTGGGTAAGGCAAGCAGAGCACACATTCTGAAGACAGAAGAAGAGGTGAAGAGCCTCCATTACCCAGGTTTAGCTCAAGTATCAACCAGTGGTCACATTCTTTGGATTACCTTTGTCAACAGACCAGATCTCTACAGAGGAAGATATTGGCTGTCATTAGGATTACACATAGTTGACTAACAGCAAGACAGATTGTAAAGATACAGAGGCAGTTATGTAGGAAAGTGTGATGTTGAAACTATCAACTTTCTCTTTTGACGGCTTCAGTGAAGTCAGGAGCAGAAATTCTAACTTAAAGCAAGAATGAAGAGGAGATTTGGGGCCTAAGAGAGAGAACATAGGAAATAATCTTATAGAACCTCTTCTGAAGGATATAGTCTAAGAAAAATCAGTATCAACATCATTAGAGGCCTGTTAGAAATGCAGAGTTTCAGGCCTCTCCTCAAGCTTACTGAATCAAAATCAAAATCCCCAGGTGATCTGTATTCACATTAAAATTTGAGAAAAAAAACTGTTTAGGAAAGCAAAACACCTATGAGAGTATATTATGAGTGACTGATTGCTGTAAGGAAGCACTGGAAGTCGAGGTCTGTGGCCATGAATATAGAGACTAGTAATTGGACTTGTGCGTTTTTGTCAATCATGTTCAGTTACATGGGTGGATCCAAGGATTAGGCAAAAAGATTTAACCAATTGTGTTTTTGTCAATGGAAAATGACAAAACATGAGGGAACAAAGAAGACAAAAGTATGCACATAAAAAGATTTTCTTGATGGGCCATGGAATTCAAGTTAGATAAGAATGCAAGAATGGACATTGGGGAGGTGAGGCATAGTGAAGATGAGATCAATGAAGTTTAGATCATGGTGAATTACAGGATTTTTGAAGATCAGATGCTTGAGGGCTCGAGATGAAAAAATAAGAGTAGTTTTTCAGAGAATGGATGCAAGAAACTGAGATTACAGCATCAAAAGACCAGGTAATTCAAAGAATTCAGGACAGAATCATTGAAGGACAAGATTAACAATATCTGTATGTAAGAATATATGTCTGTATTTATTCTACCAGTTAACTTCTATTGTGTAACTAAGAACCTCAGACTTGGTTGAAACACAAAAATTTGCTTAGCTCATGATTCCATGGGTTTGATGGATGATCCTTCTGATGTGAGCTTACTTAGCTGAACCCTGCTGAGCTTTCTTACCTGTTTCTTGTCGGCTGAAGGATCAGCTGGTAAATGGACGACCTAGGATGGCCTCACTTATAGTTCTGGCAAATTAGCAGCTGTCAACCCATGCATTAAGAATGACTCAGCTACACCTCTCTCATCCTTTAGCAGACTGGCCCAGACTTTTTCACAAATCAATATTAGGGTTTCAAAAGCAAGAGTGCACAATGCACAAACATTTTATAAGTCTCTTCGTGTATTATGTTTGCTAATGATCTCTTGGCCAAAACAAGTCACACAGCCAACCCATATTTAAAGGGTATTGAACTGGAATCTACCTTTAGATGAGAAGGGATGAACTTGAGATGGTTTTTTAAATCAACCACATACATTTATTTTCTGACTTATCTACTAGACTCTAACTTCTCTAAGTGCACAAACTGAGTCTGGCATGTCCAGTCACTAAACTTCTATTGCCTAGTTTAGTTTTTGAAACACAATGGGTATTAATAACTTTCTCTTGATGAATGCTCGCCTATCGATACTTCAACATATCTAAAACAAAGTCATTAATTTCCCAATAAACCATCAAAATTTCCAAACCTCTCTCCTTTTAATTAAGCAAATTTTAATTTCCTAATTCTTCAGTTCAAAACTTTGATGTCTCTCCTAGGCATCCTCACTATCTCTATTCTCTTGCCTGAGATCCAGCACTTGATTATTCTATTTATCCAATTACCCTCAATAATACTTCACTCAGCTTACCTTACTTTTTGTTTTCTCACCTTTGTTAACATTCTGTCACACCTGATCTCTTGACTAGATCTTTGTAGGTTGACTTTCTGCTACTAGATTTTACCCCTTTGTTCAATTGCCCTCCCACCAAAGTCTCTGAATAATATTCCAAAACCATGCTACTGATTATGGCATTTTTCTGATCAATGATCTTCACCTTCAATACTTTTCTGTTCCTTAACAACTTGTCAGCATGAACACTCCATGGACTGAAGCCAGCTTTTATTAAGCTTTTTTCTCTAACTTTCCTTTCATATATCTTATATTTCTGCTATGAGGACTACAACCCCTCCCCTCAAGAGCACCCATATTTTGTTTCCTTTACTTTTATTCTTTATCTGTTAGCAATTCAAAATTCTTCTCCACACATCTGTTTCTTTACTAAAGAAAACAACTCAACGAACATCGCTTTATTCAATGATACTCCCTTCAAAAAACTATTATCCAAAACACCTTAACCCGCAACAACAACAAAAAATTCTCCTTTTGCTGTTGAAACTTCTTAACACTTTGAATCTCTTTTATGTCTGGTTTTAAAATTGTCTGATCACTCTTCTGTCTATCCTTCAAGGGTCTAATCTACTTCATAGCCAAGATTGTATATTATTAGTTACCATATTCATGATATACAAAATGTCTCATACACAGCCTATAAACCATAACTATTTGGTAAATTAATGTCAAAAGGAGAACAGAAATCCTCATATTGTTTCCACTTTCCTAAACATTAGCAGACAACATAGATTAATAAAATAAACTGAAATTACTATCTCATGCCATTAGATTTGCCTATAACTTCCTTCTATTATGCATCTATTTCCAGAGAGTAAATAATAAATCACACAATCAACAAATGCAAATTAAATCAATGATAAAGGAAGTGTTGTTAATTCAAAAGAATATTCTATATTCTTATGGCCAGGAAGAAGACAAGGGAATCTTAATGATATATATCCATGTCATTGAAGATTCAGAACTAAGGACATGCTGTTAAAAAGGTGTGTTCAGCATCAATTAAATAGTTGCTCTTACATAGTTACATATATTTAAAAACTTTCAAAATAATAATAAATTAAATAGAATAACTTTTTTTGTTTATAAGCTATATTTTCAGTGAAACTATTCCATCTCTCAATGACATTATGTTTACTCATATTAGTTGAAGTGTCCTGAATGTCTTACTTTAAATGCACAACATGAATTTTCAGAGTCTTCTTGTGCTACCAATAGGTTGATTATGCCACTACCAGTAACACTCAGGAAAGTTACTTTAATGAGTTCTTTCCCAAAGCATGTATCCTCTTGGATGTTTCATTGGAAATAAGAAAGAAACTTAGAAACAAAAGTTTCCTCACTCAAATAGGTTAGGAAAAACTGTGTTCAGGTTATATTACTACACAATTTCTTAATGCTTTACTTTACTGATTTATTGAATAATTATCAAAGATATGCTTAGAATAGTTCTCAAAATTGTATGATGATGGAACAAGTATATTTTTCTTATTTATATGTTGTCATATCAATCTACTAATAAACTGAGAAACACACTTTGGAAAATAAATATCAATACTAGTGACTACATTATATGTTTCCATGTGTTGTGTTTGAATGTTAGTTTAGTTTTTACTAATTTAATTAAGCATTTATTATCTCACAGTTTCTTTCATTTATTCCTCGTTTCTGTGGTAACAGTACAATTTGCTTTCAAGAAATTCTCTAACGTAACACAGAATTGATGGGAATAACAATTTAATCCCACACTCAAATAGCGGACATAATGACCTGATCTAGGCTATTTGTACTTTCTCTTTTGGAATTTTGAATGTTTGAGTGAAAGACAGAAAAATAAAGAGCTAATGCATTCCAGTGGTGGTACCCTGACAATACTGTGGTAAATGTGGTAGGTAGAATAAACACCCCTACTCTCCCCCAAAACAAAGGATATCCAAGTTCTAATCCCTTGAATCCATGAATAGGTTATCCAGTTGGCCCAATGTAATCACTAGGATCTTTAAAGATGAGAGAAGGGTGAGGAGTGAGAGTGTGAAAGACTTTGACATTGCCGGCTTTGAAGACGGAGAAAAGGGCCTTAGCTAAGGAACCTGTGCATCTTCTTGAAGTTGGAAAAGGTAAGAGAATGAATTTCCCCCCAGAGCCTCCAGAAAGTAATGTGGTCCTGCTGCCAGCTTTTTTTTTTTTTTTTTTTTTTTTTTTTTTAGCTTAATGAGACTCATTTTAAACTTCTAAAACTAAAGAACTGTAAGATAATACATTTGTCTTGTTTTAAGCCACTAGGTTTGTAGTAATTTGTTACATCAGCGAGTCAGATAAAACCAATACAAGTTTCTACCTTGATCGCTGAAATAAACACAGGTCTTATCTATTTCTAAATGCAATTTCAACTATCTATTACATAATTTCACCTAAAACAATTAATAAATTCTGTGTTTGCTAAATGTATGCAGAGTCAACTTCTAAATTTTGTAAATAAAACACACACTTTAAGATCTTTGTCCAAGGATTTTGATCTTCTGTCATTAGATTATAAATACTGTATAGAAGACATTTTGTTTTGTTCCATATTTAAATGGTATCTAATGCAATCTTATAAATTATTTGTTATCCAACAACGAAAATTTTTATTATGCTGATTATGATGAAAGGGATTCATTAAAAAATAATTCACAGAGAAACTTTACTATTGATATTTTATTAGAAATAAAAATGGAATAATATTAGTTGCAAACCAGTCAGTTTCCTCTGAGGCCTTGTTTAGATGTATGCCTACTATTAAATTCTAATGTAGTAGTTATATTTTTATTTTTATCTTTCACTTAAGCATTTCGTATGTTAGCATATTATCTTCTTGCTTTTATTTTTACTGGCAGCAGTGTTTCATTAAACTATGCTACAATAATGTATTGTTAGGGTTTACACTATTTTAATTTTTTAGAAAATAGTAAATGCCCTTTCTTTCCTTAGAATGATTTCACCTGAAGTGTAGTCTTGTCCAAAATAATTAATCTGATTCTATTTATCTATACATATGGCATTTCCTGGTAGTAATGAACTTTGGCATCAACTATATATGAATATAGAAACGTTATGCCATAGTCTTGCAGACATTACTTTTTGTTTCTGATGTTGTTCTTTATATAAGCAAATTTATTGGAGTAGTTAGACAATTCATTCCTCTCTACTGACTTAAGGCAGGATTGTTGCTATTAAGAAGTCAGTTGTCAATAAAATTTGTATATGTGTGTGCATATGCATTCTGTGCTTCAATTATGTTGTGCCTAGGTATGGATTTACTTTATTTATTCTTGCTGATATTATAATTAGGAATATCATTTTTATCGATTTGCTCAGGTGGTTAGGTCTGAGAATTAGTGTTTCTCAACAACTCTGGACATGTCTTGGTTAATAGTTCTTTAAATAGTTTTCACTGTATTTTTTAGAACTCTGTTTTAATGTACATTTAATCCTTCTTAAACATCTGTGTCTCTTCAGCTCCTGTCATTTTCCATCTCGTTTATTTTCTGTTTTCAAATCGGGTACATTTTTAAAATCTAAACCCCATTTCATCAATCCTTAATGTAATTAATGCTTTTGCTGTTTCAAATCTGTTGCTTATCTCTTCATAAATTTAGTGATTTTGAATACATGTATATATGTGTGTGTGTGCACATGTATATACATATATTTCTACTTTAAGAATTTACAATCGAATTTATTTTCATTTTTTATTTTAATTTTATATTTTATTTACATATTTTTATTTCTTATTTAGACATTTATACCTTATTTCTGGAAATATATTTATCTTATTACCTTATATTTACTTCTGATAATTAGTTTATCATAAACATTTAAAAATCAAATTATTACATCAATTTCATTTCATTAGTTGTAAATCATGGTGCCTTATTTCTTAACTGATTTTTGACTGGAGACATTATAAATCTAGGATCACTTTCAATTAAATTATTTGGTTAAGATTTTTCAAATGACACAGGTTGTTTGAATTTAGGTTAGAAATCTGCGTAAGAGCTAGATGGTTAAAAAAAAAGAGAGAGAGATAAAAAGGTATTTAAAAGTCTATCCTTTACCTTTGGGAAAATTTACATAATCTGCTAAACATATATGTTTTCACACTCCCTAATAATATTTGAAAGGGAGAATTCCATGTACTAAGAAATTTGATTTTTTTCCGTAGAAAGTGGGGTCATTATAATACCAAATAATGTACACTCCAGTACCAATTTACCAAAGATAATTGTTCAAATCCTACAGGGACCATCTGAATAACAAAAGAAGGCTGGTGAGATATGATTAACAAAAAATAGATGTAATAAGATAGGAGAAATCACAACTCAGCTATTGCTGTGTTGTCTTTGACCTTTTGACATTATAGGCATGATATTGTAAGATTTCCAAATTTAGGAGAACCGAAAATTTTAGATTTTGAAATATTAAGGGGACATAAAAAATGATAGAATTTCATGAACAATGGTAGTGTTAAGGACCACTGAAAACTTAACACTCCATAAGAACAATGTAAAAAGCTGTCAAAAATTTTTGGAATTAACTTTATAGGAACCGTACAAATTAACCAAGATTTATTTTTAAAAAACTGCTTAATACTAATATTAACAGTGAGCTTTATGCTGTTTTTAACTTGCTCTAGCCCTGTTCCCCACTCTCCAGCTTAGGAATTTGAAATTATGAGACTGTATTTGGAGATAGGGTCTGTGAGAATCACTTAAGGTTAGATGAGGTCTTAGGGGTGGCACCCTAATTTGAAAGGACTATGGTGAGAGAGAGAGAGAGAGAGAGAGAGAGAGAGAGAGAAAGTCTCTCATGAGGACACAGCAAGAAGGCAGCTTTCTGCAAGCAAGGAAGAGAAAAAAGAATTCTCACCAAAAATCAACTACATTGACACCTGGATCTTAGATTTCAAGCTTCTAGAGTAGTAAGAAATAAATTTCTGTTGTTAAAGATATCCAGTCTTAGAGATATGAAGGAACAATCTCAATTTGCCAGATCTAATAGCATAACCATGATTTACATCCCATTGTGTAGGATTCCAAAATGTTTAGTAATCCTACTGTGCTCAATGTTATCTGTCCTAACATAACACTGAGAGATGATTCTTGAACATTTTTGAAATCTGTTGGGAAATGGCTACTTTTATTTATATTTTCTCTAAAAAAAATTATGGCAGGCATCATGGGTATTGTGTTATATCTTCAAATTCTGGGTGCCTCCAATTTTTTCTATTTTTAAAGTAGAAAGTAAATAAATGTTTTTATTTTCTAACCTTACTTCACACATTGAATAAGATAAGTGAACTCTTTGTGAAACACATACAACGTTGACCTAATTTTTTTCCTTTTTTACCATCAAGAATACCACTGAGACCACAAACTGAAGCCCTCAGACTGAAGACCAGCCAGTAAATTTTAGGCCCTGACCATGCTGTAAAATCAAATCTATCTCTGTGTGAATCATTATTAGGTAGTCTTTATCACACACTTGCAGTAGCACCACATTTTTAAAAATGCTATGCCAACTTATAATTGAGCATATAAGTGTACAAAGACAGCTTAGTCACTGGGTATTTTTGGTCCATGCAATGGCCTTTCCAATCCTTAGAGCAGAACTTTTGCCTGGAGCTGTCTTTAATAATAAATTAAGCATTAAATGTATGAGCACAGCACAAGCACATTAGTATTTTTAACTACCCTAAATTCCGTATTCTTATGTATCTGAATGCATTTCCTTGTCAAATATGATTTATTTAAATGTAGAATTTCTTATTATGTTTGTTCTGCGTACATTTCTACAGAGAATATGTTTTGTTACTTCATTTTTAATTGGTAGTATCTCAATAGCTAATACATTCAAATTTTCTTAATTCTAGACTTGTAAGAGTTTCTTAAATTGTTATAAATAGAAACGTGTATATCTGGAAGTTAAATTTGAAACAATCATATCTCTGTGAATAGTGACGCAGTTAAAAGTGAACGGCAAAAAACATAACAAGTAGATTATGAACTCGTTCCAATTCAATAGAGAACATTTCAAGAAGGACCTTTTTTTTTTTTTTTTTTAAACTTCAAGTCATGTTCAATACACTAGGTTTGTCCACTAATATCTCAATTAGACGTGTAGGCTGAGTACTGTTGGGCTGCCCAGATCAATTACATGTAGCTTGATTACTGAGCAACCATCAATAAAGTAATCAAAGTAGAAATATATTCCACTTACAGAGTCTTGTTTCTGATACTCTAAGAAGTAACTGTAGTCACTATTTCCTTCAGCTCTGTCACTTGGAAGACTAAAAGAGAAAACAGAGCTCCAGTAGGAAGTGTCCTCCTCGTTGGAAGAATGGGTAGGTGGGAACTTCAAACTTAGAGGAGGAGGACTGAAAAATGTGATCAATCCTGTACTAATGATATATACTAACGCTCCAAAGTTATAATGTTGGCCTCTCTGAAAAATGTCAAAAAGTTACTAGCTAGTTACTAAGATTCAAAAGGTACCGTACATAGGAGGGGGTTAATATCCCCAAAATTCTTCACCTTAATTCAAACCAACACATATTTTTAATGGTCATAATACCTGTCATAGACAGGTCCTGAGAGGACTCCCACGATGATTCCCCATTTTTTAGTATCCAGATATTTGTGTAATCTTTTCTTCAGTGAGGTTGGGACCAGTGAGTTGCTTCTAACCAATGTAATATGGCAAATGTGATGGGATGTCACTTCATGATTATTTTATAATCTATAAGACTCTGTTTTGTCATAGTGTAGAGAGACTCTCACTGGTCTTGAAGAAACAAACATTATGAACTGCCCATGGAGAAGGCCACGCAGCAAGGAACAGAGGGCAGCATAGACGACTTGGCAGCCAGCAAAAATGTGGACACCTCAGTCCCATAATTGTAAGAGGATAAATTTCGCCAACAACCTGAGAGAACTTGGAAGCAGTACTTCCCAATTTGAGCATTCAGGTGAACATGTAGCCAGCTAATACCTTGATTCCAGCTTTGTGAGACCCTGAGCAAAGGATCCAAATAAATTGCGCTTAGCCTCCTGACCCATGGAAAATGTGAAAAAATAAATGTGTGTTGTTTTAAGGCTCTCATCTTGTGGTAATTGTTTCAATGTTGTTGAGCACACATAAAATAAAAAATAATATATATATTTTTTCCACATGTGTGTGACAAAACAAGATTTCTGATAAAGTAATGCTGTAACATTGCAGGTAATTATTCATGAATGATAAATTTGCTTTATGAAAGTTCTTCTTGGGTTCTTTATTTAACTGAGAGGATATATATTGCATAGTGGTTAAGAACATGAACTCTGCATTCCTGGGATCAAATCCCAACTCTTCTATTTACTAGATCTGTGACCTTGAGTAATGCATTCAACTTCTCTGAGACTCACTTATCCCATCAAAAAAAGAGATGAAACTGTATATATCTCACAGGCTTGTTATGAAGATTCAATGAGCCAATACCATGCTATATGTATTGTTAAATTATTGAAATAAAGATTTTTTTCAGTATAACTATCCTGTCAAGTGTGTTATTTTTGCCAAAATAATCAATGTTTGAAAATGAAATAAATAGCTCTACCCATTGTACCTGGAATTAATGTCAGGAATAGTACAGAGGGTAGAACAATAGAAATATGTAGAAAAAAACTAATTAAACCATACTCGCTGGAGAATTGCTATCATCTTCAATGATGTCACATCAGTGGTACAAAGTAAGCTTAATATTTTCTATTTTCAGTTTTTATATACAATTAAAGTAAAGAGTGAGTCTGTATATAAGTGTATACAGTATGTAACTCTGATTCTGGCAAATATATTTTATTGAGTTCTCAGTCAGCTAATGCAATTTCTCCCTGAAATCATGTCTTCAATGGCTTAGCCCATGGTCAATTCTCCTTGGACTTCTCTCTCAAGGTCCTTGTACCCAAAGTAAGGCTATCTTGGAAACAGGCAAAGTGTCCTCGATTTCAATGGACATTGAGTTTAGTCACCTTTTCAATAATTACATTTAATTGCTTTTTCGATGGTTATATGCAACAGGCAAAATTATTAAAAAATCAGGATTTTTAAAATAAAATTTCTTCTTTTTTTTGGCAGTAGAGATAGTCTTAACTTCTACTATAAAAATTAAATAGTCATAAAATAATCAATTTCAGAAGAATACAAGCTTCTGGTGAAAGATAAAAGCAGACTATTATCCATTTGACATACGTAGGGGCAAAGCCAGATGATGGACAGAGAGGGGGCACTCTATCATGCTTTTAAAGATGATTTAGATTTTGAAAATTTTAAAGCCTACTTTATATTGTTGTAATAAATCATAAAAATATAACTAACAAATCGCAGTAAACATGACCTTTTTTAAAGGATTTGTAAATATCACTCCATTTTTCTCTGTCACTCTTCTCTAATTTAGAAAGATAAATAGAACATAAACATTCCTCAGGTGTTGATTCAACGAGTCATTAGTATTTAGAGGCCAAATGGCTTTTCTGCTAGAATAGCCAATGTTGCCCAATTATTGTAGGTATCTATCAATTACTTCCAAATGTAGTAACATTATACTTACTTTTTAAATTTGTATAAGGAGATTTTTATTTTGAATGTTAAATGCGCGCACGCGCGCGTGTGTGTGTGTGTGTGTGTGTGTGTGTGTGTGTATCATGGTAAATAAAATTGGTTTAATTATCTAAGAACTCAAAGGCAATTTTCTGAAATACAGAATGATGGGTGAAATTATTTATGTGGGTATGTACATAAATTTAAAATGTTTTCTGTTCATATTTCTCTTTTGTGTTTTCTGCCCTAAAATTTTACCTCAACTGATATTATTATTCTAATATAAAATGTGTACAATTCTACTTTTCAAACTATATGTGTATAATAATTAAATCTAATATTTCATATGCCTCTAAATATTTTTAAAATTTTATGGCAAAATGAATTATGTCAAATCTGGTCTACTAAGTTTAATTATTTTGCCACATTGTATTGCAATATATGCAATTAAGACACAATAAAATATACTTCCTATAAGCATTTCTCTTGATATTATAGATTAGATATTTGAGAAAGTAGTAAACTATTCTTGTATTCTGTAAATAGTCACATAATTAAAGATATCAAATCTAAGAAATGACATAGCTCTAATAATAATTCCAAAGAGAATTTGTATTATCAGGGGACAAATGTATAATTTGTGAAGGGAATAGTTAGATTCAACGAATAATTATTGAGCATTCATTACATGTCAGTATTCCTTTTAGGGACTTGTGCTAGGTCTTGGGATTTTGCTACTTGTATATATTAAATACATTACTTCTTACATATTTTTAAAAAGTCTTATTAATTTACAGACATATTGATTAGTAGGCAGATTAAAAATGCTAAACCTAATTTATTTATTTATTCCAAAAATCCTTGCAAGTGTTGACATTGTGTTAATTACTGAGTAAACAAGAGAAATGTATTTCCTGTACCACGGGAGTTTAAAATCTAATAGGGAATATTCTTGTGAATTTCTAAACATGCATTAACTTATTTATTCACTTAAGAAATACTTGTAAGTAATTGAAAGAGAGGGACTTTTAATGGTGATATATTTTAAATGGCATGTAGGTATTTTCCATATGGACACTCCTCACATTTGACATAGGAACTGTGCACAATTGTAGTGATGGGTATAGCATATTAATATATTTAAATATATATAATTAAATATGTATCTATAATATACATTTAAAATATGTTCTATTATTTCTGAAGATACATATCTTCTGAATTACATTTGTGACATTTTATGCACAATTAAATGGTGTTTTGATAGCAGGAACTGGGTATTGGGGGAGACAATATCAGGTTGTAGCTCGCCTTTTTATATGAACAGAACGTAGAAGGGAATGCGCAATCATATGTTTTACTGTATTTACCATTAAAATTTAACTATCGCTTTACTTGGAAAATTGATATAAAAATACACATTAAATAGTGCAGATTAAATTTAAGAAGAGGAAAAGTGATTCCCTTTAGGCATGGCACTAATACAAATCCCAACCCATGGATTGATGGGACCTCCACCCGCTACTACAAAAGTAACATTTACAACTCAGGATGTCAAGAATAATGATAAATCAATTAGCTTTGTGTAGATGTTAGTAAATACTGAAAATATATGTTAATAAAAATAGTAACGACATATTTAATTTTTAAAGGATATTAATTTTGCTTTTTAAATTATGTCATCTGTATGGAAAGCAGTTCCTTTGTCTACTAATATGTTCATTTGTTCACTAAATGTTGTTACATAAGAATTTTTAGAGTGCCTTATGTATGTCTCAATATGTCTAGACAATTTTCAATTGGATACATTTTTAACATATAAATGATTTATTCTTAGAAAGCTAATATATGCATGACAAACTATACAATACAATTGATAAAATGTATATGTTGCATTGACACTATTTACTTATGAATTATTAGTAGTAATAGCATTATTGTTATAGATCATAGTAGTCACTCTTTTTTTCTTGCTACCTCATTAGATTGCTTTAAAATATTTAATGATGTTTTAATTTTGTATACTTTCACATATGTGCTTATCTGGTCAGCTATTTTTATACACACATATAAATGTAAATATGCATTAATATGTATATATATGTCTTTATTCACATCCTTATATAATACAAATATGTGTAATTGTGAAAATGACACAAATTACCAGTTTTATTTCAAATCATGATGGTTTTATTTGCATTGGTTATGAGGTTCCTGTACCAGTTGCTAACAAAAGCAAACCCATAGACGATGTGAAAATATCAATATACTTCTTAGTCACAAATAATAAAGATGTATATCCAAGGTATACTGAATTTCTGAAAATTATTTCTCAACTCTATGAGTTAACAGAACTACAGTAAAGTCAATTTTGATTCTTTAGATAGAAATGACAATATCAAATGAAAGGGGTAGTAAATTATAAGATTCCTTTTAATATACATTGTTTTTTTTTGCAATTATATGTATCTACATATCTACCCATATCTATCCATATCTATATCTTCAAGTCATGGTAACTTTTTCTGCTTTCCTTTTCTCTCTCCTAAACTATCATATCAATATGATATTCTCAGAGTAGTAAAGTGGAACCTTAAGAAAATACCTGCATAACTAAAGAAACAACAATATGAAAAGTTTCTAGCTAATTAAACAAGAGACAGAGGTAGGAAAATTGTTATGTTCAGAATCACTGACTCCCCAGTTTGTTTTATTTCATTATTCAATAATTAGCAACCACAGGCAGTGAAGTTTATATACTTCATAAGCACATAAAAAAGAAATCGATTTAGAGAGCTGACATTATTTTATTCCTTTCATTATACTGCTATTTAAAAACACCTTGTTAAAAGGTATCTAATGGTAACTATTTTGGTTGTTAATACCTGGTGTTCCTACCTTTGATCTTCTTGTACTTTATATTTTTAAAGTTGATATTTATAGTTATGAGTTAAGACTTTTAAGAAGATTAGCTTTAAAATAACTCTTCTGAGACATCCTCTCAATTTGAGAATATATAATATTCTGGCATATAAACTGTATATTTGCATTTTCCACCCACTTTTACAAAACTGACATCTAGAATTCAGTATTTTCTCTTATTTCAGAATTTTACCAATTCTTGATTCGGTTTCTCGAAACATAATTTTGAAATGTCTTGTTTGTAGAAATTCATATTAAACTGATATCAGGAAATCAGTCTGGACTACTTAGAAACTTTTCTCATTTAAATCACCCCTGCCTTTTCTATTTTTCTGTTGAAAAATTCCATTAATTTAAAATCTCTTTATAGGAAACTAGATATGAATAAAGAATTGTTTTCTTTCTTCTATACTTGCTCTCGTACACAGGATGCTGTCTCTGTTCAGACATCTATTGAACTCCATTACTTACGGGGATGCAGGAAGTGGGCAGTGAAGAATATGTCTTATTTAACAGTATGGATTTAGAGTAGGTCTATTTGAAATTCTATATATACGGACTATGTAAAAAAAAATTGTTTGCAATATTTGAGAAAGAAAATGTCAGTGCCCAAACTTTCTGTGATAAATTGCAAGTAATGGAAGTATAGAAGAAGTTAATATTTATTTGATCCTACCATGACCTGATAATGGAAAAGTAAGAGGGTGCAATATATATGCTGTATTGTATCCTTTTTTCTTTGGTGGGCTCTTGTTGGAATTTTGGCCTTTTTTTCCTTTCAAAAATTGATTTATTTAGAATTCTTTAGCTATGTATGTTACTAAAGAGTGGTAGCAAGTGCCTTTTTCCATCTCCCACTCTGAAGTTCTGTGACATTGGTTAAAAGTTTTATTTGAATTAGCTGAATTATCTTTGCTTATTCAATTGGTGATGATTGTGTCTGAAATTTAGAGAGCATTTAGTATATTTTTTCCATAATACTTTTTGCCATGTAAGTTGCCAAGTTTTGAAAATATAAAAAACATTACTGTGTACATATGTACACTTTTTGTGTCCCTTATTTTTATGTACACACATACACAGTAATGTACATGTACAAGAGTAATCTTAAGATATAGCAAATCCACTGTTTTCTCTTTTCATGGGCCAGCAGTTTATAAAATTATGCCTATGTAAGACTGTCTTGAAGAAGTATTATTCAGTATACACTTTAACATCCTTGAATACCTCCCTTCCTAAAACAAAACAATTATTCAACTGTGTTTATGGCAGCTAAAACTCAGCAGGTCCATCAGGATGGTCTTAAATGAAATGAGGATCTATATCAAGATCCTTAAGGTAATGAGGATTTCAGTTGCTTATGTTTCATGAATATTTTCAAGTTTCTTCTTCCATGATAAATGTCTAAGAATTTAGGGTTTTCCATGTGATTTACAAAATAGCAACATATTTTGTAAGAAAACTATTTTTTCTATATGCAAACCTCTGTTGCCTACCCATGAGCCAATAATTTTTAGGGCAAAGAGTCAAGTCTGATTGAAAGCAATTGATAAGTGACTAAGAACATCATCCTATTTATGTCTGGGATTTATGTCTCAAGTATGAAACTGGCATTTTATCCAACAGCAAATATCTGCACAGCAAATACTTGTGCCACGAATAAGGCATTCCAGGTAGATAAATGGATAGACAACTTGTTGTTGTTAGCTGATGATGCTACTCTGAGTGTTTCCTAATCCGTTACTCTTCAGGAGACACTTATTAGCAAATTAACATTTAGATTGCTGTTAACACTTATCCCTTATGCACTTTTTTATTGTTTCAGTTTTTACCTTTATTCTGTTTTTATTACATGTATTTGTCCTAACCCCCTCAAATCATTTCAGCGTAAATTTTTTAAAAAGTAAATGTATTAATGTAGTCTCTCTGAAACACTCAAGGTAACAGTAATACACTTGATGCCTACTGAGAAGAGATCTTTTCTCCATATCTTGTAAAACGAACATATTAATCACTATAAGAATGAAAGTCATAAGGAAGGAAAGAGTGGTTTAGAGACTAAAATGGGAAATGACAGGAAATCATTGGAAAAATCAATGTTTAAATGATGAAGGATCAAAGCATTATACTTCTAAGAAATGTACAAATATCAAATAGAATAATATAGTATTTAAAAAGCAGTATTGTTCTACTCTAGGGGAAAACATGGGATCTGGGTATAAACATGATAATAAGAGACCTAAAATAAGATTTAGTGTTTTGTAAGGAGTAGAAACTATACTGAATTTCAGGAAAGAAAGAAAATTTTGATGACTTATAGCATTTCATTTGAGAGTCTTGCTGATAGCAGCACATTATAAAATCTGTATCTTGCATGTGTTTGTACTTATATGTTGTGTGTTTATACATGTGCTTATACGAGAGAGAGAGAGAGCGCGCTGGAAAGATCTAATTATGTAAGTCTAATCAACTTTGCTATTTAAAAAAGAACAAAGTTTAATATATATATATCTATATATATATATATATCTTAAATCAGCGATTCCAATTCGAGGTATTTATTCAAAAGAAATTAACAGAATCCACAAAGAGATCTGTACAATAGTCTTTATAACGGCTTACTTATAAAACTCTAAACCAGAAACAACCCACCAACATAAAAATGGGTAAGCAAATTGTGGTATTTATTAGCATTAAAAATAATTGATTTTGTATACTTTAAATTCATGTATTTCATCGTATGTAAAATTTATCTGAAAAGAACCATAAACAAATATCAAACTCTAGTTAATAATATAAATGATGAGACATTTTAGAGTGAGCTGTACAGTTGTCTGAAACTTAAAATGACATATTGATAGGTGGTAGAGAGAAGGATATGGATGCAATAAAGCAGATTTGACAAAATGTTAATAATTATAGAATTTAAGTGATGGGAATCTGTCTAGTCACTGTATGATTATTTTAAAATTTATATATGTGTAAAATATAATGATAAAGATAAATTTAAAAAATACCACAAAGGAAATAATATCTTTTACTCTTATGTTTCTCTTTTTCTCTCTAAATTATATGTGTGTCATTATATAAATTATATATAATGACAAGAAGGAACCTTGAAAACATTCAGGAAAAAAATTTGGACAAAAGAATATATATGCTAAGATGCCATTATTATGAAGATAAGAATGGGTAAAAACTAATACACGATAATATAAATCAAAATTGTTATGTAAGGACAGTGCCGATGGCTGGATGAGGGCAAGAGAGGCCTTCTGGGATGCTGGAAGTGCTCTGTATCTTGATTGGGGTGGTGGTTGCATAAATGTATACATGACCAAAATTCATCACTGGCGAAATTAAGATTTTACCCAAAAAGGAAAAAAAAAAAGGTAAATAAAAACATTTTAAGTTTCAAAAGTGCTGAGATGAACTATCGCAATATTATTTTAATAAAAGAAATAATAAAAGATTTTCTTCATCAGAGGTATAATTCCAGGTAGAAGCATAAAGAAACAGGATAGAATTAGGAGCAACAGAAATGGTAATTATGCAGGCAAATCTAGATAGAAAATTATTTTAATGATATTATTATATTTAAAATGCGTGTCAAAATCAAATGAGATAACACAGGAAACAGGTACATTGAGTTAAAGTTCTCTAAGGTCACCGAATTGTGGGAAAATAGCAAAAGTACTAACATATAAATTTTATATAAGAAAAATTTATTTTGCAATATCTATAAGAACCATAAAAATAATAAAAATATATAACTAGCAAGCTGTTGGAGGAAAAAATAGTTTGCTTTACAAATAAATAAGGAGACATAAAGGTAATAAAATATTAAACTTCAGAAAATGATATATAGGCACTTAAATATTTAGGATTGAAGTGTACTGTTTTCTGCAACTTTCTGTGAAATGTCTAAAAAATAAAATGAATTGACAGCTGGATAGAAAGATGTATAAATACATAATAATCTAAATATAGCAACACGAGGGAAAATTAGATACCTTTAAGCCCAAATAGTTCAATGATTACATAAAATCATCTTAACTAACTAATTAATTTGAAGTCAAATATATTTCACTGGGTTTGAAAGAAAAAGAAAAAAAAAGCAATATTTTGTTTACAAAGAACCCACTTTAAATATGAAGATACAGAAGAGAAAGCAAGCAAAGGAATGGAAACACATTAACCAAAAGAAAATTCATGCAGCTATACTATTATCAGACAAATAGGATGTAAGGAAACACTACTACTATGAAGAGGCATATATCAAAATGATATCAGCATAACTGACCAACATATGTAAAAATATTAAATGTGTATCATCTAATTGCATAACCTGGAAATATGTAAAGCAAAATGGACAGAGGCTAAAAGGGAAAATAGTCAAATTTGCAGTAATATTGGGAGATAGTAACCTATTTCTCTGTTGCTGGTAGAATACGCAAACAGAAAATTTTTAAGGATAAAAGTTTATTATGAATGCCAATTATGATCAAATTTTCATGTCTAAAACACACCAACAACTGAAGTGACTAATTTTTTTTAAAAGGCCCATGGAATATTTATGAAAATAGAAATATGCCTGGAAAAGAAGCATGACTACATTATCTAACTAGTGTGAAGTTAAGACAGACAACAATAAAATAAAAAAATAATTAGATATCTGTCTTGCCATATTTTGAAGGTCTCCAACCTGATAATTGTCCAACCAAATTCTCAGGACACGAAACAAGAAAAATAGGAAGGCAATAGCTGTCACTGGGAGAGAAAAGATTGACAATCAATGGATACCTGAAAGCAAATTCACAAGTCACGATTCAAAGATCTAATTCTTAAAAATGATTTTTGCTTGCCAATCTGAATTCAGAAAGAGAGAATCAATGTAAAATTTTACTTTTCTCTCTCTACCAGGCACCACAGAAGAGATATGGGAGAGAGCTGACTGGTAAGAAGCCTCACTCACCCTTTGCTGTCTTCTGCCAGTTTTCCCTAGATCCTGTTTGCAGGCTCCAGAGCCAGTGGGGCGTCCCAGAGCTACAGGGGTGTCCCTGGTCACTAAAGACTGTGGAGGGGGAAAAAGAATTTTCCCTCTACCCTTCATAGTGTATGTTTAGCTGAGACCTTTTTTTCTCTAAGTCATCTCATAGATAGATAAGCTTATCTAGTTTAAAGGTTCTCCACTAAGACCACTATAATTCAAAATTATCTTTGGTAAAATTAATATCCATTAAAAAAAAATAAAATTATTCACCTTCACACTGGCCCTGTACAGCTTAAATCAGACCCAGGGAGAACCGGAACCAGTTCTTTTCTAAATCAGTCCTAGTTTGACCTCTGACCTTGTCTGATACCTAAGTCAGACCCAGTCCAAACCCAACCCAGTCTGGTTTCTGAGTCGGAACCTTTTAGACCCTGTACCAGTCCGGTTTTTAAGTCGGACCCAGTCTGACTCTGGTGGTTTCCAGTCTCAGTCCAGAAAAAGAAATACTCAAAAGTCAAGTCTGAAAACTCTTAACCTGAGAACCACGAAGCTTGCAGCGGAGAGGGACTGGCCCGCCTCAGGTTGCTCTTTGGGCCCTGGCAGGTGGTTGGTGGGGTGGCTCCTTAAGTTCCTGTTTCTGATACTATTACTGTTAAATGATAAACTGTGGCGTATTAAAACTTTTAAGTGTTTATTTGAACAAAAGTCAGTTTGAATCAGGCACATCCAATACAGCAGATAGGCGCTCTGAGGAGCTGTACAACGTGAAAGACTTTTATAGGCAGAAGGGAGCAAGAACAAGGAAATTATACTAGAAATTCCTGAGTGTGTGGTTTAAGATTCCATTTCTGGGAAAGCTGAAACTGTAATTAAGTTAAGTCCCAATTTGGTGATGTGGGACTTAGCATAAGAGATGTCATTTTGTTTTAGGCCTGTTGTTTCGTGTGTATTTTTTTTTTTTTTAACAGTAAGAAATCAAACTCAGTAAAAGAAAAATTATTATACTGTTCGACACTGTGCTAAGTGCTATGAAAGATACAGAAGAATGTATGGTCAAAGAGCTTCCATTCTAGTTGAGCCATGACACCTAAAAATTTGAAATAAGTACAAAGCACAATTTATGACAAGTGTTAATTAGTTTTTAGGGAAAAGTCCTTAAATTTAAATATATGGCTTCTAAATATACATGGCTTCTAAATATATATGGTTCTCTATAACCTGGCCTCTATTTATTTAATCCAATACTTCAGTCCACAGACTTCCACTGTCTTTTTCTGCGCTACTGTCCTAATGAATTATTTGCTGTTACCTCAATGAATAATCTGTATCATCTTAAGGCCACAAGTTCTTTCTTCTAGGAATACTTTATCTGTCCCCACTTGGTCTTCCTAGAAAATTCCTGTCATTTGAGTTCTAATTTGTGTCACTTTCACTATTAACATTTTTTCGATCTGCTTATAAATTTTATCTATCACTTCTTTGGACCACTACAATATATTAATAGACATTTTTTATGTTAACTGTTTATTACAAGTCATGTTCTTATAGAAGTGTATGTGGACTTAGGTGAAAATACATTAAGACTTTTATTTTATTAACTATCAGACTAAATTGGGAGATGACAACCTACAGTTGAAATTCTTATTTGAAACATTGCTCTAAAAATTACTAGTCAAATGACCATGGGAAGTAGTTAAAATCTTTAAGTCTTGGTTAAATCGTCTATAAAATGAAGTAAAAAGTTCTTCCAAAACCTTAGCGCCAGCATGAGATGGTATTGGCTAGGGCTAGGGTAATAAATGATAACAACTAACATTGTAGAGTGTTTATTAGATCTCAGATATCTTTCTAAACTCTTGCATATGTTAATTAATGCAAACCCAGTAACATTTGTTATTATTGTCCATATATCAGTTGAGAAATCTGAGATCCAGAGAATTTGTAAAGTTATGTAGCAAAGCCATGATTTTATGCCAGATAGTGTTGCTACAAGTCTTTGCTGTTAGCCTGCACAAAAATTCTGATGTTCAAAATCTGATATAAGTAAGATAGACAGGGATATATAAAATAAAGTAACAGTGGTAATAAAAAACAAACAAACAAACAAAAAAATCATTTTAAATTTCTGTAATGCAGTTCCAGAGAGTTAACTTAAAGTTAATATATCATTGTCTTTTGATTTTCATGAATAAGAAAATGCCACCTTCTGTTTAAGGAACCAAGAATTATTTCTCATTCTCTTCTGAGCTCATGAAATTGCATCACACTTCACAAGTTAGGAAGTAGACACACTCTTTCCTTTCTTTCTTTATTTTTTTTATTTATTATGGTGACATTAGTTAATGAAAACCAGTAAGTTTCAAGTGTACAATTCAACAGTAAGTTATGTCGTATATTCACTGCCCATAGTTAGATTTCTTTCTGTTTCTTTCTGTTTTCACATATTTGACCCCTTTTGCCCCATCTACCTTCCCCCTTCCCCCCAACCTCTGATAGCCACTAGTCTACTGGATATATCCATGAGTCTCTGTTTGTTTGTCATATTTGTTGCTTTTAGATTCATATCCACCTGCAAAATGGTACCGCCACTATGGAAAACAGTATTGAGGTTCCTCAATAAGAATTGATCTACCATATGATCCAGCAATCCCTCTACTGGGTGGGTAGTTATCCCAAAGACTTGAAAGTATATATGTGAAAAGATATATACACACCAATGTTCATAGCAACATTATTCATGGCGGCTAAGAAGTGGTAGCAACCGAAGTGTCCTACAACAGATGTTTGGTTAAAGAAGATGTGGTACATATATACAGTGGAATATTTCCATTTGCAACAACATGGATGGATCTCGAGATAATCATGCAAATGAAGTAAGCCAGACAGAAAATGTTGAAAACTATATTACATTACTTATATGTGGGATATAAATCTAAAAGCAACAAACGTGACACACATTCGTATGCTTGAACATGATCAAGCTTGAAAAGTCATATTTTCTGATTTCTTCATAGGTATTATTGGATGGTTTACAAATTCTTTCTATTGTAATAAGGTCACTGAGGAAAATTATGTTGTTTAATATTATCTAGCCTGAACTATGAGACTCATCAACAGAGTTATTTTGCAAATCAGCTATGCTGTGTTTGACATAATCATGTAAATTACTGTTTTTATCTATCCATTGTATGCAGTGAATGATATTTAAAGTAATTCTGCGCTTGTTGTCCAGGTTTAAATTACAAGGGCATGTAGAAGTTGTTTTATGGTAGGTGTCATATTAACAAATGTTATCAGGCACAGAAACGACATACATATACCAAACTATTTAGTCTCTTCTTAAGGTAAAGTTAATTCATAAACCATGATAAAGAATAAATACTACCCTTTAGCACACAGGTTGATGTGAGAAGACACTAATTACTTTCTCAGAAAATGTGATTAAAGTTACCATGCTTAGGATGGCAAATAAATATGTAGTACTAAAATCTCTGGCACTTTTGAGAAACATAAACCAGACTGGAGTTTAACACTACCCCAGCAATGTCAAATATATATGTGTACATAACTTTTAGACTAAATGAGCTGGTAATATAGGGTAACATAATTACCCTATGTTTTGAATTTTTGACTAAATAAGGTATAGTCATTAGTAAGTGTACTATATTGTCTGTGAGGGATAAGGAAGGTGATAAAACAAGAGCGTCAGACAAAGAATAAAGCATTAACAATATGACATGCTCAGGGATGGTCATGAAGGGTGCATAATAGAAAAAATGGGAGAGAAGACTCTGACACGTAGAACATCAGTTCAGAGTGGACTTTGAATACTAAGTAGCATTGTTTACATTTCATATCGTGTTTAATAAAAACCTCTATATCTATTATTTAAATCACACTACAAAGTGAATCTTTTATGAGCACCCTAGTAAAAGAAGAAATTGAGACTTTTTATTTCCATTTACTTGAAAAATATACATATTTTATGTTGCTTTAATTGTAGTACTGACTTATGATTCAAAAGACTTTATCTAGTTGTGATGATGAATTTCAGATAAATGCTTCAATGTCCTTCAGTTTCTTATGATTATTTTCATTCGTTTGTGATGACGACAGCTAGATTTGGAATGTAGTGTTTGCATGGAGCAAAGCAAAGCTGACTGACTTTTAATGCAATTAAACCTGTAAGTTCACCTCATTAGTCACATCTTTGAACTAAATGAGCTGATATATTTATCTAATATAATTACTCTGTTGTCTGCATTTAGAGTAAATAAGGTATAGTCAACTTCATAAGATTATTTCCTATCTCAAAATATTCTTGTCTCAAAATAATTAATTTTACAATTTTTGTAAATTCTGTTTTTATATGATTTTGTCATATAAAACATTTAGAAAATCTGTATCTCATGGACTACAGTTTGAAAGATCCAAATATCTTTTGAAGAAGGAAAATCTTATTTAATAAACTTAAGAATTAGAGTAGCAAATATCACTAATGTAAACATCTCCAATAGCTTATAATTTCTTTTTTAAACTCAATGTGCTCATCTATACCTGAGCTATAATTTTGGTAAATACTTCCATAAGTACTCTGATATAGCTGACAAGTGTGTAGGTTAAATGATGGGTCATGTACTTAAACACATAATCTGATGAGTAGGAACTATTACATAATAAAGTTTTGAAATAGAGCGTAGTAAAGGTAATATGAATGCTATGCTGAAACCTAATATTAATAATTATTAATATTTATTAACTGAAAACAATAAAAATAATTGCCATTTAATTACCAGTAACTATGACCCTAACAGCATTCTAGGGTCTTCATGTACAGATAACACAAATAATCGAGAAAGGGGCCAATCTCTACATTTTACTGATAAGCAGTCTCAGGAATGAGAACCGTTGTCATAATATTAGCTAGCCAGTGGATGACAAAATCAAAATTTACATGCAGACATGGTAAATACAAATTCAAAATTCTTACCATTTTGGGATATTTTTTCAGAGTGAAAAAAAGCATAACATTCATACTACTAAAATAAATACTATACCCAAGTGCTTGCATTTGTTATATATACTTAGTAATATATAAATAAACTATAACATGTGGCTATTGGTTTATATATAGAAAAGTAATGACACATTTTACCAGGAAAAATGACTCTCAAACCGCAGGTGGTTTGGGGGAACCAAGCCAGAAGCCACGTGCACCTGGGGCCCACTCTTTTCATCTGATTGCCAGCAGATTATTTCTGCTTTTTCTATTTCATATATTTTGACATCATATACTATTTCAGTTATAAAAAGAGTATGCATACTGGCTCCATCACTAACTACCTGTATTATCTCAGGTGAGTTTCATCTGGATGTCCTTCTTCAATAATTGTGAATAATCACAGTATTTTGGGTGTTGTAAATATTAAATGATGTAATACACAGTACTTAGAAAGTGCTTGCCACCAGAGTGCTCCAAAAGCAAGTAATTATTATTATGATATATATTATTAAGCCTTATTATTTACTCTTAGTCTGTCAAAATATTCACTATATTTATAAAATTATATTTATACTTTTATTAAAAATGAGTAAAAGATCAATCTCCATGTTTAAGATAATATTCAACCAGATTAATTGATATTCAAAATTTCTATCTTCACCGAATGTTTAGTTTCGTTAAACATAGTCTAGAAAATATCTATTATTATTATTATTATTATTATTATTATTATTTAAGGATAGTGCAACATATTTCTGAAATGAGCAAACTAAAAGGTGTTTATTATAATATAGGTGAAAAAATACACATAGAGTTACCTTGCCACTTAAGACAGCATCGAGTCTGACCAGAACAATTTATTTTATTTTCTTTATTTACTTTCAACAATAGAAGAATAAAGAAAACACTGGGTTATTTTGACTCAGTCATTACTATAAAGGGAAACATTTACTTATGTTTAAATTCAGAAAAAAACAAAATTCCCTTATAACTCCTGAACTATGCAAAAGAGGACAATTATTTCCCTTATCAAAATTTACTAAATACATTTTTATGATGAAGGCAAATCCTGTTTGTGTGTGTGTGTGTGTGTGTGTGTGTGTGTGTGTGAGTGTGTGATTTAATCTACTAAGAATTTGGAACCAAGACCTTTATTCATCCACAATTCCCTTAGACACTGCACTGGATGCCTACAGGCAGGGGCAGTGTGCCAGTGTGTTCATTACATCAAGTAGGCCAACATAAACACAGAATTACAAACTTTATAACACTTAAGTGTTACAAGCAGCAGGTGTTAAACAGAAATAGTACAACTATAAAAAAGTGAAATAGTAGGGACCGATTGTATCATGGATGGTATAGTAAGCGCAGGGTAACATGAAAACATACTGGTCATTCTTTACAGGTAAAATGGAGAATTGCTGTGATCATCAATTAGGGATGTTCTGTTTTCTGACCATCTTAGCCCATTCAAGCCACTGTAATGAAATACTACAGACTGGGTCACTTGAAAACAATACAGATCTATTTCTCACAGATCTAGAGGCTGGGACATTCAAGATCAAGGTGCTCACAGATTCAGTGTGGTGGCTGGTGAAGGCCTTCTTTCTAGTTCACAGTTGATGCCTTCTTACTGTGTCCTCATGTGGTGGAAGGAGTGAGGGATCTCTGTGGGGTCCCTTTATAAGGCACTAATCCTACCTATGAGGAGTCCATCTGCAGGACTGAAGCACCTCCCAAAGACTTCACCTCTTAATACTATCATATTTGGGGGGTAAGATTTCAGCATATACATTTTGGTAGGGACACAAACATTCAGATCATTGCATGTTTTAGTCAGAGTCTCTCAACCTTGGCACTACTGAAACTTGGAGTCTGCTAGGCTTTCACTGTGGGTCTGTGTGGAGTGCTCAGCCGCACTGCGGAACTCCACCCACCAGGTACTAAGAGTACTCAGTGGTGACAACCACAACTGTGTCCAGACATTACAAAAAGTCCTTTTGTAGGCAAAATCCACCCTACCCCATTCACATACCAATTAGGAGTTAATGCTTTAAAATAAAACATAACTCACAGTAGTTGAAATGAACAGAATTTATTTTGCTCACCTAAGAACAGGCTGTGGCTTGTATTGGTTCAGCAGTTTGACTCTGTCAGGGGCGGGGTGTTTTCTCTCTTTCTTCTTGGATGACCCTTTAAACACCAAGCATCATGCCCACAGCTGAGGAAAACAAGAGAGCACGCGCGAGAGAGACAAGGTGCAATTGTGCTTGTCTCTTTTTATCAGGAAAGCTAATGTTTTTTCTTTCCTTGCACAACAGCAGACTTACGTTAATATCTCTTGGGTGAGCACTATTTCTCACAGCCATTCCTAGTTGCCAGAGATACTAAATGTCTATCTCATATCTCTGCGGTGGACAGTGGAAGAGAAGAAGGTCTTTAGGAGTGAATATTGTGTTAGACAACCAGCAGTGCCTGCCAGAGTCTAAACAAAGGTAAAGGAAAGTAAAATTCCTTTATCATCTATGAAGTGCAGCATGAATACATTGCATTATTAATTTATAGTGTTTATAACATTTTTGTTAAAATTTTTATTTTTAACTTGTTTCCAGATTTCTACCAATTTTTATCAATTGATTTTTATCAATTTCTTTCAAAAATGCATTTGTATACTGGTTACCAGATCTACCCAAATGAAATGCAGTCTTATGAAATCCGAGTCTCCACTGCCATTTTGCCTTATCATTTTTAGCACCTATTCTATGCTTATCACTTAGATTTTACAATATACATTATAATATAATATGACATATTTCTCTCATAGCAAAAATGTGTCCTCACATTAACTAACTAAATAAATAAATAGAAAAGACCAGAAAAAAAGTATGCTTCATTGATAATCTTAACAGGAATTTTCTTTAATTTAAATACACGTATGCTGTTTTTTAAGAACATGACACTACTGTGTTGAATCGTGATGGTACCACTCCATAAAAACTTCACACAGCATTAAAACCTTAGGCAAGACCAAATGCAGAAAAAGAGACAAGTAAACAAAGTTACATGTGGATAGAGGATGTCCTGTAATCCTTTTGTGCCTCCCTAATTAAAGACAAAAAGAAACCTGGAAATATGCAAGCCTCCTCCTCTCCAGAAGGAAATATTTTGGTCAGATAAAGCAACCATTTAGAATGAGTATGAAAGATGAAATCGTTTACCAGCCTTCACCACTCAGCCTTTCCCTTCACACTTTATGGAGCAATGAAAAAAGTGAGCAATAAACCAATCAAAGAGACTCATGAGATGTAATAAAAACATTCCTGAATTCCTGATTCCTTCACCTTTTTTTTTTTAAGGAAAGACAAAGATTTCTTTTAAGGTGTGTAGCCCCGGGTGTCCTGCTTTTAGGTTTATCTTACAAACTCTGGTCCTGGTTTGAGGAGCAGGAACAGTCTTTGCTGGGATTAAGGTGTTGACAGAGAAATATTTTGTAGAAATAATTCTTTGGCTGGTAGATTTTCTTCAGCTGCCACTCTTCTCCCAAGGGGAAAATACTATGAGGCCACAATCATGAAAGGAAAAGAAGATGAAGGAGAAAAATCTTTCTTTGGTAATTTTTATTTTTGTTCCCGTAGATGTTCTTGAAATACAACGGGGCACACCTGCCAGTCTTCCCTGCTGAGCTTCTGCCCAGGAGACATCTGAGCAGAAAATATTGCTGCAGAGGAAGTCCCCCAGTGTTCTCACTGTTCCCTTCTCCAAGTTTGGATCTTAGAGTAAATAAGGTTTACTAATATATTCTAGTATATATGGATGAAGAAACTTGTCAAATGCATATCTGACTAGAAAAGGCATCTGACATTAATAAGTTTAATACAGAAGCAGCACTAGCCCTGGGCAGTGGTCATCAATGGAATGGCAATCGGTGGGTTATGTAGAATATGATAAAGCAACTCTGTAAAATCAGGTCTTCTAGTTCCTTCTTAAAACCACAATCATCCTGGGAAACTCCTGATGCCAGCCCCTGCATCAAGCTTTCATTGTAAAGAAAATCAAAGACAGGAATTTTGCTTTTGTTCATCCAGCCATAGGCCTGGCCAGCTCTTTCTGAATTCTGTAGCTGTGTGTGTTCTCTGTTCACTTCCTTCTATGACCCTGCCCCAAAGTCATTGCTATCTTCTTGTTTTCTCAGAGATGCTCTGTGCATATATGTGTGTGTATGTGTTTTCCCCTTCTTGAAGAGTGTTTTTCTTGAGGAGATAATGAAATAACTACTTTATTTTAGATTCTTCTACCTGAAAAGTCTTACTTATTTTTGATTGTTATGAAAGGGAGGCCCCACATGTTAAATAATCATTAATTCCACATGTATTTGTATATATCTTTAATCTGAACTCCATTACTCCATGTGTCTCTTAAGTGCCAGAACTAAACTGCCTTAATTATATGTTGTTATAATTTGTCTTGATATCTATTAGTGCAAATCCCAAACCTTTACTTATTCTTCCTCAAATCATCTTGACAGTTTTTGACACTTTGCTTTTCATATAAATTTGAGAAATAGCTTATTGAGTTCTAAAAAATCGTGTTATTTTTATTAAAATCATATTGAATTTATTGACTAATTTGTATAGAGATGGCAGCTTTACAATATGGTATATTCATTTATTTACATCACTTTTTTTGTCTTCCTAATATTTTACAATTATTTCGCCAAGAATTTGCAGTTTTGTTTCATGTACTTCTAGTAATATGCTCTTGTTGCTGTTGGAAATAGTTCTTTTTAATTTTGCATTTTTAATCAGTAATTAATGATCCATGGGAGGCCAATATTTCTAGTTGAAACATGAACTAAATGTGCTTGTAAAATTTTATTTCAATTATTATAATTTTACATTAGACTAGGATTTTTACATAGATGGTTATAATATCTGCCATTAAATAAAATTACTACTCTCTTCTGTTCACATGCTTTTTCTCCTGCTTTTTCGTATCTTCATTATTAAGTCTTCAATAAAAGTCATTAGCCATTAATTAATCATACTAAAATGTATGTACCAGAGTCACAGAAAAAAATGTAAAAGATTTTCCATTCTATGAGTGTGCTGCAAATGAAATTTAACTTCACTTTGCATTTATATTTAAAATTATAATCTCCTTCTCTGTCCTCAAGTCAACTTTACTAATTCTATCTCAGGCAATCAAGTGGCTGCTGAAATATTTTACTATGGCTGGCTTTTGTTCTCTCTGAACCTTTAGTCTGTGCAGATCTGACCCAATCTTTGTCACCCAGCTCATATCCTACCTACTGCCAAAAACACCTCTCACGTCCTCTGACCAAAGTTCTTGCTCTCCATTGAATTTCCATAGCAATCATTTTCTGGGAAGTTCATTTAAGTATTAATTATGCATGACATTAGAACAATTATTTCATTGTTATAGTGATGTTACATAGAAGTTATAATTTAATTTTTTTCACTTTGATACCTGCTTTCTCAAACTATATTTTAAGCACCTTAAAGTAGGAAACTTTTTTGTATATTTCTCACTAGGAAGGACTGTGATTTACAGAAACAGATACATTTCACAGGTGTAGATGTTTCTTCTATACCACCACTTAGATTTCTAAGGATAGAGCAGTCCAGAGCCATGGGGTACTGGACCCAGGCATAGGGCCATTTCAAGGTGGGATGACCACAGAGAGGTTCCACTAAGGCAGTGTCCAGTGGAATCATGGAAGTGGATTGGTCCCTAAGACCCCAAACAGGTAGAATCACCAGAGTGAGATTCCAGCCCAGGGGAGCCACAGGCTCATGACTCCCAACTCATGAGAGCCTCAGAGTTGGCTGTACCTGGCAAAGCTACAGGCACCAGGAGCCACTCCTATGTGTTCTGATGGGGGCCTTCCTCACCTCAGTGTGTCCAGAAAGTGGAATCCTTGCCCCGGTAAGTCCAAAAGGCAGCATTCTTCACCCCAGTGGGACTTAAGGTTTTGATCTTGTTCAGGACCTGTTACTCCTTTTTCTTTTCTAGTTTTTCCTTTTGGAATGGGGATCTCTATCCTATGCCTGCTCCACTATTGTATTTTAGAAACATGTAACATATTTGGTTTTACAGGTTCATAGCTAGAGTCTTACCCATGTCTGAGTTAGATGATATTTACATGAGATATTGAACTTAGACTTTTAACTTGATGACATATGAGAAGAACATGGATTTTGGATGATCAGGGATAGGATGCTATGACCTAAATTTTTTGTATTGCCCCAAAATTCATATGTTGAAATTATAAGGTCCAAAGTAATGGTATAAGAAGGTAGGGCCTTTGGAATGTGCTTAAGTCATGAGGGTGGAGCCCTCATGAGTTGAATTAGGGCTCTTATAAAAGAGACCCCACAGTGCCTTCTAGCCCCTTCCACCATGTGAGGACACATCAAAAAGTCCAGGGGTAGCCACGGGCTCATGGCACTCTGCAGCTGAGAAGAGGGCCTTGACCAGAACCTGACTGTGTTGGCACCATCTTCTTGGCTTTTAGCCTTCAGATAGTGAGCAATAAATTTCTGCTGTTTATAACTTATCCAGTCTATGTATTTGTTATAGCAGCCAAAATTCACTAATACAATTTCTCACTAGGCAAAAACTAACTTGCTGAAACAGACACTCATCCCATTTGTAGATGTTTTTTCTTATCTTCCATAAAGCTCTCCTTGAGTTCTTCGCAAACCTCGAAGTACTGAGTGAATAATACTCTAGGTAAAGAGATGGGATCTTTCATTATTTTCATATTCTAAAACCTGTGATAGCTTTTGAATATAATATATGCAACTGCATTTTTAAAAATATAATTTTTTAAACATGAGATTTCTTAATAATCTAACCCAGAAGAAGACAATTTTTTAAAAAATGAAGACTAGAGATTTTTCAATGGGAAAGAGTTACTGTATGTGCTCACACTTTCTCAAGTTCTCTCCTTTCTTAAAAAGTTCTTGTGGTGGAAAAATTATATATATATATGATTCCCTAAAGCATATCTTGGTTTCACTCTATGTATTTGAAACTATGCTCCATTAAAATAAAAGGAAAAAATGTTAAAGAGTAGAGAGGATAATAAAGAGATCCTTATATAAATAAAAATTTTTTTAAAAAGTGTTTACCACCTCTAAGTACTGCATTTTGATTTTTTTCAAAGCCAGATGTGTGCCCTAGGAAAAGAGAAATAAGAAACCAAATTAGAACCTCAGAACAAGACAAATCATAGGACTGTAGGGGAAAATGTAATAGTGTATGGCAAGTTTAAAAAAAGGAACATGGGCGTGGAAATAGTGAAGAAAAAGTAAGTCAAGAATAGAGGATTGGAGAAACTTGGGCCAAATGTCAAAACTGCACATGTGAAAAATTTCAAAACTGACTTCCTGTTATTAAGTGTAAGGTAATTTGTTTTTTATGCATATCAACTTATCTTCCCTCTGTGGTAAGATAATTGGAATTTCTTCCATTTTATATGAACTGTAGTGTTTTTCACCATTGTCATAAAATGAAGTCACTGTTTTGAGTTTCTGACAAGATCTTGTGACCACCATAAGTTCTAAGAATTTTTCCCTACGCGTGTGCATGCGCGCGTGTGTGTGCATGTCTGATATGTAATCACACACACACACACATTAGTCTTTCCGATATAAAAAGGGCATTAATATTGGGAGACATCACTAAAATATGTCAATTATGCTGATTCTGAAACAAAAAAAAATATTGTGCTCAATCATAGTAAGTGGGTAAATAGATCTGGAGAAATAATTTGTTTCGCCTTGATTGGAATGAGATTATTTAGTTATGTTTTAAAGAATATACTTTAAAACTTTCAGAGTGTTAAACATTGAAGAGGAAATTTAGGAATTTTCATTAAAAGCTAACCAGCCTTCTGTTCTGCTTCTGCTTGGTTGTTGGATGCAAGAGCTCACTTGCACTTTGCTCGACCTGTCTAAGTAACAAATGTAACTGCTGTACCCGAGGAGCTCCTGGCTCTTGTAGCACTTTGTTCCTTAGCAGCACCCCATTTCCTGTAAAAATTTGTAACCATTGGTAATCTATAACAATTCCCACCCTTCTACCTATGTTTCTACTTGCAACCATAGCATCTCCCACCATTTGTAATGGTCTGAGTTCAAACAGACCAATCAACTTGTGTAAAAATCCTATATATAAGGTATGTTGCAACTGAGCTTGGCACCCAAATTCTTCAGAGCATGAGCTCTTCTGGGACTATGTGTAATAAACCTGAGTTCTCCTTCTCTCTGAGTTACTGCTTAGTTTTTCACTCGTCTAATTTTGGAGCCTTTTCCACAGCAACATGAACTGTCAGATAAAGAGTATTTATAACAAAGTGATGAATCTAATGAAAAATAGGTCAGAACCTCCCTCACTCATTCATGCTCTAGTTGTTAAACCAAACCTTAAAAAAAAAAAAAACTTGTGCTCCGACTTTATTTCTTTCTTTAAGTGAAACCTTATGACATAAATGCAACTCAGAATTCATCTGCAAACCAAAGCCATGAGAAGAAAAAAAGTGATCTGTCATATTCCCAACTGTGCTAATTTAATGGTCTATATGTTCATGCCTTTTGTCTTCCTTTACTTTAATTTTCTGGCTATAAACTGGCATTTTCCATTTCCTTTATTCTTCCTGATATTGGCACATTTAATATGCAAAACAGTAGGTATGGCTTTACGATATCAATCTTAATTTAACGCTGTCTTTAAGAGTGGAGATGTATTCCAAATTTACTGATAAAGAGATGACACAAATGATATCTTTTAAATCTGAGAGCTAGGAAAACTTTAGAGTAATTTTGTAAGTGTATTCTTTAAAAAATAAGTAAAATCTCAAGTCAACCTCAATTTTTCTTTCTCCCTTTTTCCCTTACTAAAGACCTGAAAGCACTATCAGAAACTCCCTCTCGCATCACAGCTTTTTAACTTTAAAAAGCAAAATGTGAGGACTAATATGTATAATGTAGTTAAAAAATTGATTTTTTTTTTCCCTAACTTCCCAGGGAAAGGTAATTTTAGATGTATTTATGTTTATTTCAGTGCTAGTGATCAGTAGATAGGGATGTTTCTCTGCAGGAGACAATATTACATGTCCCAAATTCTACAAGTTGAAGTTTCAGTTAACAATAGACTTACTGTGCAATTAACCTGAGCCACCTAGAGTCCTATATGTTTCACTAGAGAGATATTGTGAACTTTATCAAATACACAATATTAGTAATATTTACAAATTGCCTTTTTAAAGTTTTACAATTTTTTTTAAGGTTAGCTTATGCTACAATTTTTAACTTCTCCCCCAGTGAGTATCCAGATGTCTTCTTTCCCCAATTGTGTTTTCCTAAGGTCTCTCTGCCTTCTGATGACAAGGTCATGAAGGATCTTAGGCCATACCAAGTATTCCAGAAATTCTCTGGTGTCGACACACAAAAATTTTAGGGTGTGATATTTTCTAGCCCCTGGGTAATGATTTCATCTGTCTTAATTTTTTCAGTACAGTTTTTACAAATGACAATATTTGGCACTTTTTGAAAGATTTTTTAGAACAGTTTTAGGTTCATAGTAAAATTAAGAGATAGGTCCAGAGATTTTCTGTATACCTCTTGCCCCCACAAATGCATAGCCTCCCTTTTTATCAACATCCCCTACGAGAGTGGTATATTTGTTAAAACTGGTGAACCTACATTGACATCATAATCACCCAAAGACCATAGTTTACCTTAGAGTTTATTCTTGCTGTTGTACATTGCATGGATTTGGGTACATATATAATAAAATGTATCCATCATTGTGTTATCATACAGAGTATTTTCATTGCCCTAAAATTCTTCTGTGTTCCACTTATCCATTATTCCCCCCAACCCCTGGCAACCACTGAGTTTTTTACTGTAGCCAGAATTTTGCCTTTTCCAGAATGTCATATGGCTGGAATCCTACAGTATGCTGCTGCTGCCTTTTTCAGATTGGCTTCTTTCTCTTAGTAATATGCATTTAAGGTTCATCTGTCTTTTCATGGCTTGAGAATTCTTTCTTTCTTTTTTTTTTAGTGCAAAATATTTCTTTTTCAAGATGTACCACAGCTTATTTATCCATTCATCTACTAAAGGATATCTTGATTGCTTCCAAATTTTGGTAATTATGAATAAAACTGCTATAAACATCCATGCGGAGGTTTTTGTATGAATATGTTTTCAACTCCTTTGAATAAATACCAAGGAGCACAATTGCTGGATCATACAGTAAAATTATATTTAGTTTTGCAAGAAACCACTGAACTGTCATCAAAATATGTCTATCATTTTTAAGTAATAATTTTATGTTTTCGTTTTTATTCTCCTACAGCATTAGCAATATGTATTGTTTCATTATGTTGAGAGGCCATTTGAATTTTTCTTTTTTTGTTTGCAGATGTTTATTTTTTACATTTTTTTCTTATGTTAGTGATAACATAAGAAAAAAATGTAATATTTGCTCCTGGCAAATATTTTCTATTTATTGTAGATCTATTCAGATGTTTAATCTTATGTGCCACCTGTGCTATGGTGATTAATTGTTTGGTCAACCACCAGTGTAGATGTTGGTATGAAAGTGTTTTTTAGATGTGATTAAAAGATTTAATTGAAATACATATTTGACATAATTCACAGTATTTGGCTTTTGTTTTTGTTTTTCAGCCAGGCACTATCTTTGGGTTTACAAAGCACATTTGTAAACTAATTAATTCATTAATTCAATTGAATATCAAGACTACTCTGCAAGGTAGACTTGCTGGATAACATTTATCTTTACTTATATGTTTGGAAACACATCTTAGACAGGAGAAAGAAGGTTAGGGTCAAACAGATCGTACATGCTGGTATTTTCCACAATATAGTTAGTGTAAAAAGTGTTATTATTAAGTGTTGTTTAACTCTTAAATGATCATCACTTATATTTATGAGATGAATAGTTATCTATCCCTGTCTATATTTGTAGAGCTCTATACATAAAACAAAAACATGGTTCGAAATGCTGGCTTCACATAAAAATCACCTGTAGATCTTTTAAAATATAAACACATTGAAACCTTTTCTATGTGCATTCTGGAGTTTTAAGCTACTTAACTAAATAAGAGTTAAAGGCATTTCTTTATCATATGATCACACTATGGTTATTTTTTCTTTCCAAAAAAAAATAATTAGAAGTAACATTATTGGTGAGAGCAGAGTAGTAGAACAAATCGGCAATCCAATTAAAATTGCAGAAAAAAAGGCTGACTTGAATGGAAGATAACATATTTATGCTTCTATTAAAATTTACCAAACACCTTGGGACCAGTATTAACAATTGACATATAAATAATTTGCTACAGCCACTTAGCTTGAAAAATATTAATTCTCATTAGTTTTTATTGCACTGAATGGTTTCTTACATATACAATGAACCTTGGAATCCATCTCTCATTATTTTTCCTTTTCTACCGTTAAACATCATGGCTACTTGAGGCAAGATGTAATTCATAGTGATTCCTATTAAATTTCTTTATTTGAAATTCAATAAAATAAGTGATACTTTGAATCCTTCTGTACGAATGCACTACCTAAACACCGGTGTTTCTCAAGGCTTAATTTTGAGTTGAAGTGTGTAAAATCTCACATATTTAACAACAAATGACTTAATGTTTTCTGGATGCTTATCTAAAAATTTGTTTAGCAAGAAAAAGAAAATGCAATATGGTCCAGTTTATTTTAAAAAATACTGAGTCGTATTTTCTCTGATCACATTTATCTGTGCTTCAGTTAGGTGATGATTTGTACATTGAGTATTGATCGATTTGAATTATCAGCTGGGGATGTGAATATTCTGCTCTTATGCCTTTCTTTTGTTTATTTTCTAAATTCAAAGATAATTGTTATGAATTCTAAACATCATAAGGATCTATAAGTTTAGCAGAAAACTTGCCCTGCTTTGACTGAAATTAATTCTACCAGTTAAAAGGAAGTACTTACTATTTGCAAGATACAGGTTCCCAGTCAGTTAGTAAATTATCTCTTTCAGTGAAATCACCACCCACTTATCCATCGAATATTTATGTAATGGCCATTAAGTGTAGTGTATGTCAGTGTAAGTATAAGCCACAGTGTTATTGATAAGGGACTAGTGTACAAATTCGATCTTGCACAATTGTGAAAAGATCTCCAGAAGTGAAGACCTAGAAGAAGAGATGAAAGAACATAGAAGGAGACACTAATAAGTCAATCTGAGAAGCAGGGTTCTTTCAACTACTAAAGTAGAAGGTAACTCATGTGGAGGCCTATGGGAAGCTCTCGACTTTCTTTAGCTATCCCTGTGGGTGTATATACTATCAGGCTCCTGGTGGTGTTCCTAGATTTTCTGTGATCAACTGGGCTAGCAGTTAAAAAGAAGAGCTAGAAAAAGACCAGGAGAGAGTGGTGACTGGCAGAAAGATTGCCAGGCATCTTTAAATTCATTACTACATCTGACTGTAATGGTCTTGAGAAAAATGGTGGCTGCTTCAGTCTGCCTTCTGAATCTGCCTTAAACTCTACTGTTGGCTAATTCTGACCCAGAGCCATCTATAAATCACCTCTATTAAGACTTATTTTAAATCTAACTATGGGCGGTGAACACACACTGCAGTGCCCTAATGAAGAGAGATGTAGCTATTGTTATTGGTACTGAAAGCACTAGGAAAGCAGAACGCATAAAAATGACCAAGGGATCCATAGGGAAATGAACAGTGTCTTCTATACACGTAAACCTAATCCTAAATAATACATTCATGCTATCTTAAGTAATGTAAAGTATACCTACATAAGCACAAGAGAGGTGGTAAAAACAAAAAGTAGAAGAAGTATTGGCTTTTTATTTTTTAAAAATTGATTTTTTTATGATTTCTATAATATTTTTGAAGATATCTATAGGAAAAAATAAATAAAAAGGGAATTAAAACTAGCAACCTGGATGAGATGGTGAAGACTTTTCTGCAGACGTATTGAACAGACTTCAGAAGTCCGAGTGAGGAAGTACATAACTCTCACTTGTTACACAGTGATCCAGTCATTCTACATATACTATTAGAGCTTCGGTTTTGCTAATAGAACAGCGACTATTGATGGGCTTTTTAGCACTTTAATATGCGTACATCTTCACATAATTCATCTGGCATATCAATTATTCAATCAGTTATCACAGATCTTTGAGGGAAAAAGAAAAATCTAAATGGATTCCTTAGCAGTCCCATTTGCCATTCAAAACTATCTTGTTAATTGATCATGATTGTTTTAGGAGATAATATTCTGCTGGTAGAGGACATTGCATTCAGGTAGACAAAAAACCTAATTATACTAATCAGATTAAAAGTAAAAGTGGAATTGGATAATCTTATAAAGCGTATTTTAACTTTGTATAGATTGATTTTATAATTGCTATTTTTATATAAGTAACTTGCTATGTCAAATCTCAAAAACCTGTAAAATTTCTGTGATACAATCGAAAAGGATTTTTACAGCATGATGGACCCTGGTTTTAATGACAGTGTAGATAATCTACTTTATAAAAAGATATTGCTATGTTCTAAGCATGTTTTATCCTAACTGGAGCTGCCCTAGAAGAGAAAATATATAAATTATTTATATATGTGTATATGTATGTGCAATTTATATATACATAAAAATTATATATACTTATATAAATTATCTACAAACTATGAGATGCATTACCTAATTTTATTAAAAATTATATTAATAAATATTTTTAAAGGTATATTTGAAAAGAGATCTGTAAAATACATTTTACCCATCAGACAAATGACTTCTATGATCAGTATATAAGTACTGTTCCTACTGATGCAAGGATTGTGTACAGAAAATGTAGTGGTGTAATCTCTGTAAAAGCAAATTATGTTTCTGCTACTGAGGGTAAATAGGCAAATTTATTTATATACCTTGTAGAAATATGTGTCTTAGTTTGTTATAGCTTCTATAACAGTACCATAGCCTGAGTGGACAATAAACAACAGAATTTTGTTGAGAAGTCCTAGATAAAGGTGCCTGCAGATTCAGTGTTTGGTGAGGGCTGGCTGCCTGGTTTATAAACTGCCATCTGCATACTGTGTGCTCCCATGACAAAGGGGCAAGGGCACTCTTTGCCGTCTCTTTTATAAAGGCACTGATCCCATTTACAAGGGTTCCACCCTCATGACCTAATCACTTCCCAATGCCCACCCCCTCCAAATACCATTACACTGGAGTTAGGTTTTAACATATGAATTTTAGGGGGACGCAAACATTCAGTCTATAGTAATATGTAAATACGTAGTAGGTATTAAATGCTATATTATTTTCTTTTAATGGCACATATCTTTTAAAAAAGTTTCAAGTAAGTTAGGTTAATCTAATTTAACTTGAAATATTTCATCGCTTTATTGGTACTTAAAAATGAGATTTAAATTTGTAGAAAACTTGTCCTATTTCTAAAATTTCTAAATATTAACATGTTAAGAAATCTGATGCTGAAACTGATCATATTTCAAAAGTTTTTGTTACAAATGTTAAACATTGGGATGTTGTAAATCGTTCAGGAAACTGCCAAAAGTTTAGTTGTTATTTTGTTTAGGTAGGGAGAAAAGTTGCTTCTTTTAGAATATCTACATAAAATATGGCTTGTCATTCATGATTTAGTCTTTTATTTAACGTTCATTAGAACAGTGTTCTTTTTTCATAGTTAATAAAATATAATACAGTGTTTCAAATTACAGTTTCTTCATATTGGAGGCAAAGTTTGAAATTATTTTAATCAGATTTTAAATTTGGGGTGTTTTCCAGTAAGAATATTTTCTTTGATAATTCATTAATCTATTTCTTCCTCCCACCCTCCCTCCACCCTTTGTACTTTCCTTCAGCGAATGTTTGTTGAGTGCCTATGATGGGCTAGGCATTATTTTAGGTAATAGCATAAAACAATTATGGCAACAACAAAACAAAACTAGAAGTACGTGCTTTCATATAAAAAAACTAAGCCTAAAGGAGGAAACAGATAGTGATTTAAAAATAAAAAAATATATATTATTACAAAGTGCAACCGGTACTTGGCTATGTCAAATAAAACACATTTAAAGACATGCCCTCTCATTTGAAGACCTTAAAAACATCCCTATCAAAACATGGTAAACCAGGGAAATGATGTGTGGACGGCCATGGTGACGATCTAGGAAGATGAACTGAGCCCTGAAAGCAGCCATAGATAGGCACACTTCAAAAACTGAGTGTCACTGTAAATAATACAAAGGAATGGGTGATGAATTACAAAGTAAGGGAAGAGCAGAAAGGACTCACCGATTAATGGAGACAATATATAACATAATAAAGATTTTCACCTTTATCCTATGAAAAATGGGGTATTTTAAATGGTCAAGCTGGAGATGAGAGTTTGATTGATTTTGAAATGGCTACCTTTTAGGTGCCTTTGAGATATCCAAATAGAGATGTAGAGGTCAGATATGTTATTTTGAGATCAGAAAAGAAGTATAGAATGGAGCACTCACAGAGTTAATATAAATGTATGTGACCAGAAACATATTTAATACACAAATATCAAACTGTTTTGGTAACTATATCTGTTGTGTGCAAAGAGACATAATTGGAGAGTTTCAGAGCAAAAAATGACCACTTTCCTCATATGATAAATGAATCAAGAATTTTACATAGTTCTTAATATTTGGTATTCTTGAGGGGAGATCATTGAATTTAATAGGTTTTTGCATATGATAGTATATGTCTAATATGTCATAGGTCTACATATTATAAAAAGTGGGGGTTTTTTGAAAAATAATGTTTGAAATCAGGTCACAGAGCACTAATTTATATGAGAATAGTTTAAAATCCATCTGTTTATTTTATATAATAATGTTGTTAGTATAACAACATTATACTAATGATGTTGTTATAAAAGATCTAACTATATATCATGTATCTATATTTAGATTTCATGCATAGACATATCTATTCTACCAAATATCTACTTTGGAAAATATGCCTTTCTAAAAAATAAAAATAAAAAAATAAAATACACACACACACACACACACACACACACACACACACTTAGTTCCATATACAGAGAGCTAGGTGTAAGTATTCCAAATTGACTAAAAGTGGGCTTTCACTTGATAGCTACTACCAGTGATATAAAACTAATAGCACCTGATTTATCCTAAATATATTAAGTAACATTATCAATTTAGAAAAATACATTGTCAGAGGCTTCCATTTCTAGAATGTAACATATAATAGTAGGCTAATGCTTCTGTCATATCTTCTAGAAAAAAGCTGGATAGATTTGACATACATGTATATTGAAAGATGTCAAGAGTTCCCTGGATGAGCTACCTTCCAGAAAAGGTAGAACCATTACAAGGTGCATAAAAGATTGCTGACTGTTTTCACATTTTTGAGACATTTGAATGTTAGGTGCAAGTAGGGAGCTGCTTCATGAAATTGCTATGTTCTTAATACCTTCATGCTTACAGTTTACCCTTTTAGTTACTTAGTTAAGAGCTTTATATCTAGTTAGCAAATTCCTTAATTTCTCTCTGTTAAAATAATTGGTGTGATTTATATTTTCTAACTGAACTCCAACTAACTAACACAAGGGGGAATTTAATGTGTTGTATTTAAAATTAGGACTAGTATAGAGTTGGAAGAGATCGAATATAGAATACAGGTAGATTTGTGCAGATCCCCTATTGGAAACATT
Organism: Rousettus aegyptiacus; assembly: GCF_014176215.1. NCBI lineage: Eukaryota > Metazoa > Chordata > Mammalia > Chiroptera > Pteropodidae > Rousettus > Rousettus aegyptiacus. Next base: position 159,263,423 of record NW_023416306.1, read on the forward strand.
ATATTTTTATAAACTCAACCATACTGAACAATTCGTGTACATTTGCTCATGATGTTTTTGATGTTTTTTTTTTTATAAATATTATACTGAATGTTAGGATTATAGCTCATATCAAAGACTATTTTAGAGTGGATACATTCTCAGGTGTGTTTGAAATAACTGTACAGTGATGATGCATGCAGCTGGCCCTTTTTGTGGTATCCTCGGTATGAGGGAAAGAGACAGGACAGGGAAATAAGAAAAACAATTCTAAGATTTATGTGTTAATGTAAATACCTTTTAAATCACATTCAAAGGCATATCATAACAATTTTAATGATTGTAAATTGCAGTCACATTTATTAGTCAATAATGTGACCAACAAAGGATATGTTAAAAACAATCTGATTATAGCAGGTGTCAGGAGAATAAGCGTAAAGGTATATATATTTTTAAGATTGTAGATTATAGATATAGAAAATAGGAAAATATGAAGGATTTTCACTGCATTGCATTTATCTTTCCTCGGAAATAGTTTACATAGATTTCTGAAAGCTTTTGAAATCCTGTTATCAATTTAATTTTCTCTGTATACCCAATCTTTTCAAGTAAGCACAGTTTCTAAATTTCTTTTCAATTTTAAAGTAAAGTTTTTTTATCACCTCTGTTTTCTTTATAAAATAATAAAAATCATACTAAAGCAGCAAAAATATTTTAAGTAGAAATAAAATATGTTTAGCCGTGAAGACAGCAGAGTAGCCACTTTTGGCATCCAAGTCACTGAGCTTTTCAACATATGTTCCAACATCTCATGACTTGTTACTTACAGAACAATTCACTTCACTCCCCCATCATAAAAATGAAAATGTATAAATCATTCATCTTTCTAGATTTTCAGACATAAATCTGGAAACATCTGTGGCTTTTTGGTTCACTATGCAATGTTCAGACTAGTCATTCAGCATTTGAATTTTTTTTCCAATTCTGAAATCTGTTTTCATAAGAACTATTACTTGCTACAAACCTGAATATTTTGATAGTTTTCAGTTACTTTTTAAATTTTCCCTAGATAAGTTTTATTTTTTTCCTTAGGATTTCTTAGCTAATGACTGACCTAACTGCAGTGAAAAGTGCCAGGATAATATTTGAGGCTGACACATCTAATAGAGAAAAGATTAAAAATTTTTGAGATATTTTATCACTAAAAAAAAAAAAAAATGCAAGATCTGAAATTATGAACCATGCTAATGGTACAAGGTAATTTTAACTAGTTATTTTTTGTTTGTTTGTTTTTGTTTGTTTTTGCTTTTAACTCATTATGGATGACACTATTCATTATTCACTGTTCCAAAGTCAGTACAGTACAAAATGGATTCACAGAAACCCTTTTGTAACATGACAGTGAAGTAGAGAATCTTATGCCAGGGGTTTTAAATATGGAGGCAGAAAATGATATAAAAAAAGATAAAAATTCCATTAGCACCATTTTCTTTTAAAGAAGATAGCCTTTAAGTTGAGACCTTAATGTGATAAAGATAATATGTTACCGTGTGGACTCAATTTATTTTCAGTCCTTTGTTTTAATAAGTTATTTATTTTGAAAGCGCGAATCTGCATAAAATAAGGCAATGCTTTCAGATTTCCTTCATTATTTCTCCTCTCACAATCTTAGCTGTAAATCTGGTTATCTCTCTTAATGAGGAACCCTGCAGGGTCAAATTTTAATCAACGATATCTAGCAAGAAATAGGTAACCACAGGCAAATATTTTTGTCTTTATTTGTTGTTTGTTACCTGAGTCTCAAGAAGGAGCAACTTTTCCTCCATAAATGCAAACCAGGAAGACCAAACTTTCAGAGAAACATGACACATGTTTCATTTATACATTCATTCAGTCAGTCCTTCAACAAACAAAACAGTTTCAAGAAACACAGGGTAAGAGCTGAATTTAAAGCATGAAATCTCCCTTCTCTAATAGAATGTACATTCTTAGAGAGAGAAGTGATATGCAGATGACCAATAAGTTATTATACTTATTAAAAGAAAGATAATTACAAAGTAAAACAAGAAAATGAAGGAAATATTGATGAAGACCCCCCCCACCCGCCCACCCCATCACCAAGATGTATGGTCACGAAGCTTCATTTCAGAGGTAATACTTTAACTGGATCTTTGATGAGTTTTAAAAGTTGACTAGATTACCAGCTAAACAATCCAAGAAAATATTTTTTTAGAGGACAAGATATACATATAAAACTAGAAACATGATGTGACAGAGCATGTTAAAGGAACTATATATTGTTTTAAATGTTTCTGAGAGCAGGGGTCAGAAAACACTGCATTGGCCAAATCCAGCCCTTCCCTGGTTTTGATATTTAGTGGAATGCAGCCACAGCCATTCTTTCACTATTGTCTGTGGCTGCTTTCTTGTTATAAAGGCAGAGTTAAGCAGTTGAGACAGAGAATATATGGCCCTCGAAGCATCAAATATTTATTATTGGACCCTTCACAGAAAAAAAAAAATGCTGAGCCTGAGTTAAAGAATTTATTCATAAAAGGAAAGCAAAGAGAAATTGACATGGCATTGTTGATACACTGAGGGCATTTAAACCTTTGAGTAATTTGGACAGAAAATGCATTTCTAAATGATGAGTGGCAGCTACGTGGAGACATATTGGGGAAGAAGTACGACTAGTGGTTTGAAAACCATTGAGGTAATTATTACCACATTCTGAGATAAAGATAATTTATACTGATTGTAAGAGTTAGGGTCCAGTTGAAGAACAGAAATTATACTATGTGTTTCAACAGAGAGAGAACTCAAGGAATTCATTAAAAAAATGTTGAGGACCTAAAAAGGCAAGGGGAAAAGGGGATATTAGGTTAAACAAAGATAGTAAATGCAGGAAGCAATACGTTTCCCCATCCCTCTACCTCCTTCTGTAAGATGATTGATGATGGGATGGAAGAGGAAAAGATGAAGATGTTAGAACCTAGGAGCATGGAGAAGGGATTCCCCAGAACTTAAGCACAGACCTCTATAGAGAGGAGCTGCCTAACTGGTGCTGGTTGGTGCCTAAGGAGCTCAGAGGGAGTGCCATGCAGAGGTAGGATTCTGAAGAAGCACATGCCCAAATAGTGAAGCACCACTGAGGGACACAGTGAGTCTGGTTCTTCTACTGTCTAAGCAAGACGTGATTTCTCCCTTTCTATTGCTTACTGTACATTTTGCAACTGTTACATGCCAAGGCCTATTACCAAGTAGCTGACCAATAGTATGTTCTTTCTTCCGTTTCTCACATTCTTTCTTCCTTCTGCTTCCTTTCTTCTTCTTTCTTCTTGCTGTCTGGTCTTTAGTTAGGGTTGCGTTGGTCGGGTTCGTTGTATTTCTTTCTTTATTCCTTCTTTCGTTTTTCTGTCTTTCTTCTTTTTTTTCTTCTTTCTGCTTCCCATTTTCCTTTCATATTTCCTCTTCCTTTTTTTTTCTTTTCTTTCTTATTTCTATGGGATCTATAAAATGCTTTTCAAAACACTCCTCCAGTGGGATAAAAGAAATGGGAGCTTTTATTAGTCAGATTCATCTACCATTGGTTAACGGATGTTAATTTCCCCACATTTTCTAGTTACACATTGAAAAGGGTTGTAAATTCACCCCCCCCCCCCCACACACACACATACTTATGGGTTTTAAATAGGAATATAATAGGAGTCTATACCTCTATATATTACAAAATTTAGATGGTGGTATTAATCTCAAAATTCTCTGTGGGAGATGGTAAGGTTTCTGATTTACTGTCATATCAAGGGGTTAGAAGAGTCAGTTTTAGTGAGTTGGCCCTTTCTGCCAAAAATCAGTGTGATATATCTTCAAGCTACTGAGTATAGCTATACCAATTATATACTTAGGTACTGGAAAATAACCACAGGGTTAGTCCATAAATACATTAGAGCCAATGTATAGTGGACTTGAGCCAGACACCGTTTATAACCTGTATCCTTAAAATCTTATTCTGTCTGGAAAACCACAATGGCACTTTTAGTCCCTTGGTATCAGTGCTGATTCAAACACCATGTTCAAGAGTATTCAAAGAGTTTGGATATTTTATTTTCACCCAATACATTGCAAGAGTTTTCTTCCAGAAACTCAACTTCCTCATAGGCCAACAGGCTTTGAGGCAAGAAAACTTACATTTACAAACTGGTTGAGAGGCTGCTGTTCACTAGTTCTCTAATGGCAGCTTTCTGTTCATGAGTTCTCATTTCTTTTTTCCTATTTATTCAAGTCAAGTGACACTTATTTAGCTGACACCTGAAAACACCAGGATCTATTAATCATCTTCACAGATCCCTGCAGGCTATAGCAACCCAATTACTGTTAGGCCCTCGCAATTCATTATGGTCATTAATCTGTCTTGTCCCCATTCATGGAGTGCTGCTACCTGGTCTCTGTCATTTCAATCTACCACCTCTTGTTTAAAATGGAGAATTCAGTTACTCAGTATATCCCTACATTAAACTTGCCCTGAGGAAGAGTGCCTCCACCAAGCTTTTTGAAGATGCTAGTATCCTTTTGCCCATTAAGTTTTCATTGTTTTAGTAAAGGGACTGTTCTCTGTCTCCTCCCAAGGGAGTCATTTTTATTTCTTTGAACCTTCTGACTTCTTCCTCAATACTTTGGTAAGCCATATCTACTTCATTTACTATAGAGTAGTCTTTTTTAAATATGATACAAATTATTTGGGGTTTGATAAAATACAAATTTTGATTTACTGCATCTGATGAGACGTAGGTTTTTCTATTTCTAATATGCTTCTGCGTAGTACTCTTTTTGCTGGTCTGTAGATGACCCTTTAGGTGACAATGCTATAAACAACTGTTACACCCAAGCTGTAAAACCCATCCCATCAAAGCCAGGTTCTGAGTGTTCCTAGGTCAATAAAACTCTCTTATGCTTGGACAAATTGGACCAATATCTACATGACTCATTCCATATTTTTCTTTGTTTTTTTTTTTTCTGGTAGCTATTTGTGGTCCTATATTTTTTTCATATGTAAACAATTTCCTGACAGAACAGAGACCATATTTTCCTTCTGGACTCTGCTAAGCCCCAGTACCTTGAAATAGGAGTGAAAGACAAGAGAATCAAACAGAGAAAGAAGAAAAGTCAAACTACACTCAATTCATTGTGATCTTTGTAGAAAATTTATGAAATCTCAAACCTTTGCACTCAAAGAAATGATTTCTTCCCAAATGTGTGAGTGATGGCTTCACTAGTTTGAACCTCCCTAAACATAGTTGCGCATGTTCAAAACTGAAGGATTTTTAGTGAACATCCCATGGTATGGCTTCAGAGAAGCTTTGGGGTTGGAAGTAAGGAGCTGTCACATTGCACAAGGCTTATGTGAAACTGTTTACTTCAGTACTGGCTATGCAAGAGGTAGGGCCAAGAGTATTAGAAATGGCACAAAAGAATTGTTCATTATATCTTCTACTTAACTTTCTTATCATACCTCCTTGTTGTGTTCTTCCATGCCCATTTCTTTCTTTTATTCATTGCTCATTGTCATTTGTCAGCATAGCCACTTGATTACCAAATATAATGTGTTATGCTTTCTTTTTCTAACAACGACCTGTCTCTTCCAGCCTTAACACTGTGAAAACACTCTTAGCTAATCTTTTATTCCACTGTTTTGATATTGATCATTAGCATGATCGTACCTCATAAATTGCCTTGGACAAATCCAGTTTATGTCTGTTATCCTAGTCTAAATATTAACAGTCCCTTTCACTTCTTAAATTATCCGAGTTTTCATGATAAATTATTTGGTTACCTTGTTGTTCAGACTTTTTTTTTTTGCCTTGTTTTTAAATAAAGTTTACCAGTATATCAAATATCTCATATTTTTCAATCTGTCTGTTATTAAATAATAAGTTTCATTCTCTAAATATTAAACAGTATATCACATGTGAGCAGCTACGTGGCTTCCTTTTTTCCCCCTCCACTTCCTTATTTTTTACATTTAAATATAGTTGGTATACAATATTATGTTGATTATATTAGTTTCAGGTGTACAATTTAGTGATTCAACATTTTTATTTATACCTTGCAGGGTTAGTTTTTTAAACTCACTTCCTCATGCACCACACCACAAAAATGCTTGGCACAAAGTGATTGGTATACCCATTATACTAAAATAGCCAGTCTAGGTGTTGTGCTAAAAAACAAATGAACAATTGGAAACAGAACAAAACATTAATAGATATCTCACATTTCTTGCACTAATACATATTCCTTATATTTCTCCAGCATTTCTTCACAAATTCATTTGTGTAAAGATTCATATTATAGTTCAAAGACTTTTTCAAGGCTAAAAATTTCAGATATAGATGTGTTCAGAAAAATCTTTTCACTCCTTACCAAAGCACTCAGTAAGCTCTTATGGAAGATCCTATATTTGATCTCAAGGTTTGCTATTACCTTGAGAAGAATTAAGGATTTGTACAATGTGTTCAAAAACAACATTTTAGTTGTGGCTAATATATGTAGCTGAGATAGTTATGGCAGGTTCATTTTGGGATGTTTAAATCATTTTGATGATTATTCTGATAGGAGAAAATATTAACAGACTTTTTTTTTTATCCCCTGTCATCTATAAATGGATTATATATTTAGTAAATTCTAGTTTACAGCTATTGATTTCAAAAACATGTAATATCACAAGTTAGGACTGGATAACTTAGGACTTCAATCAAGAGTTCTTGGCTTCTATATTGTGTTAGCTGGTCATTTTGACCTGAATTAAATTGAAGGTGAGACCTTACTAAGAAATTAATATATTTTATGGGTATTTCAATTTGTATGACACAAAAAATGCCAGAATTTTTACTTTGATGATGAAATTAAGAGTAAAGGTTTCTTACACATTCAGTAATAAATGTTTTTCAAATATCTAATGTGAAAGAACCCCTTTATAGTAGGTTACTTATATGTTAAAATGTGTATACCTAATACATATTTGTGCCATTTTAACTTGGCAAAATATATATTGAAATTTTTTGATTGGAATAGATGTTTTCTATGTAGACTCCTCATAATGTAGCTATTTATGACCATTCAGATAGTACAAAATGGAGGGTAACAGAGAATAATTTCAATTTGTAAAAATATCTAGAATTATTCTCCATCAAGATATTATTATCTTTAGTTTATTTGCTTGCATGTTTTACATAATGTCTTATTTCGACAAATTTCCCTGTTGACGTGATGGTATTTTTATCATCTACTTTCACTGTGAATAAACTTTTTAATTTATATGAATCATCATAAATGCTTTTTTCAATGGATGTTGTAATGAAGTGGGGCAGTCATGAATTGGAGTTCAGAAAAACACAGCCAGTGCTTACTCGCATTACTACCTATTGGATGTGTAACTATTGACGAGTTACTTTAAGACTCTGGAGTTTAGTTTCATCACCTTCGTAAAAGGAGATGAAGTTGTTCTAGATTCTTAGTACTGATCTTTCCAGTGCTAAAATTTAAGCTCTCTCCTCCATATCCTTACCTTAAAAAAATGGATCAGTATGATTTTAGCTGATACTCCATTCCTCACAAATTTCAATTTCAGGACTGTATTAAAGGATCTAATACTCCAGAAACAAATTTCCCCTCTCTCTGAAGTTTAAGAACACTTTAACATCTAATCTATACTCTAATAGCCACATATATTTAGAATCTTTCTTAATTTTACAACCTCTATTCATAATTGGTGTTGAAAAGATAAAATATATGTAGTTGACTTAAAAACCTCAACTTCTTTCTCTGGACAGTGAATATCATGATTCAATTAAATGAAATGCAAACACAAATTAAATGTCATGGTTGTAAACAGAATAATGGCTTCCCCAAGTTGTCCACAACTAATCCCCAGAACCTGTGAATATTACATGGCAAAGGAGAGTTAAGCTTGCAGTTGGAATCAAATTGCTAGTCAAATGACATTAAAATAGATTATCCTGGATTATCCGCGTAGGCACAGTGTGATTATGAGGGTTCTTAAATGTGAAAGTGGGAGGCAGAAGAGTCTGTGTAAAAGTGGCAAAATGTGAGAAAGATTTGACTTCTAAAACTATAAGACAATACATTTGTGCTGTTTTAATTCAATGCATTTATGGTAATTTGTTACAGAAGCCACAGGAAATTAGCATAATCATTAACAAAAACTAATACAGTCATTACTGAGCCACTACTTGGGGAGACAATTGACTACACACTTACTTATTAAAGTGATTTAAAAATAATTTTCCAATGTCATAATAATCTTTTTAAAAATTATGAAATATTGTGTGCAGTAAAATAAAAATTATGAAGATGTTAACAACATGAAAATTATAAGCATGAAAAAATTCAAAATATCATGTATTATTATTATTTCAACTATCAAATGTGAATATATGTAGACAAGATCTGGAAAACAACTTGAAGCAGAAATGTTATAGTGAGGCTGACATGTTAGTTTTTAAATTTTATGGATTTTCATTATTGAATCATGTGGTGGTTGTTTGTAAAGTTGGTGTAAAAATAAATAGGTGGGTCCAGCTGGAAGCTGAGCTTCCACAGCAGCCCAGTGACAATGAGGCAGGGCTAGGTGGTGCAAGATGGGCCAGTCAACGCTCTGCCGTCAGCTTCCGCAGTGTTAGCTTGGCCCAATTGGGAGCTGATTTTTCATCAAACTCAGTATCAGGTATGAGGTGGTTCCAGGTAAGTGTAGTTGGCATTCCGTTCTATCTTTCTCTTCCATTACACTCGGCCTTACCTCACCTTTGGTGTCAATGGGGCCCAATAAAGTGGTGAGCTTTCACCTCAATCCAGCAGCAAGAAAACAATGAGAATTTGCCCTTTGCTTTGCTCTCTCCGTTGTTTTGGAAGGCCCAGTGTGAAACTAAGCTTATACCTCAACCTGTATACAATGAGAAGTGTAAACTGGTCCCTCACTTTCTCTGGGAAGATGTCAGCAGAGCTCAGGGGGAGATGAACTTTCACATCTATCTGCAATGAGGCAGTGTGATGTGGTACTCTGTTTTTATTGGGGTTTGTAGAGGCAATGTGGGAAAATAAACATGCATCCACTGGTCCACCCACCACCCTTCCATAGGAAAACATGGTGCTTAACAACAACAAAAAAATTAAATAGGATCCAGAGTCTCATAATCTAATACCCAAAATGTTCAGAATATAATTGAGAAGGCAAACATCATATCAAGAACCAGGAAAATCATATCATGAATGAGGAAACATATCAATAGACATCAATCAAGAGATAAATCGAAAGTTAGAATTATCTGACAAGTATTTTAAAAGAGCCATCATAAAAATGTGTCAATGAGCAATTTAAATTCTCTTGAAACAAAAAATAGAAAATCTCAGCAAAGAAGTAAAAGTCATGTGAAAAAAAAGAACCAAATAAAACATATATAACTGAATAACAAATTATTGAAAAAGAATAAAACTCACTGATATGCTTTAGAGATGACAGGATGGAATTAATAAACTTGAGTACAGAGTAATAGAATTTGTCTCATCTGAGTACTTGAGAAAAAATAGTATGAAAAAAAATCAACCAGAGTTCATGTTGTTATCATTGGAGACCCAGAAAAGATGGAGAAACCTTCATGTTCAAGAAGCTGACTGAATTTTAAACAGTAAAAAAATAAAAATAAAAGTAACCCAAGCCAAGATGCATCATAGGTAAATTAAAGAAAAAGAAAAAAATCTTAAAAGCAGCCATAGATAACAACACATAACTAATAGGTGAAGAAACAGCTGTTCAAAAGATACCAGATTTTGCTTTTGAAAACTTGGAGGCCAGAAAAAAATGGCACGACTTTTTTGAAGTAACCAAAGAATTGTCAACAATAATTTCCATATCTGGAGACAATATTCTTGAAGAATGATGCAGAAATAAAGACATTTTTAGATGAAATATTGCATTGGGATTATTTTCCATCACAAAAGCAAAGAAAGATTACAGTATGTTTTACCATTTGGTTCTAATATTTTAAGAAGCAGTTATGGCAAAATGAAGACAATGGTCCTGAATTCTTGCTGTTAGTGGTTGTTAATGTATTTTTAGTAAACAGTTAACTGCCTTTAAAATGTAACCATTCATTTTGGTCTATTAAACCAGCTCCTCACACTTTTCCTCTCAGTAAATGACAAGACTATCCTTCCATTTGCTCGTGTCAAAATCTTTGTAGTTATCTTGATTTCTCTCATTCTTTCACTTCCCAAATATAACCAAATGCAGTATCTCTACCTTTAAGCCACCTCTTCTCACCACTTCTTTTGTGGCTACACTTACTTAAATACTCCAAAGACTTACCATCTGTTATGTAAATACCGATGTTACCATACACACCTAGAGGGTCTGAAAAGGTTTATTATTCAAATAAGGAGTTTTTCTGGGAAGAAAAAGGCCACTTGCAAGGAAGTCTGAAAACCTCTTAAAAGAACACAAAAAGGAAACTGGTTTGAAGTTTTTACTATGGTTAGGCAGTAGCGCTGGGGTGAAAATTTCTGCTTGCAGATAAGGGCTTGGGTAGTGGAACTTCTGCTGGTACCAAAGGAGGGAACACCTGGCTTATGGGCTTGCCCAGCTGTGCTTGCCCAGATGTGAGGTGCAAGGAGAAGAGAGGGTGGTGAGGGTTAAAACTCTCAGCAGTCATACATCAAAAACATGGAGTCATACTCTTCATTACGCCATTTTACTGAAAGCGCGTCTCAATCTCTTTATCATGGCCCAGTGTATCCTACTCGGTCTGGCTTGCTGCTACATCTCTGAAGAATTCCCACCACCCCTCACCATCATCCACTCCACAACACTCACAGTGACCTCCTGTTTCTCCGACAGTCCCAGCAAACTCCCAGAACTAGAACAGCTCTTAGTAAATATATGTTGAGTGAAATAAGACAATGTTTTAAGTGAAGTTTAAATTATTCAGTCTGCTTGTACGCTTCTCATACCGAATAAGATTCTTACGTAATTTAGCTATTTCTGAAAATTGTCTACTAGTTTTCTTACTAATGGCCTCTGGAAATTTAATTTCAATCTTTTTATTAAGTAAAAATTAGTTATGATTTTAGTATCTAGTTTAAATTTGATATTTAAGTAAAAGATATAATATATTTTACCATTTCTAAACACCCATTTATTTTTTGCTTTGCATTTTTTTATTAATATTTAGTTACTTCTTGCTAATATTCCTTTATTAGGTCTTAAGCAACATTTGTCCAAATAAAAAAAATCTCTTAATATGTGTATACAATTTAAAAAATGTTTATCTACACAGTAGTAGTATAATATTTTGTGATAGTAATTTTCTATAAACATCTTGAAAGGTTGCTTTTTGACTTCTGGCGTGTGTTGGCTCTAGTGAGAAGACGGTTTGTCTAATTGTCGTTCACTTGTAATCCATCTTTTCCTTCTGCATAATGCTTCATTAGGAGAATAGGCATAGATATATTTTATTTGCTTTTAATCTATATCTGCTTTGAGTGAGTTGTTGGTTGATTGCTTGCTTCTTTTAAAAGTTAACTGTTTTCCGTGGTCTACTATCCTATTACTCTGTCTAACATTTTCAGTTGCTCCTAGATGGAGTTCTAAGTCTAGATCTAGGTCTTATATTAGTAGGTTAGGACACCTATGCATTGCTGTTATTTGGATCGTGGCAGGTTTAATCTATGAGGTATTAAATACACTGGTGCAGGAGCTAGCTATCAGGCTCTGTCTTTCTCTTCTTGCATCCCTCTGTGTGGAATTTTAAGTTGGCTGTGGAACCAGAGAGAAGTAACAAATTTTTGAGCTTTTTCTTCATTCCTAAGTCTTATACAGAGATCAAGACTCTGGTCATTTCTTTATTTTTCACAGTGCTTCTTATTTTTTACTCCACACAGTCTAATTAATGGCTTACTCTTCAGGCTTCCACACCTAGATGCTAGCAGGACTGCAGACTCAACCCTGCTCACTCTTTTATGTTACTTTTTCAAGTAATGTATCTTGGAACACGGCACGACAATATCCAATATCTTTTTTTTTTTTAGTAAACATATTTTTTTAAGTATAACAGACATGTAAGAGCACATATAACCACGTTGCTAAATCATCTCAAAGAAACTACCTCACATGACTAGATCAAGAAATAAAATATTACCAGAATTCTAGAATTTTTTTCTCATTTCCCTGCCTACTTACTAACCATATCTCCCTCTCAAAAGCATCCTGACTTCTTCTAATATAGGCGATAAAGATGGCTATAACATTTCAATTCAATCTTTTTCACATTTTATCTGTCAGTGCTGAGTTTCCAGCGGAAGTAGGAAGGGGACTTAAAGTGAGAACAATGATGATACCTCTAGGAGGTAGACCCAGTGGAACATTTCCAGGGCAATGCTTGCCTTTGGAGCCCTCTACTGGAAAGTTCATGAGCCACTCCCAGCCCTCAAGCCCGTGTGCTTTCTCTTGTCTAAAAGGCCTGATACCTTAGAACTAGTCTTGGATAACAGCAGCCAGTAAGCATAACATTAACTGTTTTCATGTTTATATGGACTGAAAATATCAGGTTTAAGAGCATTTACATCGCCATGAATAGCAATGACATAACTACCTATTAAGAGCTCACACATGCTTTTAACTTCCACCATGAAGTTAAAAGAGTTGGCCTCTTTTTAAGAGATAATCTAGGGTTAGGGAGATTGATTTGAGTCTTACGTGTGTTTCTCAGGTCAGTCCTGTCAATCTAAACTGATGCCATTTCTGTCGTACAGATTACTATTAAAATAAGTGACTTGGGACATTGCACATGTATCTGTGTGTTTTTTAAATGAAATCTAAAACTGGTAAAAAATTATTTTGATTTGACTTTTTTTTTCTATGTAAATCCTAAATGGGGCTCATGAGAAGTGTCAGGTGAACTTGGCCCAAGTTTCCAGGAGAACTTACTCCTTCCCAAAGGATATAAAGAAAAGATTTATGACTCCAGGTGAAAAGCATAAGAAAGCTGGTGACTGTAGATGACTTTAGCTTTGGGTTTCTGGTTCACTGGAAGTCTAAAATGAAACTTGGCCGTTGCAGGGGGCATGCCTCTATAAATGAGAAGGAAGCCCTTGCAGAATCTGTGCAAAATGGGCCTCATTCTATGACTTTCTATTCACATGCACTATGTCTCCAAAGACTATTGAGTTAACTTGTAGAAAGTAGAGTCCATTTTCATCTAGCTCGAATGTTGTCAACAATATTTTATGAATAGCTTGGAATTCCCAGTTTCCTCAATTAAAGCAAGTCTTGATAACATTTTGCTTTATTCACAAGTGAGACTGAAACACTACCCTGAAATGGACTTGGTTCACGTTGCCATATGCTCTCCAGTATTCAGAACAGGAAATCGAGTTATGTCTGTATGTGTATCTTGCACCATGTATATAATTCATTAAAGAATTAGAGCTTTGAGTTTTTGGAGTATTTTTTCACTGCTATGGAATTTTTAATATGTAAGCCTGAATCAGAGTGTGTGTTTGTGATTTAAAAGCCCCCAAATTGAAGACTTTTGCAGGTGCATATTGGCATGTGGGTGGGATCTAGACATTGGACAAGCTCGCATTTCAGCACCAAAGTAGAAAATGGGCATGGAATGAATCCTCTCTTGCCCCATTAACAACTAGCCTCATAGGCAACATCTGGAGTTTGCATAGGTATTTTATGACTAAAATAGCAGCAGTCATACCACCATTGGCTGTAGTACTCCTGGGCTAAGAACCACAACAGTCATTGAAAGAACAGTCTTCTCATTGATTAAAAAAGCTCAAGTATGTTTCTCTTCTAATTTATGAGGAATTATGCAAAACTGCCTTTTATAGACACAGGCTCCATCTTCTGTTCTTAATTTAGTGTATCATAGTGCTTGATTGCCTCCTGTCATGCAGAGAAAGAGTAATGTGCAATACTTTTAAGAAACATCCTCATTTAGTTGGTCCCTGATTCTGCTAGCTCTGAAATAGAAGTCTCATAAAACTGGACAAACCATCAAAATTGAAAGATGGTTACCACAGTGAAGGCAATCAACATACGAAATTGTCTTTAAAACATTATTCTATACAGTGTAGTTTCCTATATCATTTTTATTAAAAGGACGAGAGTTTCTTTTTCTTTGTTATTCAGATCAATTGAGTTGGGTGAGATAAAGCACCCGAGAAGTATGAGGAAATAGCTAACATCTTCAGAGGAAAATTAAATTGAGATCCATGCATGTTTGGATAACTCAATCTTGCTCAAGGAAGAGGTTCTTTTATTCAAAGGGAGAAATTAGAAAATATTTTCTCAGCGACCTCATAGTATGTCAAGCAAAAATACCAAGGAGATCACCATTACCATAATATTAGAGTTAATATGTAAAGAATGCTTCAAAACACTGTTTTCTTCGTTCACAGAGATCCAATGACTCTTAACCAAGAGGAAGTGACACATGAGAGAAAAACCTGAGAAACCTGATTTCAGGGCAATCGAATGCTAGTTAATAAATAGGGGTCACTGTTTTTGTATTCAGAAAGGCAAAGCCTTTATTTCTTTGAGGATTCTTAATATGTCAGGCAAAATACTAGGCTCCAGATATGTAAAACAGCGAGGTGTCTGGTATCATCAGCCTCATTGAGTTTACAGTCTAGTGAATGGAACCAATAAGCAGCCATTAGGATGCATTTAGTGAGATGGGTCAGGTGTGCTCTGAGAGAGCAAAAGCAGAGGTAAGAATGGTAAGGAGATGTCTCTCTGAAGAGGTGATACGTATATAGATAATGGTAGAATGAGATGTTAGTTTTTCAAAAAGCGGAGGCAGGAAATCCCTGGGCAAGTGAGTGTGTATTAAGACCCTAGACCAGGAAAGGCTGAAGTTGGGCCAACTGGTTGAAAACTAGAGCCTATTAAGAAAAAGAGACTGGCAAGAGGTGAGGTTGTACAGATAGGCAAGGCATAGGTGTTCTTTTCCTTCTCTCCAGTATTTGCAATTGGTAACATAAAGAATACAAGAAATAAAGGGTATATTGAATTTAGCATGTACAGGAGACTCTGAAGACTTTGAGGTCTGAATAATTTTCACCTCTGTAGTCAGTGAGAGGCTGTTTGCTTAGGAATGTATTTTGGGCTAATCATTCTAATAATATTTTACATTTGGATAGATGTTTTAAATTTACAAATGTTTTTCACAAGAGTTCTTTTCCTCTTCTATAAATGTTTCTAAATGTGGAGGATTTAGGTTGATGATCAGTTTATCAAGAAATATTTATCCTTGAATACACACGAAAATGATGCCAATTAATAGAGATTATGTGTTAGACAACTTTTATTTTAAAAAGTTCCCCTGATAGGCATTGACCTGATTTTGAAACACTACAAAATCTAGGTGGAGGCTTAAGAGCTGTTTCCCCCTGGTATTATCTAAACCAATGTATGGGATGAAATTTCATTTTTATAGTTGAGAAACAGGCAAAACTAATACTGGATGCCTCAGGCGAAGAAAGATTGATTGGAAAGGGGAATAAAGGGATGTTCTGGGGTGATAGAAATTTTTTATATACAGAAAAAATAAATAAAAACTTAGTGGTTGTGTCCTCAGGAGATTTTAATGCATGATCAGATTTGAAAATCACAGTTATGAAGAGAATGCCTTGGTTAAGCAAGTGACTTGGCATCACAGAAACAAAGAAAACAAAAACAACAAAACCATTATGTGTGTGGGTGTTCAAGTTCAATTATTTAGGCAGAAAGTGCTAGACCCAGTAATACACCATTTTGGAGCTCATAACAATTATCTAAGAACATGTTAGAAAGGCATAGTCTTAGTTTCCACCCCCCAGTGATCCTGATGGTGTAAGCATGAGGATTGTTGCCTTTCCCACAGGCATCCCAGTGATTGTGATGTTGAAAAGATATTATTTAAAACTTTGCTATAGTTGAGATTATGCCCCAAGTGAAACAAACTATAGGCTTGAAGAAATATTTGATGCTTTTCTAATATTGAATACATGGAAAATAACTACTAGGAATTATTTCTAGTTAAGATTAAGATTTTAAGATTTATGCTCTATTGATTAAAATATCTTTGATGTGTGTATGTTTTGATTTATCTACATTTTTTACCTATCGTGTTGGGAGTCATGAAGTGTTCAACATGTTCTGAACAAAGAGTGTTCACAAAGTGGATGGAGAACTTAGCTATATCTTAATATGACACTTTTAATAATTGCTAGAAAATAAGAAATTATATGCTTCACAAATCCACTAGGAACCTGGTAACACTGGATATATGATTTAGTTATTTAAAACTTGTAACAATATAATGGAAAATTAGTATTTGTTTTTATACACTTGATCAGTACGTTTTCATTGTTTTAAAGTTATTTTTAAAACCACATAATTAAAAAAAATTCCTACTATTTAACAGTGATATAACACACAGATATCCCACTGTTTAATAGTGATACTGTAAAACAACATTTACTCCAAACTAAAACTATAAATCAGGAGAAAATAATTCAATAATCTCAAATCCATTTTTGAATCAGAAGTTGTTCAGACTGCAGTTCTTGGTACATGTGTTGCCTCTAGGTTCATTAGTCTATGTTCTAACTTACCAACTTTCATTCAGAAAGTTTCAAAACACAGATGCTTCATTAATTACTCATTTCAGAGCCTAAAGAAGTTCTAATGTTCAATTCAGAACAACTAATAGAGACAGAAAAGAAAGGAGTCATACAAGACATGTTTGAAATGCTTGTAAATGTAGGTCACAAAACAAATTTATTCCTTCAGTATAAACCTGGTAGTGCTTCATCTATAGGCTTTTGTGGTGCTCTTCTGAAATAGCAGGAAATGTTTTAACAATTAGAGTGAGCAAATTGTAAAGGGAAATATGGTAGTGAGTTACCAGCCGAGTCTTTAAATAAAACATTCCTTTCCTAATGTAGTCCTGATGCTGCTCCGTCTTCTATTAGTTGGGGCCACTGCATTCCCTTAGGCAAGAATCAAATATACAGTAGTTTGATAACGGTAATACATGCAACAATAGAACAAAAACAGAATTATGATAGGCCAAAGAAGACATGGACTGTATTTGCCTTTAGGCATCATTTTGGTTTCCCTTGAACAAATTAAAAGACAGACTAATTTCAGTGATGTTTGTCTCATTTTCATTTTTTAGAAAGTTCTACTTTTTCTCAAATCAGTTATTGTTTTTATTTATTTTTCCAACCTTCAAAAAATAAAAGTTGGTACATGAGTTATATCCATTTATGCTTAGGTGTGGGGGAAGACAAAGGTGTACATTTGAAAATAAAAACGCACAATGGATAGAAGAAAGAAGATTCAGGGAAATATATCTTTTAAAATTTCTAGTAAAATAATAGAAATATTTTAAAATTAGTTTTCAAATATTAATTTTAGAATGAACCAACTCTTCGAAGCTCCTTTCCATTAAGACATTAAGAATTTGTTTGCAATGGTTATCCCCCTAAATCTACCATATATAAATCTGTTGTCTCTAGTTAGAGTGTTAGATGAACAAACCAATGAACTTAGTTCAAAAATTTAGTTGAGGTAACTTTACCAAAATATTGGAAGCATTTACTATAGGAAAAAAATATGATCCCTTTTGAAAGTTATTCTCCATGTTGTTCTGAGATATTAGATTTTATTAAGAGTATTGTTAATCCTAGGTGAAATTTAGTGTGTGACTGTGACTAAAAATTAGGGTCATAAAACAGCTTATGATTAGGTTTCTTTTGAATTATGTGAAGTATTCAATAAGAGCTAAAAGCAACTTCTTAAATTTATATATATATATACTATGTGTATTATATATTTTATATATATATATAACAGACTAATTTCAGTGATGTTTATTTGTCTCATTTTCATTCTTTAAAAAGTTCTACTTTTTCTAAAAATCATACATATATATATATCTGTGTGTTTATACATATATATATATATATATGTATGACTACATATATATGTAGGGGAGAGAGAGAGAGGGCAGGAGAGAGAATGTGTGACTATACAGGAAGATTCAAATTTAGTAGTAAACTTGAATACAAATATATCCCATACTTATCCTGTTATAGAGTATCTATTAAAAACCTGTGCCCTGGAGACAGATTTCATTATTTCTCTATTATTTTACTAATTTTTTGACCTCTGAAAAGTGTTTATACTACTAAGGTTCAATTCTTTAATAAAAAATTTAGAATAATAATATCATCTATATTATTGAGTTGTGCGAGGTCAATATGAGAAACTGACCTGAGGCATTCCTCACAGTATTTGCTTTCATGTCACAGCCAGTTAAGGTTCAATTACTTAAGAGCAAAGAGTTATGCATTTCATGCTACCTAGTCTACCTCACTCTATCCTGGCCTTCAGTTTTAATTATTTTTTTCTAATTTGGGCATGTTCAGAAGAAATTCGAAGGTAGAGAAAAGAAATGCAATTATGACCAATTAGTTTTCCTACTTAGTACCAGATTTAGTAAGGAACTGAGTAATGTTAAATATGTTAATCCTTTTTGAATACTTAAAAGTTTTGCAATCTCTTGTTCCTTTTAGTCACTCACATTTTCTCTAGGTTGTCCACTGTTTTGTGTGTTCTGGCATAGAGTATATATCTATGGACTGTTCTTCAAGATTCAGTGCAGTCTAATTTGCTAAACCTGCGGAAACCTAAAGGAATTCTGCCTGGATATAGTTCTCTGAACTCATTTTTAATTATTTAAATTTAATTTTGATAAAATATATAGTTTAATTTCTTTCTTCCTCAAAAATATTTTTTATTTTCTTTGCTAGGCTGATTTTCTCTATCACAATGTTGCCTTTATTATCAGTAGCATAAATTAAGTGCTTAGATTTATCCTTTATTGCTAGTTATAAATGTCTTTTACTGTGCTTTAATTTCTACCTTTAAGCTCTTTGAATTCATGGTGCTTAACACCATTCCAGGCATATATTTGGCCCTAAATAAATGTTTGTTACTAATAAGAGGTATGTGACTACAGTTATAAATGTATGACAATAGCTCTAAAATTTTAGACTGAACATTAAGTTTATACAATGTCTCAACTACAGCACTCAAAATGCTAAGTTTTAAAGATTTTGGTTATATGAAATTTCTAGATGTGTTATGTAAATAATTTGATTTGGAGGTGGACATACATATCTGTTTGTTCTATCTGGAAAGACAGCTGCTTTGGACTGTTTACTTGAAACAGATAGCTGTATTCATTAGCAAATAGTTTATCCAGAATTAAGGGTACATTCAAAATAGTGTTAGAGAAGAGAAAGAAATAAAGAGTGCATTTGAAATGTAACAAATCTGACTCAAAGATCTGAACTTATTCTACATGTGGAATCCATCAAGCTGACTTTAGTGGCACTTGCAAACTTCCCTTTTCTGTAACTGTTCCTCATTAAACTTGGAGGGATCGAGGATAACTTTTTTCAGTAATTTATGACATTTGTGTCTATTTGCAACAGTTGTAAAAATATAGTATGACCAGGAAACATCATAAAACACTCATAAACTCTTCTAAAGGCAGCCAAAGAACTAGAGTTTCCATAGCAGTTAATGATACAAATGTGAATGAATTATCCCTCGGCAGAGGCTGTGTGAAATCTGTGAACTGTGTAATGCATTTTAGCAAATATTTAAGACAGTAAAATAAAAACAAAATCAGTTTTGTATGAAAGAAAACTTATATAAAAGAAAGTTTCTCAATAATTCTGTCATCCTCAAGTATGAATTATTATGGGAGAGTTATGTTACTGTAAAATATCTATTCTTATCACAATATTTTAAAATATAATGTTCTCTCAGAGGTTATAATTTACTTACTTCTTAAAACCAACAATTTCAGTTTATTATAGTGGAAAGTAAATTGTTTTCCATATGAAAAATGCAGCATAATATGCTATAAATGGACAATTTCATAAGAAAATGCAAATATAAGAAATACACCTTTATAAAATTACTGATTCATGTACATATGCATATATTACCTTATTTTAATTTTATTGTAAATAACACATACTTTACAACTTTTAAAATACTATCTGAAGGATTTTGGTGCTCTAAGAGTTCACATTTTATAGTTCCTTGCAGTACTCCATATGAAAATAATTCCAAAGTAATGTTGGCAAAGGATTTTTGCTACCCAATTGATAGTACTTGCTGAATTCTATTTTATGTTTTCTGAGTTTCTCAAATGTCTTTTAATTTATTATAATATGTGGGACATAGTCTCCCCCAACTATATAAGAAATGTCTTACATAGAGTTATGGATAACGAAATAAATTTGGTTGAACTATATCCTCTTCACAACTCTCTATATCGAAAATCTCTTAGTCTCTGAGAATACACCTTTGGTCATCTACCATAAAAGATTTTATGATCTGAAATACAGAGTCACAAAGAGGAAAAAATAAAATATTTTTTAAAGTGAAAAGAGAAAAAATAGAATGCAGAGTAATGGAGATCGAAATTTCTCAGAAGTGATCAACTAAAGGGAAAAAGATAAGAAATAAGACAACAATAATACTACTAGATTCCCTTATTTCTCTAAATTGGAAATACTGAATGTAGAGATCACATCTCTTTCTCTGATTACATCACAAAATATTTATATCAACACCTACGTTAAATATACACATACACAAACACATACAAAGCCCTATATACCTGTATGTGTTTAAAATGAAACTACTAGGTGGATTGAATTGAAAAAATATGATTTTATTTCTTACGAAATAGCAAAATTAATTAAAAATGAGGATGGACACAGTCCAAAGGTCCTCTGTAAACTTGGTTTCTTTGTTCAGGCACAAGCAATATAGAATATTGACATTACAAAATGTAAACACATTCATGACACTTACATCATTATGTCACATGCTGTTAATCACCTACCA
Organism: Rousettus aegyptiacus; assembly: GCF_014176215.1. NCBI lineage: Eukaryota > Metazoa > Chordata > Mammalia > Chiroptera > Pteropodidae > Rousettus > Rousettus aegyptiacus. The sequence goes on from NW_023416306.1 coordinate 159,284,403, forward strand.
TGCTGTGAAATCTGCTAACCTGCTATAAAATACACACATTTTCTTATTTGGAAGCATTTCAACTTATTGCCTTTCTTTCTAAAAATGACCTGAAATTGATGTTTTCAAGACGTGGCTCAACATTCATGACACTAGTCACAGAGGAAAAGCATAATTGTGTATATGCTCACTAACATCCATTGAATAACTTTCAGCTTGCATATATGTTGTGGCTTTAAATTGGTTTCTAACCGAGAGCTCTATTATAAAAAAACCAAGAGCCTTCTCAACCCTGATTAATCAAAAACGTGTTGAACAACATTTCAAAGACAAAGAGACAATGAACAGGTCATCACTGGTCAGATCTCTGTCCTAGATTTTGCTAATAATAGCTTGCATGCCACTCTCCATCCTGCCATTAAGATTATAAATACTGAGTGAAAATGTGAGAATAATTGCTAAGATATTTTATTAGCTATGAAGGTTATTTATTTTCTTGATACTTAAAGTCAGTTCTTTAGATGTAGTCTTTAAATTGGTTGGAAACTGAGAGCTCTATTATAAAAAAACTAAGAGCCTTCTCAACCCTGATGTAGTCTTGTTTCTCTAACCTTTGAAACATGAAAGTGTCCGAGGAAATAGTTTTGACGGATTTTGTGTTTGCAATAGACCGATACTCAAAAGCAGGTTTGATATGACAAAGACATTACACCATTCCTCTTGTCTTTCTAGCTTTCCTGAGCTACTACAGAAACTGTATAATAAGAATGATTTCTTATATCTTGCTGAATGAAATGAGTTCTCACCCATGTCCTCAATCTCGTCCTCACCCCCACTCCCTCTGCTCTTTATTTACTTGCTTATTCTCAAGCCAACTCAAATATCGTGTCTTCTTTGAAGTCTTCCCTAACTTTTCTAGGCAAAATAATCCTTCTCTCCCTGATCTTCTCATTGCATTTTGCACATGAACATTACTGCATTTATCACATGGTATTGCAATTTTAGGTCTGTTTCTTTGACTAATTCATGGGCACTTAATAGAATGGATAATCTCTTCTTACTCATCTCTCTTTTTTTCTTTTAAATCTGTAGAGTCTTGCAACAAGAAAGCACTAAGTAAGTGCTTGTTAGTCCTCTATTTAAAATATCAAAATCATTCATTTTCCCAACCAGTATTTATATAAATCTTCTGTAACAAAAAGACAGTGATATAAGATGGCTGGCTTTAAATATCCTTTTGTGTCTTGGAGGAGTGGAAATGAAGCACTCAAAGTTTAGGGCACAGCCTTCATATTTTTTTTAAAAAGGGCTTTACATGTTATTTCAGGTGGTGTAAATAAACTGTGAGTCAGTCCCTTATTTGATGCCATTTCTGAATTTTCTTCCATGATACACCTATCTGGGAGAGGAGATTGATAATAAAAAGAAGTAGGAAATCACATAACTATATTTTGGCAAAAAGGAGAATTTACTTTTGGGAAAGGAATGCTTAAAGGGAATTTTTGTGTTTCTTTGTTCCCAACAGCAAAATTCTACCCTACACTGACCCAGGTGGAATGAGGGACTTCATTACTTGGATATAAGGCATTCATCTTATGACAGTGAGTAGGGAAAGAAAATCAAACAATGTCATCTTAGATTTGAAACATATAACAACTGAATTGAAGGATTAATTTTGTGATAAACATTTGAAAAATAATTTATGAAGACCCTGTAGGCCTTCAAACTATTTTAAGTCAATTAAAGATTATTTATTTGTCAACATTTACTCTTCTCAATAAACTGGCGCATGATAAAAGGAAATGGGGAGATTTACCAAGCATGAGTAGTTTTTTAAAAAAAGAATTTAGTATAAAAATCATATGGCTTCTATAAAATGGCTTATCATTTTGCTTAAATCATATCTGTTTTGGCATGATTGCAAAACGATGACACAGGTATTCTTGCATTCCTCTTATAACTTGGGCATAGAGACATAAGTAGTATAGATTTTAAGAAATCCAAAAAGATTATTGTAATTTTAGTTCTGCCATTTTGAGACAATTCAATTGTATTTTAAGTGGAATCTAGGGTTCATAGTAAATAGATTAAAAAATAATTTTTTTATATTTTGTCTGACCTGAGTGTTTAAATTTAAATGCTCTAATAGAAAGTGATATCAGTCTTTCTAATGAAGAAGATGGGGTTTCTGTTCTTTCTAGAATTTAATTTTTAAAAATATGTATAACATATTAATGGAGGAGCAAAGCAACAATAGTGGCGATGGGTAGAAAACTAATTCAATGAGAAAAGCAGTTAGAGCATTTCATTTTATAGAATAAGAAGATGATTGAAAGTAATAAGGAATATTAAAGGGGTATATTTTGTATCGTTTCTTTATTAACAAATGGGAGAATGACAGAACAAATTTTAAACTAAATAAATAATATTTAAATGGGATTAATATAACAAAAGTCCCCAGGTAAGAAATGTATACCAAATGTTCTTTTGACCTCTATGAGAATAAGTCATTCTGAGATGACTCACTACCATGTGGATAGATGGAGCATATTTGTTGGAATCAGTGCTGCTCAATTTAGTTAAATTTAAAATCATGATGTACTGGATGGCATGAAGGACTGAGTCAGAGAGATATGGTTGCAATATAGCTCCTGCTCCTTACTACCTAAGTGAACTCTGGAAAGGCAAATATTGAATATATGTCATTATTTTTAACTGGAAAATATGAACAGTAATTTTTAAATAAAAGGGTTTGATTAAAGATAAAGTGAGATTAAATGAGATATACAACATGACCTATTTCAGGTTCTCATAAATCATTAATCCTCTTCCTAACACCCTCAGATGTCTCCTGAGACATAAAAAATATGAGTTTAAATTGATTTAGGAACTTTTATATCTATCTGTTTTAGAGTAATAAGAGCAGAACTCCATTTAAGAACAACTAAGAAAGCTATATAATATGTCAGAAAAATATGTTCGAAAGAGCTAAGAGGACAAAACCATAGAGGGGGTGGGGGGAAGAACATGAAGAGATGAGTTTATATTCTTCAACATTTTTTTTCTCATTGGAGCATTAGTGATTCTTGGTGTGGGGCCAACATTTAAGAATCCAGGCAGGCTTAAGGAACCAACAGAATTTTTCTCTATTTTGTGGGCCTGGCTTATAGAGAACAGAAATTTTTAAATGTTATGGTATGTATTACCTGAATGACAATGATTCTGGGGAGAAGAGAACTATAATGAAATATGTAGAGTATTCAACTCTTTTCCTCCTAAGGTACTTGGTGAATTCTTAAACTTCACAAAGCCAGACGCTAAGAATTCAACCAAAAAGCCAAAGAAAGCACAGTCAAGATTTCTAATGTCTCATGGTTGAGACTAGACTAATTTATAATTCAGGAACTCTCAAGAAAAAGCAGCCTAGTCCCTTAACTAAGAAGCCTCATAAACTACACCTCAGCAGTGATACATAGGTTGATCAAACATTATAAAAAATACACCGAGACTCAAATAAATTCAGTACTTGTTTAAATTCAGGTAATTTCTCTAGTCTCATTTTGGAGAAGTATATTTTCAAAGGAAGATGATGTTGATATCATTCAGAGATGCTTCACTTTTTGACACAAGTATTTGGCATTGCATCAAGAATAACCAGGCATATCACAAAGTAGAACAAACTAAGAAGAAAGAGAGATGAAATACAACCAATTTATTGCACAGATTTTCAGTTTTGAAACTCACATTTAAAAATGTAATTAATACAATCAAAATGACAGGTGAAGATTTATAAACAGTCTGAAAAGAGTTTTCCTATAAACTTTTTACCTTGGTTCCTAAATTTAACTATAGCAGGCTGAACTAATTCTAACAGATGGATTTATTTCAAATATGCAGTGGTTAGGAAATTATTAAGAAAACCTGTGAAGACAAAATTGAGAATTGTAAAATGGAGTATATGGAATTAAGTAAACAGATGGATTTAACAACAAATATGTCCATTAAGCAGATGAATTAATATGGCCAAAGAGTAGAGTAGTGCACTTTAGAGTAGAAGGGTTGACAATATTCTGGTCAAATCAAAAATAATAAAAATATTTTAAAATATAGCATGCATACATATACATATACAGATATAAAACATAAGAGACATACAGGACATCATGAGACATGTGTAGATGTGTATATTTAGAGTTATAGAAGGCTGAAGGGAGAAAATAAAAGTAATATTTGAATGATAAATGACCATCGTAAAAACTGATTAAACATCTCAACTCACAGGTTCAAGATACACTACATATACCAAACAAGACAAATACAAAATAAATCAAACCTAGAGACACTATATTCAAGCTACTGAAAATCAAAACTAAAAGATCATTTTAACAATGACCGTAAATAGAAAGATAGATTATTTTTAAAGAACAACAAAATTAATAACTCTCAGCAGATATAATGGAAACTAGAAGATACTGGAATATATAGATGTAAAATCTATTATTTAAATGATGGATGCTAGTTTTAACCATTGAGATACACAACTTTTATCTTGTGTTCAAACTTGCAATGAATTAAAACATTTTTAAAACTTTTAAAATCATATTTATATGACATATATAGACTTGGTTTGTATAACTTTGAAAACCAACATATTTGTTAATGTTTTTTGGAAAACTAAATTACAATTAGAGGACTGTCATTAAATGGTACAATGCTTTTCTCTTGGCCAGCTACTATGCTTATTCCTGTAACTTGTTGGCTTTGCAAAACTCCTTACTGCAAAACAGTATGTAAAATGCTTTTTGATATGTAATTGCCTTTTAATTCTTTACATATTTTATATTTAATTTTGTGTTTTTAAATCATAAAGAATAAATTTATTAATTAACATGTAAAAGTAAGCTTAAGTTAACAAAAAATAATTATGATAGAATTTATTAAAACTTGAATATAATTAGACATTGGGTGCTTTAAATTATGGAATACAGCCAATATTTCCCTACTTATCTGTTATTCTTTCTTAGAATTAGCTTAATTTGACACTTAGCATTAATATTTCAGGTTATAAAATATAAATATATGAGAGTAAACCTAAACAAAATTACTAGAGTTTGGATAAAAGGATATAATCCAAAATATATCACTGTCAAAAAGAAAATTCTGGAGGCAGATATAACACATGAGATATACAATACATTTCATCTTTGTGGAATTTTTTCCAGTTGCATTTTGGTAAGATATTTACTTCATCTTTGCTTCCCAAATACTTCCCTTCCCCCAAGAAATGTAAAACGTGTAACTCTTTGGTTTTTACAAAACTCATACTTTTCTCTTATATTCTGTACCTTGCCTTCCTCTAATAGTCGTTAATTTTAGCTATAACTTAGTAGGCAACTTGAATGTAGGAGCTAACTTTGGGATTGCAGCCAGATCAGTGCTTAAAGCACATCAAAGTGATCAGGTCTTGTGATTTTTTTCCCCCATGATGGTTGTATTTATGGCCTGATATATAAATGAAATCTCAATTACTTCTTTGGATCCAACTGATTCTAATCTAATGCTTGAAAAACCAAACTTTTTCAATCTTTTCTAGGCCTAGACTGGTATTAATAAAGGGAGCTTTGTTTAAAAAGTTATAACTGAATAATTGCTGAAATCACACTCATTCCATAGAAAACATTACTTCTATGAAAAGTTAAAACTTATTAAGAGTTTAAATTTCCACTTTGTTCATTGAAAACATCTTAGTAAATACTATTGCATTTTAAAATTGAACTCTTATTTGAACCTTGTTAATAAGAAAGAACTAAGAACATTATTTTGGTAAATAAAAACTATTAACATCATCCATCTGGAAAACAAACCAAGTCGAATGTTGATTTTTTAAATAATAAGCTTCACAAAAGATGGTATTAGGGTTTTCTAGAGCAATAGAATTAAAAGAATGTAGATAGATATTGGTATAGATTAGATATAGATATAGATGATAGAAGTAGATATATATACATAGAATTTTTTATGAAGGATTGACTCGTATGACTACAGAGGCTATGAAGTTCTACAATTTTCTGTCTGTACCTGGAGGCCCATGCAAGCCAGCGTAGTTCTAATATAAATCAGGAGCACTGATGTCAGATGGCAGGGAAGGATGGATGCCCTAGCTCAAGCACAGAGCAGTTCTTCCTTCCTCTGTCCTTTTGTTCTTTTCAGGCCCTCAAAGGATTGAATGGTTTTCACTGACATTGGTGAGGGTGATCTTTACTCAGTCTAGCAATTCAAATGCCACCATCTCATAGAAACACTCTCACCCACAAATAGCATTTTTTCATCTGTCTCGGCACACCTTTGCTTAGTAAATTGACACATAAGATTAACCACCACATTCAGGAAATTTGAAATTTTATTTCATAATACCTGTTGTAGGAAAAAAAGAAAATGATATTCAATACTCAAGTTGAGGATTTTCCACTGGGTAGTGATAGCTTGGGAGACAGGAAAGCATGATATCTGTGAAACAGTAAATAAAAATACTAAGGAGGTTTTAATTGGGAGAGGTAACTGTGGAAAATAGCACACTCAAGTATAAAAAAACTTTACTTAATGTGTGATCTGGTTGGTAAAATGGAGACATCTGAGTAGAGAGAATGACCATGTGACTATGTTTTTTCTGAAGCAAGAAAACAGAGTCTTACCTTATCCAAACTGGGTACAAGCAAAGATCTCTAACCTCTTTTTAGTTATTTCTAGTATGCACTTCACGTTTTTTGGTTGGATATGGGGTTGGATATTTTTATTTTGACACTGCATTAGGTAAAATTAGATAAAAAATTGGAAAAGCAATATGTAGTTAAAGAGTCATAGTAAATAAAAGATGCTGAGTATAAGAAGATATATTTTTGCTTGAAAGAACAAAACAGTTAACTTTTACTTTGCTTATTTTTCAGTAAAGATTTTGCCTTTTAAAAACCCTTTAGATATTCTTAGAGTTCAACTAGTCTAATAAGTCATTCATACTGAAATAATAAGCAACACATATGGCATGTCCAGTGCTATTATGACCAATAGTTATTTTGAAATTATTTTTTTTCAGTTTAGTAATTCTATCATGTAAGGTTTACAAAAATATGAGTAGTTAGAGTTTTGTAGGATATAGCCGATCAAGTCCTACTAAATTAAATCTAAGAGAGTTATCGTGTATTCCAGGAAATAATTGGTTAACGAAACTTAGCATGTTTATGTAATCTCTCTTGTTTTTCTCTCTTAAATGTTGGTAGATATATGACATGCAAATGACAATAATTTTTTGACTCTTTACATACTTCCTGGGGGAGAATGCTTGTTAAGTATATCATACACTTTGTTTTATAAACTTGCATGTTAGATAAATTACTGATACCTCTGGGGTGAACAAATGCTCTACCGATCAAATGTAAAAATCCACAGCTGCTCTTCCATAGCCCCCAGTTTTCTCATATTTTTCCTGTCATTGTTAAGTCTAATTGTTTGCACATTAGCTTCTAATATAAAACTAGCTAGATACAGAAAAGTAATGGTTGGCGTCATCGGCTCTTCAAGAGCCAGGGAACCCTGTGGCATTCACAGACCCAAAACTGTGTAAGTATGGACCCTGGGAATGATCATAGGACAGGTAGCAAGTTGATGGCAAATCTAGACAACAATGGCATTTTTAGTGTCTATAATGTTTTACAGTTCTCTAATCCTTTCCCTATATTACCTCATATTCTCACTATAACTCTAGGAAATAGTACAGGTGTATTCCTTTATCTTCTTTTTATGGAAGAATAATTTGGAGAATAGCGAACCTGTGAGACTTAATCAAAATCATAAGGATAACAAGAAAATTAACCAGTAGAAACTTGGGAATAATTTCTTTGGGAATAGTCAGTGTTCTCTTCAAATATTTTCTGAATACTACTATGGATTACACATTATTTTGGGAATTACTACAGTGACTCAAACAGACTAAATGTCTGTTCTTTTATAGCTTTATATTCTAGTGAGGAAGATAAACAGTAAATGCACTAAGAATGAATATATATTAAAACTTATTATAACAATAGATGTTATAAAAAATTAAAATACTATAATGAGGTGGATGATAACAGTGGCAGAGGTGGTAGAAAGCTCAGGGACTTACTCTCTGGTAAGGTAATAATAACATAAAGACCTAAAAGTTGAGAATAAACGAGTGATTGGAAAACCTGTTGGAAGAGCTTTTTAGGCAGAGAGAGCAGCATTCTTACAGGGAGAAAGATATGTTTGATATAAATTAGACAATGTATCCTCAGACGACTGAGAAAGTGGGACAGTAGAAGAGATGAGGACAGAAAGTCTGCAGACAGATGATCGAGGTAAGGGGCTTGGATATTATTCTAAAGTTTGTTTGGAAGTCACTGCAGGGTTTTAGCAGGGAGGAATGCATTTAAAAAGATTGATTTTATTTCTATTTCACTTTTTTCTCTAAAACACAATTTTCTTATCATTTTATAAAATCAAAACTAATTTTTAAAATGGCCTTTATTAAGGAAGAGTATAGTCTTTAGAATCATTTCTATATTCAAATCTTAGTTACACCTTTGTATGCTATGTGATGTTCTGGATTACATTTATTTTATCATGAACATGGATGAATGTTGAGTATCTTAGAAAACTAGCATATTCATGAATTTATAACATATGTAAAAAACATCAGTGTATAATTTTTAATAACGTACCATTGCCAGTTTAGAAATATTCTGTTAAAATTAGGTTTTACCAATTAAATATAGGCCTTACCAAAAAATAACATATAATGAGTATCCTGAATGTTTATCTTTTTAAGTAATTATTTTGAAATATAGATGGACAAGGAATAAGCTACATAAGCTAGTATCTTGTATTTTGTTCTTCAAATGTTAAATGCAATGGGAAGTATTGTGCTATAGAAAAGACAAAATTGTACCAGAAGAAAATAACATATAGGTATATCACTGGAGAGCAGAAGGATATAACACATATGAAATATGCAAATTCTCCAAGAGAAAATACTGCATTTATTTATTTAGATTGTGAATAGATTGGTAGTAAACTTATACATACTTGGATATTTTGTAAGGATTGTTAATAAAGAGCTAGTGAGAATTGACATCAGGTGGCATTTATTAAAGATTTTAGAGAATAATGGTAAAAGTTCTAGACCTAAAATTAGGTTTTTCACAATTTTTAAATGTCAATGAGTACTCTGAATCTTACACATAATGCTTTGTAAAAATATTGGTTCCCTTCCTAAAGTTTTCCTCTCTTATAAAAAATGTAAAAATAACCTTCTTAAAAAGATAACTTCCCCAAATTAATAGAATAAAGATGAATACCTTAGAAGACACATGCCATTCTTATGAGGCTTAAATTTTTATAGACAAATGCAGATTTATATTGGAAGGTAAAGAGACACAACTTTTATAAGTGCAAATATTTATGATCCCAGTTGAGCTTAAGCCCATAGTGAGAATCATTAGTCAAAGAAAAAAAAATCCTGGGCTAAATACAAAACAAGATAACTTCATTATATATAATATATTTAATATAAACTGTAGTAAACAATGTTTTACAACATTAAATTATAAAGATCTTGGATAGTACATGTATATTATGTGTGATATAAATTATAGGGGCATGTAAATATCTTATATGTGACTAAATTAAACATTTCATCATAAAGCCAAGAGCTGAGAAAGAAAGAAAGTAAGAATTGCAGGCAAAAGTAGGAAATGTAAAGGGTATAATTTATATAGTATCTGCAGGCAAAGAAAGGATGTCCTAATATAAAGGTAGAATGAGAGAAATGTTCAAAGATAACAACTTGTGCACATAGGACTGAAAAAATCATAATAAAAAAATAACAAAAAGCAAATAATAATAGCCCTTAATAGTAGAGGTTAAATCAAGTACTGTGCAATTCTAAGAAGTTGACTCGAACTTCAGCACAGCTATTCAGTCTCAAATACGTGGCAATGACAAAGATTAGAAGAAAAAAATGAGCAATTAAATCCACAACTCTGTGGATTAGAAATTCAAACTAGGGTGCTGGAGTAAATCTGAGGGTCTATTGGACTCTGGAGGAGGTAGCTGGGAGCTCAGTGTTTGTGCAGAGAGTACAGTGTGGGTAGTACAGAATTAACGATTCCGGAAAAAAGATGGTAATGCAAGACATAAGCTTGAAGTCAAGGGCTTGAGTGGGACTCCCAAGCATGTGGACTGAGGCTTAAAAAAAGGGGGAGCAAATACACAGCCTGATAACAAAAAATTGATCCAAATATCCCACTAGTTATGTAACTGGACCTGTGATAATCTTAATATCATTATTTGAGTAAGAAATTGTGGTCATAGAAGGTATTTACACTAAATAGGAGGGGAAATGTAGTAGGTTAACTACTAGAAGTGAGAGAATAATTTAAGGTGGTGAAGCCAGGAGAGAATAATTTAAGGTGGTGAAGCCAGCAATACCTCATGACAGGAAAGAGAAGAAAAAAAAGGAACAATAAACCAAACAACCACTACCAACAAAAGAGATACCAAGCAGAATTATTAAAGGGTTACCATTCTTTTAACGTAAAGAGTGAAGAAAGTCAAAAGCATAATGAGAATCTGAAGAGCAAAGTCTCAATTTTAAACAAAACTACATAAGTCAAAGTTAGTCAATACTATATTTAGTCCTGATTTTATTACCCTACTTTTTGTTAATAAAATTATAACAACAACAACAACAACAAAAACCTCAGTCATTTAAATAAACAGTAATTAGCACTTAATCTGGCCAGTTCTACCTTAGGGGAAAAGCTAAGAAGGATTTGTATTTCAGACCAAGAAGGAAAAAAAAGTCATGAAGGGCTAATTTGAACATATGAGTTAGACATGCAGAATCACTTCATACAGCTGCTCTATTTATTCTTCCACTAACTGGTTGGAATCAATAGTAGGAGCTAAATCATGTGCTCTTTAGTTTACTCTGGCTTTACTGCTGAGAAGAAATCTACAGGAATTTAATCATATGGATCGCTCTCCTGCATTTACCAGAGAGTTGGAATTATTTAGAGTGAAGGGGACTAGAATAGGAATCCAGGGTTGCTTAGAGGATTAACCTTAAATGTCATGATATGACCTATTTCTGGACTGCAAAATCAGTTATCCAGCCTGAGGCAGCTGCAAAATTTAGACAATGAAGTGAGATAAAAAACAAACTGAAAAGATAAAATAAAAGCACACAAAACAGGAAAACCCCACTTAAACTGAGCTTCAAACCAAAATTCTTAATTTTACAAGTGAATCTAATGTTAACAAAAACATACAGAATCTATGATTAGAACATAAATTTACTCTAAAGAAAAAATAAAAAATAACTATAAAGGACTTAAAAATAAACCCATTCCAATAAATTCATAATACCGAGAAGTACATAGTAGGTGGAATAAACTCTAACTTGAATTAGTGAAAGAAGTGGTGAATTTCAATAAGTACACCTTCACTTCCCCAAAAATATCCACAGTGATATAGACATATACATTTTTTTAATAAGAAAGGAGAGATTTTGATGTTCCTATTATAATTAAAAAGATAGTTACAAGCAATATTTGTATGGAAGGCAGACATTTTTGTATAGAAAATACAATTAGCATAGTAAATAAAATGGAGCAAATTTGTATAGAAAGAATATGTGCAGGACTAAAGAAAGAGTGATTTTAGATTGACTAGACTGAGAAACAAGCAGGGCAAAGATAAATTTACAACTACACATTTTATAATAAATTTACCTGTAATCCTTGATAAAGAGAAGCTATTAAAGCTGTCAGAAAGACAGGAGAGATTACATGCAAAAGAGTTAAATAAGACTGACCACTTAACAGAAGATAATGGATAAATATCCTGGAAAAGCTAAGAGAACGTGATTCCGGAATTACATACTATCCAAACTGCCACCCAGAGCTGGAAGAAAAATATTGAGACACATGAAGATAACAGAGTTAACAGCGTCTGACCGAAACTAAAATAATTTTAAAAACAGAGAAAATGATACAAGAAACCTTGTACATCAGCTAACTTTATTACAAATTATTAATAATTATTATTTTGTATTTAAAATTGCATACAATTAAACTATATAACATGATCAATGAGAAAGAATACTCAATAGGTCATCAGTATTTAAGAAAAAGTTTATGTAGTTCTAGTTTTATTAAGATTAAGTTTGCTATGCATATGAAAAATAAGTCACACCACTAAAATTTCTGAAACACATTCTACATCCTTCAGACCAGAAGAGGCAAGAGAGAGAATGTCAAGAGCTCTATCAATTCAATATAAATTAAAAAAAAAAAAAGTGGGTGGGATAGAGAGAGAAAGCAAAAAAAAAAAAAAAAGCATACACAAATAAGATAAAAACATAACAAATTTATGTGTTCTATCTGTTGTGATTATATAGGTATATAAATACATTAAAATTTTCATATTAAAATATTATCAGACTGCATTAAAAACAAATCCAGCAATAAAAACAGTTATATTTTATTTATGAGGCACACATAAAACAAACACAATATAGAAAAGTGATAATAGAGGTAGGAACCAAGTATGTCATGTTAATAAATATTAGGAAACACAAGAGGAGATATAACAGTAGTAATATAAGGTAAAATGTACTTTATGTGAAAATATTAATCAGTATTACTTTTAGGACTACATAATATTAAAGGAAAAACATCTCTTTCAGGAGATACACATACTATGAATATATAATCACAGCATCACAGCCTTCAAATATATATATAGCAATTTGTCCTATATAGAACAAAACTAAAATTTAATACATCAAAATTTGTGAAAAAAATTTATGTAGTGGTAAATTTATAACTTTACATGCATTTGTAATTGAAAAACAGAACTATAAGAAGCTAGAGAATGAAACAAAAGACTACTTTTAAGTAGAAACCTGGAAATATTAAAAAGAGCAGTAATTAATGAAATAGAAGAATATTAGGAAAGAAAAGATCAAAATATTCATTATTTTATCAATACCAATCAGGGAAGGAAACAAAAGAGGTCTGTAAATTTAGATACAATAGAGTCTGTAAAAATCATAAAATATTATTTTGAAAAATTTTGGTCAGTTATTTAAACAATGTAAATAAAACTGATTAATCAAATATTGGAAAAATAGAAATTACAAAAATGTGTTGAAAATAACAGAAAAGCTGAATATTCAGAAAAGAATATAAACAAAAAACTTGAATCTGTAATTCTAAGCCTTTTTACTTACAAAAGGCACACTCAACCCAGATGACTCTAGCTTCAAAGAACAGATGTTCCTGATTTTATACAATTTCAGACAATAAATTTTAAGAAAAAGATTCAGTTTAACTTTATGAAGCTAGTATAAACTCAATAACAAAACCAGACAAGAACAGAAAAAAAAAATTGATAAGTTTCCTTGAAAAACTCATACACAAAAATCCAAAATAAAATATTAGTAAATCAAGTTCAATATTATAAACTGTATTTTAACAAATTAGTCCCACTCCCAGGAATGCAAAGAAAGGCCAATTACAGATAAAACTGTCAGTGTCGCAGTTTAAATGAGAAAAAAATATGAGCTCAAAAGAAGCAGATGAAGCATTCAGTAAAATTCAATACTTAACTCATAATAGAAGCTCAAGTGATTTCTCAAATGTAAAGGAGATGCCTTAACCATCTGAAGAGCATCTATCAGAAACCTACCCTGAAAAACATATTGATGGTACAAACTAGAAACTCGATTTTATGCATTTGTAATGAGTAGTTCTTATACAGTGCATTATTATATAGATATTAAGAGACAGAAATAGTATAAAAAATAGAAATTGGCCCTATTAATGATTTTTATCTTGGTAAAATATCCAGGAGAATCAACAAATTAAACTATCAAAATTATTTTTTAAAAAATATCAATTTTCTAGAATCGAGATCCACGTAATAATCAATAGTATTCTTTCATAGTAATAGTAACAAATGTAAGGCATAATTGACATAAAAACATTGTGTTTAAAAAATAAATTATAAAGTACTCAGGGATAAAGCTTAAAAATAAAATATATAAGAACTTAATGGAGAAATTGCCAATAATTTTTTTTAATTACCAATATTTATTGGAACAATCAATGCAATGTATATATATGTATATATATATATGTGACTTACTGTTGAATTGTACACTTGGAACTTGTTGGATTTTGTTAATCAATAGCATCCTCAATTTAAAAAAGTCACAAAAGAAATTTTGCACAAATAACTATATTACATCCATGGATGGAAAGGGCCAATATTAAAATATGAATTTTCCTCAATTAATCTATAAATGCCTCTAAAATTTAAAAAGTATTTAAATGAATTTAATACTAATATTAATGTGTGTATGGAAAATAGGCATAACAAATACATTTTAAAGAAAATATGAGAGGTATCCAAAAGAGAGAAACTTTCACTTTATGTTTTTGTCTAAAAGTAATATGAAAAGTCATAGTTTTATCAAAGCACGATACATTGAGAATTAGACAAGTAGACCAATAATATTCATTAAAATTCCATATAATCTTTATATACGTAAGCGTTTATGAGGAAGAGTTGTTGTATTCAAATAAAAATGCTGGCACATTCACTGTGAAAAATCTAGACCTGTACTTCATACTAAAAAAACCCAACAATTATGGATTTATATTTTCATAATTAATTTGGAAACTAAAATATTTCAACTTTAAATAAAAATATAGAAAATTATTTTTAACTTTGAGTTTAGGAACATTTCTTCGAACAAGACTCAAGAAGCATAAACCATTGGCTGATAAATTTGGCTATACTGAACCAGAAACAACTGTACCTTCATCGCATAAACACTATTTGAAAATACAGGAAAGCACTAGGAGAATATATTTCGCTCTCCTTAACCAAAGGAATTAGTATTCAATTTTTATAAATTAACATTTAAAAATCAAAGAAATGAACACATTTGAAAATGAACAAAATCGTATGAATTTGCTATTAATTAAATATATATTTTAAAAGCAAATGTCAATAGATGTTCAAGTTAATTAATAATTAGACAAAAAACATATAAAATAGTATTTTATATCTATCAGAGTAAAACCTGTGTACCATCAAATATTATTGAAAATGAGGAGAAAAGTTACATTTCTTAATTTCTTTACCATCTGCAGAACAATTTCAAAATATCAAATAAATTTTAAAGTGAAAGTACCCTTCACAACAAAATTATATTTTTAGGTAGAGATGTCACATAAAAATGCAGGAGGAGAAAAATATATTCCCATAACCTGTGTAATAGTGAGAAGCTGGAAAGTCCTCAAAATATCCATTACCTGAAGAATAAGTAACTATATATATCACAGTGTATCTATATGAAGAAACATTGTAAAGCAATTAAATTAGTGAACTAGAGTTACATTTGAGATTATAAATAACTGAAATCGAGCATAATATTTTACTTAAAGAACAAGCCACATTGTGATTTGTACAACATAACAACATTCATACAAAGTTTTACAAATAAAAAATCATATTTTTAATGTATACGTATATAGTATGTAACATATAAACGTACATGGATTAGGCTTGATGAACTCCAAATTTATGTAAGTGTAATCTGTAGGTATTAGAGAGTAGTATTCATTAGATGTACTGAGTGCCCGTAATATACTATGGCACTAAAAATTTGAACCAATTTAAAATATTAAAATCTGATAAAGTTTTATATGGGTATATGGATGATCTGCATATTTTTAAATTATTTCTATTTTAGAATATTTTTAAGAATATAAAAATTGCAAAAATAGTACAGAGAATTCTTGAATATCTCATACCCTGTTTTTCCTATTATTAATAATTTATAATATCATGGTAAATTTGTCACAATTAATTAACTAACATTGATACATTATAATTAGGTAAAGTCAATTTTATTCACATTTTCTAAGTTTTTATATAATGTCTTTTCCCAGAATCTTATCTAGGATATCATATTACATTTAGTTGTCTTGTCTCCTGAGGCTCTTTTTGACTGTGATAATTTCTCAGACATTCCTTGTTTTGTTGACTTTGACAATATTAAGGGGTTCTAAAAGGAATTATAATAAATAAACCTTTATTGGATTTTTTCTGATGTTGTTTTCATGATTAGAGTAGTTGTAGATTTGGAGGAGGAAGATCATGGAGGTAAATCACTGTTCCTATCACAAAATATCAAGAGGACATGCTATTAAAGTGACTTATCGCTATCGATGTAATTTGATCACTTAGTTAAGATAATGTTTATTGGATTTTGATATGGTAAAATTATTATTATTATTATTATTTTACACATTGCCATAATGTATTCTTTAGAAGTTACTATGTGCAGCCTAGAGTTGAGAAGTCTAGAGTTATGCCCCAATACCTTGAGGGCATACGTTATTTGGAATTCTTTCACAAGAAGATTCATGTATTCTCACATTTATTTATTCTATTATTTATTTATATCAGTATGCACTTATTAATATTGTATACTTTGAGTAATAATTCAAAAATATTCAGAGGAAATGGGGAAAAAATCATAGATGAAATACTGTCATTTGTGACAACATGGATGGACCTCGAGATAATCATGCTAAGCCAGACAGACAAAGTTGAAAATCATATGATATCACTTATATGTGGGATATAAACCTAAGAGCAACAAATGAACAAGGCAAACAAACAGAGACTCAGGGACATGGACTATAGACTAGTGGTTACCAGAGGGTAAGGGGTTAGGGAGGCGGGGGGAGTGGTGGCTGGGGTAAAAGGGCTCAAATATATAGTTGCTGAAGGAAACTGAACTTTAGGTGGTAAACACACAATAGAATATACAGATGTCAAATTATAATGTACATCTGAAAATTATATAATTGTGTTAACCAATGTTACCCCAATAAACTTAATTTTTAAAAAGAAAAATCAAATAAAAACAAACAAACAAAAAAGAAAATTACCATACTAAAATAGTGGACAAAACAGGAGAAAGAAGCAATGGAGATTCAGAGAAACCAGAAAACAAAAGATAAAATAGCTGTAGTAAGTCCTCATATATCAGTAATCACCCTAAAAATAAATGAGCTGGGCTAACCAATCAAAAGGCATAGAGTAGCTGAATAAATTTTAAAAAATAAGCTTCAACTACATGCTGCCTTTAGAAGACCTATTTCAGCTCCAAAGACAAACTTAGGCTCAAGTGGAGGGATGGAAGATAATGCTCAAATTAAATGTTATTCAGAGAGAAGGGGTGTAGCCATACATATATCAGACAAAATAGATTTCAAGACAAAAATGTTAACAAGAGACAAAGATGGACTTTTGATAATGATAAAGAGTATAGTCCAACAAGAAGTCATAACATTTTTAGCATATATGCATCAAAACATATTAAGCAATTATTAACATACCTAAAAGGACAAATTGTGAAATAATAATAGTAGACTTTAACACCCCTCTTACACCGATGTATAGATTATTCAGACAGAAACTCAATAAGGAAATGTTCAACTTAAATGATACATTAGAGAGATAGACTTAATAGATATTTAAAGAACTTTCATCTAAATATAGCAGAAGACACATTCTTCTCAATTGCATAGTCTCAAGGACAGATCATATGTTGGGGCACAAAGCAAGTCTCAATAAATTTGAGAAGATTGAAGTCATATCAAGTATCTTTTCCAAATACCAAGGTATGAATCTAGAAATCATTGACAAAAGGAAAACCGAAAAAAATCACAAATATGTGAAGATCAAACAACATGCTACTGAACAACTATTAGATCAGAGAATAAATAAAAGAAGAAGTAGAAAGAGACATAGAAACAAGTGAAAATAAAGCATACCAAAATCTTTGGGACACAGCAAAAGCAGCACTAAGGGAAATTTATAGCAATGCAAGCCTATCTCAAGAAACAAACAGACAAACAAACAAACAAATGAAAAACTCAATCTAATATTATACTTTAAAGAACTAGAAAAAAGAAAACAAATGAAGCCCAAAGTCAGCAGAAAGAATGAAAATAATAAAAATCAGAGTGGAAATAAATGAAATAGTGAATAAAAAGACAATAGAAAAAATAAATGAAACAAAGAGCTATTTCTGAAAAGATTAATAAAGCTGACAAACGTTTAGCTAGACTCATTCAAGAAAAAGATTCATTTAATAAAATCAGAAATTAAAGAGAAGTTATAAGTTACACCGAAGAAATAGAGTTATAAAATAATTCCTTTCATAGTTGGACAACATAAAAGACATGAATGAATTCTTAGAAGCATGCAAAATTCCTAGACTGAAACATGAAGAATTATAAAAGCTAAATAGAATAAGTAGATAACTAGTAAAGAAATTAAAACAGTAATCAATCCCACCCCCTGAGGGTAAAGAAAAAAAAAACTTCCCCCAAAACGAAAGGTCACTACTAAATGGCTTCACTGGTGAATTCTACTAAACATTCAAAGAAAATTTGATACCTATCCTTCGCAAAATCTTTGGAAAAATTGATGAGAAGGGAATGTGCCCTAATTCATTTTATGAAGCCAACATTATTCTGATACAAAAACCAGGCAAAGACATCACAACAAAAGATAATTACAGCCAATATCTCTAATGAATATAGATGCAAAAACTCTTAATAATATACTAGCAAATTGAATATGATAATATATTAAAAGGATCATACGCCATAATCAAGTGTGATTTGTTTCAGGGATGCAAGGATCGTTCAACATCCACAAATCAACCAATATGATACACCACACCAATTAAATTATTGATGAAAATTATATAATCATCTTGATAGATGCAGAAAAATCAATTGAAAAGATACAACATTCATTTATGATAAAAACATCGAATAAAATGAGTGAGGAAAGAAAGTACTTCAACATACTAAAGGTCGTATGACAAAACCTCACCTAACATATCCAGTTCATTAATAAATCTTTTTAATTTTTATTTTCAGAATATATCACAAACATCTATGTTTCATTTTAGCCTTACTGCCATATTTTTATTCAAATTACCATCATATTGGGTCATGATTACTGTAATTAACTGTAATTTGAGTTTCTGTTTATTTTCTGCTTATTTTCTAAAGCTGCTATAACAAAAAAAATCATAAACTTATGATTTAAAACAATGTTTATTAGCCTACAGTTTTACAGATCAAATGCGCAGGAAGGGCTAACTTGTTTTTGTACTTTGTGTCACAAACAGTATAAACTAAAATGTCTGTCAAACTGGGCTCTTACCTGAAAGCCTGGGTGAAAATACACTTCCAAGTTTATTCAGATTGTTGCAAGAATTCAGTGCCTCGTTGTAGGGCTGAAGTCCCACTTTTCTTCCTGGCTGTCAACCATAGGGAGCTCTCAGCTTCTAGAGACCCATCTGTATTACTTCTCACATGTCTGCCTTCTCACATGTCTACTTCTCACATGTCTGCCTTCATCTTTAATCCAGGATAGAGAGTCAAATCCTTCTCATATTTTATGTATCTGTGACCTTCCCTTTTATGGAAAACCAGAGAAAACTCTGCATTTAAAGTGTTTATGTGAATAGGTTAGGATCACCCAGATAACGTCCCCATATTAAGAACTTATTAGTAACTTAAGTTACAAGTCTCATTTGCCGTGTAACAACATAGACACAGAAAATAATGGCCAAGGAGCAAAGGTTATGGGGTCATTTAGAATTCTGGTTATAATAATTCTTCTCTTGCCTCTCCCCTACACTATTTACTATTTACACAGTGAATTTTATAATTTTAAAACATAAAACATATGTACCATTCTTCTACTTTAAACACATTGAATCAGTTTTTAATTTATTGTCACCCAATCATTCTATCCTCTTCCCAGCTTTACTTATCTACCCGGCACTAGTCTGACAATGATGATTGTGCTCTCTATATTTTGTTCAAAGGGATATCTAGAATGAGTTGTCTAAACAGTAGGTAAGATATTGAGAAAATACAGTATTCAATTTAGTAAACACATAGTACTGTTCTAAGTCCCGTGAAAATCACAAAGACTACACATATGTGTCATTCAAGAGTTTAGAGTCTAGTGGTAATAAAGAAAGTTAGAAATGCCATGAAATAGAATTGACATCTCAGCTATAAACAAAACCAAGGTCTAGTTTCAGGTAATGGGCATGTCTGTCTCTAAAACATGTCTTCTCAGATTTGGCCATTTATTTAATTTTGATTTGTGGTGGGAGAGATTTCTGAAATGAGATTTATTAGAGATGTAATAGAATAAGCCAGGTAGTATGAATATACCACACTGTTTTCCAAAAAGAAAAAAAAATGTTAAATGATCTTAAACCTCCATTGTAGATAGTCATCAGAAAGCTATAATTTTAATTCATTGAATATGTTTCTCAGAATTGCCGTTTAGTTAACAACGGCAGTTAAATAAAACACTATTCTAAGACATGCTTGTTAGATACTCATTTAAAACATATGTTTTAAGACTGAGCAATTATAAAACAAGCTATGCACCTCTTAAATGTAAATAAATAGATCCATAATAACTCACATGTATATAATTAACACAATAATTACTTTAGTAAGCTTTTATTATAAGGTCAAGCTAATAAAAATAAGAAACAAATATTGCTGAGTTCAGTTTCCCAGCTGTTATTTATATTTTCAGATTTTCCTTATTGAATTCAACATAAAGTAAGACAAACTCAATTGTGGTTGCTACATTTAAATTGAGTACAAGAACTAAACTTATTCACAACAGTAGCTCTTAAAAGAGATGCTAAATAGAAGCATGTGATCCAGAGAATTAGTCTTTGAATGCTTATGCCTCTTGGTTTTTTCCGTTCATTCTTAAAAGTAAGTAGTAAAAATGTTAGCAAAGTTGGTCCTTGAACTAAATTATTTGGAAGGCAAAATTTGGTTTGTATTCATCCAGTAAGTCACAAGTAGGCTCTTTACTGTTTACTTCCCCTTATGGCTGTGAACTATATCATGAAATTAGGTGTTACCTTTTAAAGGAAGTGGTGTTACTATAGTGGTTAAATTCTTTGAGGTCTCTAGAGCGGGGGTCCCCAACTCCAGGTCCGTGGACTAGTACAGGTCTGTGGACTGTTAAGAACCAGACAGTACGGTAGGAGTGAGCGTCAGGCAAGTGAGCAAAGTTTCATCTGTATTTGCGGCTGCTCCCCAGCACTAGCATCACTGCCTCAGCTTCAGCTCAGGTCATCACACATTAGATTCTCATAGCAGCACAGGTCTCTAGTGCCAAAAAGGTTGGGGACCATTGCTCTAGAGAATGATTACGATGTGCAGAAAATGATTTTTGTACTAATGTATAGTATCATTGAAAGAGAATAATTCTCTTAATCGGGTCAGGTTACTATGAATCCCTATTTGTACTCTCCTACTATCTTAGTTTAGCTCAGTATTAGAAATAATTATCAAATTATGATTATATCTTTACTTGTTTATTTTACCTACTAAAGTGTAAATATAAGAACCATGTATTATTTACATACATAATTATAGTGTCTTAAAATGCATTGTTGGAGCTTTAGTTAAATCAGCAAACTTTGACTTAGAGTAAGATAATTTAACCTTGCCACATAATTTTATGAATTATCTAGCTTTAAATATGTTATGTTCTCCATTTTATTTATTCCTATTTCTAGTGTGTTTACATTCTGGGCTTTCTTATATTATGTCACACACTGAAAAGATGGCATCTGTATATTCATAATTGAAAGAAATTGTCCTTGTGTAGGGTGTTCAGATTAGAAAAGATAAAATTGTTCAGGGTATTTTCATGAGAAAAGTAATAAGCACATTGGAAATTTCTCTTTTTTTAATAGAGAGATTTATAAAGAAATTTCAGGTTTTTCTTCTATGTTCTTCATAGAGTTGATATAGTATACAATAATTTAGTCGAGAAATCTTTCTAGTAATAAAGATCACATTTGGCTAGAGAAACTAACTTGTTTTGCTTCATCTTTTATTTACTTTTGATAGCTTAAGTACATTTTATTGGTTTTCTTTGAGAACATTTAACATTTTTGAAACCTGAACATAACATGAGAATCAAATCAATTTCATATTTTAATTACTGCTACTACTGTAATTGTTGATGGGAAGATACAAAATAGCAATACAATACCTGGGTTTATATCATTATACTCTCAGACCTAAATAGCTTCATTTGTCTGTCTCCAGAATTCTACCCAAACTGATGACAAACTTTACCAGCTACCTTAAGAAATCTCAGTTGTTACCATTACCTACAGATTGATTCAAAACTCCTCTGCTCATTTTAATACCATTTGTACCTAATGCTTTTCAATAAACCCCAAGTTCATTTCCCACAATATGCTAATAAACACAATTTGCTTACATTTGAGTGAGTCTAATTACAGTGATCTTGCTTGATTCTGCCTTCAATTCTTCACTTCTAATATTTACTTATTTTAAATGTTCTCTTTTCTCCCTTCTACACACTGAATTCTCATCTAGCCAAGAGAGTCTAACTTCTACTCTTTATTTAAATAACTTCTTCATCTATATTAGTTGAATTATTTTTCTATGCAATTATATTCAGAGCTAGGTGGTCGACACTTAGGATTTCTCAATATGTTAGCTAAACTTCCTGAAGACATGGACCTTATCTTAACAATTTTATATGTCTCTCCCATTTCCTCTAGTTACTCAGGAAACACAGCTCGCCCTTGAAGAACATGGGTTTGAACTGTGAAGATCCGCTTATATGTGCCCCTCCCCCCTGCCCCCAGTAAATATAGTCGGCCATCTGTATCTAGGGGTTTCACATCCTTGGATTAAACCAATCACGGATAAACAGTATTTTCTATCCATGGTCAGGAATCCATGGATGTGGAGGGCTGACTCTATGCTTTCATTGCTTTATGCCATTTTAGATAAGGCGATCTGTGGATTTTGGTGTCTTCAGGGGTCCTGGAACCTACCTACTGCTGATATCTAGGGCTGACTATAGTTAAGCTTTTGAGGAGTCAAAAGTTCTATGTGCTGTGGATTTTTGGCTGCATGGAGAGAGGTGATTGGCACCCCTATGTTGTTCAAGTTTCAACTATACTTTCTAGCAATTGACAATTAGAAGAATTCATAGTATTCATTAAAGAATCAGTCACAATTAGTATTGTAATTGACCAAAAACAGGAAAAAATTTTTGAATAGGAGCTTTATTTATTAAAGCTAAAATTTCTATTTACAAGAGAAGAAACAAATATGTTTAGTTGTCCAGTTACTACTATAGTCAAATTAATAGAGGACACTGAAGGTAGATTTTTGTTCAGAAATAAATTTTTATCATTTGAAATTCTCCTGAGTCTCATGGTTTTTCCCATAGAATTTTAAGATTTTTTTTTTCTTATATGCTTGCTTTTCTATAGGTTCAGCTAATGGTACTTTTATGAACACATACACACTCACAGACACACACATTAAAATACACAAATTAAAAGGAAAGAAACCATAATGACGCTTTAAGGATTTCTTTTTCCATTTGAAGTAAATGAAGAATCAAAATTTTAAGAGGTATAAGATCATATCTTCAGCATCTTCATTATTATCCTCATAATAATTTTCAAAGTTAACATTTATTGTGGGTTTACTATAATTCTTATTGCCTTACATATATACCATTTTATTTAGCTTCCTTAAATATGAGAAACAATATTACCATATTTATTTTATAGGTAAGAAATATGAAGGTGAGAGAAGTTCAGTGTGTTACTCAGGGTCACACAGCCAGTAAGTGATGCACATGGATTCAAATTAAAAAGCAGTTTAAATGATAGCTATTTTGATTATTATTAATATTGTTTTTATCAAAATGATCATTTCTGGTTTCCAGAGGCATTACTCTTAGAGACCAGATTCATTCCATTTATGTATTTCAAGAACAGATCTTATGCACATGTTGATATAATGCAAAGAATAAGACCCAATACCTTAAATATTCATAATGTTAACAATTATCATCTGGACTTTGAAACAAATTTTTATGGTGAAATTATGCTCTTCAAGAGAAAGTCATCTCTAATTGTTGCTCTAATTGATTCTGCAAGTTTTTTTCCAATGGAAACTAATTTTAATTATATTTTAAATAGGTTTTAAACTGGATCACTAATCTTTTAAGTGGTCACAAATACCTATTACTTTGTGCTATAGCCTTCTTGACAACCAAAAATGCCTCCTCCAGAGAGGAACCATCCATTTTGACTGTCAATCAAAATCCCATAGGAGTAGTGCTATTTTTGCTTGATTTCCCTTCCTTTGACTTAAATTTTATGGACACCTGATTATTGATAAATCAACCAATCCCTTCCCTGGGGGCACTGAAACCTTATAGGTAAATTCGGACAGGTGTCAAAGCAATTTTCTCCCATTCAAAAGAGCTTGGTCTGCAGAAAGAGAAAAGAAATCTAGCATAGAAAATCAGGGAGGAGAAAGAATTCTGAAGGCATTTCAGTTTCTCAGGGCATTATTGTTTTAATTTGAAGTGACATGTTGGGTTTCATGGGCCTTTATTATTGAACTCTGCCTCATACTGTGATACCTCAGTATTCGAATTCTTTTTTTCCTCATTTTTCACTTTATTTCTTTTTTAGTTTAATTGAATATGTAGTCCTATATAACAATTTTAGAAAAAGCTTAAAGACTGTATTTTATGCTTATTCAAGCCCCAGGTTCAAGTGTTTAATAAAAGTTTGTTAAATTGAATTTCATCAAATTGATTAGATTTAGGACTATGAGACTAGGATTGAAGGGGCTGAAGGAAGAAGATCTAATAGTTTTCTTTGATTTATAACTTTCCTTTATTTCCAAAATAACCTTATGGAAAAGGAAATTACAAGCTCGTACAGAAAGACACTTGACTTATTTGTACTGGATTGCATCGCTATAGCTCAGCAGTAAAAAGGAGCCTTTCAATCTATTAGAAAAAAAAAATTTTAAAGAACTATTTGAACCTGAGCAGTTATACAAAACAGAAATTGGCTTGGCCAGTCCACTCAAATCCTGTTGCTTTTATTGGAAGTGGTTTCTTTTTCAATAAGTGCTATTTTTTAGTTGCTGAGCTTGGACCCGCAGCTACAGACCCTTGGTTAAGAAAATGGTCATATGGAGACTGCCAGGGAATTTTTCATAGGAGGGAATCTGGGGAGGAAAGCCTGAATATAGAGCAGTGGGGTTGTTTATACAGAAGTCCATGTGCACTGCTTTATGCTGTTAGTGGTTGAAAGCTTTTCTCCGTAAGAAAACTCATCCATTCTGAGCCTAGTATATTCCTTTCCTTTTTACAATGTCACTGTTACAGAAAATAAAAAGAAAAGAAAAGAAAAGAAAAAGAAAAAGAAAGAAACAAACAAACCTAGAATTTTGGCTAATTTTCGGACATTTTTTGGTGAGCTACTCTCTGAACTAGTTTGAATGGTAACCCACCCAGAATGGCAATTTAGGAACTGATCATTTTGAATTATTCATGAAACAGTCAACCTTGACATTCTGAACATTTTGTTTGAGAATAGAAGAACTGAACAATAGACCTGCTATGGTCATTATTAAGAAGCAATACCTGCTATTCAGATGATTACTAGCACCCAGAAGGAGTAATCAAGTCTAAAATGGAACAGCTTTACATTTGAGAGTTCTATACCAATGTCTTTGAAAAATATAACTATTTTAGGTAGGATTTATTTTCCATCCTTTTCAATTTATTGAGTATTATACAGTAGAGTTTACCATATTACATTTCAGGCAGACCTTTAGGGTGGAGTCACAGATGTATTTTAGAAGCTATGTACTGAATGAGGGACATGTAAATCAATTAATTTTTAATTGTCCTATGAGATATGTAAATGAATTTATCTCTCTGTGTATTTTATTCAGAAAGTTTAAAATAAAAGGAAAAAATGAGACAGAAGCTGTTATATGAAGAATAGTATTCTTAGCAAGAAATCTCTAAATTGCTTAGTTAGAGACATTTCAGCAAATTACTAAGGACTCTGAACTCAGCAGCATACAGATCTCAATAACATTGCATTGTGTGATATATAATCTTAATGACTGTGGCTTGAATTAAGTACACACACAGTTTCTTACAAATCTCAAGGTCCCCCAGTAATTTACTCAAATAACTCTTTCAGCATAAGGTGACTTTTGGTTAGATGCCAGGTTGTATCAAATAGTATACTCCAGAGACCAAAGTGTTAAGTTTGCTATATAAAAAGATTCAGAGATTATGGGCAAATTTAGGTATTCAACCAAATCTCCTACATTTCCAGTGTTGTCTGAGAAATGAAAAGCTTAATTCCTTGAGACAGCCTTGGTGAATGTTTAATGCAGTTCCAGGATGTGTTTTAGAAAAAGTATAAAAATCTATGCTTTTGATGTAATGGTTTTATACTGGAATGCAAAGGAGGCCTTAATAAGCAAGGTAGTACATACAAACATTGTCAAAAGTACACTGTTACACTAATGTTAATATTTGGCATGACCCAAGATAACAAGGATTAACTTAATACTCACATCAGCCATCACCTCTCCTGGTGCTCATATCCACCTCTGGTCTCTGGCTCCAGAAGGGAACATAGAGAATTTCGAGAGGTCAGCATCACTTAGAAGACATGTACGATTTTCTACCAATACGAGTAATGTTTTTTAGCTTATATTTTGGGGTTTTAGTAAGACATATACTAAGATTGAAAGTTTTTTGAGCAGTCATTGATCCTTTGTTTGTACTTTAGTTAAAATGAATTCCAGATATTTTACTAAAAAGAAATGTTTATAGTGGAAAACCATAGAGAGATCTTGATGAGAAAGGAAAAGAATAATTTAATGAGAGAGAAAAAAGTCAAGGAAAAGATATAACAAAGGATTAGGAAAATGTTCTAAATTGTAATTTTTTCTTTTCAGAAACTAAACTAAAATGCTTATAAATTTACTGAGTTTACTTTGCATTTAATTTAAAATAGTAAGGTGTATAATAGTGAAAAGAAATGAAAAAGAGCATCATTTCAAAAGGGAAGCATATTAATGTTGCTCTCCTAGAGGTGAGGAATTGGAAAAAAATCTTTGATTATCTTACTTTTCTTGGTCCAAAAGATACTGGATGTTTTCTTTCTTTACAGAGTTCATCTCCCACTATTCTTTTCTCATCTGCTTTCCAGTTAGACACTTTCCTTCTTTCTGTCCTTC
Source organism: Rousettus aegyptiacus (assembly GCF_014176215.1). Lineage (NCBI taxonomy): Eukaryota > Metazoa > Chordata > Mammalia > Chiroptera > Pteropodidae > Rousettus > Rousettus aegyptiacus. Next base: position 159,311,687 of record NW_023416306.1, read on the forward strand.
AGATTCTCTAGAATCATTTTCATTTATGGGCCTTTACATTTGCTTGCTATTTGTTTAAAAAATTGTAACTCTATCACTAAGGCATTAATTGCATCATATTTAGCATTTATATATGAAATCAGAATCATCTCCTTGGGGACATCTTGTAATGAGTACTTCAGTTTAAAAATGATCACCCCAATTCCTTATTTCCTATGAAATTATATATTTAGAAATCATATTACTACTTTGAAATTAATCATGTATTTATGTAAAAAATGTAAGCATGAGATCAATGTTAAAAGATAAACTGAAAAAATATTAATTTTTTAGCATATGAGCAAAAATTGTTTCAAATGGGGGCAGTGTCAAACCGGAAGTGGTTAGGATTGTTCCACCCACAGGAACTAGGAGAAAGACTTTAATGGAGCAGAAACATATCAAAGCAATGACATTATTTGATTTACTACAGCTTCAGCAGCTGCCTTATTATTATTAGCTGTTTGTGACTGACATCCTTAGGTTTTGATTTCTTAACCTGGAGACATTTCATGCTTAGGTTTTGGTTTGCTTTGGAAGGCTACTAAGACATGAAATCCATCTCAGGCTAATGGCCTCTTCATTTAATTAACAATATGAACATTGCCTTACCCATTAGTGTATTTCTAGTATCTGGAAGCGTGCCAGATGTTATGAATTGAATAAATGTTTGATAATGATTGCATTTAGATCCATGACTCAATGATAAGATTTTAGAAAACTTTTGGAAATGTATATGATTATCATTAATTGGTCATCTTGTTTCATTTATTTAATTATCATTTAATCTAAAACTATTAACCTAGAACTAACTTAGTGCCATGAACAGAACTACATTCTCTATGCCATGGAGATCCACAGAAAGATTTAAAGAGAGGAAATAGTTATGAATTTTTATATACTTGCACATATATGTATGTTCATGTGTGTATTTTCTATGAAGATAATTCTAATATCTGATAGAGGATGGATTTGAAAGAGTGAAGCCCCCAACTGTCCTGGTAATTTCAGTGATAGACACTGAATGATGAAATGCAGAGAAATGGACAGATCACAGATACATAAAGCTAATGGGACGTGTTAATTGGCTGAAGTGAGGGCTGGGAGGACATGAAGGAGGCTTTGTAGATGGCTCCCAGTTTTGACTGGGTGGCTGATGATACTTAATTGATTAAATGGATGCTAGTGGTTAATAGGGGAAAGGTATGTGGAAGTTAGTGTTTGACAAGTTGAGCTGAGGTCTTATGTTGACATGTCCATCAGGCAGTTGGATACAGTTGTTTGAAATGCAGAAAAATTGTCTTATGAGAAGATACATATTTGGGAATAATTGGTTGAAATAATGAGAGGAATTTAAAAAAAAAAAGAAGGAAAGTCAAGAGAAATATTGAGAAAACTATATGAGTATAACTTCAAGAAAGAAGACTTGATCAACAGTATAAATGTAGTAAAAGTCAAGTGTGAAGAACAAAAATTTAGGAGATGTAATCATGCTATTTCCAGCTGCTACAGAATTAGTAATTTTTTATGGAAAATACTAATGTTAGGAATTTCACAGAATACTTTTTTCCCAGATACTTGGAAAAAATGTTTCTATGCTTTTTCATTTACCATAACAAGTATGATAATTTAGTATGAATATTCTATAGTCATTCTATTGTATAATGTGTCTCAGATATGAAAATTTTCTGCCAGGAAATGATGAAAAATAGGAAAAGACTGTGAATATCAGAATCTTCCAAACAGCTACCCAGTATGATGCTAATTCCTTCTTCTGAGATGTGCACTATTGCATTATACACGTATTTCATTTATTTGGCCATTGCTATAAGGGAAAGGTTCTTAGTAGTGAAATAATTCTTTATGTCACCATTTACAACTAGCCTCAAATTTCTAGTAGGTTTACTATCTTTCCCATTGCATAGCCTACCCAAAGCAAACAATATTCTATAAATCTCATTCCAAAATTAAAAAGTTCAGTCAGAATTGCTTTGAAATAGAACAAAATACTAAATCCAGTGCAAACAAAGAGGAAGAAAATAATAATGGTAAGGGTAGAAATCAATGGTGTAGAAAATAGAAATTGAGAAAGTTAATCAGTTGAATATAACTGGATATAAAAGTGTCCCTCAAAGTCTATTTTTCTTTTGAACTTCCTGTTTCACCTTTATTTCCTATATTCATGACTGTTTTTGTTATTCCCACATTCTCTGTTTCACCAAAGCCAAAAGGAGTTCATCTTTTGGCTTATTGTCCACTTGTGACCAATCTCCTAGTCTTGTTGCTACTATCTCCATAATAATTCTGACCTCAGTGACGTCTCTCAGTTTCCATAGACTCCATTTCAGTGGAATCTGATCCTTTCTGCCCACAGATTATTATGTGACTTCTGCTATCTAATCCTGTTATTCCAAACAGTTCTAAAATAGTTTGATAATTCACATTTCTCTCAGAATAATCATTCAAAATTAAATATCTAATCCTGCTTCTTCCCTGCTTAGAATCCTACAATGACTACACAGGGCATTCAGTGTAAAATTCAAACTGCTTACTTTGCTAACCTGGAACCATTTGTGTTCTGACCTCGTACCCTTCTAATCTTTTCATAAAGCCCTCCCTCTGGAAACTTGGGTCATTGCTTTTAGACCTTTCTTCTTTTCTAATACAAGTATTTAAAGTCATGAATTTCCTTCTAAGCACAAATTTTATACTATATCCCACAAAACTGGATATGCTGAATTTGATCATTTAGTCAAAAGTAGTTTCTAATTCCTTTGTGACTTTTACAGATTATAACTATTTTATATAATATTTTATAATTTTTATCTCTAATTTAATTCAATTGGTGTTAGAGAGTATACTAAATATGGTTCTAATTCTTTGAAATTTGTTGAAAATACTTTTATGGGCCCACATGTAGTTTATCTTAAAAAATATGCTAAGTGCACTTGCAAAGAATATGTAATCTTCAATTGTTGCTCTATAAATATTAATCAGATCATGGTAGTAGGATAAAGTTGTTTAGATAAACTATGATTTTACTGATTTTTTTCTCTAGTTCTATGAATTACTGAAAGAGGCATATTAAAATTTTTAATAATGTTTGTTCACTTGTCTCTTATTTCTGTTAGTCTCTGCTTTATGATTTTAAAGCTCCATTATCTGGTAAATATAGACTTCTAATTGCTTTGTATTCCTGACTCTTTTAACAATATTAAATATCTATATTATATTTGATAATTCTTTTGCCTTAAGCCTATTTTATCTGATATTGATATAACCACTTTAGCCTTATGTTTGTATGACATATATTTTTTATCAATTTGTTTTCAACCTGATTTTACATACAACTATATCTCAAATATAACATATAGTTGATGTTTAATCAATTCTGACATTTTTATATTTAATTAAAATGTTTACTTTATTAAATTTCAATTTAATTATTAATATAGTTGGATTTACATCTATCGTTACTTTTTTCTGTTTGTTTCTTTTATTTTTTGTTCTTCTATTTCTCACTTCCTGTCTTCTTTTGTATTCTTTAGACATTTTTCAGTATTGCATTTTAAGTTATGTTAATTTTGGGATAACACAAACCTAAGCTTTTCAGTCTACTTAGGATTAACATTTTATCAGTTTATATAAAATGCAGAAAGCTTGTAGTTGTTTATATCCCTTGACTTTTATGCTATTGTGTTATCTTATTACATATGTATACAATATAAAAACCATAACTCAATATTATAATTTTTTATTAAATTGTCATGTGTATTTTAATACTGAGGAAGAAAAATAGTATTTTATATTCACTTCAATTACTATTTCTGATAGTCCTTATTCATTTCTAAGGATGCTTTTCTATATCATATCTCTTCGATCTGAAGATTATCTTTTAAAATTTCTCATAATGGGAGGTCTGCAGCTGATTCACTAATTTTTTTTCCCCTGAAAATATCGCACTCTCCTTTTGAAATATATTTGTATAGAGATGAAATTCTATACAAATGGGTAATGTTTTTCTTTCAGCACTTTAAAAAATGTTATTTTGCTGTCTCTGTTTTTTATAATTTCTGATTAGAAGACTTCGAACATGTAAATTGTTTTCTTCTGTTCTGTAAAGTTGTCATTTTTCTCTGGCTTCTTTCATAATATTCCCTTTACCTCTGTTTTTCAGCATTTGATTATGAAATGCCTAGTTATAGTTTTCCTCATATTTATTCTGCTTGAATTTGACTGAGCCTATTGAATCTGTAAACGTATTTCTTTTATCAAATTTGGAAACTTCAAGTGATAGTAAATTTTTGGACTATTATAATCTTATGGGACCACCATCTTATATGTGTTTGTCATTGACCGAGAATTTGTTCTGTGGCTCATGACTGTATGGTGAGTGATACACAATTTATACAAAGGAGGTTCAGGTGTGGAGACCAATCTCTTATTTTAGTTATCAGGCAATGTTTCTCTATTCTTGAGCTCCCATTTTGGCTTTCCTTCTCTTTGTATTTTTATATATAATAAGAGATAAGTGACTTATGGGGATGCTTAAGAACTGGGATTGTTGTTTTAATGTAATTATTGCTATCGTTATGATCCAAGGTTAGAAATAAACAATTTAGAGATTGGAATTTGGAATTTAGTTATAAATATGCCTTATCTGTGACTCATACTCCTTTCTTGTTTAAAGAATTAGCTGACTACCTTTATTTGAATGAATCAAGTAATATATAGTGCTAACTACATTATTAAATACAGTAGTTGACTTGGTGAATATGTTGAATTAAAGTGGATTCTGTTCTGAAGACTTTAGTGTAGCCAATGCATGATCACTAGAACTCGCCTCCTTTTCTTAACTAGGGCTTGAGGGAGAAATTTTATATATTTTTTTTCTGGCTCCTTACATAGTAACAAGGCATGAAAACCCATCACAGGCTACTATCTAAGGTGCTTGGGAGTTCTTAGGCCCTTCTGTCTGTCTTCTGGAAGTGATTTGGATCTTTCTGTGCTGAAGATTATTTCCATTTTTCATGTTGAAGCAAAGGTCTTCCAATTTCCCCATGACAGTTCATCATCTAATAGACATCTCATTGCTAAAGTAAACTTATACATAATATATCTCAGCTTCAGGGTTCTTGGACCTTAATTAGAGGCTGAAACATAAATCAGAATTTCAAGACACAGCAGTTGATAGAGTTGTCCCCTTGCTTTTTATTAGACTAATCGTGCCGATCACAATATTCAAACATAAATATGTCAGATTCCTATTTGTTCCTGGAAAATACTTTGCATATGTGTTCTCCTTTATTTTATGTTGGTTAAGAGAAGGGATTTTAAGCATTTGCACTTTCTGCAGAAAAAAATGTGAATTAAAGTATTCCACTAAAAATAAATTCAAAATCTCTTTTTTATTATGCCTCTTTCTTTATTTCTTTCATATTAAATATGTGGCATAATGAGTAAAGCAAGAAACATGACTTCTGGTATCTATATATTTATCCACTGTACTTTTAGATACTTTAAACATTTGTTTGGCTTTTACAGTACTTTTAATAACTCGCAAGTACATAGAAATATCCTTATGTGTACTATTCAATTTAATGATATGTTTTTAGAAAACCAGGATAAATGTCAAACACCTGCTTCTAGAACAGCCTTTTCATGTTTTCAGTTATATTTCTTAGGTAGCTAGAGAACCACTAAATGCAGTAGTGTACAGAGAACCACAATATATCTAGAATTAATCCCCTATACATGCAAAAAGCATCCAACCAGATACTAAAACCTTAATGCGAACCATTTATCTCATACATATTTTTGGTCTGCTGTGGCTAAGAATCCATGCCCTGTGACAATGTTAAACTCCAAAAAACAATTTGTGTTAATATGCCCGTGATTTTTTGCCAGCCATGTAAAAATGCCAAAACTATCTTCTTTCTAATAGTGCATTCTATTTTGTTTGGTAGATAATTTCCTGGAAAGCATATTAGACAAAGTCTCACTTTATTATTAATGTAAGTTAACTTTGAGGAGAGGGATTGAAGAATGGAGAGAAGCAAAGTATGCTTTTCATACCTTTCTTTGTATATTTTTTAGATTTAAATTCCAATGAGGATTTATTCACATAGAAGTATTGTATAAAGAAAGAATAGCTACATTAATTAATTTTACTATCCCGTAAAAGGAAATTCTAATTAATTATTTAAATCACATTTTTTTTCCCTCTAGATTTTCTCCTACATGATGGAGAATAGACTTACCACCAAAGATACATTGTTTAAAAAAAAAAAAAAAAAAACAATAACAACATGGGACGGTCTAAACCAGTGATCTTTTAATCTGATAGGGAAGACCGAGAAGTAAAAATCAACTATTAGTAGAGCAGAACTGCATTATTGGAAGTATTTGTAAGTGCTTAGGAAGCATAGATGAAAAAATTACACAGCAAGTTGGGGATGCCAGGAAGGGCTAGTGGCATCAGCTAGGTTACTGAGCATCATGGAATAAACATGAGTAGGTTGAGTGCAGAAAGGAAGGACAGTCTAAACAGAGAGAAGAGCGTGTGTGAAGCACGCACTGGAAAACAATATGGCAACTTTTTAAGAGCAATTTTTCCATTCTAGGGTAAACTAAAAAAGTGTATTCTCAGGAAAATTACATGGAATGGGGCCTCAGGCATAGACCAGAATCTTTGTATATTAACTGAGGATCTTGTAATTATTCTTGGGCCAGGGTTGAGAGATTGGAAAAAATAGGAAGTTTAAGCAGAGAAATAAATAATCAAATTTACATTCCACAGTGTCTGAGGATCATAGCTAATTAATTTTCCAACATCTGTCTGTACTTCACCTAACGCATTTAATGTATTGTAAATTTAGTGATGATTTCAGTAATTATGATTACTGAAATTGATGATTCAGTAATTGTGACCTGGAAGACATTACCAGGGCCCTATTTCTCATCTGTACACAGACTTCTTAAATATGTGAGCAACTTAATCCCAGAATCTCATTCTCAGTGTCTATTTCCTAGGAAATACCTAAGGGATTCCACTGCCATATTATGGATCCAATAGGAAAGAGATTACTCAGTTAAGGAAACTATTTACAAAGGTCTGAATTAAACAGGTTTTATAGAAATAGTGGTGAAGCATTCTAGGCCTCAAAACAGTGGACAGAAGTTACTACTCGGAGGTCTAAAAGGGGCCTGGAGAGTGTGATTATGATCACCCACGAGAATACCTGTAGAAGAATACCAGCTGATAGTTTTGGTCTTTGGTAAAGGGACACAGCCATTTTGCAGTGAGTGATCTTGCAGGAAGTCAGCCAAGGGAACAGGTACCATACCTCTCTCCCATTCCCCGGAGTCCTCTTGGTGCCCACCCTTGACCAACTTGAAGTCAGGAGGTAGAAAACTTCTTTGGGAAGAGCACATCAGTCACTGGTGAAGCAGTGTGAAAAGAGTGGTGCTAAGCTGAAAGGGGGAATATGGAATACTAGGCATGGCACACCACTTTTTATCAGTGGGATGGTTGTGTTTGGAACATCATACCTCAGAAATGTTTCATAGAATGTAGTTTCCATAGAATGTTAATCATTTAACTTGAAGATTATTCAAGTAGTGAAATATGATTATATCAAGTGCAATTAAAAACATGTCTATACAGCTAAACCACTCAGGTCTGTAATATGCTAATGTGCATATTACAGAGGTATAGAACATTGTTCTTAAATGTATTTGAATATGAAACTCCTTTCTAGAGTTTAAGTTGGAAAGCTACTAGAGAGCTGAGTCTATTGCTATAGTATATTAAACATTTGACTAATCCAAGGGGAAAATTATTCAAATAAATATTTACATTATTTCTGACTAATCCATTGTATTGATTGACTTGAAAGATTCATATACCACAGTGATCGTATGAAACAAATAACTTTTTCAGTCTTAGTTTGCCTATTTCATCACGGCAGACAGCTTCTCCCTGACCAAAGTTCATTGGTTCATTGGAAATATTAAAATTTTATCAAAAACTACTATGTGTACATCATTTTCCAATTCGCTTTGAAATAATATTTTTAAAACTCCAAAATTCTAAAGTTTTTTTATTTCCAAAACTGAATTCTTTCATTCTGAACTAGGATTAGATATCTATCCCTTGCCCCCTCACCACTGCCTTTATTTCTCAACTGTAAACATTGTGTATTTTAATATAAAAATCTTCTTGACATTTTAACTGCAAATGAGCTACCTAAGAACAAATATCATGGCTTAATTTCCTAGATATGTCAGTGGAATTTGTTAGGTATTTCCTAGTGATTAGTTCTTCAAAATCTCAAGTGTATGTTGTCTTATTTATTTTTCTTTCCAGCATTTATTTACTTTGAGGTCATTCTTGTACTCTTATTGTTCTTAAATAAGGAACATGGATACATACTGTACTTTTCATTGTACTTTGAGACTTTCAATATCAGGAGAAAAACTGAAATGCAAATTTCAAGGTAAGAAAATAAGGGAGTTAAATAAGCTGTGAAATTAAATGCAATAATTTTAGATTATTTTGTCAATATATCATATTATGTCAAAATATTTTGGAAATTTCAATAAAATATCTAGCTTGACAGTATTTCATGATTTATGACAGACTAGATGGTCTGTTTGGTCTATAATGGACACACTTACGTTTTGCAGCTGTAGCTTCATTTGGGATCTTGAGATCAATTGAAGATGTGCAAAAGAATTTGAGAATTCTGTCCTCAATCCTCTTACCATTTTGCCTTTCTCTCAGTCCACTGAATAATATGATTTACTTAATTGGAAGCAACATGAATTCATAGATTTAAATTTTGGTGTAAATTTTTATTTTACCAATATGTGTATTTTTAAAATTTATTGATATTTTTATTCTTTTTGATGTTAAATTTGATTTACATTTAAAGTGTAGGAAATGATAGATTCTTTATTTTGAAATTTTCAATACATAATATAGTACTTGGAATATAGAAGCATTAATTGAATTTAAACAAATTATTCCTGATTGTAACTTTGTTCCAATGTCACATATAAAAGAAAAATAAAATGCTAATAAATAGGAAAAGATAGTCAAATATGAATTATTATTGTGTATCATGTCAATGTTTGCCATTTACACAAGAAGGTATAGAATTTAGCAAAGAATGATAGAAGGAATCTTGGAATTGTTCAAGAGGTAGAATGTTATTGAAAAGAATGGTATATCTGTAACTAAAACAGATTATTTTGAAAAGTGTATTATCACATATGATGTACAAATTCTCCAAAATTAAACTATTCAGTCATAGATCATTATTTGAGTATTTTGAATTCAAGTCACTGATGGGAGGAATCCTGGCAATGTGCCACTGTAAATAAAATGGTTTTGGCTTGTCACATGCTGAGTAATTTTAGCATGAGTCATAGTGCACTACAGTGTTCCAGATGATGATGAAATGATTTCTTCGAAACACCAGTTTTGACGTAAATTCACTTGAAGAACATTTTTACAACTCATTAATTAATAGAACAAAGTAAACCATTTTATAGCTACAGTCCCTATTAGTTTTTGCTTTTTAAGAATATTTTTTCATTGAAAATATGTGAGAAGATAATTATGTTAAAGCTTTGAAAGTTTATATGAGAGTGAGTGCATGTGTGTAAAATCTAAATTGCTTCTACCCAGTGTAAATCAATCATTTCTTTATGATAAATATTGCTGCTATGCTGTTGGTGTGAAAATGAATATGTCATTCTTGATTTGGTGTTATAATGTATTAATCTCCTGTGGGTAATAGTCTACCACTGTATAAAAGAGTGTTTCATAGTACAACAAAAATTGTAATCAAAGCTCTTTCTCCAGCCATTTCTATTCTAGAAAGAAAAACATGAAACTAAAGTGGTCTGTGGGCACCTGCTCTCCATGTGAGCATAAAGTCAAGGCCATCACCTTGGCTCATATTTAAGTTCATATTTTTATTGGGAAACACTAGAGGAGTAGAGTATTTGTTTAACACATTTCTCAATTTAACCTGATGATATAAATGTATAGACACACATATGACTTTCATGTTATGAGAATTAAATCTTAAATAAGAAATGGTTGATCAAAATGTTTAACTTCAATATCTCTTTAGGACTAGATAAATATGGTTATAAATGATAGGGATCTTTGGAGTCAGACAAATGTGTGTTTCAATATCGATTCATGTAATATTGAAGCATTGACTTAGTCATAATATGAGCAGCCATGTATGAATTCTTGCCATGGGTCCAGTGATAATTTAAAGATCTTATAGACATTATCACACATAATCTTTATAGTAACATGATGAGAAATTTCACAGACCATAAAATGAGATAGAGAAAAGTTGTCTGTTAGATAGTGAGAGTAAAATAAAACCAAATTTAAATAATATTAAAATAAAACAGAATTTTATATTTTCCAAGTATAAAGACCTGGGTTCTACATCATTCCAAATTACATAAAATATGAGTTTGTTTCCTCACCAGTATAATGGGAACACCCATTTCCCCATTCAAGGCTTATGTGAGGATTAGAAAGCATACAAATAATATCTTTTACATAGAATCTGATACATAATTCTCTGTTAAAAATGAACTGTAACTGCTATTACTTTAACATATTTTAAAAGGATATCTCCTTCTAGATAATTAACAAAGATGATTATTATCATTTTGTTGTGATAGTTGAATTGTCAATATATTATCCTTCAAATTGGACATAGAGTTTTATATAAAGGTAGTAATGGCCTGCCCTATTCTCTTTCTCTATGCAAGAAAATGCAAAATGTTTCAATTTTGTCCTGAATGTTTTGCTGCAGAAAAATGTCATTATAATTAAGATAGACAATGAATTATGTGAAAATGATAAATACCAGATTGAGAATTAAATTTGAGATAAAGCATGAATTGTAAACAAGTTATGGTGTATCAATTGTAAATTTTTTCATCAAAAACTTACCTTTTCTTGATTTTGGAATGGGGATATCTAGAAAGAAAGTGATCTGGATAGCTCCAGAAAATAGTCAGCCAAAAATAATAGCTAATGTTTACTAAGTGTATATTCAGTGCCAGGTTCTGTTCAATAACTTTTCATGTGTAAATTCTTTTAATCATCACAGGAATCCTATGGGGTAGGTGCAATACTTATCACCTTATAGTATAAAGGAGAAAAATGCTAGCTTTAATTTAAAAAAAAAAAAAAGAGTAAAAGGCCAACTCTCTAATGCATTAGCCATGTGATTTTAGGATATGCAGTTTCCCTGAATCTCAGTCTCTTTATCTATAAGTTGATGTGACACTACTTTCTTCCTTTTTTCTATAATAATGGCTTAACGAAATACCTACATTAAAGGTTGGCATAACTTGGCATGTAGAATATGCTCAAGAACTGTTTGCTGAATGTGAAATTACAAAGCAGCTTGAATTTTAAATTTTAGTATATTACTATGTAAACATTTTTGTCATTTAATCTGCCCTGTTCATTATCTTAAAATTAGTGGTTAATTTCAAGATTTTAAAGCACTATTAATATATATAAAATTAAAACAATTTTATAATGTAAAGTAACGACATCACTGAATGTCAGAAAATATTTGAAATTAATGAAGAAATGAATAACTTTTTTAAATCAGCTTTTCTCCTCCCTATTAAATATCTCATAGATTTATTTTAAATTAGTTTTTTGATGGTTAAGTGCTAAACATGTTTAAAATCTATATATTTTTAAAGAACAGTCATGTAATCATAAAAGATTCATCATTTGCCATATACAAAATTCTTTCATAAACATGATCATATCCTTGTTTCTGTAAGAGATGATCTCTGAGAAGTAATATTTTAAAGGAAAAGGCACTGAATTTCAAAGGAGCAAAGCTACTTTCTCTTAGCTAGAAAATTCTAGTAAGCCAGGTTCTAAATCCAGGTTTGTCCACTGAAAGAAAACTGCTGCTCATTACTGGTACAGATTTAATAGCCCCGGATGATTCTTACTGATCATCTACAATGTGGCATCTGATTCATTAACATAATATAGATGTGGTCTTACTTTTCAGGTAGCTAAGTGATTTACAATCTATCATTAGCTGAATGTCTGAGAGAGGTACTAAAAATTTATGTCCAGTCATTAGTATGACTTCATAACTGGGCAATTGCATTAATGTTCAGGAACCAGAAACTCAAAATCTGCTTTCTGCTCATTTCATCCATTTTCAATTATAATGTTATCTGGATGCCCAGTCCAAGTCAATGTGCTAAAATTTTTTTTTGGAAAAAACAATGCTGTAGTCACAGCCTTCTTGAGTTACTTCTCTCTCTAATAATTTTATTTCTATTGTTGCATACAGTTGTAATTCACTGAAAGAGTCTTTAACCAGGTCTATGCCATCAAACCAGATTGATGACAAGTGAACATCTGCTATTCCCAGATAGAATGACTACTGATTGCAGTCATTAGTATAGGTATGATCTGGCACTAATTGCTATATTTGACCAAAATCAACAGAAATTTTATTAAGTATATACTCATTTTCTGGCCTGGCTCAAGTTCAACTACAATACTATGATATACACATTGGTCAGCTTAGTGTAGTATGGAGCACACTGTAGAACATGAGCTATTTAACCTGTTTCAGATTTCACTGAGCTATATGGAAGATGCATGTTGCATTTGGTGATAGAAATTTATTGGGAGGATATTTGAAGTAGTGTAGCAACACAGGAAACGTAATATCCAAACATTCTGGTCTTGGAGAGTTGGAACTATATTCAGGATATTAAGGTGTCCAATGGATGCTTATTATACACTAGATACTTTGCATGGTATTTTACATATATTATACTTTAATTATCTTGGTAACTCAGCAGATATTATTATACCAACTTTATATGTAATAGCATCAGGTTTAGGAGATAGAAAATTCCCCTCTCCCCTCTCTTTTCTCCCTTCTCCCTTCTCTCCTCTCTCGTCTCTCTTCTCTCCTCTCTCCTCATCGCAAGGATAGTAGGTGCCAGGGCTAGAATTTGAACTTGACTTTTGACAGAAACCAATAAGATGAGGATGAAGCTAAACAGAAAAAAAGCTGTTATGCTGATGCTCTACCTTACTATCCGCCAAACCCTGTGTTATTTTCTTGACTTTTACTTTTTCACAAGGAAAGATTAGTGGTATTTGAATATAACTTAAATGTTTCAAGGCAGGATTTCCTTCTATTTTTGACAAACTGAAAAGAATAATTGGCATGGGCATGCAGTGCAGTTTCTGAATTCTACCTCTACCAAATACTTAATATTAACCCACCTTCTTCAGGCCTTCCTATGCCCCTTGTTTTACTGTCCAATATTCCCTTCACACTCAATGTAATGGACCTTCTAAATGATGAAGCTATTAAATCTCACATACCTAATTTCTAGCATTATACTCTATTACTGTTTACTAAATGAACACATAAAGAGGGGATTAAATGTAAGACTATGGATTACGATAACTAATTTTAAATAATTTTAAAGCAGTAATATTCTAGTACTCATTAAGATAGTACTGGCACTGTGATTAGTATTTTGTTATAATTTGTGTGCTGCCTACCAAAGAATAATAATGGCAAAATTGGTGTAAATTTATATGATACTTGACATTAATGTATGGAAAAAATGCTTAGTAGCTACTAATTATATTGTAGGATGATATACTCCAAGTAATTCATAGTTCACGGTCAATTACCAATTGGCATTCTTTTAGAATCTTCCATGAATATTACCTCATTATCTTTTAAAGATATTTATTTCAATATTTACAACTTAAAAAATTATATCCTTTATCAGAGTAATTCAGAAGTGGTTAAACCATGTTACCTTTGTTATAAAATGTTGTTTACTATTTATTTAATGTAGTTTAAACTATGGAGTCGGTATTTCAATTCATATTTACAATTTAAACTCTCTAGAGAAGTTTGTTTTGATAAAAATATATTCAATTTAAAGATTATTTTTATCAAGCATTAGTGAAGGATACTTTTTGTTTGGCATTAATTTACTTTAAATAAAGTTCTCTTATAGAACTCAAATAGCCATATATCTAAATAAAAGAAGCATCACAGGGATGCATTTCTTACCAGCCAGTATAGAATATTTCTTGATTATCTGTGTGCTATGAGGAAGTGAGGTCAAAGTTTATTGTCTTGATCATAAGACAGTTTATGTGGAATAATTTCATATGAATAATCATAGTCTCTAGTAGAAATAATTCTTCTCTTATTATTAATGTGTAGCACATTTTCTCTAATTTTATAATAATTGTTGTGGCCACACTGTTTTCCGTATTCCCACAGAATTTTAGCCTCTCTCTCAAGAAAAATATCTATACATACACATATACCTACAGACCTACACATTTTAAAGTTTATAAGTGTTCTGAAATTTATCCATGACCTCAGATTAGGTAATTATTTTCAAATAATAATTAAAAGGACATTGCTAATGAATGGATATTGGGCATTGTACTATGTGATAAAATAAATCCGGGATAAATATGAAGTTTGATTCCTGCCCTTGAGGAGCTCATTACTAGAATTCCACATAAAAAGTTCGTACAAATGAAAATATTTAGTTAGAGAGAATATAAAGATCAATAATACATGTGTAGCAAATATTTCTTAAATTAATAATGAAACAACCAGTCAATAATCAAGTACAATGAGTAAAATAGAAAAGTGGTAAAAATAATAACAGAGGTTAAAAAAAACACGTAAGCAATATTAAAAAATTCTCAACCTCAGTCATAATTAAAGACATCAAAATACTTCAAAATCGTAATTTATTTCCTGTTATTTAACAAGGTTTATAAAATTGATATTATCCATTTATAGGAAAATAGGGGAGCAATTTTGTATTTTATCAAATTTGAAAAAGTTTATTCACTTCTTCTTCCCCTTCTCCTATTTCTTAGCCCAATATCAATCCTTTATGAACTATTTAATTCTAAAGTTTGGAGGTAAAACAGAAGAAGTCAAATCTCCAAACATTTGCTTTGGCCCAGAAAGAAGTAACACCCCAAGTAGGGTGAGGAGGAATCTTTACACGAAAGCCAGTGATGGCAAAACTTTACTTGGTGTCAAAGCCTAAGTGGAGACGTGAAAGCCATGTGCTTGAGGGAAGAAGGTAGTAAATACACTGGGAATGATTGAGGCAGTAAAATAAATAACAAATATAAAAAGGGAGAAAAATAGAAGGAAATTTGTTGTGATTGAATTGGAATTGCTTGTATTAATGTGTGTTAATAGTTTTTAATATACACAGATAGAGACCAAAAATGGAGCTCAGGTGCTAAGACTCTGGGAAAAAAGAATAGGAATGTGAATATATAATTTCACAAAATTTTTAAAATAATATTTCCTAGATCCTAAGATTCTCTGTGGTAAGGAACTGAGAAATCAAGCAGAAAGAAGTTGCTAACTGCTAAAGAGCTAGCAGGAATTTTTAGCAACTTCATGGTACTAGACATTAAAAAATTGAAATTCAGGTCTGGTTCAGACTCAGGGACCTTAGTTCAGACCCAGGCTTTCAGCTGAGACTCCTGAAGGATTATATCATTTTAGTAAGTGTTAACTGGAAATATACTGAAGCTCAAAGTAATTTGTCCTTGCTCTAACTCAGAAGAACCTCTGTAAAAAAAAGTATCATTCAGAACCACTAAATTTTTTCATGCACTATGTCTATCAAAGACTACTTATGTTTCAAGAAAATAAAATCTAATAAAAAATAAACAAGAGAAGAAATAATAACAGTAGACATGCAGATAACACAGGTATTGGATGTTCAAACACAAACTTTAAAATAGTTATGATTAATGTAAATATGTGGTTTATTTGTCTGATTGGAAATTGTGTTTGGAATGAGCAAGGCTGTACAAATTCACACATGCTGATTGCCTACAAGCTGTAAAATGCTACTCAGTGATTTTCATTGTGCTATAAAATTTATCTTTGCATTATATTTACCCTCTAAGGGTTATTATTATCATTTGTTCTCACTTTTTTAAAAAAGGAATTCAGGCCCAGAAAGGATATCTATATCTGTATCTATATCTATATCTATATCTATATCTATATCTATATCTATATCTATCTATATCTATCTATCTATCTATCTATCTATCTATCTATCATCTATCTATATTTTAAAATATACAACCTACCCAATTAAACTTAAAACAAGTACAGTAATTGTTTTAAGGAGATTTTTTTAAGTGAGAAATTGATAGGCAAGGTCTCTATACTATGAAAAATCAGATGAATCTAATAATTGACAAAGAAATGAATCAGGTACTGCTGATCAAAACGTACTTTTTGAGCATTTACAAATGGGACCATAAAGGGCCAATGAAAAACTGGCTAGTCTGATTCTACCTGTAGGAGAATCAAGGTCTATGTGAGAGAGATTCCCGTCTTTTCTCATCATGTTTATTTCTGCCCTCCCCAGTGCCATCTGACTAAAGAAAAGGTGTTGTCTCTGTTATCTGTGTTTACGAGCCCAATGAACAGAATTCATGGCGTATCCCCCTGAGCTGATCACTACATGTGAGGGACATTGAATATTTCCATTCCCTAGATCCTGGATATGAACAAATGCTATTGTTTTTCTGTTCAGTTCTTCTATCTGTGGAGAAATTATTATTTAATATAGTATATAGTTATTATAAAAGTCACTGAATTAATGCACTGTGACCCCACTTCTTTGGTTGATTTGTTCAGAACTGGGGACCTAGCTTTAGAAGGACCATCTATAATTTTATAAATGGAGGAAAAGGAGAAATCCATTTCTTTGTTGACAGAATGAAAGTTATGTTAACTTTGGAGATGTTAGCAACCTTTTTCTGCCATATGTCATAAGGGTTGAAAAAAATTAAAGTCTTCTGGATAATGACAAAGATTCTTCCACCAAACTTTAGCTCTCTTCTTGACTAGACCTCACCTTTGACCTATAAAAGCATGAACAAACACTAATCCCTAGGACGATGCCGCCCATCCCCTCCACCCCTGCCCCTCAACCCCCATCTAAAATTTTTGCCTGAAAAAACTCAAGGCTGCCAAAAGAATTTAGTGTTTGTTCCGGCCAAAACCTGAAGATAGGGCTCCTGTCTTCCAGTTTCTGGGTGAGTGTGGGGAGAAGAGGAACTTTCTAACTTCGATAAGCAGCAGTTAGCGAATCCACATGAGTTTCGCAGTGAATAACCTTCTCACCTACACACTTTTTGTAAATTCTCACTTTTCTGTTTCTACTGAGCCCTTGCTTGCTCCAATTCTTGCTTCTTACTTCTCCCTTTAAAAAGACCACTCCCTTCTGCACTAAATGGAAGTTGAGTTCAGTTATCTCTGGATTCTTTTCCCTGTTGCAATAGTATATTAATGATTAAAATCTGCCCTTATTACTTAAACAAGTATCTGGCTTTGTTTATTTTTGACGATAATTAAAGAATTTCTTTTCTCAGAGTGTCTAGCGATCATATTATGTCATATGGATATAGGAAGAGAAAAAATTCAGGCTTCTGGGTAATTAAACTTAAAATTTCTCTCTTAAAATAGATAAGAATGTAAATGGAAACAGGAAAGAAATATAGTCTTTAAGTCTCCCACATTATTTTGGCTCTGACTCTCGAAACTCGTTTCCCATGAGGTATTCCAGGATTTCATCAATACATTTTTTTTCTCAACAAGTCAGAGCCTGATTCAATTGCTTGAACCAAAGAGCCTTAACTATTATATTAAAAATTATTGTAAAAGGTTAAAAATCAGGATTTTAACAAAAAGTTTAGAAATAAATGTATATATTTTAAATTATAACATGTTCAAACTTCAAAACTTATATATTAATTATTTCCTAATACAATAAAATTTTATTAAAATTTAGTCTGCAGTAATATACACATGCTATATTAAACTTATCTGTAGAGATTATAAGAAAGATTTTTATGCAATATTCCTTAAAATTAATATTTGAAATATATAAACCAGTTTTTTTTATTTCCATCTTTTAACATACCTTTATGAATATCATTTAAGAGAAAGTCTTTGTCAAGATTTGCTTTACTCTCATATAATACTTGGAGGATAGGTGATTTCATCAGAGCCATTAGAGTATTGTAAAAGGGAAGTACAATCATGGCGTTAATAAAAATGAACTACTGTTATATAGTACTTAAAAAGTGCAAGAAACAGTGGTCTCACTAACAGTAATACAATAGAAACACTGTCTGGACACTGTCAGTCCAGGGTGAATAATTCTTAATCAAATCTACACTCTTCAGAAGGGGGAAAATGTAATTGTAATACTTAGCTCAGGTAATATGATGGATTCCCAGCATAAGGAGTTGATTTAAGGTAGTACCTATAAAAGTTGAAAACTAAAGTCATCTTTCTGTATTCTTTTACCATCTGCTATGAAATTGCATCAGTCTTGTTCAGCAAAAAAAGTCAGCGCAGATAAATCTAAGTTCACTGGGAAAAAAAGCATTTGTGTTTACAACAGTGCCCAGCGTGCTCCTATTGCTTAATAAATGTCAAGTCTGATGGATAGTATTCATTTAGATGTTACATGGCTGCTTTTATATCTCCCATTGCAAAGCTTTGAGTTATAGACAGAGCTGTTAAATGTCTTTATACTAATCTAATTTCACAATACCTAATTATTGTAGCTCACCCTTTTTTGGCTAAAGTGTCTTAGGACAGAAAACCAGTACTCATTTTTTCATTCATGTGTACGTGCATTCAACCAACATTTATTGGGATGTCTTAGGAGCCACACATGAAGATGTATGAAATACAATTCCTATCTTCAATAATATTCAAATCTAGTAGAATAACCAGACATAAAAGTAATTAAGTGCAAAGCAGTGTATTAAATACAGTAGTCCCCTCACCTCATCCTGGATTTCACTTTCTGCAGTTTCAGTTACCTCAGTCAACCATGGTCTGAAAATATTACATGGAAAATTCTAGAAATAAACAATTCGTAAGTTTTAAATTGTGCACCATTCTGAGTAATATGACAAAATCTCACGCCATCCTGCTCTTTCCTGCTCAGGAAGTAAATCGTGTCTTTGTCCAGCACATCCACACTGAATATGCTACTTGCCCACTAGTCACTTACTAGCCTTCTTGGTTATCAGATCAACTGTCACATTATCACAGTACTTGTGTTCAAATGACCCTTGTTTTATTTAATAATGGCCCCAAAGCCATTCACACAATTTTTACTACGGTATATTGTTATAGTTGTTCAGTTATTGTCGTTATCTCTTATTATGCCTAATTTATAAGTTTGTAAACTTTATCATAGGTATGTATGTGTAGAAAAACACTATACGCACACACACACACACACACACGTATGTGTGTGTGTATAGTGTTTGGTGCCATCTGCAGTTTCAGGCATCTCCTGAGGGTCTTGGAATGTATCCTCCACAGATAAGGGGGACTAATGTATTACTTTGGGCAAATCTTTCATATATTTATCTACTTTGGGTCCATTTGGTTATATAACTATTTCTAATTTTAGGATTTTTCTTCTCATGCTATTTTTTGTCTTGTAATTTATGTCTCTTCGTGAGTCATATCAATATCCCATTTTGGAATAAGATTAAGTAAGTTAAATAAAAATCGAATTAATAAATGAGTAAATATAATCATGGGTAAACAAGAAAGGAATTTATTCTGTACATCATAACTGAATGTATGAAAGGAATATATTTTCAGTTATATTCAGGGATGAGTACAATTCCTAGTTAAGAAAATGAATAACTGAAAAAACTATTACCAGGTCTTCATCTATGAACCTTAACTTTTTTCAACAACCTCGATATCTTTTCTCATTTTACTATCTAGCATGATTCCTTAGAAATGATAAATTAATTGATTTGAAACATATTGCTTTTTAGTCTGTTTTTTCAATATTCATTTTTGGCACAAATACCATTAACTAGTGGAATGCCCTTAAGGAAGGAGAAAAAGGAAAATAATGTTCAGCTTTCTTTTGTCATGAGAAATGTGGAGAAACAATCTTATTTAAACACCAAGAAAATAAAAGTTTTCTTTTTTTAACTTTTCACAGAAATGTTTTTGTCTTATATGCCTAAAAAGCCAAAGCGAGTTTTATGGTCTTCACTTTCTTTCATTCAATTTTTTCTCCATCTGAAACACAAATGAAGAATTGTACTTACAAAATACTAATATTATCAAGTGACTGTTACTTAGAAGCCTCCATAGATTTTTTGCTGCAGGCAGAAAAAAAAAATGAGAGAAGATAAAACGAGCATTATATTGGCTGCAAAGTTCTCTAAGGTCTGAGTTCTGCAATATGTGTCCCTTGCTCTCTGGGTTTTTGCCATGCTTTGGGTTCCTCGAAAATACCAAGTCGGGTCAGGGATAAGTGATTGCCTTTGAGTGACATGCATTACTCACACAACTAATTCTTATTATCAAACTGAGCCATAGTGTCCTCACCTATAAAATAGGGACAATTACAGTACCTACCTCAGAAGGTTATGAAGAGAAGTTTGTTAATACAGGAAAAGTGCTTAAAACTGCTCTAGCTCATAGTAAATGCTCAACAAATTGGGCACTAGTGTTGTAAATTCATTAGTCTCAGTTTTACTGTCTGTTTCCTAAAAGCATTCTCCTGATAATCCTACATAAAAATATATCACTTTATTACAATTTTTCAGGTAGGTACAATTATAATTGCTTATTTTATGTAACTTTGTAGATACATGAAGACAGGAACTATAGTTCTATCCGTTATTAATACGTTCTCAGTGCATTTATTAAGTAAATCTTGGCAATATCAATGGATACCTAAGAGATTAAAAGAAAGAATATGTTTTATAGTCCTATATTATTAAGGAGATTTATTTCATTGGTATGGTGATCCAGTTGTGAAATGGATAATTTGTTTAAAGATCAATTTTATAGACAGGATCTGTAATATTATTTCATAAATATTTCCCACATTCAAATTGCAGAGAAAAAAAAAAGCACCTAAAATGTTTTAATTGCAACAATTTGTTCTTCTTATATGCTTATATGATAATATTCTTATATCAATCATACTGACACTACTAGTTTCAACCGCCATGGATTTCTTAAATATAATTAAAATCAAACTGAACATACCTATAAAAAATTCCTTCCTAAGAAGGACTAAAATTAATGTTTATAATATAAAACTACTAGAAGAGTGTTAGGGGACATAGAACCAAGATTTTTAGATATTTTTTTAGTTTCTACCAAGGATTTGCTCTTTATAATATATTTTATATTCTTAAGATGAAACTGAAAAATAGAGATAAGGATATGTTAGGGAAAAAAAGGAGCTGAAATATACCTGGATAAGGCAATGAGGGAAGTTTTTTGTTTCACTTTTTTTAATGAAAGCTTTCCTATTTAATGTGACTAGAAGATGACTGTAACTATAGTTATAGGAATACATTGAAAATTTTAGAAGAAGGGATTTGCTTATGTAATAGTAAACATAAAATAGCAAAAAGAAAATGCATTCAATTTAAGATGTCCTATAGCTTGAAAGTTGGCAGTATGTTATAATACAGAGCTTGGAAACCTTTCAGGACCTCCAAAATTTCATATTTTAAAAAAATGATAGAATAAGAGATGCTGGAGTTAAACTATGGCCTGTTTTAGCAAATAACTTAATGATAAGAATGTACCAAATAATGAAACTGGTGCCTTTTTGTGTCAAAGGCAGCAATTGGCACATAGCAATTGGCAAATGGTTGCTGTACTCATGTGACACACATTAATGTGCCAGAACCTGGTCAGCCAGTAAGAAAACTCCTCAATACCCAAGCTGTGTCACCCCTCTGGTTATCAGCTTGTGGGTATAATATCAGAATATATCTTTTTCACCATCATTAAGCAGTGTTCCCTGGATTGCTGTGGTTTCTTTTTTTTCCCCACAAGAAAACATCAGCTATATTGACTACTTACCTCTTTTTTTTAAAGCTATTTTGGAATAAATTTAATGCAGAGTCTAGTTGTTTTTATTTATTTGTCATAATTATATGCTTTAAAATAAACAGATGCTAATATGCCAACATAAAATGTTCGAGTGAAATTGCAAAGTTAGAAGAAAAAGAAAAACAGGCAATCAGATGATCGAGTGTTATTATTCTTAATGATCAAGGAGAAACAAAGTGAAGATATAATAAATGCAGGTGTTTTTATTCCTATGATTATACATAGAGAAAATGTTGAAGCCAGATGCTATTTTTCAAAATGATTAGAGAGCTGGGTTAATATTTAAATAATATGAATACTCTTCTTAAATTAAAAAACAACAACAACCCTGATCTCAAGCTTTCTCACACTAAAGTAAGATAATACAACATGTGAACATATAGAAAACCATAATTTAGAAAAGCCAAATTTACATTTATCTCAATAGTATGTTTAGACATTACTTTAATAAATACTTTAGTTTAAAAATGACTCATTTTGAGTGATAAGGAGAGAGAATAAAAGAAAAATACATGTTACTAATATATACTGAAGATAACCTTAGGATTAGGTTATCGTATATATGTTATTTTATTCAGTGCAGAGAATGACTAAGTTGAGCGTATTTACAGTAGGTA
The DNA here is from genome assembly GCF_014176215.1 of Rousettus aegyptiacus. Taxonomy (NCBI): domain Eukaryota; kingdom Metazoa; phylum Chordata; class Mammalia; order Chiroptera; family Pteropodidae; genus Rousettus; species Rousettus aegyptiacus. The sequence goes on from NW_023416306.1 coordinate 159,334,377, forward strand.
AAATTTGTTATTATCCCACACATATTTCTTCATACTTATTGAACATGTGTCGATATTTCATCTACTGATATATCCTTGTGCTCTTAAGTCGCGATGTATTTGAATTTCTTTCCTAGATCCATTTCTTAACATCCTGTGTCTCTATATAACAACATTAAACTTATCAGATGAAATAATCTCCAAATAAGAATTTGAGGAGTAATATATTATCCTTCTAATAGAACAAAATATCTTTTCTTAAGTGGACTGCAACTTTACAAAACACAACATGGCATAGATAATACAAAATTAATATATGTTAAAAATATTTTTGAATTCTTGGGAAATCAAAGATGAAGAGATATGGTTTTCACAGCATTCACAGAGAATAAGATTTCTTTGGACCTTTAATGATGGATAGACTATCCACAGGAAGATTATTTAAGGTAGAAGAAGCATGGTAAATGGAAATCTGAGGGAAGAAAACACAGAATGTCTAGGAGAAACATAATTAATTTCATACTAACAGAACATGTTTCACCTGGGAAGGTTTGCTTTAGATGATGACGAAAAACATTCTCTATAGGCTAACACTAGAACTAATGTTAATTTAATTATTTATTGAACTCTGGAGAATTCAAAGATGAAGAGACACAGTTATAGTGTTCATGGAGAAATTGCTAGATGCACTAGCTGCTGGATAAACATACTTTCTTTTCTTGTTGGACCTAGAGGTAGAGTACATTAGTCAGATGTAATGCAGGCAATTGGCAGGATTACAATCAGAGGTACTTAAGTAGAAGAAATATTCCAATGTTACCAAAACATATCTATAAACAACTCTCCACACAGGATTCTTGATGATCTTTCCCTCTCTGAGTGATGTAGCAGCCATGGAATTAAGATGGCAGAGCCAGAAGATGGAAGTTACTTGGATCTCTGTTCATTTATTGAAATAAATTTAATTTATAAATGAAAGATGCATTAGTATTGTTTTAGACCACTGAAACTTTGAGTGTTTATCTGTTCTATCAGTTAGCATTGCCTTAAAGAACATAATATAGTAATGTGTGACAATCATTACCATTTGAAAGATGGGTATATCACTCAAGATGAGCATGTACACAGACGGTAAAGACATACTAATGCTAGGTTTACGACTGGTAGAAAGAAAAAAGAAAAAGTCAGTGAGGAAGAATAAAAATCTGGTAAAATGAAGTTTCTTGGAATTCTAGGAAATTTTGTACCAGGGACAACTGGTATATAGACTTTGATTAGCTATATTTTACTAGATTTTATTTTAAGCAGATGTTTAATCAATAGCCATTTGCAATTTGACTTTTACGGAGTGATCAAGGGTGGTTTGAGAAATATATTCTACCCACCAATTTCTCTCAAGTTGGAAATTTTATTTAATTTACATATTTAACTTAGAAATACAGCCTATGTTTTATTATCTTGTAAGACACTGTGGCCAATAAACATTGGCAGAGGCAGAGTGTTTAAAGTGAAAATTATAGGAATGGCACCCCTCATTTTTTCCATCTGTAAAGGATTTTAAGATCTAAAAATCTTTTCATATAATATTTCACTTGAATCTTCCTAAAGATAAAGTGAGAATTCCCATGATCTATTATGTAACTACCATCCCTCAAATTAGTGCAGAAACATTAAGCTTAAAGCAAAAACGATCATTTATTGAGCTCACAAATCCAGAATCTGGGTAGGACTCTGTGGAAACAGTTCAACTCAACTTCATGAGCCATCAGCTAGAGTGGTTAGAAAGACTTCAGTGGCCGAAATCATGGGAAGCCTCGCTCTTTCGATGCATGGCAGCTGATGCTGGATCATAGCTGGCACCTTTAGCAGGATGGGGATATCAGCAGGAACATCTATATAAGTTTTTTCATGTGGATGTCTGCTTTCGCACAGAATGGTGGCAAGAATCCAAGAGCAAGAATCTGAACAGAGACAACCAGGTGGTAACTTTGCCTTTGATAACCTGGACTCAGAACTCACATGCTATCTCCTCTACTTTTACTCTGTCCAGATAAGTCTCAGAAGAGGAGAGGATAAGAGAGTTCACTTTCCTGAGAGAGTGGCAAGGCTCTGGAAATGCATGTGGGATGGGAAATGTCATTACAGCCATTTTGGAAAATGTCATCTGCCAACTAACGTAAACGTTGTTCTCATTTTTAAGTAAGATAATCAAGGCTTAGGTAATGTAAGTGATTTACCCAAGGTCACACAGAAATAAGAAAGCTGAAGCTTAAAGAATCTTTAAGGAAAGTACTGTTTACTTCGTATTATTGATACCTGACTGCAATGGCAATTACATCTGTATAAATATCTGATATTAAATATATTCTTGGTGTATCAGTAGTACATAGCATTGGCTCAAAAGAGATACTAAATAAAATAAAATAAAATTCAGTGAGGAATTAAGCAAATAATTTTACAATTTCTAATAATTAGCATAATTATTTTTCGATCATTATTTCATGCATCATCTTATGGAAATCATATAGTTTAGTCAATTGTACATCTAAAGTTGCATTAGAATAAAAAATATTATTACTGGAATTCCTGTGAATATTTAACATTTAGATTTCTAAGTTTGATATTTTTTCCAAATCAATGGAGCATGGATACTCACATTTACGATGTTCCTAATGAAACATTGTACCTTGACTCCCTCTGCTGCTCCTCCTGTAGCGTTTTCTTCATAGACAAGTGATCCCACCATTCCTCTCGTCCTCCAGTGCAGACTGCTCATGTTCCCTTGCCTTCTCTCCTGACTATTTCTATCCCTCCACATAACATTAATTAGTTCAAAATTTGGCTAACTTCATCTCTTAAATATTGACTAAATTTTCTGACATTTCTCTATTCTTCCAGCAATTTGTCAAAAATAAACGTGTCTTCACTGCATACCTGAAATATTCCAACTGCTTCTTTCTTGTCTCCTATTGTAGTTTCTTTTCATTGCATTCTTCAAACAACTACCATGTGACAGTTATCTTTTAAAAACATAAATATGACCCTTCCATTTTTATAAATATCACAAAGAAAATGAAGGCCAAAGTACATGGAAATGTAAAGTCATAACAATTACACCAACAGCGACACAATAATGACAATCCCATGAATCTTCACCTCGTGCTAAGCAATGACAGGATGAACTACCTATCACATAATCATCATTCCAAACTAGGCTAATATTATCCCAGTTTTATAGGAACTGATATTTATTGAGGGTCTCTAACTTGCCCAGTGTAATACAGACTGAATTTCCAAGTTCAATTTTTACATTCCCATCATATTTCTATGTTTAAGGCACAATAAATCATTTCATCCTTAAGAACTATGCCTTAGACATGTTTTTCTACCTGAAATGCCAGATGGAGCATTCAGTGGGAAATCCTCATTATTTTTGAATAACTACACAGAATATCACTTCCTTATAGGTTTTCTCAAGTTTAAAAAATTAATTAAAGTTATTTTAATGAATTATATTTCTTGATGATTAAATGCCTAGAACTCTTAAAAATTTTAAATGTGTTTATTTAGTCCGCTATGACATAAAGGTGATTATCATCCTCATGTTTATATGTTTGAAAACTAAGGTACAGAGGTCGACTAGCCCAAAGTAACAAACCTAGATCAATTAGTACTGTCTATGATTTAAATTTTTTTCTTAACTTGCATAATTTATGAGCTATTCTATGTGAAAGATTATATAAGAGTGCTTGACAAATAATAGGCATTCCATAAATGTTAATTTTCTCCTATTGTGCTATATTGTATAGATAGATGATAGATAGATGATAAATAGGTGATAGATATACTCCCACTAAATTATGAGATTTATACCATTCTCAGAGATTTTATACTTTTATTTCTATATCAGTATCTATATGTAATAAATTAATACAGAATCTAGATTATAGAATTTTTTCTTTGAGAAATGTTTGTTGAAATAAATAAGTCTCTTTTCCCCCCAAAGCAGGTTTTTGCTTTCTCCAAAAATTTAAAAGGGAACACAATATTTTCCTGAGTTTTGTGTTTTATTTAAAGTTATGAGTACATACTGGGGTTTTAAAGACACCTTTATTAATCAGATACCAATTATTAGAAGTACTTTCATAAGCAACAGTTAAATAAATGAATATGGTAAATTTATCATAGCTATCAGGATACTGTATGGAGTATTTCTACTGAATACTAATTTTACTGAGTAAATGAACATATCACTGAAATAAACAAAACTTTTCAGAATAGATCCTGAGTGTCAGATAGCTCAGTGATAGAAATGATTTAAATTTCCATGGTCAGCAGTAAATGTTTTTTAGATTTAGGACAAGGACTTTGGAAGGGATTGTGTATCCATGCAGCATATGATGGATAGGAGCAGGTCCTGAGACATCCTTATGTAGAGATTTATATTATAAAATCCTCAGATCATGTTGAGAGCTGCTCTGAGACTGTTCTTTTCTTCTCACTCTCACTACCAAGGGGGGAAAACGTATTGTTTTACCTCAGGCTCCCAATATAACTAACTTTAGAAGTATTTTTCTATTTTAAATTATTCAAGATACCTTTTACTTTTTTATTTTTCCATTTTGCACACAGAGAAACACAGCAACCATTTTCTGCAATGTTTCCTTTCGTACAATTTCAAAGCTTTAGATCTTACAAAAAGGAGAGCTAAATCTCCCAGCATAAATTCAAGGCCCTTCACCTTTATTTCAATGCAATTCATATTGCTTGTAATACATACAGCCTTTAAGATATGGAGACTTAAATTATTCACCAGGTGTTCCTGCATTCAAATTATACCTGGATAATTGTATTCCTTGATGATAGGATGAGTATACCTACCAACCAAAGATCAGGACAGAGACCTTTCCCACAGGATCTGAAAGAACCCTGTAATGGACTTATAAATATGTATAACAGAATTGTTTAAACAAGTTTGTAAAGGTGTTTTTACTTTTGTTATCTTACCAGACTATAACATTCATACGGAGAGGGACGTTTTTGAATAAAGTTATTGGTAAATTGCCAATACTCAGCTTTAAAAATACTTGGAGATTAAAATTTTGTTAAAAGAATGGTTTAATGAATGGATGGATGAATGGTCGATATAGTTTTTTAATTTTTTTTTCTAATTCTAACCATGTGGATATTCTGTGCTTCTAAGTAAGTAATATTTGCAAGAAGGAGTTAGTTCTAGAGATAGCATATTATAATATATGAGATCATGATTTCTGAATCCATTTTGCCTGGATTCATGTTTCACCTCTACCTTAGGCAATTTATTTATTTTCTCAGTGCCTCAGATTTTTCACTTATGAAATAAGAATTATATAACTATAAAGTGAGTTTGAAAAATACCTCCATAGTATGTAGAACAGTGTCTTGTAAATAGAATGTGGTGGATAAAGGTGTTCAGTTTTTTATTGGGGCTCCATAATGTGGGCATAATTAATTCCTCAAATGGTTCATTGATCTTAGATTCCAGATTAACTGATACCTAGTGATGAAAAGTCCCCACGTTAAATCGCACAGCCCGCCCTATGTACTGAGACTATTGGCTATAACTGACCCCACCTGAAGATCCAATGTGGCCAATCACAACCCTAAACAAAGATCTTCCTATCATTATGACAGATTACTCCTGAGAAGCCAAAGGCAATGGGAAGATATCTATTTCAAACATTATTTTTGCTACTGACTTTTCAATTCTTTTTCTAAACTATATTTGGAATTAAACATTTTAAATGCAAACATAGTATGAATGTCTGTGCTTAAAAGCTCTCATTAGCTTTTTCATTACACTGATGATGAGCTGCAAATACATAAAGGATAGGCTCTAAATATTCTTAAAGCTGTCTACACTAATCGGGAACTCATTCCTATATGTCATTTCCTATATGTCAGAAACTGTTCTCAGTAATTGTAAGAGATATTTGGACCCTTAAGGACTTTACACAAGAGTAAAAAGAACAATACAAGTAAATACATAATAAAGTAACTTTAGAGAGAAACTAGGACTTTTTTTAGATTTACCGATATAAGAAATTATTTATGAAGAGACATAAATGTATTGAATGATAGGCAATGCCGAGGTCTAGGGAAAACACATTCCCCACCATGAGGGATATTTAGGGCAAAGACATTGACATAGGGATTATCTTTTCATGGTTAGGGAACAGAAAGTGACTTAGTACAGCTGAAGTGCACAAATGCAGGGGAAGATTATATGAGATGAAGATAGAGATGCAGTCGGTGACCAAATTATGCCCTTACAGGAAAGATTAACATCTAATTTTAAATAGTTTGTTTTGGTTGCTTTGTGCTAAACCAGTAATATTCGAAAAAGATTAAAAGCCAGGGATATAATTAGAGAGCCATGTGAAAAATATTGGTGGCTTGGAAGATGGAGAAATTGGAGGTAGCATCACATATATAGAAAGGAATAGATTTGGAATATTTTTGAGAAACATAATTTTACAATTGGAAATTGTATGTTAGTCTTGTATTTGGTATTTGCTGGAAGGTTGAAGCCTGAAAAAGGAAATAGTTTTGGAGGATGGGAATCAAAATTTATGTTTTTTGTAATATTAGTTTTATAATCAGTAGACATTTTGAAATATTAGTTTTATCTATAACCACAGGCAAAGATTTACATTTTTGAAATATCTCTATAGATAATGTTTAAGTAACAGGACTTTAGTAAGTAGGAAAAAAATGTGAAGAGGCCAAGAATTTAGTATTGGCCACTTCAATTCTGAGAATCCAAACAAACAAAAAAGATTTTAGAAAAGAGACTGAAGACAACCAGTAATATTAGATGAAAAACAAAATCTGAGAAAATTCTAGTAAGAACCTGAGAGCAATGATCAACTATAAAAATGGTGTACTGCGGGTAAAAAGCAGTAATACAGGAATGTAGCCATTATAAGTTCAACAGAGAGGCCATCTACGGCTAGAACAACAATAAAACAATAAACTACTGATTTACAGAATAACATTGTCAGACCTTGAATTATCCCAAGCAAAGAAAGGTAGACGCAAAAAACTACATACCATATGGCTACATTTATATACAATTTCTAAAAAAGTTAAACTTTTAGGAAGTCCATGTTTCAAGAAAAGGCAAAGCCATAGAGACAAAATGGGGTTACTTGCAGCTGGGAGTGGAGCAGTGATCACCTGCAAATGAGTAAGAGAACATTTTTGTCATAGAATTGTTCTAGTATAAAACTGTGCTGGTGGCATACAACTACATAAACTTACTAAAAAAAGGGCATTCTACATTTTTAAATGAATGATTTTTATGGAACGTAAATTATATTCGAATAAAATTAAGTATATATATATAAGCAAGCAAACTGCTGAGTATTATTCAATTGTATTCATAGACTATATTTTGTTTATTCATTAACTAGTTGATGAATATTTGGATATCTTACATGTTTTGGTTATTGCAAATAAATATGCCATAAACATTAAAGCACAAATATTTGAATGAATACTTGCTTTCTATTCTCTTGGTAAACACCTCAGTGTGAAATGTATGGATTATTTGGCATGTATATATTTGGCATTCTAAGAAAATTCCACAGTTTTCCAAGGTGGTTGGACCATTTTATATTGCAAACAGGTAGCATTGGTGCAGTCAATTTGTTTTTGTTCATTGTATCTATTCTTTTAAGTGTACAGTAGTATCTTATTGGGATTTTAATTCAGATTTCCCTAATGATTATTAATAACAAGGATCTTTTCTTATGCTTATTTTCCATCTGTATATTTTCTTCATTGATATGTCCATTCAAATCATTTCTTTTTACATATTTCAGATTTTTTGTTTTGATTTTTGAGAGTTTTTAAATATATTTTGGATAGAAGTCATTTATAAGATATATGATCTGAAACTATGTTCTCCAGTCTGCAGTTTGTCTCTTAATTATTTTATCAGTGCTTTTTGAAGAGAAGTTTGTAGTTTAAACAAATTTAATTGAATTGTGGTTATGACTTGAATCCTTTTAAATTTATTGATTGTTTTATACCACAATATGGTTCTATATGTACTTGAAAAGAATATGTATTCTGCTGCTTTTTGATGGAATGTTTTATAAATATGAATTAAGTTGAGTTGATTGATGATGTTGTTTGGGTCTTCTACATTCTTGCTGATTTTTTTTTCCTACTTATTATATTGATTGTTAAGATAAGGGTATTGAACTTTCTATCACTCTGCATTTTTCTAAGTCTCTTTTTCATTCTATTAGTTTTTATAGCTATATTATCAGATGCATAAATCTTAGAACTGTTAGTGCTCTTGATGAATCAACCCTTTATTATTACAATATTTTTCTCTGAAGTCTGCTTAGTTTCACTTTAATATAGCCACTTTAGCTTCTTTTGGCTAGTGGTGTATTATTTTTTCATTTTTTTTTTTTTACTTTTAATCTATTTATGCCTTTATATTTAAATATATTTCTTGTAGCTTCTGTTATAGGTTAAAATGTGTCCTCAAGAATGTACATTGACACCCTAATCATCAATACTATGAGAATGACCTTATTTAGAAATAGAGTCTTTGCAATTATAATCAATCTAGGATGAAATCATATTGGATTAGGATTGGCTCTAATATAATGACTGGTGTCCTTATAAGAAGAGAACATTTGAATGCAAAGATACACACACGCACACAGAACACCATGTGAAGACAGAAGCAGAGATTGCAGTGATAATATCTACATGCTAAGGAATAACAGGGATTGCCTACAACCAGCAAAAGCTGGGAAGAATCATGGACAAGACCATAGCCCCGCTGACATCTTGATTTCAGATTTCTAGCCTGGAGATTTCTAGCAGAGAATAAATTTTCTGTTGTTTTAAGCTTTCTAGTTTGTGGTATGATATTACAGCAACTCTAGGAAACTAATAAAACAGCATATAGTTAGGTCATATTTTTTAACAAGTAAGATGTTGATCCATTTATTGGCTGAGGAATTTTCTTTAATGTATTTCATCCTGCTGATCGAGAGATCTATCTATCTATCTATCTATCTATCTATCTATCTATCTATCTATCTATCTATCTATCTATCTATCTATCTATCTATCTATCTATCTATCTATCATCTATCATCTATCTATCATCTATCTATCATCATCTATCTTGTCTGTCTTTCTACTTCAGTGTATTTTATATTATTTTTGTTGATTGTTTTCTTTTTTTTAAACTTCTTTTGTCATCATTTTTGAAAGATATTTTTACTGTGCATAGAATTTTAGGTTTGCAGTTTTTTTCCAGTTCTTTAAAAATGTTGTTCCACTGACTTCTCTCTTACAAACTTTCTGTTGAAAAATTTGTTGCTATCCTTACATTTGTCCTTCTGTATATAATGTATCCTTTTTCTTTGGCTGTGTTTTAGATTTTTTTCTTTATCAGTTGTTTTGAGTAAAGGCTTATAATATACCTTGGTGTGGTTTCTTCATACTTCTTTATTTGAATATTTGTTGAGCTTCTTGGATAAATTAATAGATTTGGTGGTAAGAAAATGAGGAGTTTTCCTGTCATTGTAAAACTACTAAAACTTTATAATGAAGCATAGAGCTCAATCATCTGTTGACAGACATCGAAAGGAAGATGTAAAAGTAGATATATGTTCAGTTTGAGTATGAAAGAGGTGCTATAAATAGCGAGAGAGTTGGTAGACTCAGGAATCATGATAGGTATGTTCATTCAAACCACTTTACCCTATATTACATTTACTTTAGTAATGTCAGTCTTCTTTCTCTAATGTATTTTAGATATTTTCTTCATTTCAACTTAAATGTTACTTCCTCAGAGAAGGTTTTCTTCTACTTCCAACCTAAACTTGAGTTATTATTATTTCTCATATTATATTTAACATTCACTTATAACATTTTAAAAAATATTTATATAAATATCTAACTGATGTCTTTCTTTTTAACCAAACTTTAAATTCGTGAGATCAGAACTGTCAATTTTGTTACCAGTGGCTAGCATAGCCCACAGAAGGAACCATACAAAGGTATATAGTTTTGAAAGAGGAACATAAGTTTTTCCATTCCCCTCTTTTCAAATAAAAGGAATGATTGCAGTTAAGACTCCCAAATAGAGAGAAAAACATGTACCAAGTTATGAAATCATAAAATAACACAAGTATTTAGAAAGATGTAAAATGTTCTTTATATATTATCTTGTGAATGAACATGGGAAAAACATTTTTTTTTTTTAAGTGAAGAGTAATATTCTAGTTATATTTATCAAGGGTCCGATCTTGGTTTGTTTTCCAAATTGTCATGTTCTCTAAAATGTCAGTAGATTTGCTGGCATAACAAATTTTTTTGTTATCAAAACACTTTTGGGAAACTACGGTTTCAAACTTTTATATATTGAAGAATGTATTCAATTGAAGAACATTGTGGATTACCAAATGGGGTGGCGTGATATAAAACAGATTTCATTTTTGTTTAACTATTGAACTTATTCTCACTGAAAACAGATTAAATCGTTAGTAAACATTATTGGTTCTAATATTCTGTAATAGTAAAAACAAAATAGCATGATAATTATCAAAGTAACTATTTATTTAAATAATGGCCTGATTTTTATTTGTTACCTTGTTAATCTCCTTCTTCTTTCCCACTAACTTTCGATTCACTTTCGAATATAATAATTCACTATAATTTACAAACCAACTACTATCTTCAAAAACCTTTCAAAGCTAAATTAAAACTTTAAGTATAAACTTATATCAGAAATAGAAATAGAATGTCTATTCTAAAGACTATTTAAGAAGGTATTTTTAATTTAGCTGTTTAACATTAAGAGTGGATCCAGTTAATGAGTTGATTGAAACTGTCTGAAAATCAGTTACCTTTAAATTGGTTATCTTTTTCCAGTCTTACCTTACATTCAAATTTTAGAGATTGAATTCATATTTTAAAAATTAAAAATAATAAAAGTACAACTTAAGGAAATTATAGATAGTTGTTCATTTTAACTAGTAAACAAGTTTAATGTGGTACACATTCACAAAAGCTCCTGTTAAAACCCTTATAAGAGATCTATACTTTTGCCAGTGATGTTTATAATAAATGTAACTGTGCTTTTATTTTTTGTTTTGTTTTGTTTTAAACCCACATCCTCTTTGGTTATTGAAACTAAGATTAACATGTCACGGTTCTTTACTGAATTGGCAGTGTTACATGTTATCTTGAATTATATTGTACAGTCCATTCTCCTAAGAAAACTTTAAACCTCGGGGCTATTGTTTAAATAAATAAAGCCCTGGAATCAGGAACGAATTGACCTTAAACTTCAAATTTTCAAGTGATGTACTTAGATCCAATTATAGACTCTGCAGCCTTTCATGTTTGATCACTTGAGTAGTTAATACTTTTAATCTTCTTATCTGTCACTTTTAACCACTTTAGGATTCCTTTGCTATTTATCGTCTGTGTAGATTTCTTAGATGAATGTTGTATTTATTCTGTTGGAATCTGGCATAGTAGTCATACTTAAATATTTAAGGCTATTTAAACAGACTGTCATTCAATCCATTACTTGGCAAATGTGGTCACTAGTAAACAGAAGAGTAACTTTCTCTAATGTTCTTCCACTTGATTTAAAACAGTATGTCTACCACATAGGACCACACTAGAAGCTAAGGAGAAAGGCATTATGCAAATAAGCACCAGATTGAATAAATAAACTATATTTTACAAAATTATCTAGTATTGAGCATTCTTGTTTTATTTATTCATCTCTTAATTCAGTTATTTTATTTATAAATATATATATTATATAAAAATTTACTAATTTAGTTATTCAGTTGTTTGTTTATTTAGTTAATAAGAGACTATCCTGTTTGGCATTTAACAATTTAGAATAGTGTGTAATAGTATTGATTTTATTCAACTCTATTGAATATAAATGTGGCTATGTGATTTTTTTTGGGGGGGGGAGCAATAAATAGAAACCAAAGTGATGTGTGATCCTTTGGGTCAGAAGTTCTAGGGGCAGTGCATAGCGCATGATTTGTCATTTTTTTTTTTTTTTTTTTTTTCCAACTACTGAAGTGACAGTGAGAACAAGCGTTGAGAAAAATCCTCTCAACAAGTTTCTTTAGTAACTATAATAATGGAGCTCTCTGTCAAACTAATTGGACATGGGACACAAAAACTTTTCTTGAAAGTCACTCACTGAGCTTTTGGAATACCCAACAATCTAATCTTTTTTACTGTATACAGTATATTTTTTACTAGGTTAATATAACTATAAATTTTTAACAACCTTCATTTATTCTAATATGTTAATGTATCTTCATTAGAGAACATAATGGTGGGATTTTTTAAAAATCCAGTGAGATATTTTTGTATTAATCAATCACTAATATTTAATGTCATTATAGGTACATTAAGACGTATATTGTTATCTTACATTACACTTTCTATTTAGTCTGTCTGCTCTGTGGTTCTTCATTCTTTTGACTTCTTGAGATTAATTAAAAGTATATATCAATCTAATTTTTCTACTCTTGGAATATAATTATTCTGTTTAAATTATTTTATATTGCCCTAAGTATTTAAAAAGATACATTATCAAATTATCAAAGATATGGTATTTATAATTTTATCCTACTTCCAGATAACACAAGGACATTAAAAAATATAATTTCTCTGTTTCCTCTTATAATTTACATGCTATTGTTTATCATGTCTCTCTCACACACACATGCACACACACACACACACACACACACACACACACAGGGCCATAACATTTTTAACGTTTTACCAAGTTATTGTTCATTTTGATTACGACAGTTTTTTCTACTTAATATTTTTAATTTCTTTCACTTCCTACCTGGAATAATTTTTCTTCTGCCTTAAGAAAACTCTTTTAATTTGCTGTAATATGTTCTACTGTAGTAACTTTTCTGGTGTGTGTGTGTGAGTGTGTGTAAATGACTTTGGACCTCATGCTGAAAATTTTTTTTCTTCTGGTGTTAACAATGGTTTTCTTTCAGCTAAATTACTATGTTCTTTTAGTATATTATGTCCTCATGTGTTCTTGTTAAGATGTCACTTGCCAATCAAAAAAACGTTTCTTGGAAGATAATCTATTTTTTTCTTCAACTATTTTTAAGATTTTTTTGTTTGTCTTTTATAGATTTTCACTATGATGAGTCTTTATTCATGATAAGTTAATTTCATTTTACTTTTTCTCAGAATTATTTTGATTTATTCAATTCAATGTTTGCTTTCTTTAGTCTGTAGATTGTTTGTTTAGAATATTATCTCATCCAATATTTCCTTTGCTTCATTTTCTCCTTTACCATCTATAGGACTCCAATTCTACTTATATTTGACCTTCTTATTGTATCCTCTATGTCTCTCATACTTTTTTCCTTTTCTTCCATTATTTTCCATTTTTGTGTCACATTTTATATAACTGTTTTAACCATATTATCTACTTCTTTAATTTTTATGTATATAATATACAGTTAAATCTATCTATTGATTTAATATTTTTATTACTGTATTTCTTGTTATAGGGTTTTATTTTATGATATTTACTATGTTACTTTTGTAGTTTCTGATTACTTGACAATTTCTTTGCTCAGTTTTAACTTCTTTGAACTAATAGTCATGGATTTTATATTCTGTGTCTAATATTCCCAATCTATGTAGACATGTAAGCTACTTATATTTATGTTTTATCAACTGACTCTCATTCATTGTCTTATATTCTATTGTCTCTTTTCCACTTTTTAGTAGAAAAACTAATTATAAATAAACAAAGCTTAGAATGATGATAATTAGCCTTTGAGATTTTTGTTTACTTCTTCTAAACAATTCAAGTACATTCATTGGAAGAAAGGCAAATTTTTCAGTTCGTTACCTAAACAAGATTATAGGAAGCCAAGCCTCAAATTCATTCAAAGACTACTTTATCTCTCTTTGACTCTTATCATTTGTTTTTTGCCCTTGATATCTCAGCTTTATTGGATATTGTTTAATGGGTACTTGACTTTGATTTGTCCTCTTGTTCCCTGCTGCCTTTAAAGTTAGTTTAGCTTTAAAACTTTTTATATTTTTTTCCTTATCAAAAAATGTCAACAGAAGTTCTGAGTGTGTTATTTTTCTGGGTTCTAGCCTGGTATACTAGGTTTGTTCTAGCTATGCCTCACTATCTTAATGTTTTTGTACTTTTAAGCTAATTATAAATATATTTGGTTTAGATGTTTAGCTATCTTCAGCAGGATGATTGTTCTGAATTATCTAATCTATAATTATCATTTGTAAATATCTTCCATTTTTCTGAACTTTTATTCATGATTTATTACTACTTTTACTATATCAAGCTTATCTAAAATGTACTATACATTTTGAAGAAGATAGTAATGAAGAGGACATTTACTTATTGGACTAAAATGTTTTTGATGTAAGGACACTGGAAATTATTGAGATGTTCTCAGGAGGATATTAAGAGAAGAATCATAACTTCAGAATCCTGCTAATTTTCCCCTTGTGTAGATGAGCCATTAATTGGGTACACTAGAGAATCATGATTTTAAGTAGAGTAGAAAAGGCAATTTTATGTCTTCGGAAACTCCATAGCATTTCTCTTTCTACTGTGATCCAGAAATCCTTATTAATTTCCCTCTCTCTTTCATGTCCCAAAGAATAATCTGAACAGTTAAGGAAAAGACCTGAAAAGTTGCTTCTGTTCACATACATATTTAAGAAATGTATGACAAACTAAGTAGATGTCAAAGTTAGAAATTTGAATCACAAGATCATTTGTTTAAAATATTTTTATGAATTGAAATGTGTTGTCTCTATGTTTGAGTGTAATGCATATTAAAGGCATATAGAAAAGTAATTAAGGTAAGTTACCCTAGGGTGATATGAAATCTGACGTCGCCCCAGTGGCATGGGGTGAGAGGTCTTCGGTTCTTCCCTGCTGATGCAGAAAAGAATTACAGATTAGTGAGATTTAGAAAAAGTAAGATTTATTAAAAGTATATTTTAGAAGGAGAATTGCCATGCCAAGGAAGGTGGTACCCCCGTGGAATTTGGGAAGCGAAAGATAAAACATAAAGTTTTCTCCAAGGGAGGATCAGCTTTTCAGCAAAGAGGGATTAACAGCACAGAAGTGGGAAGATCTGTATTATATTAGGGTTGTGCTGGGAGGTCCTAGATGATCCATATGTGAGGTCACCTTCACCGACAGTTGGCTGCTATATACCATTTTGCCTAGTGAGCATGTGATTACACAGAATTCAGTCTGTTATTGTTAGATTCATGAACTTCCGGGCATAGGCATGGTATTATAATGATGGTATAACGAAGCTGAGGCTATGGGCGGGTTAGGGTAATGCTTTCTGTGCAAGCATCTGTGGCCAGACTAAATTTAGCTATAGGTTTATGGCCCTCCAGCCCTTTATCTCTCAGGATACAGAAGTGATTCTTTAACTTAAAAATGTAGTGTTCTTTGGGAGATTTCTGGGCTGTGTCTGGGGTGGGCCTCTGTTACTTTGTTCCCTTGTCACTCATGTCTGACTACATAACAATTTGAAATAAAAGCATCTATATTCTTATAACACAGGTTTATTTTACAAAGACTTGCTTGCATACATTTAGATTGGCATATCTAAAATTCCCACAATAGTTTGATTCTATTAGAAAAAAATTTTGGTTGCAATACAAAAAATATTATATGATTAAATATTATAAATGTGACATAATTACATAATTATGGTTGGGAAAGTTTAAGGAAACAGAAGTGGCATTAAAGTCAGAATTTGGTATTTTAAAAACTTATAATCAACTTACAGTCCCTGATTATGAATTTTTCAAAAGTTAAGACTGATCTGAGGCTTTTATATAGATGTAATCTGTCAATCTCTCAATCCTACCCAAACCCCCAAGCTTTCTTTTGGAATTGAGAAAATTTTCTGATTAATATGCAGAGTAGAAAGCTAAAATTCAAGCAATTTATATCTTAAGGCTGTGTTTAAACCCTGGGGAATAAAAGTGACAATGGAAAAGAAAACCAGAACTTTTTCAATTCTCTACAAGAATGAAATGTGATTATTGCAATTAGGAGAATATATTTGATATCTATGGAACTGTAAAGATGAGAGAAAAGCTACTAGTCTGCAAATAGTGTTCTTAGAATTGTGTGATGCCCAATCAGCATATCTGTATATAGCAACTATGGTCATAGGAAACTTACCTTTTAAAAATCCTCAATTTTTAAGAATAGTTCCCAAACTGCTAGCAGGGAGAAAAAGATATATACTTCTCTGAGTAAAGCACACAGAAAAATTGAATTTTGAGGGAGTCGAGTAAATGTTAAGCAATGAGGGTGAAAATGACACTGGGATTTAAATCTTCTATGGGATGTTGATCATTAAATCTGACTTAATCATGTTTGTGGTTGATTGTAATCAGACCAGGGAAGAAAGATAATTCTGCAATCTATTTTCAAATAACC
The DNA here is from genome assembly GCF_014176215.1 of Rousettus aegyptiacus. Classification (NCBI taxonomy): domain Eukaryota; kingdom Metazoa; phylum Chordata; class Mammalia; order Chiroptera; family Pteropodidae; genus Rousettus; species Rousettus aegyptiacus. Next base: position 159,350,911 of record NW_023416306.1, read on the forward strand.
TATTTTCTTCTTTTTACACTTTATCCTACAGTGATAATGCTAAATATTAAATGATAAGAAATACTAGAACAAATTGTATATTCCATTGATGTTATAAAAAACATAACATGTTTTTTGGATATATCTTCTTGTTATAACTGGATTTCACATTTATGCTGAATTGTCTTATTTACAAACATCTGCTAAAATTTTTTTTAGTACTTCAAATTATATAATTGTTAAGAAAAAAGTCATCTTGTAGTTTAAGTTTCTGTGAGGAAAAATAATTATAGTCTTGCTACCATATATTACTAGATTTTAAGAAGTACAGATATTTCAGTAATTACCTGGATTGCTTTGGTGATTCAAAGACAGAATAGGGAATTCTTGATTGAAATGAAATCTAGTCACTCAAATAGCCTCAATTGTTTGGTTATATTTTATTTATTGGACTTAGAAAAGAATGAGTTTATAATGCTATCATCTCTAAGACAAGAACTTTATTATTTGTTTGCACTTTAGAATGCTTTAGTAAGAATGTCTTATAAAATTAATTTTCTGAAATAATTTATTATAATCTAGTCAAGATTATAATACTAAACTTTAAGGAAAAGTTTGGACATGAAAGACATTGGAATCCCTTCTCCTAAAACACTAGGGACAGATTTGTTTATAGTAATTTTAAAAATTTTTTCAATTTTGGGTAGTCCATAGACTCCATCATAGCTTTTCAAGTTCATTTCAAAAAAGTATCTCTCAACCTAGTTTTGAACCATCACAAAAACCTATTTTACATAATATAAAATAGGAAACTTTTTTTTAAATAACTATATTTCTGAGTCATCTGTTCTTGTGACAATTTCTCTGTGTTGACAGAATTTTTAGAGCCAAATCTAGTATAATGCTTTTAAAAATTCAAGTGACTCAACCTTTAAGTTCCAAAGGGAATTCAGTGCTTACCAAGTTTTAAGAGTGTGTTAGCCTGAAGAACATATAGGGAGAGACAAATGACAGGTAGAAAAAAAAGTCTGAGGAAAAATATGAACCCCCCAAACTATTTTGCAATAATTGTCAAATCCCCAGTTGCAAATAGGTGAAGGGGAAGAATTCTGAATCATTTCTATTTACCTTCATAACATTTATTCTATTTAATATTAAGACTTGCAAATATAATGCTTTTTAACATTTTTGTTTCAGTTTTGTAATTCAATTGTGCAGAGAATTAAACATTTCAGGAGAAAATAAAATGAGCAGAGTTATAAAATATATTGCTTTATTTTTCACCTATCCTGTCCTCATATAATTTCTGATTTCAAACTCATATTTAGAATACACACATAGACAACATGGAGGGTTCTCCCTCTAGCCTGTCCCTTTCACAAAATGGAATCACATGTAGACTCCATGCTTACACTATTTGCAGAGAAGAGGTCAGGGAACTCTCCGTCCTGAGGTTGTTGAGAGTTTTAATGACTCACCCAAATGGCTTCCCTGTTCTGAATTTTTCCCATTGTCTCTCTCTGCCTTCAACTTCTTTATATTTATATAACAAAGGAAAAACATGTAGTTCTCTTCTTTCTCTGTCCTGCAGTTTTCTCCTTTTGTACTCTCTATGCTCTGAAAGGTCTAGCTTTCCTATCTGGATATAACCTCCATGAAGGCAAGGAGTGGGCAAGCCTGTTTAGCTTGTAACATATAGTAGATAGTAGGTATATTCAATGAATGCTTAAGGTAAACAGTTATCAGCAAGTTGTAATTATAAGTTATTCCAGTGTAAGAGTTCTATTTCCTCATGTTACACATATCTGAAATTGCATTAAAGGCTTAGTTCATTTAAATTAGAATGTGTTTTAATCTTTAAGATCTTATTTTTTCCATGAAAATATCCAGGGAGTTGCTAAGGCTTTTATGTAAAAATTGTGATATTGTATTCAATAGGTACTTGAGAACAAATGGTGTGGAATCTAAGGCAGGTGCTAAGTATTGAAAGGGAAAAGTAGAGTAAGTGTTGGCACCAGGAGAGAGGAAAAGCGATCTGACAAAAAATAGAGCATCAAGGATGAAACAAATCTTAACCTGTTTCTTACCTCTTCCCTGGACTGCATTAGGTGTTTTGGAAATTGCTGATAAATGTTTTGACTTTTCTAGAATTCACTCAAAACTGAAGAGGCAAATAATCTGACATTGTTCTGGAGTCACTTGAGGGTCTTACAAAGTCTGGCAATTTTTCTTCCTCTAAGTTTTTTTTTTTTTAGTTCTTCCCAAAATAGAATGCCTTCTAACAGTATGATTTTTTGAGCAGATTGCTTAACTTCCCTAAACCTCAGCTGTAAAATGGGTTTCATAGTATTATATATCTCAAAGTTATTATAAAGATTAAATTAAATAGTTTAAAGTGCCTGAATATATCTGTAGTAGAAGCCCAATACATTTTAGCTATTATTGTCATTATCATTGTTATTATTACTTTCATCAACCTTTTGTTTTTCAAAAGGTTAAATATATTATGATCATGAATTTAAGAGAAAGGTTTGAGAGAAAAAAAAAAGTCTCAAAAATGGACTAAATGCTAGGTTAAAAATCACAGTATAAGTGATTTTTCGACTGGGATAGATGAGGAAAGAGAAGAGGGATGTCTTTAAAAGTCAAGAGGGATGCTGAGAAGGACAGAATAAAATATCATTTTCCTGTTTCATTAGTCAGCCCTGCCTGGTCTCACCCCCTCAAAAAGATTCTGGAATATTCCACCAACTGTCACTCTAGCAAAATGTCGAATGAAAGTAGTTAATTCAAGTCAAAGAAAATGAAGACAAATTTCTCCAAGCCTTCAGAATTCAATATTCTTATCTAATCTTTTCAAAATCATAGTTATGAAGTCTGTGTTGGCTTTCACATTCCATTTTCTTTCATAAGTGTGGCTGTATAAACAATAGAGACACCGAAAATCACAATATTTTGAAAAGGAAATAGAATAAGGTCATCAAAAAAAGACCATATTTATTGTGAGGCAGAGTATTGGTGAATACAGAACAACTGCGATGAAATGTATTATTAATCTTAAAATAGTTTCTTAAGAGGAAAAGCTCTCTTAGGGACATAGAGAGCTACTTTGAAAATAATGGGTCTGAAGAAAAAGAAACATAAGTTAATATCAGGGCAAAAAAATCTTTAACAGCATGTCACATAATGAGAAGACTTGACTGGATAATGTACAACCAATTAAGGAGATACAAGAAATGAAGCACTTATTGACATATACTAGACAATGATCATAAAGTTATCACGTCTAAAATTTAGGGTAGTTATATGCTAGGATGATTGCTAACCTATAAGGCTTATGTTGGGATTTATTATCTGTCAGCCAAAGTATTGACATAACTTTCTTAAGAAAACTTAATATAAACTTGAGGGGGAAGAAGAGTATTGAATTTTCTGACAAATATGTGATGATTTACATTGTTTTAGGAATCTCTGGTTCAATATAAAATGGTTGTGCTCAGGGAATAAAAGAAGGAAGACATGAAGAAATTCAAGTATTATCTATACCAAAGTAAATAAAATATCCTGGGTATCTACCTGTCTTTTTAAAACAAGAGACTGCTTTTCTTCTCTGTATTCCTTGGAAAAGCATATTTTCTATGCCTTTGAACACTCATAGCATGTCTTTCCTTTTTCTATTATCTAACCTTTAGAAGTATGTGTACTCTCATTTCTAAAATCATTATTAATGCCTAACCCAGATAATTTTACTGGGAATTAAATGTCATATTGTGTTTAAATGACTTCTTAAATAGCACTTTCTTCCAACACTTATTTCTCAATCTTTCCTCTAAGAACTTTTATAGAATTATGTATGGTATAATTTTATTCTCATATTATTTTATCTGTGCAAGTTGCTTGATAAATCTTATGTTGTTACGGGCTAAATTTTTTTTATGAGCTCTGATACACAGGGCTTGTTAACTTGTTTTAATATTGATTTTATAAAGGAATTCTGATATTCTTTTATTAATACTGTTCATTCAACAGCTTATTGAAAATTTTATTGACTGCCATTGGAAAAAAGTATGAAGAACTTAAAAATAAGGCTAAAAGTTAGAGAGTTTATCTTTTTAGAGTCAAACCCAAGTGAGAATTATGTATGAGGATGTACTTTGTTCTAATTAGTCTACTACTTATTAAATCTATCAGACTTGGTAAAATTGCATTTTAACATGTAAGTTTTTATCTACAAGATGCTGTTACTTTCTGTCCAGTAGAAAATATAACTACAAAGTTTACATTTTTGTGACTTATAGGACAACTAGTTTTGTAGGACAACTTGTAGGACAATCAGTTTTGCAACTCATCCAACAATTTTATTCTAATATGAATTTGTAAATTTCCTATAAATATGTAGATATTGAAATGCTCTTTGAATGAGCCTTAACATTTTATTTTTTCACTTATTAATTAATGAGTTGACTAAAAATTTGACATGTATATTCTGTTCATTTATATAAAAGTCATCAACATTTAATTGTTTGACCATTATACTGTAACACTGGTATAGACCTAATGTTGGACTAGGTGCAGGTGTAGTAGAAAATGTCCCATATTTAAAGGCAGAAAAATATAATTCTTTGATCAAAGAGAATAGAGATGAAGAAACTTGAGTAAGGAAAATATAATTTTGGTGAGATTGTAAAGGTTGTTAAAAGCTATTTGTAAGGTTGCTGAAATTTCAGTAGGAATATTGCAACATGACATAATAAACTATAATTTAAGAAATTGATAAAATATTTATATGGCACCAAATTATCTCATTTGGTTATCATCAGAGAATGACAAGTAATTTTTGCTCAAAGGAATTCCGTATACTGCTTAGGGTAAAAATAAATGCTTAATTAAATGCTTAAAGGTCTTGTTTTAATTTTACTTTTCTTAAATAAAAAACAAACTCAAAAGAGGTCAGGTCTCCTCAGATCCAACAACATACTTCTTATTTTATTTTATCAGCAATTCTTGATAAGGGCAGTCTGAGTTCCACAAACTAAAAGACTGTCTTTTCTCAGTCATGCTGCTTCCCCAGGTTGAGGCTGTGTGTAATTATTAGCACATCCATTAAATGAAGAAGACTGAGCAGAAGAGCAATTGTAACAATTGTTTTCATTTTGATATTTTTCCCAATTTAGAGTTCTGGTCACGATTAAAAAGAGATAAATTGTGCATAATCATACAGAAAGAATCGGTTTCAACATTTTCTGTTAATTTATTTCTCTTTTAATAGATTGGATTTATTAATTGTAAATGGTTTTATAATCTAAAGAGCCTGAGCATGTGGATAAAAATCTTGGCAATAAGAGCACATTCTTCTGCCACTTAGGAAACTGTAAATACAGTTATCTGAACAAGAATTCTCTACTTTACTTCAAGACAGGGAATTATTCTTTGGTTGTCAGTAAAGTGAATATAACATTTTGTAAGCCAGTATCACCCTATGTGAAAAATTACAGACTGTAATCATACCAGCAGCCAAACCATCAAGGGTTTCAGCATTTCTGCAGGCATTCTCTTTTAGTATTATTTGCAACACTGGCAAAAAAGGGTTAACTAATTAAACTGCACTCCATTTCTTCTGTCTCAGGTTCTCTGGTATCTCATGTCATTTTAAAAATGTCTACACACAGATTAAATTTCAAGTTATTTTGTGACTCTTAAGGGGATACAATAATCTTGTAATAACATGTTTGCATTGATAAAACATGAGATTGTTTTCTTTGTAAAATATAATGCCACCTTGAATTACTTTTTTCATAAATTGCATCTGTTTTTATCTTTAGGAAAAAATGACATTTGTCATAATTTAAGAATATTTTTAAATCAGACATTTCTAGTATTTAGGCAGAAACTATTATCTCTGATTTATCTCCATATTTTATTTCCTGTAACTAATGTATGACTTACAGTCACATGCAACATTTATTGAGAATTTCCTTCATTTGTATAAGTCAACCACTTTCTGCTGTGATTTAGCTATTAAACTTTCTAAAGGCCAATGACCAAACCATTTGATTTCGATTTAGAAGAGCTGGTGATGCTGCCCTTTAAGACAGTCATTGTAATATAGAACGGATTCTCATCTTTACCTGTATTAGGTTAAAACTTAGTTGGATAGCTTAACGAAGCCTCCATGTCCTGCCAGGAGGGCATCCAACAACAGTAGGACCATGTGCTAACAGGTTCACACTTTACTCAGCTCTTTTCCTCTTCCTCTCAGCTTAAATATCTCTCAGTTCCAAAGGGAACTATATAATTACTTTCTTGAATTTTCTTTACCTTATCTGTGAAATTATGATCATGGAAAACAAATCCTTTGAGATCTTCATTGATTAGGAAATTTAGTCAAACCAGTTTTATTTAGTCTATAGTTTAGATCTAAGCTAAATATTATAATAATTATATCTGAAGCTGTCATTTAATTCGGAGAGAAAATTTCCATTGACAAAGGTATCAAAGAATTGTTTCACTAATAAATAATTTTTAAAAAGCAATTGCTTGTTTTGTGACTTGGGAGGGGAGGGGAATAAATAGTTATGGTAATTATTTAGTAATTGTATATCTACTGGGACCAATAGAACCAGCACATTAAAAAAGTGAATTAAGTACATACAATGTGTCAGACATTATTTATTTATAAATTCATTAAATAAATATGTACTGAGTAAGCACAACATAATAGACAATACTTGCTACTGGGAAAACACAGAGTTGCTTACAAAGCCGACAGACTAGTAGAAAACAAAGATCACACAGGTAAGTCTAGCGACAACTATCATGATAAAATGTGCGATGGAAATGTGTGGCTGTAATGGAGACTCTGAACACAGTCGTAAGGTCAGGAAAGACCTCCATTGTGAGAATGCTCTTACTCTCAAAGTTGAAGAACTTGCCTGATGAATCTAGGAAAAGGGAAGGAGGACGTGCATTCTACAGATAGAAAATGGGAAGTGAAATCGTGAAGAAATCGAGAGCCTCTTTTTGTTTTCCTCACTGGTACAGAATAAAGTAACAAGAAACAACGAGAGAGAAATTAAGTACAGATTGTTTGTAAATCTTGAAAGTCGTATTTATGATTTAGCGTTTTTGGTTCCTGGAGTAAATTAAGCCTAAAATATTGCTGGAAGCAAAAATGACAAAACAGTTGTCCTTCTTCACGCACATCATGAGAAAGCAGGATTTTTTGGAAAAGACAAAAGTATAGGGAAAAATAGAAGGCAGCAAGAAAAGAGGAAGACCAAATATGAGAGGGATTGATTTCATAAAAGAAGCCATAAGCAGTAGCTAAGTAGGACTGTTGGGGACAGGACACAGTGGACATCACCCATTCTTAAGGTCACGAGAAGCTGGAACCAACTCAACGACACGTAACACAAATTATCTTATATCATTGTAGGGTGTTAACCAATTCATGTCAGAAATGACTCCTAAAATTATACAGAATGAATTCTTTAGGAGCTATAAATGTGTTTCTTTTTTAAAATTGTCAAGTATGGGCAGTAGTCTAACATAGTATCTAATAATGTGTGTTTATGCGTAAGAATGCGCCTGAAATAGAGTCTGCTGTCTTTGCTATGACATACATGTTCATGGTCTAGAAAGTATTCTTAGTTTCTTTGACCAAATTACCTAAAATTGTACTTCTGGGCAAGGTCTATATCCCCTTCTGCTATTCCTGATTTTTTGTTGTTGGTGTTCTTTAAAATACTTTTTTCTTGTTTGATATTATATAGTATGTATATAACATTATATAATGTATATGTGTATAGATATATACAAATATATGTAATTATTTGTTTACCATTATCCTTCGAACTAGAATGAAAAATCCTTGAGGAGTAAGCACTTTTTTAAAAGCTAGTTTCTTGGTGCTCATTAAATACTTGTTGAATGAATAAATGAAAGCCCAAATTCTTTCACTGGTCACTGTTAAGCCAGTTTCTGTCATGATTGTGTTGTGATCTAAGATAAAATTTTAAAACATCAGCATTGAAAAGTGAATTTGAGTTTCTAGTCAAAAGTCAAAATCTACTAGATGGGAATTCAGCATCCAAGCCTTCAGGCTGAAATGCACCCCTGTCTTCACCCAGTCCTCCTCTTTTACAAATGAGCTCATGCAAATTCTATACAAACAGGATGAAGCACACTTAGCATTTATTCGGTGTCGTTCTCGTCCAGTTCCACCAGTGTTCCTTGTGGTTGTGGGAGACAAGGAGGATCAAGCCTAGGTGTTAATTATCACTGCTTGGTGTGCACAGTGTAGTGTTGGCCATGTTGAATGTGTTAAGAAATTTTGTCTGAACAAATGAAGCCTACTTGCTTTGTGATCATCAAACTATGAAGATATAATAAACAATATTGAGCCGTTATCTGTTGAGCACTCATTATATATCAAGCACACAAGTGTTTTCACATGGATTATGTGATTTCATACTCACGATAGCCCTATGAGAGTGGAAATACTATCTTAATTTGTGAAATTAAATGTGTACATATCTCTTGGCACAGAAAGTCCATGCTTAAGTATATACCAAACAATTTTGTGCAAGTCTTTCTCTTTAAATATGATAATATTCATATCAACACTGTTAGCAATAGCCCCCAAATAGAATTAAAGTGTTCACTATTGACGAAAGAGAAAAATATCTTGTGATTTATTCATGCATAGAATATTATATAGCAATGAGAATAAATCAATTGCAACTGTGCAGAATAGCATGGATGAGTCTCAAAAGAATTGACGTACAGCAAAAGGAACCAGACACAAATGTACATATTATGAGTCTATTCATACAGAGTATGACACAAGCAAATCTTTATTTTTAGAAGGTAACAGAGTGGTTACCCATGGGAGATGTGTTGACAGAATGGGACTAAGGGAAGCGCAGGCAGGGGGATCTTCTGAGATACTTGTTTGCTAGATTGTACAAAGTTAACTTGATTAAACTGTGTAATTATATTCCCATTCCCTTTTGGTATGGTTCCAAGTTAAAATTAAACAAAAGAGGAAATTGAACACCAGCAGTTACCTTTATTCTTAGAAAATCATCACAGTTAAGTATGGGGATAGACGGACTCTATGCTACTCTATGCTTTAAAAAGTCATTTACTTTTATGAGTTATCATCCAATGACAAATTGGTGCCCTGCAGGTCCTAGACACTTTTCTCTCATCTGCTCTGTTTCAGCTCATCTTTCTGCTTGCTAGCCCTGATGACTAGCAGAGACTCTAGGCTCATTACTGGACACTTGGTTATGGACCACATTGTGGTAGCTTCTTCAAAGCAACTGCATCTCACAAACCTCTTTACAAGATCCCCATTCTTAATTTCATTTTGGCAGCAGGAGATACTGGGGTTTTTTTTACAAGCAAACTCCAAGTTATCTATTCTTACTATTGTCTTAGCTAGGTTGACTAGTGACTCTTTCTATGATTCTTTAATTTTTATTCCAGACTTCATTTTCCCATCTTCTCCCACATGTCTGTAAAATATAATCTCACTAATTCCTTATTCACATATTTCTTATATTGAGTATATTTTCTTGAATAAACCTTGACCAATTCATTGATAGCTTTCTCTTGCTTTACCTGCATGTTTATTTACAGGTGTTTCCACTTTTTGGAGAAATTTGTTAATTCTTACATTTATGATTTTTGTACATTTCCAGTTATATTTTATTCTTTAGTTAAATATTCACATATAAACTGCTTCTAGGAATGAAAAGGCATTCATAACATATCAGATTACTTTTAATATTATTGTCAAAATAAATATACACAAACTATATATTATTCCAGGTGAATAACGCTGTTTACTGTTTTATCTGAGATAGCCATGTATATAATTTATCGAAAGTTCTAAAGTAAATAGTTGTTGTATAATCTTGTCAAATGTGGTATCTCAAACCTCATTAAATGACTTCTGCAATGCCACCTGAAGAAGTTTTAAAAGGTGCATTACCTGAAAATACTCTATGTTTTAAAAAGTCATTTAGTTTTATGAGTTATCATCCGATGACAAATTGAGATGATTGGACACCTGATACAATTAAGAATGCCAGACTCTTCACACAACAGTTTCCCAAGGGAAAGATCAGAATGGCATCTATTCTGTAGACATATGGTAGGCCAAATAATGGACCTCAAAGGAATCTAATTCCTAATTTTTCTAGTCTGTGAATGTTACTTAATATAGCAAATGGTCTTTGCAGATATGATTAAGTTAATGATTTTGAAATGCAGAGATTGTCCTGTATTAGCAGGGTGGACCCCAAATTCAATCACAAGTATCTTTATAAGAGGGATATCTGACAGGCAGAGGAGGAAGAAGGTAATGTGATAATGGAAGCAGGTGCAGAGAAAGCAATGTCACATGGGGCCATAAGCCAATGAAATGACCCAGTCTACAAAAGCTGGAAAAGAGAGGAAAATGGATTCCCTACTAGAGTTTTCCAAGAGATTGTGACCCTTTTAACATCTTGGTTGGGGCCCAGTGAAACCTACTTCAGACTTCTGACCACTAGTAAAATAAGAAAATAAATTCATATTGTTTTAAACCACACATTTTGTGGTAATTTGTTACAGCAACCATAGGAAACTAATACAAGAAGGGAGGAAAGGTGTTAAATCAGTACATGCATGAAAGATAAGCGTGCCTTGTAGACAGAGAGAACACAAATAAAGAAATAAAGGCACAAAGAAACCCAAACAGAAATAATGGTAGAATAATTTTCTTCTAACTTAAAGAGAGTCAGGATGCAAAAACATGATGAGAATTTAACCACATACAATTAGAGTTCTCCATCTTGATCATAATCTCCACGTAAAAGTCCAGGTAGCCTTGGACATAGGGTACCTGTCTCACCAATGACATAAATATATGAGTAAAAAGAAAGAAAGAAAGAAAGAAAGAAAGAAAGAAAGAAAGAAAGAAAGAAAGAAAGAAAGAAAGAGAGAGAGAGAGAAAGAAGAAGGAAAGGAAGGAAGGAAGGAAGGAAGGAAGGAAGGAAGGAAGGAAGGAAGGAAGGAAGGAAGGAAGGAAGGAAGGAAAAGACTCCAAATGAAATTTAATCAACTTATAATTAGAGGCAAGGCTACAGTTGACAGAAAAATTTCCATGCAGAAGGTCCTAGTTGAAGTTCACAAATTATTTGATTCACTGAATAGACTGAGGTCAATTTGAAAAATATTTTGAGATTGTGTACTTATGTATGATAAATCCAATATATGTGATATTTATCTATGCACACACCGAGAAACGAGTTTGAGCCTGTGCATTCTAGTTCAGTGCTATTGCTCTAAACCAGCAGAGGTTAGTGATTTCTATAAGTCATTTCACACTTCCTGGTGTCATGCAACTCATATCAGATAACAATGGTCTCTAGCACTGTCTAATTTTTCTAGACCTTCATCAAGGTCTAGAAAATGACTTGAAAATGAATGTCTTCATTTTTCTAGATACCCTTCCCTGGATTTTTTGCTATGCTCCCAGTTTTTCCAGCTTCTAACTCTTATTTACTTTTGCTTATAGACCTAATTTAATCTTCAAAATTGTTCATCTCATTTGTTCTTCCTAACTCAAGTGTATTATCATTGCTAGGACTAGTGCTTGGACTCAGTCTCTGGAACATGGGCTGAGTTAACTCAGCAGGACAGCGTTGCCCCACCCCTGCATATTTAACACAAGAAAAGCTTGAAAATGACTGACTACAACTGAACTCTTAGAATGTTCTGTCTCCCAGGGCTGGTTGTGTATGCTTGAGGCCCTGTGACGTGCTGTATCAGTGTATCCAGATGATTTATATCAATGATAGTATTTTTGGTGAACACCTGCTGTCAGCCTGGAGCTTTAGTAACTGAAGTCACACAGGTACTGTAAAAGTATGTGAAGGTGACTGATCGACCCCACCCCCAGCCAGGCTCAGTTGAACTTCCCTGGTTAGCAACATTACACACTTGTCTGCACACATCATTGCTGGAGGAATTAAGTTTATCCTGTGATACTCCACTGAGAGGGACACTTAGAAGCTTAGGCCTGGTCTCCTCTGGCTTTTGTCCCATGAGCCTTTTCCCTTTGCTGATTTTCTCTGTATTCTTTTGCCATAATCAACTATAACTGTAAATATGAAAGCTTTTGAATCCTGTGAGTCTTTCTAGGGAATTATGAAATTCTAATTATGGAACTCAAAAGTAGTCTTAGGGATGCCTGCTACAGCCTATTTCCCTGATCTAGGTCAGCAAAGGTTTTTCTCATGGCCCCCACCCCGCCGGCCCCAATGAGTAGTGCTTTACCTTCACCCTTGCTCATTTCTCTAACAAAGTACTGAACAGAATACAGTTAGAGCAAAGGTAGGAAAAAATGATTGAGCAGAAAGCATGTTAACAACAGAAAAAAGGAAACCTGTAAGTTATCCTTACACTTCTCCTAATACATCTCATTGCTTTTGCCTCATTATATAACTGAGAAAAAGCTTGTACAGGGAAGGCATTGGTCAACTCTGACATTTTCTTTTGTCTGCCTAAACTTGCATCATATTCTTATTTTTATCCATGATTACTTTGCAGTAATAATTTAACTTCCCTTTTTGTGGAAATAAAATAAGTTAATATAGTCTGTAAAAGTACTTTACAAGGCATAGGTAAAGAGGTCTTATTAGGGAGGCTGTGAAAAATTAAATGAGGACTCTCCCTTGAACCCCAAAATTGTGGATTAGTTGTGGCTAAATTGTTTCTTCAAGAAGTTAGGTGTTGAAATCCTAATTCCCAGTACCTCACAATGTGACTGTATTTTGAGGTAAGGTCTTTAAGGATGTAATTATGTTTAAATGAGGTCATTAAGGTGGGCCTAATACAATCAAACTTGAGTCCTTATAAAAGATTAGGCCACAGAGAGAAGAGAGACCATGTGAGGACATAATGAGAAGGCAGCCATCTACAAGCCAAAAGAGAGAACTCAAGAGGAAACAACTCTGCTGATGTTTTGATCTTGAACTTCTAGTCTCCAGAATTGTCAGAAAATCATTTCTGTTGTTTAGCTGTCCTGACTGTGCTACTTTGTTATGGCATCTCTAGCAAACTGATACACCCTCCAAACTTTAAAACTAAAATTGAAAACTGTACTGATTATCTGATATATTCACTAGTAAGGGTATGATTATCAACCTGATATTAAATATTGCAAAAACAAGTTCTCCCTTAGTAGTTTAGAAAAAAACAAAACAAAACAAAAACAAAACAAAACAAAAAACAAAAACAAAAAAAAACCATACATCTCCTCTAGAGTTTCTTAAAACCCAAATTTCTATATCAGTGTTTCCCAGCCTATAGGCTATATACTGGATGACTAAAGATTGAATACAGTGAACTTATGAAATCATTTGTATAACAAACAACAACTCTAGACAGAGTAAATAATTCTGGTACACACCAATAATCCAAAATTTCAAATGTACGTAGATTATATTCTGATTTCAAAGTTATTTATAAATATTTCCATGTGCATCACAGTAGTGTGTCACTAATTACTTAATTCTAAGAGAAAAGTTGTCAAGTGGGAGTCTATGTGTTTTTCAAGTTATAAAGAAATATACCAAGAGATTTTTATTGCTTCTCATAGTCAAAGACTTAATTATTACTTAACTGAGCAAATACCTGGGTCATTCAATCTAGGAAAGGCAATATAGAATAATTGTTTGTGGCCTCTGAAATTGGCTTCATGTGTTCACTTTTTAACTTCACAACTCACTAGTTGTGTGATATTGGGAAAATTAAATTACCTTCTGCATCTCGATTTTCAAACCTACAAAATGAGAATGATAGCTTTCTCATAGAACTGCTGTGAGAGTTAAAGGAGAAAAAAAGCAAGCCAAGTGCTTGACATAGGTCAAACAAACAAACAAACAAATAAATAAAATTGAAACCACCAAACAAAGTTTGGTCAATCACATTTCTTCTAGCATTAAGCTAACGTTTTCCTATAAGCCCTGTTACTGAAGCCACTCACCCAGTCACTCTTCCCCTCCTAACTGCAGTAAAAGCAGAGCGTGATACAGAAAATGTTCTTGAGACAGTAAAAGAAATGTCACAGTTCCCTAGCAGGAAGCAAATCAACTTAAACCCTGCTAATTTCTCCAAAACAAAGTAATTGGATTTATATCTACAGGATATCTTCTTTCTCTGATGCACTTCAATGACTCTTGTGAAATTCCTGATTTTTTACTGAACCCAAAGCCTTTCATGAAGTCAAAACGTGACAATTCAAAAGCATTTTGGCACTGACTTCAAAATATGTCTGTGACTTTATTCCAACAATGCTTGTGATCGTTTTCTTTTTGAAAAGACAGTGGTAAATATCAAAGAGAAAGAATTAAATCTATAAACCTCTAAAAAAAATCACTGATCTTTTCTATCTTTAAATGAGACATAACACTATTGGGAGCGAGGATAATGTCACCAGGTTAACTGCTTAATTTATGAGAGGACATACACAATTGTATATTGCAAAAAGGCTATGCTAGCTCTAATATTCAGTTAAAACATTGCAAAATGATATGGAAATCAGCCCTTTAAAAACTACTATGCAAATTATTACCCAATCTTTCAGACAAAGAACATTTCTTTGTTAATTCTCACTCTAACATTTCAGCAGGATACTTTACATGACTTAATAAACAGTTACTTATTAACATATTTAATTATTTTCTCTCAATTTACACCAGCATATTTTATTGTTTCTGGCTTTCCCCACTCCCACCAAAATACTTTATAATGAAAAAAAAAATTTACTTTTTCATGGTCTTCTGATATTTACAATTAATGAGTGCAATTATTTGTGAGAGCAATGGGCTGGTAAATTTATAAAACAAGACAGAAGCCCACAAATTGAATAAGATATTTATAGAACATTATTTCAGCTGTGTGGTACAGAACCTTTGAGTGTATAACTAAAAATCTATTGAGTAAAGAGAAAAATCGATATATCCTTTAAAAAAAATAATGCAAACTGACAATGTAGTAAGCATTCTTTTTTTTTCTTGTTTCCTTTTCTTTCTTTTCTTTTCTTTTTTTTTTGGAGGGGGTGGGGCTTTTCATAAGGAGAAAATTGTAACAGTAAAGAAGGTGTTAAGAAAAGTTATCTAAAACTTGAGAATAGGGCCAAGGGACACCTGCATGTTTTTCAGCTTCATCTGGGAGCATTGCCTGATAAGCCCACTCAAAAATAGTTTAATTTTCTAGGGAGAATATATTTTTGTTTGACTTATTATTTTTTATTTATTAAGACCCCAAATACTGTGAAGTTACATACTAACATGAAGATATTTTAGACCCATGGGAAAGATACCCAAAAAGTAATGATTTGCTTGCCCTTTAGGACCTTAACCCATTTTATATCTAATTTAGTAATCTTACATCACCATTTCGTGAGTGCCTACACATCCTTCAGTTCTGTCTCTTTATCATTCTGTTGTTTTCTTCAATATCAAGTTAAATCTTTGACATATGTTCACTTCATATTGGAAAACATATTATAAATATTAACACTGAAAAATATACTTTATTACTCTTATTTGTGTAATAAATACTTGAATTTGAAATGAAAGTATAATTATGCTTTTAAAATTATATTTTATTAAAGAAAACAATAATCACTTGTAAAGTAAGATTGTTCCTATCGCAAATGAAGAAAAGCAATAAAAAGAGAGCAAGAGCCACTTTTATCAAAGGAGTCCTTTGGACCTAAGATATACTATGCTTCTTTGCAACTGTATGTTTTCGAAGCACCAACCATCCTAACCTCTTCTATCTAAAATAGCTTCATTGACTGCAACATTCATCTAAATTTCTCTTTAGATTTTTCTAAATTTCTATTTTCTCCCTATTAAAAGAAAGCTGCTTTGTAACTACTTGGTATAAAATCTTTTCCTCATCCTTCCTCAGATGACAAGTAAGTGGTATAGCTTCAGAATGGACATAAAGAGAAAAAGATGACAAAAGTCCTATCAAGAACTGGTGGGACCGGTCCTTCAGAAACTCAGACCCTTTCCAGGTGCCTTGCAGAAGTGGAGCAAGAGTGTCTGTCTTTTTGAAGGACAACTGAGAAAGCAGTTGAGAAGGTAATCAGGATTATTGTCAGTGGTTCACAGCTCTAGGTAGAGACCTCCAGTCTTCAGTTTCATTTATCACGTGGATGTGAACTGGGTTAAGTGAGAATTTAGCCGCAAAAGAATATTTTTGCCTATAAGATCTCTGTTTCAGTTGGCCTTCTTCCAGCTTTCTGTTAGAGTGCTGAGTCCAGTTTTAGTCACCATTCTTTGGGAAAGGAGACTATTGTATTAACTCATCTACTCATCTAAGGGAGAGAAAATGAGTCTAGGAAAAAATGTTTTTGGAGATATTTTTGGTTTTGATTTTGATTTGTTTTTTGTTTTTTTTGTTTGTTTGTTTGTCTTTTGTTTTTAGCTTATTAGACAGAAGTCTGGGAAATAATATAATTACTGTTACCAAGAAAATAGTAAGGAGTCATTTGAAAAATATTATTATTTTTTACTCTATCAACACAGAAACACTCAATAGCTTACATTGAAAAAGTAATTCTTATAGATTCAAGTCAGAGCTGAAATGGCATTTGACATTTACAGGAAATTAGTCTCACCACACATTTCATCCAAAGAAGAAACAGATTCACAATGTACACTGACTTATACAAGGCCACACAATTGGCAAGAAGATGATAAAATGGTAGCAAATTACAGATAAATACTGAATGTGTATAAATAGAAGAAACCTGAATACTACAGCTCATTTTACCTGCAAAATTTATTTTCTCAACTATCAGGAGTGGCTTCGAGACTAATACTTCAATTGTATTTATTCTACAAAACCAGATCTGGCCTAACACTACCCCTTAATCTTGGTACCAAATGCTTTCAAATTCAACAATTCTGACTAATACTAAAAGAAGAACAAAGTACTTCCAAGGACCATAAATATGATCAGTTTATATTTGATGCCATCACAATATACTAAAAATGTATTTATCATATTTATGTGTCCCATAGTTTTTGGTATGAGGTTCAGTCAAATGTGTATTAAACTAAAATTAATTTCTTTGTTCTACTCTGTGACAGATATTTTGAAGTACTGTAAATTCCTGGACATGTGCATCAACTAGAAGTAATGAATAATAAGTGGCAAGCAAATATTTTATTTTGTGTCTTTAATTAGTTATTGCAAAGTCATAGATTTTCTAAAGTGTAGGATGATAAAAACAAATAGTTTAAATCATTTTAAGATTCATTTTTTAAATTTTATGTTTTCGATGAACATTATGAATAAGAATTGAAAAATTATAGCATGCAATACAGCTAAATAGATGTTTTCAGGAATGATGGCATTTTAATTGAAAAAAAAAAAAAAACAACTCAACCTTCATTCAATTTCACCAAGCCACATGATACCACATCCCTCAAAAGATTTCAGCATTTTTATGCTTTTATATTGCATTTCACTTTTTCAACCCAAGAAATCAGAAACTTGTTTTGAAAACAAACCATTTATTACTTGATATGTGGCAATTTATTACTCCTTAGTTATGTTTTGCAGTCATGTAATAGAAATGGCAGTTAACAGATCATTTCTCTAGCAATCTAGGAATGAATTGTAATACCATTGAAAATAGAATGACAGAAAAATAATTAATGGTTTCTAAAAGTATGTTAGTAAATCTGCACTGGAAATAGAGACATATCTATAACTATATTAGATATATTGTATGTGTTACCCATATTTTTCCCAAAAGACATCTGCCAAGCATGTATAAAGTAATGAGATGTGAAAAGAAGTTTAACTGAGCCAGTGTTCTCGTCTTACATGCATATAATGGCATCCTATGGGTTCCAGAGGGTATGATGGGAAGAAACTATGCCAGGTTAGGGATATTAAAGTATGCATGCCAATAATAGTCCCGGTTAGGTAAGGCTTTCTGTAGATCCTGGCCATCTTGAAGTGACTGTGAAGAAAAAAAGGTAAACCATGATTATCTCCCAAGAGGAGATGGATAATCAGTTCTAGTTCTTACATTTTTTCCTGATCTCTTAAGCGGTAAGTAGTTGCTAAGCAGACAATGTTGAATGGAAAAGGAGGTAGAGAGAGTGATGTATATTTATAGGATGGTTTTAAGGACCTACCTTGTCTTCCAGTGGAGGGTATTAAAGCTACTGAACTGAGTGATCTTTCCAAAAGCACTGAAATGCTTCTTACAATTGAGAAGGAAAAATTATATTCTAAAATATGCTTTAATGACTGTGGCAAAGAGTTTTTCTTTTACCCTGCCCTTTCACAACTTTCTTTTTTCATTTTTGGTAGGAAGAGTGATTTTTAGTGTAAATGTTCCTTGAAATGGTGATACGAGAGCAGTATATATTAGTTAAGGAACTGTTTTTTTGGGGCTGCTTCATCCTGAGACATGGAAAAGATATGTGTCCTCTTTCAGATTTTATGGACCCATATACCACTGAGATCCAATGGAGACCTCTCAAAATGTACCCAGGAATATACTCTAAGGCTTTTGTCTCTCAAATATAGAATAGGTGGTTGTAAACCACTTGACAAAGGAACGTCTTGTGTACAAAGGACAATGTATTTCATTATTCCTGGATCATATAGTAGGATAGAGAATTGCGAGATGTAGGATAAGGTGGTAGGCAGAAATGTGCTAATCAAAGATCTGGACCCTATTCCATAAGTGAAAAGGAAAAGCTAGTTGTTTTTAAGGAGAGTAATAATAGTCTCTTGGTGACTAAATAGAAGCTTATACAGAAGGAGGAAAAGTAATACATGAAATAAAATTAGGGAGCATTTGCAGTAGTTTGGTAAGAGCTTTTAAAGACATGAACAGAGATGTGTAGTTGAATACCAATATGGGAGATACTTAGAAGATTGAGTTAGCAGGAACTGATGTTAGATTAAGAATGGCATAGTGGGTTACAAGGAAGGAAAGAATACTTTCAAGTCTTCTGGAGGAAGTTACTGTCATAAATGGTTGCTAGAATCTGAAATAGAGAATACAGAGGAGGATGAAGAAAAGGGATTGATTTTACTTAAGAGTGAAGAGTCTTAGTGGTCTTCCAGCAAAAATAGATATGCAGATGTAGAGTTTATTTGAAATGCCTTGCCCCAAGGTCAAGAGTGACAAGTTAAAACAATGAAACTAGATGCATAACTAAGGAAAAGTGTGTAAAATTATGGCAGTATTTAGATGTAAACAGAGCCATATAAAACGCAACATCAGAATATCCTCCGAACTAAAAAGGTACCAAGCTGAAAAACATTTCAATATACTAGAGATTGAAGGAATGATATATAATATAAAATCCAAAAATCCAAAACAAAAAACATTCTACTATTAATGTAAGGAATAAGGTAAGGAGGATAAAAGTATTTATGAGTAAGAAAATAAATCAAAGTGTTTTTTACTGTGTACCATTGTCATTAGGACGAAGGTAGTAAAATTAAAATCATAAATGTGAATGAAATACATAATCAAAGACTATTCATCTAAAAAGAGAGCATATGCCAATTTTTGTCTTTGCTTCGCTCTGCTTGATATTCTTCAAGAATAATTGAGGGCACAACCTAAGACATCATTCTCATATATTTTTTGATTAAATCACCTTGAGAAGATTATATGATACTTATTACAACAGGATTAAAGTATGAGTATGACTTTATCATCTTGATAAAAAGTAGAAAATCAAAATTGAAGTATTTCAACACGGATATATATATATGTAAAAATTAATGACTGAATATGCAAAATATTCTGGAAAATCACTTACCACTAGTCTATGTGCTTTTAAATATTGTCTTCACAATGCCATCAGGATTGTTTGTTACACATTTCTTTCTTTTCTTTGCTTTTTTCATTCTTCTGCGTCCTCCAAAGAGATTGTGACTGTTTCCTCCATCATGTTATTTTTCCTCATCAGTGACTTTACCTATTTTGCTTTCAAGAGAAAAAGATTGGAGTTAACAACTACTGAGCTCACTGTGTCACTAATTTCCATAGCTAATACCACATAAATTTTAGAAAATGTATTTTACTTCAGAAATATATTGGATTCATCTTCTCTATCTCCTTTTTACTGATGTTACTTTGGATGCACCCTTTATTTTCTTCACAAAGTTATCCTAACTTTTCTGTCCATATTTCTGTACTCATGAAGTATAAATCATGTGTCTAGGGCATGGTTGCCTATATAATTTTAATAAGACATTATTCCTACTCTTAATAAGTTTATAGTCTAGTGTGTAAAATGGATAAGAATCTTCATTAAATTTGTTTTTCTTGTGTTTTTACTTATGCCATCATCCTAGAGACTCTCCTTATTTACTCTCTGATTATATAAATTAACCTTCAAAATATGACTCTTCTGAGGGTGAAAGGTAGCACTAATAATGATTACTCAGGGAAGTGGACATAAACCAGAACTGGCCTGGGAGACTAGGAGAAGTGTTCATCCTACACAGGACACCTCTTCCATGCTTAGTTACCTCCCCAAAATCTAGTACTAATGATTCCATTTTCCTGTCCAAATATATTCGATGGCTTCTCTTCTAAAATATTTCAATCTAAACTACTGACATAGAGTTGTAGAATGAAGTACTGGGCATTTTCATTTATTTAATTTCTGTCTCTAAATCACATAGAAATAGCTTCAGTAAATAAAAAGAAATATAAATTAAAATGGAATAATAAATTTGAGTCACAGAAACCATAGATGCATATCAGCAGTAGGCATGAGAAGGAAGTTACAGTGGGGAAGGATCATACCTCATAACAGAGCTCTAGGGAGGCCCTGAGCCCAGAGTTGGTAAGTACAGAAAGAAGAGAGGGTTCTGGACCAGAACACATGATTAAAGCACTACTTCAGAAGAGACAGATCAGTTCTTCTATCTGCAGCAAATTTTCTCCAAGGACAAAACCAAAACTCTTCTTGCTAAATGAATGAAGTAGTTATTCTAAAGAAGACAGAACTTTCTAGAACCAAGATAGGTGCCTCAGAGTAACACCTTCCTCATTCAGGAATTTGAGGTGGGCAGACTTGGCACAAGTGTTATAAAAATAAAAGCATGGACCCAGAATTTTTTTCAAATATAGATATGTCATTTATTCAATAGTTGCATGCGGGAAGAAATGAGAGGGATTAACCACAGGCCTCATCTGTTAAACATCAGTTTTAGTGGTTTCCTTTTGTATATATGTGGAAACCAAGATCTCTCTTCTCCTTATCTTCCTTATTTTTCAAGAATTCTTTTGCTGCCCTCTGCTTATCTACAAACTATCATCTAAAACTGACATCATACCTCTGAAAAGCAAATTATTATGCTTTTGAAAACAAGGATAAAAATAAATAAGATAAAATAAACATTTGACGAGAAGTTAAAATATACTTTGTGAAAAAGTAGAATTGGTAAACAAGGTAAAATATACAAAAGAAAGATTTAAATTGTCATTTTGAAAAAGGAATCACAGTATTACATTAGAAGAGCAAAGGAGAGTATGTAATTGATGGACAGACGTGTTGTGGATTGCTTTTTAGTAGGATGATATTTTAACTTTTAAATTTCTGACATAAGTTATTTTCATCATGAAGGATCCAATACTGTAATTATATAAACATTTTAAAGCAAATATCAGTAGCCAGACCTTGCTCAAGTACGCAGTGCGGTATGTCGTCTTCCCAGAAAGATTTTTAGGAAAAAGAGACTCACTTGTCAGGAAACTTATAAAATGAATTATCAAATTTAATCCTTATTATTCAGCATAGTCCTTCATCTATAAACATAAACATAAAGCCAAGAATCAACATAAACAATAAAAAGGAAGAACCAAGGTGAACAGGTGGCCCTCGAGATTGACAAAGCATATTTCTGGGACAAAAAGAAACTAAAATGGCTTTTCATAACAGAGAGATAAAAGGACAGATTCTTATGAAAAGGAGGAATCCAAAAACAAAAGGATGAATCTAAACAAACTAATGTGATGCTCACCTCCTTTCACTATATCCCACCTGCAAAAGAAAAAATCAAAAAACAGGATAGAGTAGAAGAAAATCATAGCATTGAGCATATATGCAACTGTATAACTGTATATAATATATACATATTTGCCAAAGCTGAGAGCACACATAAAGGATTGCACAACCATACCATTGAAAAATGTATTTTAATATTTATCCCAAGAGAAAAATAAAAAAGGGAAATTATTCATAATCCCAAATGTGAAAACACATGAAATATAGTGTATTCAATAAATACTTTTAAAAGATAACTGAGTAAACGATTTCATAAATTTCTGCATCTTAATACAATGTTTTTATGGTTAAAGTCCTTTCTGGCTTTTCTTCATTATCTTTATTTCTAATTATGGGTATGACACATTTTACAATAGTTTCTCTTATTTAAAAACAGATTTCCTCATATTTCTATACAACATTCATTATATACTTCTAAAGTGCAGCATCATATAAATTTTCAAGATTCACTTATTCACACTTATTCAGCCTTACAGAACTGTGTCTTGTAGCATATAACTACATTTCACATAAGTTTAAGGCATCATCCTACTTTAGGCTTTTCTTGAAGGAAATTTCAATGATTATTTTACAACTCCAATCTCATCCCAGGAAACATTCTGTCCCTGCACTATGCAAAGTTAAGTGATGCTAATAACAAAGAGGAAAGTTTGTAATCCCGAATTGCCCAGAGCTTTGTCTTGGTTTTGGAAATTCTAAGTTAAAAAATCAGCACATATTATCAGAATTAATTCCTATCAAAAAAATGCAGGAAATCATATTGATATTTTGATTCAATTAGTTGATGTAAATAGAAAAAAACATAAACAAGAAAGTCATTATAAAAATATCTGACCTATCTGTGATATTCCCAGAAAGAAATATCATATGATTTAGAAGTAAAAAGACTGAAATGTTACCTGCTCCTTTGCATTTGTTTTTTCAATCTTTAATATTACAAGTAGAGATACTGTTTGTTATAAACCATGACTTTTTTCATTTATATTAATCTCTATGTTAATTTATTTAACTCTACTTTTTAGTTACAATAAGGAATTATAAGATTTTAAATTATTTTTACATAATGCTGAACTTAACATTTCAGTTCATGTAATTTTTTTTGCTTAAGTTTTATTTGGGAGAGATTTTTATAAAATAACACATGGATAAAGATCTTTTATGATTTAAATTAATTGACTTTTCTATCTCCAGAATTTCATTTGTAGAGACTGACTACTTCTTGGTATCAAGCTTTTATATGATTTTTAAATTCAAGGTCAGTAAATTAATATTTCAATGTTGTTTAAAATTATTTTTATTTATGTTCAATCTTTATACACTACTTCAATTACAAGTGTATTGATTATTAATAATCTTTATCTTTGCCTGGATTAGAGATTTTTAAAACTTTTTAATAATGTTTTAATATAAAATAGCAAAATTATTCAATAAAAATTTTAAGTTCATAACTACTAGTTTTACAAGATCAATAACAATCATGTGAACATTGTACAGATATGGAAAACCACAAAGTAGTAAGTCCATCCAACTCTATAAACATGAGCTTTTCTCTTTTTTTTTTTTTCATTTCTTTATTTCTTAAATTTAAAAACGTTAGACACCTATACAATCCGTAAAGTGATTGTCACGATTACCCTAGCACCCATCCGGCACTGCACATGACCATTACAGTAATATTGACTATATAATCTATGCTGCACTCTATAAATCCCTGTGACTGGTTTGTAACTACTATTTGCAGTTCTTTATCCTTTCACCTTTTTCACCCATGAGCTTTTCTCAAAGGATGAATCCTCTCTTTTTTAGGACAACATAATACAGATATTAGTATCTATTTTTTATTTATTTTTTATTTATTTATAAATATTTTCTCAGTACATGACTTTCCTTTTTATGCATTTTTATTATACTAAAGAAAGTTTATATTTTAAACGTAGTATTACATTTTGTTTTCATCGTAATACTTTTTACATCTTAAATAAGGATATAATTCTTCACACATATTTTTAATACTTTGTTTCCACTAATTTTCATGAATGTTTAACTGGTTAATTTTGTTGGCATAATTTCAAACTGGTGTCTTTCGTTTTCTAACTGAAGACAAAGTAAACTGAGTGATGTTTTAGCAAAGTTTTAGTGTCAGATGTGTGTGTGTGTGTGTGTGTGTGTGTGTGCATGGTATGTGTGTATTCAAACTCTTTAGAATTATTCTACCTAGATATCAAGCTCAACTTATGTCAAGACTGAGTATGGCAGAATTTGAGTGTGTGTATGTGTATGTGTGCTTTGATTGTCATTAGATGTATGTGAGTTAGTGAAAAAAAGGTAAGATTGGGTGACGAAATTGTGTCTGACAGGCACGGAAACTGCTTCCACAACTACCTAACTTGTCATCCTCCCACTCTCAGCCATCTGCAAACAATCATTTGTTTGTCTGATTTCGACAATGGCAGCAAAATCTACTAAAAGTGAAATCAATAATTATCTCCAGAAATCTAAAGATGGGTGGTCCAAGTCCCAACTGTCCTCTTCTCCAAGACTCCTCAGTACTGCTGACTATACTTGTGACATTTCTTCATTTCTAAGTTAAATAATTGTCATGATGAATCAGAATACATATATTCAACAACTTTACTTTAAACAAAATTGCATGTCAGGAAGTTACTTTCCTATGGGCAGTACTGAGTGCTTCCATCTCATAAATTTAAGCTTGATGTTTTAATTTTATTTATCATTCTGACCATTTAGAACTATCCTCACTATTTATGTGGCATGAGATATATCCTACTCAACAAACATCTATAAATTTTGACCTATGACTACCACTTCTAGAAATATATTTTTAAAAAATAACTGAACAAGTGCAGAGTGATATGCATGATATTTTTCAATGCATTGTTTATATTAGTGAAAAACTGAAAATGATATAAATGTAAAATAGTAGTTGTTAGGTCAAGTAAGTTAAGGAATGAAATGATACATACAGACTAAAAGTGATGACTAAAATTTTTCTTTTGCATGTGTTAGCTTTCATAATACATCATTATGTTAATAAAGGTTACAGATAATATGTAGAAATGAACTATTTTTGTAATATATCACACAGGTATTTCATGCATATATTTTTGATAAATGTATAGAGATTTATTTTTTTTGTTTGTTGGTATAGTAACACAAGTTATTACATTTTCTTTTGGGTATACTATTTTTCTCTATAACTGTAATAAACATACAATATATATTAAAAAGAATGTACTTTACAATACTTTTTTGCCTCTACAATCCATGAATAGGCCAGTGTTCTTTATTACACAATATAATAGAGTTGTCATAGTTAAGCACATTCAAGAGGTTAAAGGACATGCTCATAGTAGATAACGGTTAAGGATAAAAATAAAATGCAAAAACATGAAGAATTTTAGACAAAGATGGCCTAATGATATAATTTTAGTTTAGACTACCAGGAATATCACTTCAACTTTGAGTGATGTCTTATGATGTTTAATGGCCACAGGTCACCAGAAACTTGTATGGAATAATAAAGAAATGCATTTCTAAGGAGTTTTTAGTAGGCATTTAATTTTTCATTCAAATTCATCTGTCTACAATTAGCTATAGGAGCAGAAATTAACCTGTAAGTAATTGCACTTGTAATGGGTTTCTTGAGTAATAACTTTGTTACCTGTTCCGTAAAAAGAACGTACTTCTCTCCAATTGTACGTGCAATTACCTCATTACAAGGTCCATTATTTTCAGCCTCAATTTGGCAGGTGCAAAAGATTTTAGGGTCAAAATGGTGAATGTGTAAAGGGCAAACTCTAAGAATGTACTCATTCTAGTTATCTATTGCTGCTGCAATACAAGCTATACAAACTTAGGAACTTAAACAACTGTTTACTGAATGTTATGACTGTGTGGCTCCGGAATTGGCGGTGAATCAGCTGTTCAATTCTACTCCACAGAGCAATAATGATGGTTACTTGGTTTTACCTAATTTGTGAATGTGTTGACCATGCTTTATTTGCATATCTAGCACTTTGATGAAGATGGCTGAATAGTGTTGACACTCATATAAGACCGTCAACCAAAGCAGTAGTATGGTCAAGGTAGTTGGAATTCCCACCTGGAGGTTTACAAAATCAAGATAAAATTTTCCAGAGAACAAGAATGGAGCTGCATATACGTTTGGTTCAGTTTTGAAGGTCCTTAGCATCATTTTTGTAATGTTTTAGTTGAAGTATTTACAAGCCTTCTCAGATTTAAGAGAAGGATAGCATATCAAAGAATTAGTAGCTATGTCTTAAAACTGGCAAAATAACCTAAGAAAGTTGGGAAATACAGTAGAGGAAATATAATTTATAAGCAAGTGCTAAGTGAGGAACTAAATTCTACTTATTAGAGATTAAATGCCAAAATTAAAAATAGCATAAACTACTTATTATAAATACATGTGCAATATCTTTATCATGTAGAAAATATGGGTGCAGAAATAAAAACTGCAAAGAAGTAAAATATCCTCCTATCTCAAAAGTCGAAGATGCTTTTCTAAGTTTTCGGTTTTTTTTTTAATCATGATAGCTACAATTTATATATCGTAGGCTCTATGTTAGTCATGGTATTAGGTGCTTTGAATCATTATCACATCTTATTCTTGAAACAATGTAATGGAAGTTCATTTTAATCTCCATTTTATCATTTAGAAAACTAACATTTGAAGAAATTAAGTCCCACACCAAAAATCATATAACTTGTTAATGGAAACAACCACAGTGCAACCCCAGGTCATTGGACTACACAACATTTTTTTTAACCATGACATTGTGCTACAATTATTAGCTTAAAATAACTTTTAGGTAAATATATTTTCAAGTTAAGTTTTTAATTTTTTTCAAATATGGTTACCAAAGTGTCAAAGAAAAGTGACTAAAATTATGCTCTGAGTTATAGGAAAGAAAACCCCACATTTTATATGTTCGTTTATGCTAGTATTTTTGTAAAGAAGCTACAAATGTCAAATAATAAAAATTCAGAGATGAAGGGAATATAGAAGCAATCTAGTCAAGTACCCTAATTTTATAGTCTGTATAGTTGCAAAGTCACGAAAAAATTTTGAAATGGTACCTTGTAGGGAATAATACAGAATATTGAAGTTTTCATTAGACATTATGTCTTTTTCCAACTCCACCCAGGAGCTTCCATTTCCTAAAATATTTGTGTCTTTCAAGGTCTCTTTCAGTTTGTCCTCAAAAAAAAAAAAAAACAAAAAAACAAAGATGTTCATCAACAATGTTCCTGAAGAAAGCTATTTTCCAGGGACCCTGATAAAATATCGATCCCTTTTCTTAATACACCCTGAAAATGTTTTGGTTACAAAAGGCTAAATACAGTACTAATTATAAGATATGAGGCATATTCAGAAGTAATTTGAACCAGACATGATAAATCTAAGTGATTTTCCTTAAGAAGGAAAAATTACAGTTTGTCATCTGAAATTGTTGAAAACTAAAACCATTTAACCAGGACAGAAAGATATTCCACAATACACACAGCATGACAAAGCTTTGTTTTTATAGTTCAGAAGAAACCCAAGTTCATCGTGGAATGAAACAGGACCTAAAAACTGGTTTAGAGTTTTCATTCTGCAATATTATTTTTATAAATATTTTATAACTCCAATATTTACATATCTACATCTAATTATGTTATATCTTGATAATATAAGAAATATAATTTCCCAGTTTTTCAGTACACCATTCTAAGCTCTTCCTGGAGTAGTATTTAGTATTTTGTTCCCCAAAGCAGGGATCCTCACATACCCATGTAAGGCCACAAAGTTTCACCTTTAATAAATTCACTGAGTATTCTGAAACTTTTGTTCAATCTGAACCATCACATCATGTAGTATCTTATATATATGAACTATAACATGAGCCATCAGTCCAGTAGAACCATATTATCTATTTGCCTATGGGAGACTCGATTCTCTTTATAGGATCATCTAAAAAGAATCTCTTTCCTCCTAAACTCTTTTCTCATATTCTCTTTTAATAAAACTACTTCTTTCTTTATATATTAGCATTGTCTTTTTACAGATCCTTCAGCAAGCTTTGAACTCACTGAAGGAGGGGCAGAGTCTCCCTCATCTTGTATCCAGCAAGGTACTTGGCATTATGTATTACTATGTATTGCTCATCATAGATTCTCAATAAGTTTCTATTGAGGCAGATAAAAGAGAGAAAGGATCAGAAAAAGAGGAGAAAAAGAAAGTGTAAACATAAAATGAAGAATGAGAAATAAGTTCTAAAATTAGAGCTTATTGATACTAGTTTTAGTATCAAACATAGTTCATGTTATGTATAGGGCTGACAGCAATAAAGTTCTCAGACTGTGAGTACCAGGACAAGTATAATGTCTCTCTTGCTCAGAATGTTTTCCCAAGTTCCTGGAAGATGACATAGTAACAAAATTGAGGAGACCTGAAATCTGCAGTAAGCAAGTTGGAGACTCGGGAGACTCTGGACTGTGTTAGTTCCAGTCCAGAAGCTAACAGGCTCCAGACCCAAGAAGAGCCAATGGTTTAGATTTGATTCCAAAGACAGGAAAAGAAACAACTGTCTCAACTCAGCAGTCAGGTAGAAGGAATTCTCTCTTTCTCTTAGGACGATTAGCCTTTTTTTCTATTCAGGCCTTCAACTGATTAGAAGAGGTCCACCCATATTAGGGAGGGTGATCAGATTTACTGTCTAATTACTCAAGATTAATCTCTTACAAAAACATGCTCATAGAAATACTCAGAATGTGTTACCAAATATCTGGGTACACCATGTCCCAGACAAGTTGACTCAAAATTAACAATCATAAATCTACCTCTCATCAACTTGCCCATATACATCTCCTCAAACCACACTTAGTCTTCAAGTAAATATAATAACAAGGTTATAATTCCACCTAATATAATACAACTATCCTGTGTACAACTGGAAATTCACTAAACTCTTGCCCAGAAAATGAGGTAATTCTTAAATTATATTTACTCTTTTCTTTGATATCGTGTAACTTAAATACTACTATGTGCCATGCACACATGCACGCACACACAAACATGTTCATAACAAAATGAATAGAAAATACTCAAAGTAATCATAGTCTTTTAACTAGTCACATGATCATAGCTGGTAATTATAGTTGCCTTCTTCCAATATCCATTAAATATTTCCTTTGGGTTCAGCAAATACCTCAACTAGTTGTGTTTCTTTACTTGGTGGTGTGTTGCACATCTCAATTCCTGAAGGATCTGCATGATTAGTAGTTCTGTCTCATTTAGGTTATTATAGTTTTTCATTGAACTTAATTACAGGGCATGGTGATTCTAACAAACAACCTAAGGGATCCTGTATACCAGGTGTACTCTTCTTTACCTTAGTTGTGGAGGAGTAGTCCAATTTCCCTTTGGTGATCAGGATCAATCATCCTAGCCAGTACATTAACTCCCTTCTTTGTCTGTTGATTCAGAGACATAAGAAGCTCAAAATGGCTGGGTGGCAGTCTTAACTTCCAGTTCAATGTAACCATTGTTGTGTCTCTTAGTGAAAGCATTGCATATACACAGCTTGGATACAGAAGGAAAAATCTGGATCCAAGTAAATGTCTATTCCACCGAGAACAAACATTGACTCTTCCTTGATGGAAACTCTCTATTGTATCAACCTGGCACCAGCTAATGGTTGACCACCCCATAGAATAATACCATATAGGTCTCAATGCAAGTCTCTGCTACTGGTAGACTGGGTTACTGGGAGAATGTAGCCAGGTTGGCTTTGATGAGTGGAAGTCTATGTTGCTGAGTTCATAAATAACCTCCATCCCTAATGCCATGGCCACTTAGTTCATGAGCCTAAAGTGTACTGACAGAAGTGACTCAGATAAGAGGCTGACAAGTATACATGGAATGAATCATTAAATGTACTTTATTGTTAAAATCTTTCCCTGCTGAGGTCTGGTCAGTGAGCATTCAAATGGAACCCAAATATCTTCACACTTTTTGCCCATTCAGAGAGGCTGATTCACATATCTCTTCCCCAAATTTCCTTGTCATTAATTTTTCAATCATCTTCCTTCCAAGTCCCTGATTATCTAGCCAAACCATTGGCTACAGCCCATGAATCAGTATATAATTATATATTTGGCCAGTTCTCCTTACAAACAAAGTAAACAACCATGTGCCCTGCTCAAAATTCTGCCACTGGGAGAATTTTTCTTCATCCTTTCCAGGGATGTCTCAGAAAGGGACTAGAGTGTTGCAGCTGTCCACTTTTGAAGGGTTCCTGCATATCTTGCAGAACACCTGTAAAATAAGTCTGAGTCTTCTGTTCCTTTGCCAAGTTATCATAGGAAACTCCCTAAGAGACCATAGGTAAATGCTGAGAGGGAGAAGACAGTGTAGCAGGAGTGGGAACAATGGACATTTGGACCACTTGTTCATGTAACTCACTTGTACCTTCGGAGCCTACTAAGGCTTGATCATGTAAATACCACTTCCATTTGATGATAGAATGCTGCTGTGTGCCCAACTTTATGGCTTGGTGGATCAGATAACACCCAGTTCATGATAAACAACTCATAACATGAGAACTGGATGGTTTGTGGTTAAATGTTCAGATGCTAATAAGTCACAGAAGCAGGCCAAGAACTGTTTCTCAAAAGAGAAGTTGTAATCTGCAGAAAATGACAGAGCTTTGCTCTAAAATCGTAAGAACCTGTGCTCCAGTTTGCATATAAGGACCTACTAAAGGCTCCAAACAACATTCCTGTCTGCCACTTTAAGTACTGCTGGATATGCTCGATTATGTGGCCCAAATGGCAGAGCAACTCACAGAGCAGCCTGGACCAATTGCAGAGCCTACTGTTGTTCTGGGCCCCATTAAAACTAGTAGCTTTTCAGGTCACCTTGTAAATAGGCCAGAGAACACACCCAAATAAGGAACATGTTGCCTTCAATATCCAGAGGCCCACTGGATATAAATGGGGCCAGATGAAATAACTTATCTTTCACTTTAGAAGGGGTATTTCGACATGCCACTGGGTAGAAGTCCTCTGAATTATAGTCAAGTTTATTTCCCACCCTCTGACACAGAAATGTCTTACCAATAAGTCTAGAATAGTTGTCATTCTTTGATCGCTAGGTCCAATCAGCATAATGCTGTCAATATAATGGACCAGTGCAATATACTGCATAAAAGGCAAACAGGATTCCCGTGAACTAAATTAGGACATAAGGATGGAAGTCAATATACACTTGAGATAGGACAATGAAGGTATATTCTTGGCCTTTCCAGCTCAAAGCAAACTACTTGTGGTGGTCTTTATCAACAGGGATGAAAAAAATGGCAGTGGTCAGATCAATAATTGCATACCAGATACTAGGGAAGGTGTTAATTTGCTCAAGCAATAAAATCACATTGGATTCAACAACTGCAATTGGAGCCATCCCTTGGTTAAGCTTACAGTAATCTACTGTTATTCTCTAAGATATATCTTTCTTCTGTACAGGACAAATAGGCAGATTGAAAGGGGATATGGTTGGAATCACTTGCCCTTACATCTTCAAAGTTCATCAGGTGACATTAATCTCTATAATAACTCCAGTAATGTTATATTTTTTTGGTTTATGATTTTCCTAGGGAGAGTTAGTTCTAGCGTCTATAGTTTGACCTTTCTTAACATAATAGCCTTCACTCTACAGGTCATGGAACCAATGTTTCAGCTGCTGATTTATGTTTGCTCTGATTATGCATTCCAGAACTGGGGAAATAACCACAGGATGGATTCAGGGACTCATTGAGTTCACTATGAGATGACCTGAGCCAAAACTCCATTGATCACCTGACCTTCATAAGCCCCTACTTTGACTGGTGGACCACAGTGACATGTCAGTGCCATTTCTGAACCAGTGTCCAGTAATCCAAATTCTGATTGTGTCCTCTCCCTGAATGCATAGTTACACTACTAAAAGACTATAGGTCTTTTTGAGGAAGGATGGGAGAACTCTTAACCATAAATTTTAAGCAGTATACTGGGATTTTTCCTCCTGAGGGACTAGTCTCTACTTTTTCAGGTGATTCTGCATCTGTAAACTAGCTAATTGGGGAACTGATTGAGGGGTCATGACTATATCTATGATTCATACAGGCTTTTGTTCACTTACTCTAGAATTTTCCACTTATACAGATCAAGCGAGACTTTAATAGACTTCCTATTTCTCTTCTGGGAACACTATGATTAGCTGGCCAAAGTCATAGGTTTGCAAGAAGAGGATGTTCTGATTACTGCTTTGACGCTGCTGCCCATTATGGTAAACCTTGCCCACCTTGCCTTTGGTCATTGAGTGCCTTCACTTGGCCCCTCCTACCCCAAGAGCTAATTACTCCTATTCCATCTAGATTACTCAATTCGGTGACTACAGTCCCACTGTATGGTCTGGCTTATAGAAAAAGAGTGATCTCAGAGCTTCTCAAGAATGTTGTGGCTCTTTCACACATTTATTTCTCACAGTGGTAAAAGGTATGTCTTCTGGGCTCTTCTAGTGTAGATAAAATAGATCTTAAATGACAAATCCTCTCAAACATTCCTGTTTCCTTAAACCTTTGTTTCTCTTATGCTACTTTAAACCATGATAGATCTAGCATTTCCAACTCACTAATATAGGCCAATTTTTGGCTATGTTTCAGCCAAACGACCAATTTTATGTTTCTTCTACCATGATGGTTCTGTTTTACTTATTTAGAAGTAAACCATGCTATATTAATGTTACTACTCCTCATTGGACCTAACCCTGGGTCTAAGATATTAAAGGCACTTAGTAGATATCTATTGATAGAGAAATTAATGAATGAAGGGTTTATGAGTGTTTTTTTAAAATTTTAAGCAGAGGTACTTATTGTGACCAAGAGTTGAGTTACTGCTTCTATTACTAGAATAGGAATGTGTAGGTGAAGTAACAAAACATAAGATGTGACTAAAATTTGCCAGTTCAAGAAAGGTAGGTGTTTGAGAAAGTTAACTCAGACAGGTTAGATGTGACTGGTTCCTTGGCTGCCATTTGTAGTGGGAAGTGGTGATTTAAGACTTGGATTAAATGGCAGCAAGCTAGAGAAAGGTCAAAATTTAAAAACTGACTTTGTGGTCTGAAGGTAGGAGTAAGATTAGGGACTAGGTTCACTCTGTAATTAACCTCTTGTCTAGAGAAATCAAAGGTAGATGCAGCAAGGAAAATAATACAGAAACAGAAAAAGTCTAGGGCAGCTTATCTCTTTAGCCTTAGAACCCAATCTCTTCTATCTTGAGTGTTATTCAGGAGAAAGAAACAGTCCCTTAGTTTCTGTTTTTCATTTTCTATTTTTTGTTGTTGTATGTTTAATAATTGTATTTTTTTACAAGTTCAGAACAATCAAGTTCAGAACAAAGAAAAGAGGCAATTTTGCCCTTGATAAAGAAAAAAAGTGGTGGGGCATCAGCAGCCCGTTTCTCACGGCACATTTTTTTCTGGGGACGGAGTCTACCAAATGAATGTAGACAACTTTGGGCTCTGTGCTGATTTTCTCCAGGTTGAAACTTTATTGATTTTTGGCTGCAGCAATTAGTCGAATAGGTGGCAGCAGGCACAAAGGATGACAGGAAGGCGAAGGAACAATGTTCATCCTGTGGCCCAGAGTCTGGAGGCATCACAGCTTCAACTCGGAGAGAAAAACCCCCAAGGCAGTCCAAAACTCTTTAGTGGAGAAGAACAAAATGTTTTAAAGCATGTTTTCTCAACCACAACGCTGTTGACATTTTGAGCCCAGTAATTCTTTGTTGTGGGACCTCTCCTGTGCATGATAGGATGTTGAACCATCCCTGGCCTCTACCCAATAGCTCTCCCCCACCCCCAAGTCTTTATAAGCATAAGCTTATGTAGATCGCCAACAGTACCCAGGGGATCAAATCATCTCCTCCACCCCCACCCAACAACTGCTTACGTATTAGAAGAAACACAGAGTATTGGACTCAAAAAGTGATAGGACAATCTATATCCTCAAATAAGAGAAATAAATTTTCAATGTAAAGTTTAGTCAGTCATAAAGTTAACATTAGTAATTCATTCATTCATTCATTCATTTATTCTACCAACTTTTTTGTGTGCTAACTAAATGTCAAACCTGTGTACGGATCTGGAGAGTTTAGTCTGATGAGACGGAGAATAAATAAGGGACAATTTTAAAGCAAAGTACAAACAGGGTATTACAGAACCTCTGTGTTCTGAATAGAAGCAGCTTTCTAATTATTTCACTCTATAAAATCTCTTGAAATATTTCTCCTCAAACATGGCAGTTTTGTTCCAGTAACCCATTAACACTCTATTCTCCTCACACCACAGACACCCTTTTTATTATTTTCTTGGTGTCACAATGGAGTTAAAAATAAATCAGATTCATTCCTTGGCATTAGCAGCATAAGGCCTCGTGTGGTTGCAGCTGGAGCCTCTGGAAACGTGGTCTCCCTGAGAGCAGTAGCAAAGGATCAGCTGACTTTTAGGCAGAATCGTATTTGCAAGTGGCCAACAGGTCGGAATGTAACAACAGCCAGCAGATACTTCACAGGGTTTTCTCAATCGAAGCTGGGACACTTCTGTCATACACACACCATTGTTAAGCGAACAAAGTTCATCTCAGGGGAGGCCCTTTACCCATCGCCATCAGGCCTGTTCTCTAGACTAGTTGAAAGAGGAAGGGAAAGCCATATGGATTAAAAGACAAAGATGAATTTAATGTTTGGGACAAATTGCAAGTTTTCCAGACATTTTTCAAAAATAGATGCACTTGACTGTCCTGCCTCAATCTCTGTTTTTTACTTCGTCCCTCTCATTTAGTACACCTAAGAGATTTTGTTTAAAAGGAACGACCAGGTGACATTCTGACTCCACTTTTTGTGGTATCGTTTTTTCTTTTCTTTTTAGAATGTGGCTGGGGTGAAGGGATTGTGTCTGCATTATGTTCTCATAACCGGTTCGTCACTTATGGAATTGATACAGGGAAGAGGCATGAGAACTACACAAATTGATAAGTTGTATTCAAAACTTGCAATGTGCCGTCAAACCTCAGGAAGATTCCAGAACAAAGGAAGAGTCCTGCTGGAATTGCTAACAAACAATCTAATCATACCATGAAAGGAAAACAGGAAAACAAAGTCTTTAAATTGCACCCTACACAAAATACACCAAACCATTCATTACCTATGGCCAAACCATGGGGAACCTATAGAACAAAGGCTGAGATCACTAGCATGCCTTTCATGCTGCATGCCCACCACTTTCAAGTTGTATACCCATACCATCAAAGAAAAATAGGGAAACAAAGTCTTTAAACTGTCATTCATAGAAACTAAAAATGCCTTATAAATTGAATTCCTGGAACACTCAGTCCCTCTCAATCCCTCTGTCTGTCTCTCTCATTCTCATTTTTCCGTTTTTGAGAGGAGACCATGCCCTGTGTATGGAGCATTGTCCCTTCTCTAATAAACTTCCATTTTGTCTCTAACTCTGGCGTGTGCTTGAATTTTTTCCTGTGCACACTCAAGTGCAGGACTTGAGTCCCTACTCAGGGAGATTCACTCATCCCATATCAGAATGAATTCTAGTATTTTAAAATATAAACATGATTTAAGACAATATTTACTTATTTTTAGTCTTACTTACTTCCCTAAATTTTCAATGTTAGGGAATTCCTCTAAGTTAAAATATTTCAGAATATTAAATTGAATATGATGAATGTTAAACATGTTCAAATGAAGATTTAAAAGATAAATAAATAATTCATTTAGATTAAAATAAGCCATCCACTGTATGAAGCCAATCTCACCAAAATGACTTGGTAAGGACTGTGGATGATTTTGTGGATAGTAGAGTAGCCCTGGGTCGAGAAGGCTAAAATAGAGCTGCTAGTGTTTATAGGCATTTTTATTTTTTGAAAATGCACGCTAATTTTATAATTGACAACTATTTTCAAAGAAGAAGCAGTTCTTATATAAGACTGCTCCAGACCCATAATCATTATGAAAACAAAACAAAACAAAAAACAAAACAAAACAAAACAAAAAAACGTTGACCAAGGTAAAGATAAATGTTTACTTCTGAAGTACAAAGTAGAACTTAGACATTTTTAACTTATTTTTAAATGATGTTTCTACCTCCGCTTCTAGTAAAATAAATCTTTTTTTATTGCAAATAAAATGGCATAAATGTAATTTACTTTCCTGACATTTATGTGTTTGTTTTCGTTCCCCATTTAACTTTATAGGAACCACAAAACTGAATTACTTAGAAAACCACGCCTGTGTTTAAAACTGTTTTCTGTGTAATTGTATATTTTACTGATATGAGATCATCATTAATAATAATATTAGTAGATGTAGACCAACATTTATATTTAGCAAAGTTTGAATATCTGAGACAGAGCTATCTCAGAGCTTGTGTAGGTCTGAACCACAGACATCCAATAGTTTTACAGTATAACATTGTATCATTGGCTGACTGGCCAGGGAATGATGGCTACATATGTGGATCCTTATTAAAAGTTTTTAAAAAGATGTGTTATATATGATAAACATTATATATTACAGACCGAAGAACAAAAGAGACTATGGATTACAACTTCCAGAGGAAAATTGTTCTTCGATTTAAATTATTTAAACAAATCATCTAATGTAGTTTAACGTAAACTACTCTGTGAAAATTATTTATTAAATGCCTACACTATCGTGTCCGAATTTAAAAAATAAAAATAAAAATGCAAATCAAACAGCATATGGTATTGAGAAAGTAGAACATCTTTCCAAAAAGCTTATATTATTGAAAGATTAGCTCCGTCTACTTTAGACTATAGACTGGGCCTAGTAAAGGTTATGTACATGCATGAGTGTGCACACCCACCCACGCGCACACACACACACACACACACACACACGCACACACACTCAGCAAGCATGCATGGAAGGAAAAGAATTATAGTTGTTTAACAGAAAGAAATTTTCTGATGGGTCATTTTTGTTGTGGAACTTTCAGTGCACAACTGGGATGAAATAGAGAAGACGAAGCAAGAGCTAAATTGCTATATGAAATAAAATGGAAAGTAGAGATTTTCTGAAGAGAAATGCGAATGAAGGAGGGAGGCATTTAGAAAGAATTTTGAGTAATAGAGGCATATCATAATAGGGAGTAAATATAGTGTAGGCAGAAAATCTGCCCATTTTTCATCAGGTGTTGAGTACGTACCATGTGCTAAGCACAACTTTCAACACTTAGCAGAACTGAACAAAATATATAATGTTTCTTATCACTTACTGATGAGAAAGTCTGAGAGTTGGTTATTAAGTTATAGGTCTCCTATGAAAGGGTCTCCTCTGTAGAATATCTGCTTAGACACCTCTCCTCCTTGATATGGTTTCTCTCATGCTCAGAATCTCTTCTTTCCTGTTATTCTGTACTGGTCTGTTGCTTTCAGAGCCAGTCTTTAGTAACATTTAACCATGTTAGTTTTGTGAGTAATATCTTGGGAAAAAAATAATAAGTGCACTAGGCTATAGTTTTAGATCTCACAAGGAAGTATAAAAGGAAGAAGACAAATTAGAATTTGAAAAAAGATTTAGTGAAAATAGAAAATCATAGCAAAGATGATCATGAGAATTTAAGCCCTAGTTACAGAAATATTGGGAAAAACAATGACATTTTGTCAGTAAGTAAAATCGAATATGAGCATTTTTTTTTTTCAAAGGGGCAAATGCTTCAGGTGATATCTGGGTTCAAATACCTCAAAGGGTTGTAGTTAAGATGAAATAATAAAGTATAATAAAGCAGCTTTGTAGGTCACCAAAAAAGGCAAAGTCTCTTCCACTGTATCTTTTCTCAAGTAACTGGTAATGGGCCACAATGATGATGAAAACCCAGAGGTAATAGTCCTAATGTCTCAAAGTGAATGGATTTGAGTATCTACTTGTAACTAGTTCTGCCATAATAATGCAGATATAACATAAGTGTTCACAAGAGTATTACGGGAAAAAAAAAAAGCTTATATGAGATTTTTAGAGAAAAGACTATCACTTAACATTTCTATTAAATATTTTTCAGTCTGTAGTCTCATAATTGCAGTTCTCGAGAGCATACAAAATTAAAGCTTTCATAAGCCTTGATAAGGACAAGTGTGATAGATATGTCTGGGGGATCTTGCACAGATGTACACATCTAATTGTGCAATGTGACTAGAATGCACACAGCTCACTAATAATAATGATAACTCTGGAAATAACAAGTGGCAAGTTTTAAAATATGTCCAACGTGCTTCATTTGGTGATCAAGTTTGGAGGAAGCCACCCTTCACTTTAAGGTTAAATAATATATACAATTCATCATGAAAATTATCATAGAGACTATGTCCTAAGAAATTTCCTAATGTTGATGTATAAACTCATCACACACACATGCATACATGCGAACATAATATGTAAAACAAACTCTAATGTATAAAATTTAGAATATTTAGGTATACTGAATGGGTGGGGACTTTCATATAAAACATTTGTCCTCTCTCTGATTTGGGGTTTAGAATTTTGCCTAGAGAAATAAAACAAAACAGAAATCCTAAAATCAGAACAAAATGGATTATGAAAAGCTAAAAAGAGATCTTCTATTTCTGAGGTGATTATTTGACAGACAGTAGAAGAAAAATGAAAGCAGAGTGAGTGTGAATCCAGAGTAATATTCACAAAGGTTGAAATAAGGTCTTTCCTAAGACTGTATTGATTATATTATTTTTTGAAAAAAGAAATTATGTTCAATATCCTCAGTGGGTTATTATTAGTGAAAATTAAAGTAACAAAATTTCAATGAGCATAGGTTTATATATTTATAC
This sequence comes from Rousettus aegyptiacus, assembly GCF_014176215.1. Classification (NCBI taxonomy): domain Eukaryota; kingdom Metazoa; phylum Chordata; class Mammalia; order Chiroptera; family Pteropodidae; genus Rousettus; species Rousettus aegyptiacus. The sequence continues at coordinate 159,389,960 of NW_023416306.1, forward strand.
TATCTGTTTAGATTTAAGCTTTCATATTAACTATCGTTTTTGTATGTTTTAATTAAGATGTAGGCCACATCATCAAGTATTTATTAATAGTCGCTGAAAAAATAATGTTCAAATATCTCCTAAAAGATGGTCTTTTGGGACTGAAATTAGTCTATATATCAAGAAATACTTGAATTGTATTTTTTTCAAGGACTTTAAAATGATTTAAATATATTGGAATTTTAAAATACATTTAGATATTTAAAAATTAAAATTGATCTCTAAGGGTAGTTAGATCTGAAAGTAGCCACAAGACAGCTATCCTATATGTATATCATCTACAAGACTCTCTTAATATTTAATGACTGGAAAAATATGTAGTCCATGATGAACACTTGATATGTATTTGTTAAAATAAATATTGAATCTCTGTGTTTGTACTAGGAAACTGAGGCTTGGAAGCTTAAATAACTTATCTTAGGGATTCAAACCCATTTCTTTCTGATTCCAAATTTAGATCTTATAACCACAGACAATTTGGGTTAGCAGGGTTGCTACTTCAGATCACAAATAATCTATAAATGCAAGATTGTTTTTCCTTCTATGTCTGAGCATCCTGGATTTAACAGATGGATGAATCTCTAGATTTGCCTTAGTTGGTTTAGTCTGCTGAAAGCCTACACATGTGCCATTCTTAATAAAAAGAGTACAAATGATAAATATTTGCATATTTTCATCTAAATAATGTGACTCACTTGTTAAATATTCACTAAACCAATAGTCTTAGAAACTGCCTATTAATTCTTCAGACATTTTATAATTTAAGAAATAAGAATTAGGCAAACTACTTAAATTCTTATTTTGTCTGATATAAAAATAAAATAAATGCAGGTTTAAGTTTTGGCATTGAAAATATTGGTATCCTCTAAAACTCTGTAAAGTTAGTTTTACATTTTTGCAAATGTACTTATTAGAGATTGTGTCTGCAGGGCTCCAAGACCAACCCTCAGAATCAATGGTTTGCTAGAAAAACTCAAAGAAAAGTTGTTATACTTACAGATATAGTTTATTGCAGCAAAAAAAAAAAAAAGGGATACGGATTAAAACCAGCAAAGTTAAAAGATGGGTAGGGCTTAGTCCAGGGGAGACCAGGCTTACAGGAGCTTCTAGTTGTCTCTCCCAGAAGGGTCATATAAATAATCCCTAATTCTTCCAGCAATGATATAAGACAACATACATGAAGTATTACCAACCAAAGAAGCCACATTAGCCTTTGTGTTCAGAGTTTTCAGTGGGGTTGATCACACAGATGTGACTATGCATGTGATTGATATTAATCTCAGTGGTCAGCCCCTCCAGACTTCAAACTGATACCACGTGGCCCAAGGCCCCCACCCTAAATCACATAGTGTAAACGAAGGGACATAACCCAAGATCTCAGGTAAAATAAAGATACTCTTATCATGCAGGGCTTAAAGGTTATCTCGAGGAGTCAGCAGGGCCAGACTTTTCAAAGGAATGTGCAAGGTTTGGACGCTCAATCCTGCTAATTCTTTACTGCAAAAGGATAGAGCAGTAGGTGAAGCAAAACTGACCGCTGTTAATCTTATATATGATGTTTACAATTATATCCAAATTTAATATATGTTGACAGCAATATGCACATTATCTAAATCACTGACTTCCCTCCCTGTCACACCTTCCTTTATTTCTACATATTTCTCACTGAAGTCTGATATTCCTTCTATGTGTGGTTGGGAGAACTGGGATGTGGCTCCCAGGTAAATGGAACACAGTTGGACAAAAAGCATTCTGGGAGAAGATGATGAGTTGGAGGTGTCAGCACCAAACAAGACAAGAAGATACAGATGGAAAATTGAAATGCAATTTCAGAACTCACGACTAAAAACTGATCTTCGAATAATCTGCATAAAAATGACAACTGAAGTTTAAAGATACATAAAAATGGATTATCTGGAAGAGAAAAGGGGTTAGAAATTATTGCTGTTAGTTTCCTTTTGTGTATTTCTTATTTAATTTATTTGAGTTAGACTTCAAGACTGAAATCTCTCCAACTGCTGTTCCAGTAAATGCTGGCCTTTTGTGGAAACGTGCTGCTGTCTGCTGCCCTCACAGGCTTGAACCTGCCCTCATTTGAGCACTTAACTTCCCTCCACCTTGTTTGTATTCAGTTGGGGACTGCTTCTATAACTCTAAATATATTTATCTTAATTATAAATGGACAAATCCATAGTGCTGAGATATAATATATATTGCATCTGTATACATGTATATATACATGTATATGAAAACTTATGCTCTTGATCATTTATCTTCAGCAATAATGTTCATTTTAATTTCTCAGCTATATGCGTGATGTAGTATCTTATTCAGGTTTCCAAATGTTGGTTTCCTAGATCAGTTTTGTAAAACACAATTGTATCAGTGACTTAATAACTACAATTATGGAGAAGTCACTTGTGGTAGGCACTAATTTAAGAGCATAACCATTTCTCACACAGAGCTAAGAAGACTGTTGTGAAGTAGGTAATATCGATTGCCTTTTTTGCATGTGAGGAAACTGAACTTTAGATAAATTCAGCTAATAGCTGAAGTCCCAATCTTGTCAGAGGCTGAAATAGAACTCAAACCCAGGTTTTCTGATTCCAAGGTCCTTACTGCCAGGATTGATGCTGTATTCAGCACTGTTCCTCAGACCACGGCCTCCAGCAAAGAATTTCACTGCCCTCCTGCAGGATGATGCAGATGTTGATGCCTCTACTGCAAGAACAATGCATCAGAAAACAGGCCGGTGCGACCATACGTGCTTGGTTTGCCTCAGTAAGATCAAAAGTCTGTGAGATAATGCAGTTCTGATTCTTCATCTTAAGCCGTTTGCTTACTCTAATAATGTCAGCAGATGATGTTTTGTGTGCTCGTTGATGCATGCCAGTGTTTACCATAATATTATATGTTTTTGCATAATTTTTCCCTCATGGAGTGGATTATTACAATTTCATCTTATAAGGCCTCAGGCACAAGCATTGTCACATGGTCAAGTATAATGCGTGCCTACCAAGGCCATATGGGACACAGAGTGGGGAATGAGGCTAGCATGATGAGTCCCTAGAGAGGAGCCTGGCCTCCCCAACCTCATGGCAGGACAGGAAAAACAAGGTTTGTACTCCTTGTAAAACGCTTATATTGGGGTACTTTCTTGAAAAATAATGAAAAATAAACACATGGTTAAAAAAGTCTCAGAAAAGTAAAGGAATAAAACTCTTAGATGGTTAGAGGTGGGAGGCCATCAGAAGCCTGAGCATGGTAGGGCACCTGCCCCTTGCTCCTCAGCCACCTCCCTTCTTGTTCCTTCCAGTGGGTCTCCCGAAGCCCCACAGGTAGGTCCATGAGAGAAGGTGCCAGGCCTAGTCAGGGGCCCTGGAAGGCCAGATAGAGTTCAGGTTGGAACAGAACAAAGAGACCCACTGGCTGGCCCACTGGTCTCGGTTCAAGTTTGAGCCCAGTAAGAGTTCAAGGTCTTCAATCTATTCAGGTTCAGTTCCCACAGGCACCAAGACTTGGTTAGAGACTGGCAGTCACAGGGAAGCTAATGGGTTTTGAGGTGTGCAAGCTGCTCAAAGTACTTCAGAAAGGAGAGCCAGGTGGTGGCTTCCAGTTGCCAGGGATCTTTACAGCGTCTTAGGCAGCAGTGGCTGGCAGTTGTAGGGGGACTCCATCTCTTAGCCCTGCTCCACTCCAAAGATGATGTTTTTCAGGGGTGTTCTTGGGCAAGGCATTTGCCCAAAGGTAGATTTCGCAGAGATCGATTCCGAAATTCCACACATCAGACTTGGTGGAGAATTTCTTTTCTCTCGGGGCCTCGTGGGCTGTTCACTTGACCTGCAGTTTGCCCGTGTCCCGGTGCTGCAGGCCTCCTTGATGACACCGAAGTCGCTGACCTTGGGCACGTTGTCCTCAGATACCAGCACGGTGCATGAAGCCAGGTCTGGGTGCACGAAGTTCTTGCCCTTCAGGTATTCCATGGCCTTGCAGACATCGAGTGAAAACCCACCATGCTCCCCTTGGTCGTATTCTCCTCCATGTCACCCCTAGAAGCTGTATCAGCTTGCTGTGGCGAAGTTGTGCTGTGACCGAGGCTTCAGCCAGAAAGGCCTGGGCAGTAGCGTCATCCTTAGTGCACTTGAGAGCTTTCCTTTCCCTCAGTGACCCACCAGCATCACCTCTCCAAATTCCCTCCTCCCGAAGGCCTGCAGCAGTTTCGGGTCCTTCATGCCCAACGCCCCGCCGCCGCAGAAGCACTCCACCTGCGCCTCCACTGTGGCCTCCCTGGCTTTTGGCTTCGTGAAGAGAGTACAGAGTGCCCCGTCTGTGTCTGGGGTGTAGAGCTCCACCAGCAGCACGAGGGTCGCGAAGTGCACCTCCCTCCGCGAGGATGCTGCGCGTGCTGGCCTGGCACAGGATGCCGCAGTGGTCCACCCTCCCGTCGCAGCGTACACACAGCCTACAGTCCTCAGGGCGTTGGTGCTCTCCCGCCCCGGGAACAGGCCTGTCTGCTGCGCGCTGCAAGGTGCTCCCAACCAGGGGCGCGCGCTCCCGCTGGGCCTGTTCCTGCTGCTGCTGCTGGTGCTGCTCCCCACTGAGGGTGCCACCTCCTACGGTAACCGCTTCCAGTCTGCGCGGGGCGGGCCAGCACCCTGCCCCTGGGCCACCACCCTGGAGATGGCCCTGGTGGTTTTATAAGTCTTTTCCCACTGTTTTCTGTTGATCTCTTTTATATATTTAAACTGAATGCTGGGACCCTACTGAGGTTTCATAGGAGTTTTTTCCTCCCTCCCTCTTTCACTCCCTCCCTTCCTCCTTTCCCTCCCCTTCCCTTCCTCCCTTCCTTCGTGTGTGTGTGTGTGCGCGCGCGCGCGCGTGCTCATGGATTGTTTGTTTTTGTTTCTGTTTTAAAAGAGAATTGAATTCATTATACCTCTGGGGTCCTTACTGGATAACCTGGCCTGTGCCTAGCCCTGGCTGAAATTTCCCTCCTCCTGGCCCGGGTCCACTTTGTGGAGGACAGTCCTCGCGAAGGAAGCTTCCTCTTGTAGGTTGGTCACATGGCGGGGAAGCAAGGAGATTGCTGGTCACACTCCTGTGTCTATGATGCCACGACAAAGAGAAAATCTGGTGGAGCAGATTTCTGAGGGGTGGGGAGAGCACCATAAAAAGTTAGTTTCAGAAAAATTACATATTACATACCAGTTACATATTTTCCTATTAGTCAAGTTTTCACTATGGAAATATATGCTTGAAGGTATGATATATATACACACACACACACATATATACATATACATATATATATAAATTTATACACATGCGCATGCGCGCGCGCGCGCGCGCACACACACACACACACACACACACACACACAATCCGAGTATGAAACTAAATTGAATATCATCAAATATTTTAAAGTAAAATACAAGAAAATCTTAGTTATAAATATTTGGAAAGGTTGCCACATAAATTCTGTACTTGATCTTTAGATGTCTTGAAATGTAATTAATACATCAGAGTTATGCACTAAAATAGATATATTTCACCTATTGGCAGGGAATTTGAGATTTAAGCTAATTCTTATAATAGAATTATTAGTACTTCTTTTCTTAATAATGGTTATTATTAAGATGGCAAAATTTCACTCCCCCCAACAAAAAAAGATTGCTGCAATTTTAAATGTGATGATTTAAATTTATTTATTGTTATGGTCTTATTAATTTATTCAGTAAAATTTTACTGACCCTTTATTATTATCGGCCAAACTGAATGCTTGGTTAAGAAAATAAAATACTTCATACAAGAGATAATTTCTGATTTCATAGAGGCAATAGAAAATTCAAGAAGACATACAGGTTCCCAGGAAATCTCAGGTTAAATATGATGACTATTGAGAATGTAAACAATGTCTTAAAGTAGTTCAAAGAAGAGGCATCAAAATCCGCATTTTCTTTCCAGCTTTACTGAAGTATCATTGACACATAAAATGCATAGATATTTAATCTGTACAGTGTGATGATTTAATGTAGGTGTACATTGTAAAATAATTACCACAATCAACCTAATTAACACATTCATCACCTCACCTAGTTACCTTTTGTGTTAGCGTGTGTGTTGAGAATACTTAAGATGTACTCGCTTAGCAAATTTTACATATAGATTACAGCATTATTAATTGTAGTCACCATAACAATACATTAGAGTCTCGGATCTTATTCATCTTATTACTGCAAGTTTGACCAAGTTATTTTAAGTGGCCATTTAAGTTGTTGTTATATATTCTCAAAAAATATACAAAAATACCTTGTATCTAATTTGCATCTGTTCACATTTAGAACTTATGTTTTTGTCCCCCAGGATTGTATCAAAAAGAGAAAAGTTAACATTTTGCATGAGTCACATCTAATATAGTAAGGTAGACCTCTTTCTTTTATACTTCCCCCAAAGCCAAAGAAGTGAAAGGCGATAAGCTAGGATGAAAATTACAGACAGGTATATTGTGAGGAGAATTTCTCATTCATTTCTATATCAGCAAACCCTCATTTTCCCCCCAAATCTTTTTGATCTGCCATTTAGCAAGAATCCAATTACTGAGCATGAGTTTACTGCCTCATAAATAACATCCTCTTAGCTTTCCAATCACACCGTTCCTATTCCGTATTTTGTCAGCAAAAATCCTGTTTTTAAAAATAATACTTTGGCCATCTGCTTACCCATATGTGCTACACATCACTGAATGTTAGATTCTCTGCAAATTTTATAGATGGAGGTACCACAAACTTTGAATGTGTTTTCTCTCATAATTAGCATTTTATAACCACATTAAATTGATCACAGGTAAACTGTTTCATTTTGGTTTGTTATTTTGATTGTAATCAGACTACTTGCTGGAAAGTAATTTTGTAGCCAATATATTTTAGTTATAAAGAGTTTTCTTTCCTCTTTTATAGCAAAGACATTATTTTAAAGGTCACACTTGTCAGACCCATAAACTAACTCCCAGACTTGCAATGTAAGGCATCTCTCGAAGGATCTATCAGTGTTTACACTGGGGTGAAGAATGTTATCTTAGCAGCTCCATCAATTTCAGTGACTGATGATGTAATCTGCAATCTCTACATTTGGCTCCTCCCAAACGAAAGGGAAAACTTTTGGTCAAATATTTGTTTTTCAGTTTTCATGTTCTCCTAAGTCATATATACAGGTATTTTTTGACAAATTCCTCTTCCCCAAAAAAACAAGATAAACTGCAAATAGATGTATAGTGAGATCTGAAATTACTATATTCCTTCAACTAAAAAACTGTTCCATTTATGAATGAATTAGGGAAATTTTAAATCCCTTGGCAACCTGCCAGACTTGGACTGCGGTACCTTTGTAATGCAATCATGAGAAATAAAACTTTCAATTCTCATTAATAACTTATGTTTTCATAGTTAAAATGTAAGTTGAATAATTACACAGGAAATGTGCAAGAAAAATGTTATAGTCCGCAATTATTGATGCAGTTTTTTCAGCTATCATTCAGTTATAATAAGTAAAATTCTCTTTGTTTTATGTTTTGACCCATGAGAGTATTTCATGAATGTCAGCTTCTAGTTATCTATTAGCAAGACAATTTTTTTCCCCTTCTTTCCAAAGCTTTGTTGTTGTTGTTGTTGTTGTTGTTGTCACTGCTGCCTTTTTCCTGGAGATTTATTTAAATTTTATCCTAACAAAATTGGAAACTGTGTGATGTGTGTATTTTTCATTTGATTTCTTACCTTGAGCTACCTTAGATATACTATCCTAACCCCTTACCTGGCACGTATAGGTAAGAAAATGTTCAAAGTTTTCAGATTTCATTAAAAACCTTCATGGCACATTTGCTTTGTATTAAGTACTCAGGGTTTCTCCTTCATTTTAAAATTGTCTTCCATGAATTCTTAATTATCATTTCTGGTCATTAATACAATTTAAGTGATGACCTTTTACATATCTCCCCAGTTTTTCATGATTTCAATGTTTTTTATTGGGATGGTTGTTTATAGTTTTTATTAGTCATATTTCCTGAAAAGTAGGAACAAGTAACTGAGTAGGGTTACTCTTGAGAGTATTTCGTTATAAGATTATAATATATTCATTCTTGACATATTTTCCCAAGTAAATTAATAAGAGGTTCTTACTATGTACAACCTCTCTCAAATGTGAATTTTAAAGGACAGCCTAATGGAAAGGCTTATATAACTTATCTTTAGCTATAGTAGTTGCTGAGAATTCTTAATAATTCTGATCATAGCTAGATTGTAATAAATTAAGACTCTTAGATCTTGAAAGTATTTCAATGCTACATATAGAGAAACAGTAGTTGTACTGTCATGAGATTTCTCTGTGGTTATACATCTAGCTAATGACAGTGAATAAACTCTAATTCAGGACTTTTCACTTCCATTTATCATTCCTTTCATTACTACTAACTTAAATATTGTTTGCTTAAACATCACATAAGCACCGTACTATGTACTTTGCAAACATTATCTTATTTAATCTTGAAAACAGAATAGTAGCTCTGAAGCAGCAACTGTTTTATTCTTATTTTGCGGATAGGAAATTGAGTCTTGGAGAAGTTAATATATGTCTTTCTAAAGTTTATATGAGAGAGAGTAACATGAATAGTTTTAATATCTATTGCTAGATTCTCCAAAAGTGTGAGTGTGTGTGTGTGTGTGTGTGTGTGTGTGTGTGTGTGTGTGTGTTTTAATGGCTATATTTACAGTCTGTCCTATTACATGCCCAAAGGCTCTTAAGAACCACATAATTAAAAAGTCAGTTTGTGGTGATGAGGTTTAGACTTACAAAAAGAGTCTTAAGGAAGTTGGGTTTATTCTAATTAAGTAAACTACCAGGGTGCTAAATGAAATTCTGTGCTTGGCAAACTCTCTTTGCTTTTGTATGGAGTTATATTTGTGGAGGAAATATTCTGAGGATAAATGTTAAAAGCCCTTGTGACACCTAGACCCTCTCCAGAATTATTTTCTGAAAACACTCCACAGTTTGGCAGCTGCTTTGCAACCTAGGAGTGCATTTTAATTGGCATCACATAACTTTATGACTGTGAAGGATTTATTCCTCTCTCCACAAAATCCCTCCCCCTTTTTAGTCCATTAGCTGAAATGTTTGAGTTAATATCACAGGCATTTCTCATTATAAACTCTTCAGGGCCATAGTGTAATGAAATGTCCAGTTTACCTTCAGAAAAAAAAAAAAAAAAGAAACAGTGAGTATTAGGCTTTGCCAAAAAATAAAAATTTTATTAATTTTTAAATTTTATTTTTTCTTTCATGTTTTTGATTTTGGTCTCTGCCTAGTGTTACTCACCTAATATGAGACAGTATTCATTTTGATAGTGATACTCTGTCAGTACCAACCTATCAATAAAAATTTCAAAGAAATGTTCTCTGTATCATTGTCTCCTTGATTTATCTAAATAGTCCAGACAATTTGAGGCTTTCAGATAATTTTAAGCATCCCCACTTATTTACCTGAAAGAGTAGCTCACATAATTAGCAACATACTTTTTTTTCTTAAGTCTAATTATCTCTTCCATTGCTCCATGTCTTAATCTTTAATGAAGTACAAAACGTGACGTGGAAGAATAGTGACTATAAACCTGGGTTTTGAAGTCACATGTATCTGAATTCGAATTTCACCTCTGCTTTATGGCTCCATGTCTTGGAAAAATTACTTGTCCTTTTTTACATTCAATTCCTTTATCAGTTTAGGATAAGAATATTAAAAGTGAATGAAGAAATATAAATAAAAAGCTTAGCAGAGTGCTTGTCAGATACTTTTTATGTAGTAAATTAACAGTAAGCTATTAAAATAAAATAACATGATAACTGAGTTAATAATACTATAAGCCATGAGCTGACAAGAAATGAGCTTTAGAGAAATTGTCCCAATTTTAAGGAACTGAGAAAAGAATCAGAGATTTGTGTGGTATTTTGGATCTGATATTTGGCTATTAATTAATAATTAAAGAAACTTACAAGTGAAAGAAAATTTTAAGAAGGCCTATAGTTAATTAGTAGTTTCAGATAGATAAAAATGTTATTTTAAACCTTTAAAATATATTATTTTATAAATGCAAAGAAGGCATTACATTTCATTCAGATTTTGTGAAAAATTTTAATGCATTTTTATTAAATCATTTGATACCCAAGTAAATTTGAAGACAGGAAAAATTATGGTGCTTCTTTTTTGTTGTTGGTATATAAGTTAATTCAGAAACAAAATAAACTAAACCAATGTTTAATGGAAATCTTGTAGACCTTTGCTGATTTAGTTTAATGGTAGAACACTACATTTCTTAAATTCAAGATAAACTGTAAAACTTTTTCTCTCTGTAATTATATTATTTCTGATACTTATTGTATTAATTGGGCAGAATCTAATCCCTTGATAGAGTAGACCAGTTCTAAATATGATACAAAATTTTGGAGTAATAGAACCTGAATTAAAGGTATATGTACCCTAGGAAATTCTTTGGGCATTATATTCCATTTCTTTCTAACAAATCTCTGATAAAAGGTAAACTGCATAAAACAAAATATTATATTAAATGAAAATTATCCTGGTAATAAAAAACTTTTTCTCAATGGTTTTGATTTGTTAATCTAGCTATTTTAAATGACATTACTATATAATTTATATACATATATAAAATTATATGTATGTGTGTGTATACTTACACACACCAAAATGCACAAATAACATAGATAGATTAATCACAACTGTACATTATATTATAACCAATAACTGAAAAATATAGCAATTTTATTATGTAAAATTATTTAAATGTTTTTCAAGAAAACTCTGATTAAAAGAAAATAAATTAGCCACTTTAGTCTATATTATAATATTATGGGAAAAGACACTAAGAAAACTTTTTAGTTTTATTAGATTTTCCACCAGTTCTTCCCATTACAGTGTAACACAGAATGTGTTGGTTACCTTTTATATGCCTCAAAATATGAAGATAAATTAAGAAATAAAATATGGTTTCTATCATTTAGATATTCACTGTCTGGATAGAACGGATGACATATATGCGATCTTAAGCTTTCCTTGTAAACATTAAATGATGAGAAAGAAATTGTGCTGTGCACATGGATTACCTGCATTGGAGAGGATCTGGACAATGTTAGAAAAGATGGGATTAATAAAGGAGGCTATAGGAAAAAAAAGAATAGTTGGATTGGGAAGATACATCCGTCTTTGAATGAAATAAAAAATAAATAAATAAAGTAAGTAAGTAAGTAAGAAAGCGTAGGGGATGGAAAGCCAGGGGAATGGAAACAGTTTTTTTTAAAAGTTATGTTAGAGGAAGAAATGACTATAACCTAATTTTGGAACAGCCAAATTAAAGGTATTGCCTAATTAAGGGTATTATGTGAATGAAGAGTAAAGAAAAACATACAGAGTGAATATTGAGAGGGGAACTACAAGATGAGACTATGTGCTGCGGTTACCACCAGCATCCTCTGCATGTGCTATGCTGTTACCAGGCAGATTCCAGGGCCCGATCCACGAGCTACTGCACCATGTTCTAACAGGCTCATTCATCCTTTACTATTAACACTGCTTGGGTATTCTTTATTTTAAATTTTGAGATCTTTAGTATGAAACATTCCAAAGGCCAGTCTAATTTACGCTTCAAGTGGTTTAAATATGTAGTAATGGTTACAATATTCATTTGGCTATACGTTTACAGTAGGACAAATAAACCTTAAATTATACTGATAGATGAGTTAACATTAAAGGAAAATATACCACTATATTCTGTACTCATAATCTGTAACAAGAATTATAGTGATTTTTGTACAATGTTGTGTAAAATAAATATTAAGAAACTAACATGTACCTAAAAGACTATGACTATTATGGCCAAAGCCTCCTGCCTTTATATATCTAATTTTTCAGGAACTCCTGAATCAATCGCTGTTGCTACTGCATGGTTACAAAAAGAAAGATGTTTGGAAGATCTTGTATTGACAAATAAAAGCACAGATTTTTGTGAGAATGAATAATTTACATTATAATACGGGAATCCATAAGTAGAAAGCATAGACCTGGTTCTGTTAGAAATTACTAATAGCATATTAGAGACATAAACAAATACAATTATTATAAGAAGTTCATCTGAGATCACACTTTATATACCAAAGAAAACCTTTGAAGTCCTAAATTATCTCTCTCTGCATGCATCATATTAACCTCAGATCTCATATCCTATGTAAGAATCAAAGATCAGTTTTGTTTTGGTATACATGTTAGTATATTAGATAATTAATATCCACAAGGGCTGTTATGTACATGTTAGATATTATGTTTTTTTCCTCTGAATCACTTCTATCTCTTTTTTATATTTTCCATATTCGGTCTCTTCATACTTTATTATAAATATTTTCCTTTGACCCTTCTTTTCGAGCAATAAGTCTATCTTCAGCTGTGTCGCATGTTTTTAAAATAATTCATTTATTTCTAAATTTTATTTACTCTATATTTCAGTTCTAGTTATTCTATTTCATTATTTTTTATAGATTTCAGTTCTTGGCTAAAGTTTTTAATTTTTTCACTTCCTTAATCTAAATGAGGGTACTTGTTTAATGTCTTTTTATATAATGGTGTGTGTAATTTATTTTCCTCCCCTTTTTTGAAACTTGATCTTTTCTCCTGCCTTTTGGTTATTATGTTTTTATCTAATAAAGAAAAGTTATTTTAAAGCCTGAGAGTATAAATAATTTTATTTAAAAAAAAATTCAAAGCTAGTTCTTAGCCCTTGTAATTCTACCATTTTCTGGTTAACTCTTACTTTCAGAGTATAATCTCCTGGAATTCTAACTCCTGGGGTGTAATCCTTTGGAATCCTAATCTAATTCATGAGACTTTTACTAGGCTTTCCAAATCTAGGACCCTGGATTCTGATTGTTGTACAACTAACCCCACAAAGTTGTCAAAAGTAATGTGTAGCCTTTCAGCCTCTTAGTCATCTCTTCTGGAAATGGCAGATGTCCTTAGGATAAAAGCCTATCTCTGATGCTGGCTTCAATTTTTCAGGTTTTTTTTTTGGTGGGGGGGAGGACAGTGTCTAGCAATTATTTGTACACCATAATTCATTTGTGGTTTATTAGCTCTGCGATATCTTTGTCTTGTTAAAAAAAAAATTTTTCCAGAAGCAGATAAAAGTATTTTGGTTTTCTCACTATTACAATTTCTAGATCTAGCACAATTAAAATAATCAACATTTATTACATGCTTAATATGGCATAAGCAGTGTTCTGATTTATTTCTAGCTAAACAATTGTGAAATAATTTAATTTCTTTTATTTCTATTTTAACCTACATGGAAACTGAGGATTAGAAAGTTTAAATAACTTGCTTACAGTTGCATAGCTAGCAAGTGGTACAGTCAAAATTTAAACCTGGGTTCTGACGCTAGAAACCAAAATATTAAGTACTGCAGTATAAATTAAGAGCATAGTGGTTTGCAACGATGTCTCTTGAATAAACTAATTTGTTTTAATTTTATGCTTTTATTCTAAGGATGTTTAAAAATATTCTAAACTCTTGTGTTTTTACATTGTGAGACAATGTAAAGTAAGTTTCAGTCAAGTTCTTAAAAATCTTTGGCATTTATCTTGAACAGGTGTCAAAATTATATGTATTTTTATTGTTATTGGAGTAGGAATTTAGGAATTTTTACTAATTCATAAGCAAAATCTTGGATTGAACCATTAATAATATTTATTTCCTTATCATTTTGTACATTGTGTTAAATTTAAATATAGCCAAAAAAATTTCACTTAATTAAAGCTTTCTGTTAGTTGTTTTTTGATTTTACAAAACTGCTGTGATTATGTGCTTATCATTGCTAAAGGACCTTGTGTTTGTAAAACCATAAGATTACTGTTGCTAATTAACACTTATTGACTGTCCATAGGTTATGTTTGACTATAATAATAAATATTTTCTTGACTTGGAGGTATATTCTTTTATATTTAAGATTGTATTTGACACAAAGGAAAATAATATCTGTAAATACAAAGTGCGTTGGGCATTAAAATACTTATTTCATCACATTACACATTACATCACATCACATGTACAAAGATTAAAAAACTAAACCACAGGGCCTGGTTAGTACTTGGATGGGAGACCACCTAGGAAGACCAGGTGCTGTGGGTGTAAAAAATAAAAAAAAATAATAAGGGATTGTAAACCGACAAGGTCCTTACATTCTGTGAGGTCAGCCAAGGGTTGCCTTACCTAAAAAAAAAAAAAAAAAAAAGACCAAGCCACCATCACGAGTACATTTTATTTTCTATCATCTATCTATCTATCTATCTATCTATCTATCTATCTATCTATCTATCATCTATCATCTACCTATCTATCATCTATCTATCTATCTATTATCTATCTCTATCATCTATCTGTAACCTATTTATGTATGTGTGGAAAAAGCCAAGAACCTCTTCACTTGAAATATTCTAATTAGTCTTGGTCTTTACAACAATTTATATGTAATTTTATGCTTATATATAACTGACACATTTATTTTGTTTCTGTTTTATATTTTTTGCTTTATATCATTTTCTATAAAATTTAATCAAAATAATTATGGAACTTTTATAATGTTCCATTTCGACATACTGTGTTTATGTACAGTATATGTTTATTATTTTTACAGTTGCAGTGCAATTCATCAAAGAGATGTATAATTTACCTATTTTCTTTATTAGAATATATATCAAGTATTTCTAAATTTTACAATTATAGTTAGTATATTGGAAACAATTTTTACATTTTTAAGGTTACTTACCTAAGATAAGTTATAATATATGTAATTACTAAATGAAAAGTTAAGACAATTTTGATAGTTATGAACAAGGAATGATATGACTTTCTAAAGTTTGCAAGTCAAAAAGCAGCAATAGTTTTACTGCCTTCTGGCTACTCATGGGTGTTCTCACACTTCAGCATTTTTTATTTTTCTTTTTTATTATCATATGGAAACTATTTATAATAGTCATTTTTATGAGCATTTTTAAAAATAATACATAGGATGTTTATGTATTGCCATGGAATAAGTTTAGAACACCAAATATTGCAGAAATAAATCCTCTCTAATAATCTAATGAGTTCTTCTAATTCTAAAGTAAAAACTTGCCATTTCATGGCCATTTCATTTACAGAGATGTGAATAACTAGCAGAATTAGAAGTTAAACAAAGAGAATTAATTTGATCCCAACTGGTGAATGACATGGTGATGTCTGATGTCTGATGCTGATCTCTGACCATGGAGCCCCATAAAATTTCATCCTCAGCTCTCCCAACTGACTAATAATTATAGTGGATGCCTCCACTTTTCATGGCTTTTCCTTGGTAACAAATTGGTACGTCTATGCCTGATTTATTTCGATTTCCTTGTCAGTTATATGTCATTCCAAAGAGGCCTTACATCACCCAGGGTTCTTATTTCAAGTGGCTATAATAAGGCGATCATGAATCTGTGGGTTCAGAACAGAGGTATAAAACAAGAGGTGAAGTTCAATAAGTCCACGTCAGATTTTAACAGGTGCCAGAATTCTTCCCAGGTTTAGCAAAGTTGATGCATTAACTCTTGTGGTCTTGCTTCTGATTTCGGAAAAATATTTTTTCCCTGGCATATACCAGTTTTCGTTATAAATAAAAAAATTATAAGGTGGCTCAGTTACTCTTTTTCTTTAGGTCACAATACTAATAAAAGTGTTTTATCTAACATCATTAGAGCTTCCAGAGGAACAAACTCTTTGAATGGTGCTTCACTTACCTGAATCCTAACAGCTTCTTTCCTGATGGTAGAGGAGGAGACCTTGGTGACTGGGGTGGGGTACATTAAAGATTATGCTGACATTAATTTACTTTGAACTAATCAAATCCAGGTGGCCCCAAATTTTTGCTCGGGCCCCAAAGTCATCAAAAGTATGTCCCCAGCACTCACTTTGATGGTAGAATTTAGAGCTGATCCATTCCAGGATACATTCTCTTTGGAACTTAGCCCCCAGAATAAATTGTCTGTAGTTACCTTAAAAAAGTACACATTAAAAAAATATGACTCTGCACATGTCACTGACACCAAAATATCTATAAATCAATATCTAGTGAAATCATGGCCAAATAATTTTTACCTCTGTGTCTCATTTTTCACATGGCTAGATGTCTAGGCTAAAATATATTTCTTTCATAAACTCTTTTCTTCCATATACTAAAGATTAATCATTTTGATACTATTTAGACATTTATAAAGTGTAAGGACAAGTGAAATTTGCATTTCTATATGAAGCTGTTAGCCATGTACTTTAATCAAGGATCTGTTAAAAATTTTATTTTAAAAAAGAGCTCTTGTCTACGACCATGCCACCCTAAATAAGTCTGATCTCAGAAGCTAAGCAGGGTCAGGCCTGGTTAGTACTTGGAAGAGAGACCACCTAGGAAAACTAGGTGATGTAGGTGTAAAAAATAAAAAATAAGGGATTGTAAATTGACAAGGTCCTTGAAATCTGTGAGGTCAAGCAAGGGTTGCTTCACATAAAATAATAAAATAAAATAATAAAATAAAATAAAATAATAAAATAAAATAATAAAATAATAAAATAAAATAAATAAAATAAAAAAGAGCTCTTAAGAGAAATCAGCATTGTCTTTTCAGAACACTGCTTGATGATTGCACGACACTAAGCATATTAGAATACAACCTGCAACAGTGAATGAATGACAATTGAGATGAAAGATTTTGATGTGCCAGATATGACATATATCTCATTTCAACAACAAAAGAAAGATGATTCAAATATTGTTTATCTGAGTAGTTAGTCCCGAATGGGAATAATTTATGTCTGAAAATGCTTCAGAGTTGTAAGGTAGTAAATAACGAGAGTGTTAATGATGGAGGGGAGGGGAATGCATGTTGGAGATTATTGTAAATATGTATTTTAGTTAAACATGTTATTGAAATGCTCACAGTGGTCTCTACCCAGGATAAAGTCGCAGTGTCTTTTCATAATAAGGTAAAGAATTTTCAATAAAATTCCATAGAATCAAATTGAAGTAATCTTTCCTTTTCCAAGTCACCTTCTAGAGCCAAAAAGGATGGAGCAAAAAAAGCAAAAAGACCTCTCATAGTGGAAGAGATGTCCAATTTAATGGTTACCAATATTGTATCTATGCCCTGATGTTGAGTTCCTGTTACAGAAGGGAATAGAGTGACTTAAGAAATGTCATGAGAGAAGCAGCCAACCCAGCTACAAGAGAATAAAAGGAGGAGGCCTTAATCTGACATCTGTATAATGAAAAGGAGTTAATTGGAACAAATTAACTCTGGTGTGTCCATAAGGGACATTTCTGTACTCTTATTGCTTAGGCATCATCTTATGTAACCCACCTGGTTTCTAGCTTTGGCAATGATATTTTATGAAGTAGATAGCTATTCAAATTAGTTTTAGTTATAAAGGCATTAATATATTCATTGATTTGTCTTCCTTACTCCTCTGATATAGTAATCCTACCCCCAAATTAATAAGATACAGAAATATAGAAGGCCTGTAGCTTGAGTAAAGAGATGTAGCTAAAACTAATATAGTACATTAGATTTTAAGTGATTTATGCATTCCCGAGAATTTTGTTTTGCTTTGGTTTTGTTTAATAGTGTGAGTCAAATACTCGGTCTTTTTAAAACTCTGAAAAATTGCGTTATTTATTCTCCTCTTTCCCTATCTCTAATGTTGCGGCTAGGCTTTTTATGGCATGGGGAGAAAAGTGATAGAAAACTAAAGTGATATTTACTATTAGAAGCCTAAAATGATCATCTTTGTAAATAACTTCCTCTCATTACCTATTGAGAACTATTTTCATGGTGATGGGGAAGGATTACTTCCAGGTCAGAAATTTCATCCATGGTGCTTTCACAGTGGTAGCACTGATTAAATAACTTGAAAATTTTTACAATATCCCACTGTAAGAGAATCAGAGCCCAGAGAAAACTTCAGTTCATTCATTGTATTGCAAAGTTATTGGATTCTTTTACATACATTTTTTACTCAAACAAATTTAAGCAATAATGTTAGTGCTTAACTTATGGAATTGTTTTGTGGATTAAACATGATAATGAATGGAAGGTGGTGATCACGATGTCTGGCAAAGTCTGAGTGTCCATAAGGCTAGCCATTGCTTTTATGGATGCGCTAAAAGTATAACCCCAGGTTGTGGTTGATGTTTCTGTTTCAATGAGAATATCTTGATTCAGAGTAAAAATATACAGAATGGAAGAAGAAGCAGGAGAAAAAAATTGAATGGCCTAATGCTTTTGAGAATTGCAAACCATCATTAGGTAATGATGGTGTAGGTGAAGCAGGTTATAATATATTTGAACTCATTCCAGCAGTGGTGACCCTTTCTCGAGCCCAGATGTTTAAATGACTGCTCAATGGGGATGTTTGGGATTATAAATATGCCCCATCTGCTGCTACCGTCTGCCTGCTTTTGAAAGGTGGAAAATCCCGCACTGCACTCAGCATCGGGAGCAGTCCCCATTCCAATCCATAGGAAAATTAAAAGGTGACCAGAGAACTTTGTCATGGCAAACCTTTCAGCATTTGCCTAAAGGTAATAAATGAAGGTCAAGGCAATCACTTTGTTAATGTGTTATTGGATAGGAGTGCTATGGGAAATATTTTGTGATTTAATTAAGAAATACATCAAACTAGATAATCATAAAAAATGAGAGTACACTCAAATTTTCAACTTTAGAAACCTAAAGACATGTTTTCAACACTGCCTGGGACACATAATTCTTTTCATCAAATAGGCTCTTAGTCGAAAGTATTTTAATACCTTGGAATAATAAAATCTTATGCCTTAAATATCTAATACTAAGAGCAGTATTATTAATAGCCATGATGCATTTAGGTTAGGCAGTTCCTCTGCTTTCCATTATTCTGTATTTTAGCACCCCAATTTTTTGGGTTATTTTCTTCATACACTTTCGCACTTTGTAATTATTATGTATCTGTTTACTTATCATCAGCTTTCTGCTTCATTAGATAATATTCTCCAGGAGAGGATGGACTTTATTTTTCTCATCTCTTTTTACTAAGTACCCAGCAAAATGACTGATGTACAGTTGACAGACACACAATACAATAAATAGTGTAAAATATGTTAAAATTAATAAAGATTATTTATGTTGTATAAAATTATACCAGATACAGTAAACTAATATCGTCCAGATTTTCAGATACTTTAATTCCCTCTTTAGTTACTTCTTGAACAAAACACCATGTCATATGTATGTACAAATAAACCCAGAAGGCAACAGAGAAGTAGGCTTCATGAAAAGTATACTTCAGACCTTGATTTGTGTTGTGTTCTCTTAATTTAAGGAGATTATACATGGAAGCAATTCTGTTAACATCGAGAAGAATCACCATAAATAGAAAGAGACATGATGATAGGTAGATCTTGCCGGTGAATGCCCTGTAACAGTGGCCAGATGTGGATATAAAGAACCAAAATCTCAATCTCGTTAATCAGTTACAAGCTTGATCTCGAGCAAGCCGCTTGGTCTCAATTAAATACACACACTCTCACTTGTTACTTAAGATAAAATCTGGCATGTGATTTTCATGAGCATCATATGACGTATGAAAGCAATTTGTAAACTGTGCAGAAGGAACCCAATACAGACGGGATTGGTACCCTCAATTGTTAGGCTAGCTAAAAGACCTTTGATGACCTGATGTTCAGAAAGATAGGAATGGTTCGACGGAGAAAACAGAAAAGTCAAAATATTAGGTTTGACTGAAGGAAAGGGCTGAAATAATATAATACAGGAAGCCACAAATCAGAATAGAAATCTAGCTACTTACATTATAACTACTACTTCATTTTACTTATAAAACGAGGTGCAGTTTCAACTAATATGTCTCTAATATTGGTGTTTCTCATATCAGTTTAATTAAAAGACAATTTATTTTTAGACTAATTATGTAATTGTACTGTCTCTTTGTTCTCCATCAATATCTACTATTTGTGCTTTTGAAACACAAATATGCATAAGAATCACCTGAAGAGTTGATTGCAATGCATATTACTGGGTTCCATTTCTAGAGATTCTGTTTCAGTGGGGTTTCAATCTTTGCACTTTTAACAAGCTCTGAGATGATACTGATGATGCTGTCCTGCTGCAACACTGTTTAATTTTTTTACCATGCATATATGCAAAAATGTATTTTAGAATGTGTGGGATACAATTCGGTTTTCTCAGGTATCAATCCCTGAGGCAGAGAATTGCTAAAGGAATCTTAACAGACGGACAGTATTCTTACAAATGACACTTTTTAGGGAATGAGAGAAACAGAACTGGGAAGAGCAAGAATATTGAACTGTGGTAAGGATGCACCATAGGACATAGGAATTCTTCAGCTGCTGTGGGTCTTCCAAGTTATTACTATTCCAGGAAGAAGGTCAGGACTTTTTACCTTCACATCAACCAGTAATTTGATATAGGCATATCCTAGGAAGGGAGTATAATATTGGATAAAGTGATAGCCTTCTGAAAAGCTATAGAAGAATTCGGTGAAGGGGTTCAGCTTTGAACCCTCAAAAATCAACATTTCTAGTAGCTTAGGACAGTAGTGATTTGCACTGAGAGAAGATCCTCTGAGTGTATGACCCAATCCAGTAAAGATTGTTTATTTGTTATTTTGAATTAGTTACATCTCTCTGGGATCCAGGTACTGAAGTTTATACTTCGGTTGTAGATTACTTGGATAAAAACATATATTACTTCCAGTCTAAAACCTCTAAAATACAGAGTCAGCAAAAGTAAACCAGAACCTCATAAAAGTATGTACCCCATCTTGCAATATTTTTGTTGTTTCCTGCTTTCTAATGAACTGAAAAATCTTGTATCAGCACTATAGTTTCAAAGCTGTCAGTATAAAAATTGTGAAATGAAAAATGGTGAGGATAAAATGTTCCTTGAACTATTTCTCCTTTTCCTAAAAGCAATATAGTAATTGATTTGGCCTGGAATTATTACATTTGCCCTAACCTACCCCACTAATCCATTTAATACATTAATTAGCTATGAATCAAATAGAATGATTTAGACAATTAATTTGGGTGAAATACTTAGACTTGTCAAATTATTTCATTAAAGTATACTATATTATTTTATTGGTGTGAGAATAGACAATATGGGTTATCTGGCTCTATTCTTTTATTTTATAGATTAATAAACTGAGGTTTTGAGAATTATTGTCATTCATTCTTCCAACTAGTATTTATTGAGCCTCTGTACAGTACCAGGCATCTGGCTAAATGTAAAAGGTAAAATAGAGACGAAAAGTGACCTTATCGCTTATTCATGCATCTAAAGTTATGAGGGAGGTCTGACGAAAAAGAAAATAACAAAACCATGTAAATGAAGAAGAAATAATTTAATGACATGGTGGAATTAATAATCACACTATGATCAAAAGGACAAAAACAGGGCTCCACTTGAGTAGGAGTTTGGGAAATTCTAAGATCTGTACAAGAAACAAGGAAATCCACCAATGAGTGGTCAGGAAAGCATTTCAGGCAGAGAAGAGCTTAGTGTTTTTTTTTTTTTTTTTTTAAAAATAACACAGTTCTTCGAATTAGGCAGAGAGTTTAATGTTATGCATTAAAATTTGGAGTTTAGATTTAAATGTTATTGTAATTATGAAGGAAAGTTTTTAAGATGCTGTAACTGGAATTGGTTAAGAAAATAATGATGTGGCCCATCGAAATCAAAACTTTCTGGAAGCTGAATATCCAGGAAATTGAGATTGCTATGAATTAGGAGTGGGTGTTGAAGGTCAGGTACAAGGGTTATTTTAGCTATAGGTGCCAAGGCAAGAGTGATGACTCAGTTCATGATGATCACTGTCAAAACACATAATGCAGAAAAATCAGTTTTGAGATAGGGTTGGCAGGGCTTAGAGATGAGCTAAAAAGAATTAAAGATGGGCAAAAAAGAGGAGGTTTAGAGGAAAAGAGTTTGTGAGGGTGAGGTTTAGATATTAAGAGCTTGGTTTGAACACACCAAATTTGAAATGTAATTTATCCAGGCGAAGGCCAGAAAGAGGCAATTCGGTATACAAGTCTAATGTATCAAGTGGAAATACAACATCTTATGGTCCTCACCGTGAAAACCTGACCTTAGCAAAGAAATCTTAGCTAACCAAGATTAATCAAGAAGAGCTTTATTGAGGTATCTTTGACAAATAAAAATTCTATAGTCTATTTAAGGTGAGATAATTACCACAATAAAGATAGTAGCATACTCTGTTTTTATTTTATCTATTTTTTTCTTTTGTAGTCTCTACTCTGCTCAGTACCACTATTAGATCTTAAAATATTTGTTTTATAGATGCTATGTTCTTCTCATTCTATATTTTTTTCTCTGCAGTCTCAGGGCTTCATAGTTTCTCCATGGTCCATCATTTATAAATTCATTTCTCTGCCCCAAACATTTTCTCTGAGTTTATAACTCATATATTCAATTGCTTACTTGTCAAAATATCTTAGAAATTTCAAGTGCAAATTAAGCCCAACATATCCAAAAGCAAAGTTAATGATCTTCACTGCAAACCTATGAATGACACCCTATGAATGTATGCAATATACAATCTTTTAAGATCCCTTTATCTGTGAATGTACTCAGCAAGAACCAAAGTTTAATCTTGACCTTTACCTCTTTTCTCCATATTCAGTTAGTTATTGGGTTTTGCCCCTGTATTATATATTTTCATAACTTCCATGCCTATCTTACATAAAACTTAAAAGATTTAATAACAAATTATATATTTATTTGATGATATAATTAATATTAAGCTCCACTACTATAGCACCATATTGCCCACAGTTAATATACAATAGATGCTAATAGGTACTTTTTCCATGAGTTAATAAAGCATATAAGTAAAACAAAAATATTTATTGAAAAATGTCTCAAAATTTTTTAAGCTTATGTAAACCTTCTTGAGATTATCATCTATTCATAACCATAGCTAGATAGTTCCAGTGATTTTTTGTTGTTGGAAATGCAGTTACATTTACTTTGAATGAGCATTAATGAACAAATATTCTGTTTAATGAATGCATTTCTACTCCAATTATGTGGGGGAAATAAACAAATTAGATTAAAAAACTCACTTATTTCAAATATTTAGATATAGCAACAGATATAGGCACAGAGGACATTGTTTAATAAATTGCGGACAACTGATAAATGTTTTTGGAAAGGTACATAAATACTCAAATATTTAAAAACATAAAACCCACCTATTTCAAGTTGACGACTTGTATGCCAAGTGATAAAGTAAGAAAATCTATTAAATGGGATAACTAGCAGATTCTTAATCGATATTCTGTAAATGTACTCCTCAATAATAATAAGGCAGCATTTACCAAGTAATTGCATTCTAGTGTTGTATGTGATTTGCCATAACAAGTTTTTAGCTTATTGAAGTTTTATTTAGGTGGTTCTGATAAAATTAGTTCTGAATCCATCTAGGTAATATCAGCTATTGGAACACATTGCTTCTTAGTCTACTTGAAACTTTTCACTTCCATTTAGTTCAATGACTCATAAGCAGAAACCAATTTATAGATTTTTATATTTTCAATAAAAGTATAGCCACATGCAAAAAAAATGTTATTATTTAAATATAAGTGCAACTAATGTTCACAGCAGCATTATTCACGGTGCCAGGACATGGAAGCAATCAAAGTTTCCTATAAAAGATGACTGGATAAAGAAGATGAGGTACATATATATAATGGAAGATTATTCAACTATAAGATGAAATACTGCCATATACGATGACATGGATAGACATTGATATAATCATGCTAAGTGAAATAAGCCAGACAGAAAAAGTTGAAAACCACATGATATCATTTATACATGTAATATAAATCTAAAATCAACTAACAAACATAGGTTCATGGACATGGACAGTGGACTAGTGGTTATAAGAGGGAAAGGGGAAGGAGAGAGATAGATAGGGATAAAAAGAGTCAAATATGTGGCCACAGAAAGAAATCTAACTCCAGGCGGTGAACACACAATGTAATATATATGACTTACTGTTCACTTGTACACTTGAAACTTGGATTTTGTTAATCAATGTCACCCCAATTTAAAAAAAGAGACAGGTGTAAATGTCTGCTTAACTCTTTGCATGAATATCAGAAGGTCCTTTTATATCTTTAGTCTTTATTGAGAAGAAAATGTTTGCATATAAATCACCATTTAGCTAGAAATAAGTTTGACTTTCAATATGAAAAGAAGTTGTAATTTACTGAGAAGACACTTTATAAACAATTTTTTTTCTCAAATTTCCTAACAGTGCCCAATTTTCAGCATGATATATATCTAATCTCTCTCTATATGTACATATCTATATTGATGTCAATATCTCTATTTATATCTATTTTATAAACAAATAATGCATTTTTACTGACATGAGATTTAAAATGTAATTCTAATTCCAGCAAAAGTACAAAGGTCGATTATAATTAAACCCCATCCAAGAGTATAATTGGATTTAAAGCAACCAAGCAACAAAAAATACTGCAATATTAGAACAAAAAAAAATTCTGCATTTCTCCAAGAGAGCAAATTCTCTAAAAATATTTTATTTAAAGGTATTATGATCACAGTGGACACAAGTGATGTAATTAAGTGGCTCTTTATGTAAGTATATGTAATAAACCAGCATGACAAATAACTGTATCTGAATAACAAATACCCAGAGCTGGCTTTCAATCAGCAGCCTGATCTTTTTCTAGCTCTCTGCAATTAACAGAATATATTTCTGAGCTGGGAGTCATGAGACCACTGTTCAGAATTGGAAGTGCAACTGTGACCATGAATGTTGCTTATTTAATAAACAAATCAAGTTTCCTACTTCAGTCTTATTAACAACCAGGGGTAGACATCTAGTCTTTAAAGGCTGGCATGATATTCTTAGTAGCAAATTGAAAAAAACAAGTACTCCAGTTTGTTAACCTTCAAGGTCTTTAAAAGCTGTAGTTATGTATATAATCAAATGAATATTTTGACAACTATACTAACAATTCGGTTTTGCTTTTATATTAAAAATAAATGTGTGGCAAGATGATATACAGCCTGGCATGAAATAATTTGCCCATGGGAAATAAAACCTATGAAATGTATGAGGATTAGTCTCATTCTGTTTTCTACCAAATTAACATATGCTACAATAAGGCCAGGAGAAATAACCAAACCTGCAACCTATAGTGTCTCCTACTAGTTGGATTTCCAATTTTGTGTGACTTTGGATACATTACTAAAGCCTTTAGGCTTCTGTTTTTATCATTACCACATACAAATAGGGGTCAAAACCATCCTATATCCATTTATTAAAAGACTTTCAGATTAATGTGGTCAGCTACTATATCTGATTTATTCTTTAGCACTTTACAATTGCAATGCACATTGCAGCAGTCAAACAACTGTTTTCCTTACGGTCAAAAGCATTTCTGACCCCTCCTCACCCTACTACCCTGTGGTCTATTTCATATATCAACATGCATTTAAAAGCTCTGATAGTGTAACATCTCCAGGGACAGAAATAGACCGAATACATTGTATTGCAATCTGAGATGTGAATCTGTAATTAGAACTGATGTGGATAGTAAGGCAATTGGGAATGAGGCATCTATGCAATAATGAGGAGAATTCCCAAGAGAAAAGGCAAAGAGATTAAATTAATAGAAAAAATGTCATCTGTGGAGAATTTATCTGTACTGGCTATTTGTGTGTGTGTGTGTCTGTGTGTGTATTTGTATGCAAATACGGCGTATATAATACGTTTATATAGATGCATACTTGCATAATATTTTTGAACATTAGAACAGAGGAAAAAGATGTACAAAGTACAATAGCAGAAAATTATCCAGAGCTTGACACATACATCTGCAAATCAACAGTTTCACCAGACTCAAGGAAATTTAAACAGATAAACTCTTAAACAGCAGTTCTATGAGATTTTTGAGTTCCAAGGAAAAGGAAAACTCTTTGTCCTGATTATTTCAGTTCTGAAAATTAACCTGAGGAAGTATTCAAGAATATGTACAGAAATTTCTATATGCATATGGTTTTCATCATAGAATTTGTATAATCATTAAAATAAGTAACCAAAAGAGGCACAGTTGAAAAGATAAATAAATCGACTTGAAATACTATTTAAAAACATGACATCCACACATATACATGGCACACATACCACTCAACACTTTTCTACAGAAAGTATTTACCATATGTCTGAAAAGAAGTATTAATAATCAGAGTGCTAATAATTAGTTCTATCAGAAAATGGAATTGTCAATTTTTTCTTTCTATCTGTGTATAGTTTGTGTTTTAAAATAGATATATATGTTGCCCTGATGATTTCAAAACGACATTTCAGGTGGTGAAATATTTGATACAAATATTTGGATCACAATGAAACTCTATTTCTACTTCAAATAAAAATGAGTTGCATGTATGTTAAAGAACTGGTTAAAAATTAATGCTAGACAGCAGGATGAAGATGGGAAAATTAAATAAAACATAAAAATAAACATACTTTATGTCTGAAAGAGAAAAAAGTTTGCCTAAAAAAATTAAAATGAAAAAAAATTGTTGGATGAACTCTCTCCTATACTGTTGGTGCAAATATTAGCAGTTCTGGAAAGTGATTTGTACATAAAAATTAAAAAGTCATTACATTTTACCTAGTAATCCTACCCCTAGGGATCTAAAGGAAGTACATAAACAGAAATTCACATAAATTTTTATGTATAAGAATGTGCATTATGGAAATAGTATAATATTCAATATATAGAAATAGTTTAATTACCATTCATTGGCATGACAGAAAATGTTACCAAAATTAAATTATTATTAAATTACTTCTTTCAAAGAATGGCATATGAAATCACCTATTATACAATATTGATAAAAGTACAAGGTGCAAATCTGTGTAAACTACACAGTTAGATCCCAAGTCTTATTAGTTTCCAAAACACAGTATATACCTTGTCAAGACAGTTTTTGATGAGAAAAACAGAAGCACAAAGAATTTACTCTAAAGATCTGCCCTTATACGATTGTGGGAGCTCGTGAAGTCTAAGCATGAAGTCATTACAGGTCAGCAGGATTGGGGATCAGAAAGGAAAACTAGATGTAAAATGAAGGAGAATAAGAATAAATGGAGTCCAAACGGACAAACTGAACTTAAGAGAACTAACTGGAACCTACTAGGACACTGGAGCCTGCATGTATCTCTCACAGCCCTTACCCTCAATGATACTGATGACCTGTGGGCGAAACTCAAATTCTTTGCTGTATCCCCCTGGCCCAGGACTCAAACAGCTAAAGGAGAAAATCCGGTAGGATCAACCAGCAGATCACCCAGCAATTGCATGAGCCATCACCATGTTGTAGGCCCCAGTCCGTCCTGCAGAGCATAAAAATGTCTGCTGTCACTTATACTTTTCAATTTTGTTCAGATTTTTCTGTAGTGAGATCTAAACTTGGAATCATGCAAGCAAAAGAATTCTAGATCCGATAGCTCTGGCAGAGCGGAGCCGACTTATGCATATGTATCATGATACAGGAAGGTGATGGTGATATTAAGAAATAGCTAGAAATAAACTAATAGAATATTTATTTTCTTCTTTATGTTTCCTACTCATAGATCATATATTTTTTTCTCTAATCAGAATAAAGTAATGTTTAAAAGAAATATATAAGTCCATGAAACACTAGATGATAAGTAATTCATAATTATATTAAAATAAACCATCTTGAATTAACGCAATTTCTATAAAGTAACAAAAAATCAAAATCTGTTAAAAGATGAAAAGTCTGGACTAAAACAGTGATTGCTAGGCCTAGGGATAGGGGGAAATGAGGAGGTGTTATTCAAAAGACACAAAGTTTTAGTTATACAAGATTAATATGACATAAAGATCTACTGTACAGCATAGTGACTATAGTTAATGATACTGTGTTATATATTTAAAAATTTGCTAAGAGAGCAGATCTTATGTTCTGTTTTTATCACACAAAAAATAATAATAATTAATAAAGAAGATAGGTGGAAACTTCTAGAGGTGATGGGTATGTTTATAACGTAGATTATGGAGATGGTTATCTTCAGACTCTTCAATTTGTATATATTAAATATATACAGCATTTTGGAGTCTATGGCCATGCCATCCTGAACAAGCCGGATCCTATTTGATCTCAGAAGCTAAGCGGGTTGGGCCTGGTTAGTACTTGGATGGGAGACCACCCAGGAAGACCAGTGCTGTAGGTGTAAAAAATAAAAAATAAGGGATTGTAAGCTGACAAGGTCCTTGCAGTCTGTGAGGTCAACCAAGGGTTGCCTCATCTAAAAAAAAAAAAAATATATATATATATATATATATATATATATACACACGCACACACACACATGTGTATATATACACATATGTATACATACATACACATTTTGCATAAAATATATATACTATACATATACATAATTTTGTATAAAAATATATATATACTGTGTGTGTGTGACATACAGCATTTTGTATGTCAGTCATACCACAATAAAATGGTCTAAAAATTCTAGATTTATGTCAACAACTGTGACATTGAGCTCATATTCTAATAATACAAATATGTAAGTATTAGGGTCAGGATGAATCCAAAAAATTAAAACTGAGATTTTTTTTTTTAACCAATCAAATTGTAAAAGGGGATGTTTCAGGTTGATGAGGATTTGGTGAAATGAACACACACTTTCATGAGTATTATAAAATAATGAAAACCTTTGGCTTGATGTAAACTATTACATGTTTTTAACTAAGATACTGGGGAAAATGATATTATCAGGGATGTGGAAAGGACATTACATAGTACCTTATCTAATAAACTCATTTTACAAGTAGCCTATTTGGACCAAAAAGCCATAAAGTAACAACAATACAACAGCTAAGACACTATACAAATTCATTCAGACACACTCACACACATAATTTTTTCAGAATGTTTACATCATTGTATGTAATAAAATTGAAAAAAAAGAAATAACAAAATATACATATGTTACTCTTCAATATTTAAAATGAGCAGAGTTATTATACCAGAATGTTTTTATTGTATTTTCTAATTTGTATTGTTTTATTGCTAAGAGCACTTGTTATTTCAGTGAGAAATCAGCTGTTTTTATGAAAAAGCATAATTTTAGTTGCCAAAATTCAGAACGCTCTCAACACTCTAGATTGCTAACTGCTTAGTAGATCCTTCCATAACACAACAATTCAATATAATGCTTAATTCCATCCCATTACCTGAATGCCAATCTTTTCTCATCTCCTTGCAGTAGGCACTGGCTAGCTGTTGTGAACCTGGTTCGGTGCCTGCAGTCAGATTCTCTCCCCATTGAGTTCCTGTTGAGCTACTGCCCAGACAAATGGCTTTACACCTTGGAGCCGCCAAACTCCAGCAGGATGGATTCCAGGACAGGACATGGTTTGCTGGCATTGAACCAATCAATTATATATAGCTGTATCAACAGTAAGGGCAAGGATTTCATGAGACTGAGGTAGAGGATGGGTCACAACATATTCTACTTGGCTGCAACCAAACTGGAAATGTCCCTTATTTCAGGGACTCTGACCTTTTAATCCAGTCTCTTGTGACAAATATTTAGCCTGTTCTGCTTGCCATTGGTTATTACCTTAATCAGCA
Source organism: Rousettus aegyptiacus (assembly GCF_014176215.1). NCBI lineage: Eukaryota > Metazoa > Chordata > Mammalia > Chiroptera > Pteropodidae > Rousettus > Rousettus aegyptiacus. Next base: position 159,419,872 of record NW_023416306.1, read on the forward strand.
GCCTCTGCAGAAAAATCAATAACTGTGTCTCTTGTTATTAGCTGTGCACTATTATGTTTAAAAAAAAAGGAACAAATAAGATCATATTTTTGTTTTATTTTATTTTATTTCAGATAAATGTTCTACCAATTTATTCATTGAGCAGCCCCTGCTTACCAATTATGGCTTAATCGTGTTCTTTGGAGCTCACAGTCCTCGTTAGCGTTCTGCACTCTCTCCTTGAACTTTGATGTCAGAACAAAGCTGCATCCCTCATACCTGGAGGTCTAGCAAATGTCTAAGTGGGCTCAGAAAAGGATTTAAATATCAAAGGCAAATCAAGAGACTGGCACACTGTCCCAAATCCTTGCTTTATGTTACTTGAAGTCAAAAGATTTCCTTTAATTTACAGGCTTTCATGGATTAACCACTGCTAAGGAAATGCTGTTTTTCAGGAGAAGATAATCTCGTACATTGCTCATGACCCTGTTCAAAAATCTGGCTGACAATGAAAACAGCGAAGAGTAGAATAAGGGTGCCTCCAGGTTTTTGGAGGATGTCTGTAGCAATCAGGCCAGAGTGAAATCTAATTTGGGTTATGATACCCAGCAAGAAAAATGTAGAACATGGAGCAGGAATTTAGCTACGTTATTGTGCCTTTTCAGGCTTTGGGTTTTTCTCTGAGTTTTAGAGGTTGAGTACCAAGCACATAGAATAGTACCAAGTACGTAAAATTATATGCCCTTATAACTTTACATTTTTTCAATGAATAATTTATTTCACCAATATTTAAATATTCTTCAAGAAGAAAATTTTAGGAGCTACATTGGATTATATCAAATAGCTGAGGAGTTACTGATGCCTAGATCCTCTTTAAGCTTTATATTCATTAGATCTATGTTTTTTTAAAATTATTTTATTTTTAAAAACCTTTAAAAAATAAAAAAAAAACATTTTAAGGTGGCCTTTGGATAATTCTTGACACCATTAATAAACATAGTTAAGGCCAGACATTTTTAATTAAATTTTTATCATTTTATTTCATTTTAACCAAAATAAACCTATCACAAGAAGACAAATCATGTATGGTTTCCACTTATATGAGGTACCTAGAAGAACCAAATTGATAGAGATAGTAGAATGGTGGTATACAGAGTTTTGGGAAAGGGGGAATGGAAGTTATTGTTTAATGGGTATAGATTTTGAGCTTTGCAAGATGGAGAGGTCTGGAGACGGATGGTGGTGGTGATTGTGCTAGAACATGAAAATATCGAATACCACCAAATTGTACTCTTAGAATGGTTAAGTTAGCAAAATTTATGCTATGTTTATTTTACCACAACATTAAAAAATGTTTTATTTTTAAAAAGGGGGTTCTGTGGACTTGTTGTTTGGTACAACCTTTATTTCAGTTATTTGTAAACATGTAAAAATATTTTCTTTTTAAGAGATATCCTATTTATTTTTCACTATGCCATTTTAAAAAGTAGCCAATTTTCAGAATGAAATAACTAAATTTTAAATTTTAGTCATCTGAAGTGACATGATTTTTATTTTACTGCACAGTGATTGTGAGTTTTCAGTTCTTTTGGGACCACATACTCAGCTAAAGGGCTATTTCTGTCATATTGCTATGAAAATCGTTGCATATTCACTTTCATCTTTAAAGAGGATAAGTAAATAAGCAAATAAATGAAGTGCCTGAAAATGTGTTCGCCTTTGGGCAAATATATAAAATTTAAGAAGAAAAAAATGATACTTGTATCTCTATTCAAAATAGTCTCAACTACTTTTTTCTAACACATCTTTTAAAAATGGTCTCAAATTTTATATGTCAAGAAGTATGTATACATAAAACTACTGACAGAGTTTGTTTATGTGGAGAGAAAATTGTGACTTAGTTAAAAATGCAAAATTGACCAAAGAAATGATATAATTAAGCTAAAATTTCCTTTGTACGAGTCCATCTAACTTTTAACCTTCTTTACTTCTTAAAATAATAATTATTTTATTTAAGTATATTTCAAAGAAGTATTGTCACTTTTTAATGACAATCAAGCAAATCCTTTACAGAAAAATCCACAGCATCTTTCCTAACACATCTTACAAAAAGGTGACTCATGTTCATGCCATGATTAAAGTTTTATTCAGATTACATCTTTATATTTTAGCAGCACCCAAGGATGACATGACTGTTGAGTATGGTCAGTGAACCGAATCACATAAAAGATACTACAATTTTTCTCCCAATGAGAACTGTCACTTTGACCACATAATTTTCATCTTTTGAAAATTATGAGAATCTAAATAAAGCAATAGCCAATTAAGGTTACACAAGCAGCCTATTTTATCATAGAGTTTTGATAAATGTATTTTATTAACAATAGACATAGTTAATGTAGATACCTTAACAAAGAATTATATCGAAGCTTACAATACCACACATTTTTCTGAAACATAAAGCATGCAAAATAGTTTTAATTCTGTATGAGATAACTTTTGGAAGGAAACTGAAGGCTATCATAAATCATATGGGAGAAAAGAATTAATCACCTTTGCTTTTTGAGGTAGAAATACTAATGGGTGGCTTTTATGTATTTAGATTGTAATGACAGATCATTTAGGGTTATTTTCAGTTGAAAATTAGAGAAAAGCCAATCAAATTGGCTTGGGCCAAGAAGAGAATTTTATTGGCATGATTCATTGCAATGTCCAAAATAGCATTCAGGTGGATCTTAATCAAGTGACTAAAATCATATCATCGGGGCTGTGATCTTTCCATTTCTGGGCTTTGTCTCCTACACTATTTGCTTCAACTTGGTAGTTTCAGTGGTTCTAGGCTTATGTCATTCTTGTTGCCAGCAGTCCCAGAATAGGGAACAGTCCCTCCTTTAGAATACTGGTTCTGGACTGGGGACAACTTTGCTCTCTGGGGGGACATTTGGCAATGTCTGCACATATTTTGTTTGTGACAACTGGGGTATGAAACTACTGGCAGTTAGAGGATAGAAGCCAGGGATACTGCTAAACATCTTACAATGCACTCCTAGACATAGACTTATCCATCCCAAAGTATCAGTAGTGCTAAGGTTGAGAAACTCTGCCTAAAGTCTAGATCTATACTATCCAACATGGTAGCCACGAATCACATGTCATTATTAAACAATTGAAATGTGACTGATCCCAATTGAAATATACTTTAAGTATAAAATACATACCAGATTTTGAGGACATTATGCAAAAAGAATGAAAAATCTCTAATTAACATTTTTAAGTAATACTATTTTAAATTATTTGGTCATATAAAATGTTTTATTAAAAATATTTTTACCTGTTTTTTTTTTTTTTTTTTTTTTTTTTTTTACCTTTTTATGTGGCTAGTAGATCATTATAAAACTGCCATTATATCTATATGGGGTGATGCTAGTTTAGGTAAACTGCAGTAATACTGTCCAATAAAAATTTCTGCAGTGATGAAAATGTTATTTTATCTGCATTGTCTGATATCATACCCAAGTAACTGTGGCTATGGAGCACTCGACTAGTATAGCTACCATGATTGAGAAATTAAATTGCTAATTTTAATTTAATTAATTTCAATTTAACTACTACATAGTGCTAGTGCCCACAGCACTAGATGGCACAGATCTAGAACCACATTCCAAGCAAATGTTAATTGCTATTATTGTCTCTGATTAAAACGTATCCACTCACAACTTAATTACAGGACTAGCATACTGTATTGTTTAATTGTTCAGAGCTTAGTTATGGGCTCAACTTCAGAGTGGAAGCCACTGACTGAAGTGTAGATACTGGTGTGGGAAGGAGGATGCAGTATGCAGTAGTGACAGCAAAGGTCTCTGGGAATGATAATCTGTAAAAGGTGTATATAGGAGGGAAAGAAAGAACATCTTATATTCCTACATTGCTATGTATTATTACTTCAGAAGATCTATCCTTATCTAGTTACTTATTTTTAAATGAATTAGAAAGGGAATTAGGTCTTCTTTAGCACAATAAATGCACTATGTGAAAGCACTAGTCAAGTGTGAAAGTGTTCAACCTCATGAAAGCAATAGGATCTAGAATAGTAAATACGAAATTTCAAAACATTATTTGGCATTATTTAAAAACAATTATTTTCTTTAAACAAGGGTAATTTTGAATCTTAAAAAATTGTTCATTTCTCTTAAATAAGTAATTAAAGATACAGTTTATATATTTATATTTTAAATGCAACATAAATGTAATTTATGTATTAAATAATGCTTTGTTTAATTGACAAAATTAATATGAGATAAAATGCATTAGTTAAGTTAGTTTAAAGTGTACAGTTCAGTGGTTTCCAGAATGTTTGCAATGTTCACAATGGTTTTTAGACTATTCGAAGCCATCATTACTAATTCTGGAATATTTGCATCACTGACTATCTATGTAAATATTTGTAAAAAGAAACCTGGTACCATCAATTTCACCTTTTCCCCCATTCCCAGGTGACTACTAATCTACTTTCTGTTTCTACAGTATTATCAATTCCGGATATTTTATATAAATGGAATCATATAATAAGTGGTCTTTTGTATATAGTTTCTTAGCACAACGTTTTCAAGTTTCATATACATCATAGTATGTATCAGTACTTCATTTCCTTTTATGGTTAAATAAGAAATAAAATATTGAATGAAGATAGCACATTTTATTTATCCATTCATAAGTCGATAGTCATTTGGGTTCTTTCTACTTCTTGGTTATCATAAATAATGCTGCTAAAAATATATCTCTTCAAGTTTTTTTTTGAACATGTATTTTTGATTGGGTATTTCTGGATATGAAATGGAATTGCTAGGTCATATGGTAACTCTATTTTTTTTATTTTTTATGATGATTGTACCATTTTACATTTCCCCATCCTCACTAACAATTGTTACTTTCCATTTATATGTTATAGCTTTCCTAGAGGGCATGAAGTGGTATCTCATTATGATTTTGAATTGCTTTTCTTAATGACTAATGTTTTTAAGCATCTTTTTATATTCCCATTTGTACATCTTCTTTGGATACATGTCTATTCATATCCTCTGTCTATTTTATTCTGGATGCTAGACCTTTATGAGATATATGATTTTCAAATATTTCATCTCATTTTGTAGATTGTCTATTAACTTTTTTCATAGCATCTTGTGATGCACAGGTTTTAATTTTTGTAAAATCCAATATATCTATCTCTTTTTGCTTGTGGTTTTGTTCTCATATTTAAGAAACCATTACTTAATCCAAAGTCATGAAGATTGATACTAGTCTTCCCTTTTAAGAGTTTTATAGTTTTAGAGCTTCCATTTACATGTCAATCCACTTTGACTTAATTTTTGAATATTTCGTATATATACTTGTATATATTATTAGCAAAGGATCCAACATCATGCTTTAGCATGTGGATATTCAGTTGTCCTACCATCATTTCTTGAAATATCTATTCTTTCCCTGTTGAATGGTCTGGGGTACACAAGCTCTAATTATTACCAGTTGTGAAATCTTGGGCAAGTTATACTCTCTAAGCTCCAGCTCCACTATGTTAAAAAAGTAATAATACTACAATTTAATGTTGTAGTGGATATTAAAAATAGTAAATACATATTAATAGCTTAGCATAGTGACTGGCAAATTTAAAGTTCTCAATAAAATTAATAACTTATTGAGCTGGCAGAAAGTATTTTTCTATCTTAGAAGTTGTGAAGATAGAATGTAGCTATCTTTTAAATAGCTTATTTATACACACTAAATCTCCATGGATTATCTACAAAATTCTCCAAAATTAAACATTCCAACTCACCTCATTTAATCACCTACAGTAACATAAAAGAAACTGAAGTTCAGAGAGGTGTACGGTTGCCCAAAATCCCACAGAAAAGTAATGACAAAGTAAGTTTTCTCTGTTGTCTCTTTTCAGTTCCATAGTTGAGAATAAGACAAGATGGTATATAAATTATTTTTCTGACTTCATGACTGAATTTAAAATACAGATATATTTGTCTTCTCATAGAGAACCTGACCTTGTAATACTTTGGTTTTTAAGACCTCTTTTATTTTTACAGCATCTTATTGCTATAAATTTTTTCCATTTTATTCTATCTCATGCATATATAAAGTTGGAAAGTTTAAATGCAATGGTTAAAATTTATCCACCCAAACTCTATCATCAGTGATAATATAACCTGGCTCCTATCCTGGCATTATTAAGTTTCAGCTTCACACTAACAATTTAAACACGCTTCAGCTGGAGAGCTGCTAATTTAATACAATTTATCTTCATGTTTGGCTGATGAAGTATAGGAAAAATCATCACATTACATATTCTCACATATCCTGATGCTGTTGGCTTAATCAAACCAGCTGCATCATTGTTTTTGCAATAAGCACTATTTCACATAAATAGTGGATATAAGACATGGCATATTTCAGAGTACATTGACTGCAGTTTTACACATCGTAAGTGTTTATCTCTAATATAGATCGCCATCCCCCTGCAGAAGTAAGAATCATCAATGGAGGATTTTTTCCTCATTATGATGGTGTTTAGGTTCTCTAGGAGTGACCTATATGCTATAATATGAAAGTAGAAGAGAAATAAAAAATCTGCACAGAACTTCAAATCTCTCTCATCATGAGCTGGAAAATCCAACATGAAAAGGATAAGTCACTGAAAGGTAACATTAAAAGGTAAACAGTACTGGGGAGCCTTTTCTCCTTCAGTAGCACCTTAGCTTGAATGCGATATTCAGATTAGTGCTGATAAAATGCATGGCTCAGACAGTAGGCATTGCCTATGATCCCACGGGGGGGTGGGAAGAATGGCAAGTGGCTGTGCTTGCTTAAAATACAGATTCTCAGGATCTCTCTAATCATTTTGATGTACCAGTTCATGGAAGTAGCTCCAGGATATAAAGTTTTACGACCATCCAGGGTGAATCTAGCATATTTGATCCAGGGAGTACACTCACATTTTCCAGAGGTGGACTGAGACCTTGCATGACAGTGTGATATTACTTAGGATTCTTTGTGATATTACTTAGGATTCACCAGGGATGATTTTAGCAGGAAGCAATGCTCATCGTATAAGGCAGTAGTTTACAACCCTGACAGCACGTCAGAACAACCCTTGGAAATTATTCTGCTGTGGGAAACTCTGATGACCTTCCAGATCTGAGGACAGGTGGTGTTTGCCCAAAGACCAGAGCAAGTCTGAAATTTTCTGTTCACCATTTAAACGATAAACCAATATTAAGTCTCCATTCCATACTTTAAAAAAAATGTTATGAAATGAAACAGCTTTTCGTCATTGTTCATCTTGACTGATGTGATACCGTCAGTCACAAATTACTGGACAAAATCAGTAGAGGCGAAATTTTACTGTAAAATTTCCTTTATTTTATATTCAATAGGGATAATACTTCAATGATGTAATTAATACTTCTCAATGAAGATTTAAGGATATGGCATGTTTCTTCTCCCTAATACAAATTTCTCAGATAGAAATGTTTCCAAAAGTGGCTTCATGACCAGGGGGCATTCAAGCCACTGTTTAGGCCTGAGGTCAGTGCTAAACAGGGCTTTTGTTCTAAGTAGCTCAGGGAAGAAAATTTGCTATAGGCTTTATATTTTTATTTTCATATATTTAATATATTGCTGTACATCTCAAAATTCTTTGACAGCTATACTTTATACATCTTACCATTTAGTTTCAGGGATAGGTCTTACTCTGCCATAAAATTGTTTAAAACGTAATCGTGGGAAAATGTAAATAGAAAATCAAGTGAAAGAATATACTCTCCTAAAATCCGTGATGCATCCTATTAAGTAGAATCAGTTGAATTTAGATTTTACTTATTTTTTCCTTTGTCTTTGTATTGATTATGTGCTATTATAAAACTAAGCTATCACAAAATAAAGTAGCTTAAGGTAAAAACAATTTATGATTTTTTATGACTCCGATGGTTAATGGGTCTCAGCTGAGCAATTCTTCTTTTGGTCTCTTGTACTTGTTGTGAACTTGCCGGTGGGAGCAGCTGGTCCTGGGCAGCCTCAAAATGGTCTTATTTACATACCTGGCATTAATGTTGGCTATTGGCTGGGACATCTAGATTTTCTTCCATGTGGTTTTTCATCTTCCAGAAATATGGACGTTTCCTTACTGGATGGTTTCTAGGTTTCAGAAAGCAAAAGAAAAGTTACCAGGTCTCTTAAGACCAAGCCTCTGGAACTTACATTACATCACCTCTATATTCCGATGGTCAAACCAAATTATAAGGCTAGCCCAGGTTCAGTGGGTAAAAAGTCTCCAGCTTATGATTGAAGAAGAGGTATAAACACACAAAGATGAAAATAATTTTAGTGACCCTCTTTGTTGGCAAACTATCCAATCTTGAATGAATTTATATAATATATTTTTATGTATTAGCAAATTTATCATTAGAAGTTAATCTAATTTACCACTAAGTAAAAAATATTAGACAAAATTTAACACATGCTTACTGTATAACACTTAATTTCTAAGAGAATTCATAGTTAATACTTTTAGAATTCTTAGTTTTAGAGAATATAGGAGACCAGAAATTAGAGCTAAATATTTACAGAATAACATATTTTTGTGTTTTCTATGAGAAAACACAATGTGTCATTTTCTATTTTGAAACAGAATGCATAAATTAAAAATGTACTTAATGCTCTACTTCATTTATTCACTAATTTTAAAAAGACTTTGCAATAATGTATGAGACAAATAGGGTCAATGCATGATATTAAATTTAAGCTTTATTCGATATTTTTAAATATCTAGAGAGAAAAAGAATCTCAGGATTGAATAATTCTGCGTATAGGTAAAATAAAACCCCTAGATATGAAGAAAATACTTATATACATTTCTCATCAATATTTTGCAATCCCTTCTTGATATTTTACAAATTCTATTCCCATAACTCTTCTCATGGAAAAGGAATTCTGATTGTATACTGAAAAAATAAAACATGAACATAAAACGACTTAAAAGATATCTGTTGATGGCCATAGTTGGTGAAATTGTTCTCTTCATAAATTTGACATGTATATTTAAGAACCATTCAAGGACTCTAAAAACATTATTTTAGCTTTAACACAATTAATAAAAAAACCGAAGGTAATATAGCATTTCGACTTTGTAAATTAATATCTGTCTGTCTGTCTGTTCATTTATCTGCCTGTCACCTGTCATCTGTCTATACTATCTATCCATTTATCCACCTATCTTTCTAGTGTTTATTGTTTCCACCCATGCTCCCTATGGTGGTTTGGTGTTTCTCGGAAGGCTTTTATCATTAAACAAGCAAAAGATGTTTATCATCTATAGATACATCATTCTTTTTTCTTCTTATACAAGATTGTGTTATTTTATTTTATAGTGGTATATATGAAAAACTTGTAAATGCTAGAGTTTTAGTAATTGCATCTTTTGATACATTATTTTTATTGATGGGCTGTAGAGAACTTTTATACTCAGAAAAGTAGCTAAGATGATGGCTGGGTTGAAGCTTTCATGCTGCGTTTTACTCCTGTGCGCAACAAAGAAGATTCTATTTGAACAACTTTAAACAACTTAGCATGAACTAATCTCAACCTTTGCAAGTAATATTAATGGCATAACATTGAATAAAGTGACACAAAGGGGGGTATACTCTTGGAATGGAGAATAACAAAGAATGATAGAGAAGAAAAAAATTATTCCTGTTATATTGCTTAGAGAGTTACCTTCTTTCATTAAAAGTCATTTTTATGATTGTTAAAAATGATCACAAAAGAGAAAAGCATTTTATTGGAGTGTGTATAGGCTCATTTGTGAACAAAGGCAAACATTCTGACCTTGAATATGTATTTTCAATAGGCATTCTGTGAATATCATTTTAATCAGCATTGATTGGGCTAAGAGGTTTTTAAGATTTGGCAGTTAAAAAATAAACATCTCTTTAACTAATGGTTGTTGAGAAGAAACTATGTGCTAAATACCAAATAAATTCTGGGCATACAAAAAACAGTGTCCCTGTCTTTAAGGAGTTTAGAGTCCAGGTTGGTAGGAGAAAAGTTCATTGATCACTAAAATTTAGTAATTTAAATGTTATAGAAGAAATTTCGGGGTGTTAGGACACCCACATTATATCTTACTATAAAAAATGAAGACACCTGCATCAGATCTTATATCATAAGGACTTCTAGAAGAGGTATCTCTTGATATGAATTATGAAGGATTAATTGAAATTTAATAAATTAAATAAGAAATAAGCAAGATATTCCAGTTGGAAAGAATAGTATACACTTTCTCTCATTGCACAGAAGACCAAGACTATATCAGATCTGTTAGTGCGCCACTCATATCCAGTCTATGCTCAGTTTTAGTATGTGAAAATGCATTTTACATTTAGCTAGTACCTGTGACTGACTTTATTTTGCTTTTGAGGGCTCGCTCTTGACCTGTGCACCATGTGGCAGACAGGAAGTACAAGGAAATTAATGCCCCAAGGAACAGCCCTCAGGCAATAGTGAATTGGAATTGTGTAATCAATACCATGACTTACTTGCATTTTTGATGGGACAACTCTGTGGTGTGTATCCCAGAGTTCTATATGAGTATAGTCCATCATGATACCTACCCTTTTATGCAACCTGTATTGGCTTCTTCTCCTTCCTTATCTTGCATATCCACTCCCCTATAGATGCCTCCTGGGATAGACTCCTAAATAAATCACTTATTCTTAAATCTTTGTCTAAAGGCTTGCTTTTGAGAAGAGTCAGCATAAAACATCAACTTGTAACAGCCCAGTGTAGCTGGAATGAAGAGGGATGGGTAAAGCATTGCTAAAAATCTCATGCAATTTTCAAACCTAAAGGAAATGGGAACACAAATGCACAGTTATACATATATGCAAACACACACACAAATTAAATTGTCAAGTCACACTGTATATATAATAAGAGTCAAGCTTTATTGAGAAGTTGCTATCTGACAAACAGTTTACAAAATATCATATGTAGACTTTCTGTTTAATCCTCTCACAATTTTTGGATATAAGTTCCATAATTTCCCCCCGTGTTATTGATTAGAAAGCTGGTCATGGAGTGATTAAGAACTATATTAGACAAACGGTAAACAAGTGGTCCAGAAGATAAGTACCTCAGTTGGATATTTTGAAAAATTTTGAGTCTTGCAAAGTAGAAAGAGGAGCAAAGTGAGGAAGAAAGAAAAGTTTGGGGCTGTTTTCGAAACAATGGGCAAAGCATAATCCTCAGACTTATAAACTGGATGAAAGAAACTACATTAAAGGAAAAATGTCAATAATTATGCAATTATAATGAGTCATAATAAAGTAGTTATAATCATAACATGTTCATTTGGTGTTAGGTAGTACACTCTCAGACATCATACTGTGAGAACATTTTTTATTACAAAATTATTTCGTGCAATTATTATTCCCATTATACTGAGTTGGAAATTGAAGGTTGGTAATTTTAAGAGAGGACAGATGGACCTGTGAGGAAGAATGGAACTTTAGAGCTTTTGAGTTTATATTATCATCTATAATATATTTACATTGCTCCACTCTGAAAATTCTAACATATCAACATATATAGTTGATAAACAAGAAAAAAAAATATAATTTAGTAGTAGAGTTATATATTTAAGTAACAATTTTAGCATAAAGATAATTAAATGAATTACGATAATCTCATTGTACACCGTCTTTGTTCCCTGAATGTGTATTGATCAATGAAAAAGCCTAAAGAAGCAATGGAAAATTTTCTGGAACTTATAAGCAAATATATCAAAATGGTAGGATACAAATTTAATATACAAAAGTTAATTGTTTTTTTTTATATTTCAACAACGATCAATTAGCATTTAGATTTTAAAAATTGGGTCAAAAAAAGGGAACTGCTTAAACACAGACCTAAAAAACTGTACAGGGCTTTTATGTGGAAACTATAAAACTCTGATGCAATAAATCAAAGAATATCTAATAAATGGAGAGATTCTCTGTATTATCAGCTTATATTTCATTTTCTTAGATATTCTGTATTCAAAGTCAATATTGTTAAGATGTTAACTCTTCTCAACTTGACCTATAGATTTATATCAATCCTTATCAAAATCTCAGCAAGCTATTTTGTGAAAAGCAAAAAAAAAAAAAAAAAAAAGTAAAGTTTATATGGAAAGGCAAAGAATCAGAATAACAAACATGATACTGAAAAAGTAGAACAAAGTTGGACTGACATTACCCTATTTCAAGACTCACTATAAAGCTACAGTGATCAAGACAGTGTAGTATGGGCTAGAGGATACACAAATACATTCATGGAACAAAATAGAGAGGCCAGAAATAGATTCTCACAAATACAGTGCACTGACCTATGATAAAGGAGCAAGTCAATTCAATGCAGAAAAAAATAGTTTTTCAATAAATGATGCTGGAATCTAGATGAATCTAGACACAGAGCTTTCACCCTACAAAACAATTAATTCAAAATTAATTATAGACATAGCTGTAAAGTGCAAAACTATAAAATTTCTAGAAGATGCTGTAGGAGAAAATGCTGGTAATGCTGAATTTGGCAACGAGCTTTTAGATACAATATCGAAAGCACACTGCGAAATAAACATTGCCCAGTTGGGCTTTGTTGAAACAAAAAAAAATATCAGCTAGGTGAAACACTGTTTAAAAAATAAGGAAAAAAATAAGGAAAAAAATCACAAACTTGGGGGAAAAAATGTGCAAAACACATATCTGATAAAGTTCGAGTATCATATATATATATACACACACAAACAATTCCTAAAAGTCATTAGTAAGAAAATAATCAATCTGGAAATGAGTCAATGATTTGAACAGACGCTCCACCAAAGAAAATATTCAGATGGCAAATAAGCATATAAAAAGATGCTCAACATGATTTTTCATTATAAAACAAAAAATTAAAAGAGGAATGTGATACCACCACCTATCTACTATCATGCCTAAATTTTTTAAAAACTGAGAACACCAATTTCTGGCAATGATAAAGAATAATAGGAACTCTTATTCACTGCTTATAAAAATACATTTTATACACTCACTCGCTTAGGAAGACTGTGTTGTAGCTTCTTACAAAGATACATATATTTTTGTCATTTATCCATTAATATGGCCGAGGTGAATATATTCTTGCCATAGGATCCAGTAATATCACATGCATAGGTATTTACCAAAATGATTTTGAAATATGTTTCTATAAAAACTTGCATGTGAATGTTTATAGCAGCTTTATCTACAATTGCCAAAAATTGGAAGCAACCAAGTTTTCTTTCAATCAGTGAATGAATAAACAACTAGTGTATCTCTACAAGAGAATACTTTTTCAGCTATTTAAAAATGGGAGCCAACAAGCCACAAAAACATATGGGTGAATATTAATTCACTACATGTAAGAAGTCCATCTGAAAGGTTACATAATATGTTTCCAATTATATGACATTCTGCAAAGGGCAAAACTGTAGCCACAGTAAAAACATCAGTGGTTGCCAGGGGTTGCTGGGGAAGTGGGGTAGGAGATGAATGCGTGAAATGCAGGGGATTTGTTATGGTGGTGAATACATTTGTCAAAAAATAGAGAGCTTTAAGTCATGTAGAGTGAACTTTAATTTATGTAAATTAAAAGAGTTAATTAGGAGGTTTGGGGATCCAAAATAGAATGCAAAGTATGATAAAACAAGCTAACAATTTTGCAAATGTATAAAACAATCTCACTAAAGGTGGTGGGGGAAAAGGTTGCTGACCTAAGTAACTCTGGAAATAAGTGAAGTCTATAAAGATAAAGATAAAAGAGACTACTTTAGGATGGCACTCTTGTTGATAAAATTATTCCCCATACATATATTAGGTGAAAAGTTTTGATATTGCTATACATCTATGCTAGAAACAAAAAGCTAAATGAATGGCAGATGATGAGAGCCAGATTTCTTATGAATGTACTGGGAAGTAATAGATAAACAAGGGATGCTAAAATGTCCACGTGATAATGCATTGCAGTCGAAGACATCATTATGAGCTCGTGTTTTATTTAGTATAAATACATTTGTTTACACATAAGCATATTTATAGATATGTGAACATATACAGGTTAATATACATACACAATTTTTCTTGCTCTTTTCCCTGAGAGAGCCTGGAAACAAGGACATCCCAGTAGCAACGAGCAAACCTAGCTCTCAGATCTTTTTTTTTTTAGTATAATTTTCCGATAAAAAGATCCAGTTCTTCCTGGAGAAATGACTAATTCTAGGACAGAGGAGGAAATACACAAGATGAACCTGGAGCATCTTATAGTCCAGACATTAAAGAAGTTCTAGAAATACACACACACACACACACACACACACACACACACACACACATAAATAAATGATTTAATTAACAAATAAATGTAGAAGAGAACAATCTTTTGTGCAGAATTCCAAACAATTTATGTAGATATTTTGCTCCTTAGGGAGGTGGACCTTTTTACTCCCTAAGTGTGGGACGAAGTTAATGTACACATACGTAGTAATTTCCCTCTGACAAGCACAATATAAAAAAGAAGTAAAAAGAGAAACTTTACATTGGGAAAAGCATGGCAAACCTAACCTCATCTAGGTGATCAAGGTTAACATAAATAGTCACAAATTGAGTTTCTAATATGTACCCTTACCATTATGTGATAAAATGATATTTTACCTGTACGGTCTTCCTCCTCAAACTCATATCCCTGGTCTCATCCTGTGAGAACATCAGATGCATTTTAGTTGAAGAATATTTAACAAAACACTTGGCCAATACTTCTATTAACTGTAAAAGTTGTAAAACACAAGGAAAGTTTAGGAAACAAACACCAAGAAACCTAAGGAGACATTTCAATTATATGTAATGTGGTGTTCTGGAAAGGATCCTCAAACAGAAATATGACATTAGAGAAAAACTAAGGAAATCTATATAAAGTATGGAGTTTACTTAATGATAATGTAGCAATACTGGTTCAAATATGTGATAAATGTTTCATACTAATTTAATGTTATTAACCATGAAAATTGACTCAGTGTACTTGGGCATTCTCTCAATTTTCTTTGTAATTTCTGTCAATCTAAAACTTCTAAAAATATAACATTAAAAATTACATGGGGCTTAAAGAAAATAGATGAATAGGGATGCAGTATTTAAAAATGTTGATAGTAACACATAAAAAATTAGGAAACTAATGAGAATAGCAGTACTATTTGACACAGGTTAAATGGCTAAGAAATGGCTAAATGCTACAATAAATTAGTCTTTATTTGAAAAAGATCTAAAGTTTTGTTATGTAAATGGGCACTCATTCTCTCTCACTGGCCTGCCCACTCGGCTCCCATGCCTGCCACCCTGTGAGCCAGGAGAAAGGACAAAAGAAAGCTAGAAGTAGAGAGAAAAGGGAGAGAAAAATATCAGTGAAAAGAGAGAAAAATATATAGGCTGAGAAGAAAAGCAAGACGAATTAAAAAAAGGAGAGAGCATAGGGCTGTCTGAAGGGTTGAATCTTGTGTTATATTTAGTGGAAGACAAGTTACCTGATATCAGATTGAAAGTTATAACACCAGATGTGGACCAATGTGGTTCCTAACACAAGAGGTGAATGAACATGGCTGGTTGTTCATTACAGCGACTGAAGTTGTGTGTGTATGTGTGTGTGTGTGTGTGTGTGTGTGTGTGTGTGTGTGTGTGTGGTGTACAGATTTTGTACATTCTTACTTAGTTGGCTGAATGCAGTTTTCTGCATTTCCAAGTGTTTCTTGTAGACAAGATCATGCGTAAGCAAATGTGAAATTCACATTATGCTCAAATTGTTCCCTAATATATTAAGCACATTGGAACAAATTCACATTTTCAAAACAAGTATTAGAATACAACTGACTGTACAAGCCAATACAAATATGAATATATAGTCTTATCCCCCTTTTTCTCATGCAAAACTGACTTACTTACCAAACACAATTTTTTGCTCCTTTGTTTCTTCTTTGAGAGTGTTCAAAGTATTTTTTTGAATAGAAAGATCTTCAAACTTTACACTAGCCTTCTTCAAATTTTGTTGACATAAAAAAGTCTTGGAATATTTATTAAAAATATATATTATCAAGTCTTTCTCCAGAACTACTAAATCAGAATCACAGAAGATGTAGGTGAAGCCCTGAACCTATGTACTTAATAAATAAGCAAGGTGATTTTTATGCCAAGTACATTTTAGAACAGTTATTTTGGAACCCCTGAATCAGAGTAGCTGGGGCTGGAGCTCTAATGTCTACATATTTAATAACCACAACCGATAATTATCATGAGCATCTAAATTTGAGCACCATTTCTTTACATCAAGAATTTAGCTCAGGAACATTCTGACTGCCCCGAAGCAGATAACCATGATCCCTCTGACAACTGTTTCACTTGGATGGCCATTTAGCAGAATGTTGGTCAGTTTTAACAATCTTCCAATGAGATCCAGGGTGATTGAGAACAACATGTAGAAGCGTATTTTAAAACCATAGAGTAGAAATGATTTTTCTAAAACTTAACTTATGAAAATCAAAGTTAAAAAAAAGTTCAAGCATAGCATCTCTGAATTGTGTGTACCTTCTCTGCTTCACCCGGAATTTTATTCTTTACGGTCCTGGATTGCTTGGCTGTCTCTGTGATGTTGTTCGATCCATTGTTGGCGGAGGTCTGTCTACGTGGGGTGCTGATACTGAAATCACACCAGCTGTTCAAATTTCCTTGTCACCCTTTTAAAACCTTCTCTGTCTTTCTCTCTTATTTCTCTTCTCTCTCTTTCACACATTCTTTTTTCCTTTTTTTCCTTTTTTTTAAGCCAGCCACCTATAAAGAATGTGAACTCCCACCTCCTTAGACCAAGCAGAGGCTAGACCAGATGTGACCTGCGAATTGCTGAATGAGAAACAAACACAAGGGAAGCAGCCATCTGCCATCTGTTGATGCAGAAAGCAGCAGGGCGTGCCTGGCATTTCCGCAGGGCTCCCCCGCTGGGAAATTGAAAGAGAAAAAGCATTTGTTTCATTTTTCCCCTGTCTTGACCTGACAGCTACTTTGAGCAAGGTGAAGAGGAAAGGAGGATGTCTTACCATGAGACAGTGAAAGCTTATATCTAAACATATCTAAAAGTTGGAGCTCAGTAAATAAACTCTAATTTGGGTTAAAAGTTGTACCCTTGACAGGGTTGCCTCTCCCGGGTGGTACTGAGCATCTAATCTCTGTAGTCCTCAGAAACACAGCAGAATGGCAAATTCCCTTTTTCCAAATTCCTAATCAGTTTTTCCACTTTCTTTTTCTCTGAACCCCACATAGAAAGCTCTTGTGGGAGTTAAAGGTAATGAGGTAGGTGTTAGCAGCAAATACAAACAAAAGGCAAGGATTTCTCCTGGATGCCAAATCCTGGTCATACGAGGTCAGAGAACATCTGGTTCATATTTACAGAAAGAGATGAATGTAAGAGAACAGGTTGCCCTGGTGACAGAGACCTGTTAACTTGGACCCCTCTCTCTCCCTGCCCGATTGTGTGAACTGTGTCATTCCGTTCAGATACACAACACTGAGATGGCAATTTCCTCCCTTGATGCATACTCTTAGTAAAGGTCTCTCTTGGTCACTGGGGTGAACATGATGGATAAAACACAGGCCCTGGTCACATGAGGCCCGTTATCAAAGGAAATAAGTGATTTTTAAAATAAAGAAAGTAAACTGAATTTCGAAGATGTCTTTGTTTGCTAATGAAAGTAACTGGATTAAAAGTGTTTTCTTCTAAGGAGGCACCTGGATTTTCAAGCTGCATTCAGCCCTTTACATTACTAAATGCAACTTTAAATTATTTCAAAAATTGACCCTTTTGTGCCTAGAATTATCATTTTAATCAACACCAACTCAATGTAAATTTGCTATTGAGAGTTTACAACTTGAATTAGTAATGACCCTTATTTTAAATGGGGACGCTGTTCCAAATGAACAAAACTCACACATCAGAACTCTAGAGCCTATGAGTTCACCTCCTATTACCATAGCACCATGCTATACAATAAGCTTTTGTAGTAAGGGGCAGGCAAAATAAGTTTTTTAACAAGATATAACTTTCAAACAACAATTTGCTAAGTGACAAGTACTATAACATGTATTCGGTTGCAAAAATAGGAGTGTCTCTCTTCCCTAAAGTCCTTGCCATTCCCCTTCCAGGGGAAGCTGTTAGTAAACACAACTGTGTATAGATGATGATATTATTGATACCTGTGAGTTTAGTAAGAGCACAAATTCTACACAAAATATAAGAAAATTCTTTAAAGAGTAAAAAAATCATAATCATAGGTAACATCATAAGAGGAGACATGATTTAGCATTTGTTTTAATACTTTTGTTAAGGAAAAAAAAATTTGCAAGGAAAAAAAAAGGATGTGAAGCAATTCTTTGTAAGATAAATATCTTATAGTTATGGACTATAATTCTAATATGAATTCCCATAAGTTCTTTATTTCTTAAATAATGAACTAAATACAGATTGTTGAGGAAGATGGCAATTTTTCAACTAATTCAGGCATTTTGAAAATTCACTGCACTTTGATGGGACTGACACCCCCAAAGGCACAGTGCCAGCTTGTGTGCAGCATTCCTGCCTCCGGGGGGAAATTCCTGGGCATGGCCCAGGTGACGTAGCCTAGGCACTAACATCACTTGTATTCTCAACTAAGATCTTTACTTATAGAAAAATCAAATTTCAGTGAGTCTATATAATGTGTAAAACAATTTTCACTGGCCCAAATTTCCCTTATCTATAAAATAAGAGCACACTCCCGACTCATTCCTAAACTAGAGCGAACCCCACAGGCTATATTGTAGGAGACTAGCCACCCTTCAGGAAGATAACAGTTGTTTCTAAGACTTCCAAATTAGTGTTTCACGTGTGCCAAGATACAGCTTGTCATTTGCAGACCCCATACACTGTTTCTTCTTTTTTCTTTCTTGCCATATCATATTCTCTGCTCTTTAATGTAAAGTACAAAGCTCATTATGGTCACAGTTCACCTAAAATGCCATTTTCAAAATAATTCTGGTCCTCGGCATTGCCAGATAAATTGTTTGGTCTGCAGGAAAGCAGGGAGAAGAGGCTTCTCTTCAAATGCGTCATGTATTGACACGTAGGTTCTGTAACACCTTGAGTCTGCTATAGTAAATACTTCAGAAAATCCACATTAAATTGAAAAGTTCTGTCTCTTCTTTCCATGAGACTCAAAGTTACATAAAGACTACTGAATGGGAGGCAAATAATATTTCTATTTATTTATTTATTTATTCATTCATTCATTCATTCATTTAGAGAATATTTATTGAGTCTCTACTACAACTAGTCACTGTTCTAGGTGGCATTATGGGTGAACATCAAGATACAGAGGCAAACACAAGAGACGGAATTCCTGCTCTCATAAAATTCACATTAGTGTAGGAGACAGAGAAAATACTTTTAAAAAAAGTAATAACATGTATAGCATATTAGATTGAGATGAGTATGAGTTACTATAGAGACAAATGAGGGACTATGCTAGGGACAGCCTGGGGTCTAGTTTTATGTAGAGGATAAAAGAAGTCTTTATGAGCAAGCGCTATTGGCAGAAAGACCTGGAAATTGTGAGGAAGCCAGTGAAGTGCATATACAGGGAATGAGCGTTTGAGGCACAGAGAACAGTGAGGTGCAATGGCTTTAGGGCTGGAACATGCCTGTTATGTTCAAAAGAGAGAAAGGAGTGAAGCTGGTAGTAGGGTATGAGTCAGCCAGGAACAGAGGTCAAGCCCTGGAAGCCTTTACACACCATGGTAATGACTTTGGTGTTTTTTTCTCTGAGTAGGATGAAGAGCAATTAGAAGCCATTGAGCAGAGAGACAATACGATCTGACCCAGGCTTAATAGAATCATTCTAGCTGCAATATTGAGACCAGACTAGAGGTGCTCAAGGGTAAAAGCACAGACATCAATTTGGAAGCCAGCAAAAAAGTGAGTGAAAGATCATAGTTTATGAGAATGGGATGACAGTCTCAGAGATGGCAAAAAGTGATAGGAACTTTATTATATTTTAAATAACAATCCACAGTATGTGCTAATTGATTAGATGTAGAATATAAAAGAAAAGGAAGGAAGGATGGATCATTGCACAGTTTTCGACCTGGGCAATTAGAAAAAAGGAATTGATGCAAACTGAGACAGCAAAGAGTATAGAAGGAATAGATTTAAAAGAAGGGAGCAGATTTGAGTTTCGAACTTGTAAAGGTCTGAGGATCACACAATTAAGCAGAGATTACCATCAAGTAGGAATTGGGTATGGAAGTCTGGAGTTCAAGGGGAAACTGATCTTGGCTATATGTTTCTTAGTTATCAGCATGTGGATGGTATCTAAAACAAAAATGTTAGATGAGATTGACAGAGGAGTTTATGTATGACGTAGAAAAGCATGAAAGCAGAGGACTGAGCCCTGGGGCATAGCAGTAGTAAAGGCTTAGGAAGCTGAGGAGGAAGTAAATAAAGACTTTCCTTTCTAGAAATGTTGCCGTAAAGGAAAGGAGAAAATTGAGTTAAAATGGAAGAGGGAGATAAGTTTAAGAGATTTATCTTATAAATACAAGTGATTTTACACTGATGTAAAGATTCAGTTAAAAGGAAACAAATTGTTGAAATAGGTGAGAAAAAAACTTGCTGGTGTAATGTCTTCGAGCGTGTAAGAGGGCATGGAATCTAGTGTATAAGAAGCAGGGTTTACTTTTAGTAGGATATGCTTTGCATTGGAACAAAAGAAACGGCACAGCATATGGACGTGGATGCATGTAGATGGCTGGATGGACACTTATAAAGACTATTTTCTGTTTGCTCAGTAAAATAGAGGCAAAGGAGCCAACTAAGAGTTTGAATAGGAGAAAGGTCTTAAAATAGTTTAAGGAGTTTGATGTAAGAGGAAAAATTATGAAATAATTACTTAGAAAACTTAGCTGTATTTTTCATCACACTCGTTTTCTTGCCACTGATATAGGACAATGTTTTTTTTTTTTTTAATGGGTGAAATCAGGGTTGTGGTTTTGCCAAATTAAAAAAAAAAAAGAAAAGAAAAAAGAAAAAGAGAGAGAACAGAGCAAGGAATTTGAAGGTGACAGAAAAAAAGGTGCTTAGTATGACTAACTGTTGAATTTATGCTGAGTAGGCCAGGATGATGATTGGAATCAGAGAGAGTTAAGTAATAGGTTAAATTCACTGAAGTTTTTTATATGTCAGTTGCTGCAAAACTGTTGGACACCAAAAGGTTGATTGAGTTTAAGAAGGGATGAAGTCATGTTATGGGTAGGGACAAGTTCTACAAGAGTATCACCATGATATTGAATAGTTTTGATGGGATAAAAGACAAGAAAATCACTGAACTGAGAGGCCAATTTGCTGGAGGTTTCATCAATGTAGATATTAAAATCATCAAGTATGGAAGTAATGGTGTAGATGAAAGGGACAGTGAGCTAGAAGGTAAAACATTTAAAACAGTAGAAGAGAAGAAACTCTGGTAATTGGTGGATGACTTCTATAAGCCGGAGTGGTGTGTTTTAGCCTGGTGCTATGAAATTTAAAGTTTGGTATTTTTATGGAAGAGGAAGTGAGTGACCATGAAAAGTAGCAGGAGTAAACTCAGAAGAAAAGTCATTTTCATATAGAGAACTCCAGGGAAAGATGTACCTCAGAGAACAGATTTTTCATTAGAGAATGATGATAAAGAGAACTTTCAGATAGATTTTCTAGGATTTAAAGGATTTTGCTGATGACCAAAAATAGCTGTCAGCTAGCATGAAAGAAAGAATTTCCCGAGTTAAAAAAGATGAAAGATAGAATGTACAGACTTATAGTGTTCAGGGGATGACAACATTATTTGAGTGACCTGGGTTTTTCATGCCGACTAGTGTATACATAGATAAAGGAAAGAAATGGTTGTCCTCATGAGCCTAAGGCAAAGAGTAGTGGTGACTCCGAAGTTGGTTTATGAAAGTCGTCTTGTCAGGGGCGTGTGGAAGTCTGTGGTCCCACCTGACTCAGCTGATGGGCGTGTAGCAACTGCAGAGGAACAGTGTTTCTCAGAGAGAAACCTACTCTTGTTCCTGCCGTGTAGGCTCAGAGGCCAGCAGAAAGCTGGTCATACTTCAGACTGGAATTTTTTTTCTTTATCTTTTTTATTTTGCCTAACATAACTGCCAGCATAATTCCCCTTCAAGTATTTAACCAACCTTCATGGAAATGGGTAGATATGAGGCATTTACACTATCAGAAAAATAAATAAATAAATAAAATGGTGCTATAGACTTCTTTTCAGAACCACTGGGTTGATATCTTTCTCAGGAAAACAAATATTATAATTTTGAAAAATGCATATGTATCTTTCTTTGTGCATTTAAATTAGCCACATCATTTTTTTTAGTTTCCTTCTGTGAGTCATGATTTGGATAGCAGAATACAGATTTTTTTCCTTCGTGGAGACGCTAATAATTCTTAACTACATCTTCTATCAAAACCTAAGATCACACATATTCTAGTTAGAGACTTGGTTTCCTTATTTACAAACTTTCTTAAAACAATGTTTTAAAAGAGATTGAATTATCAGCACAAAATATTATCAAACAAAATAAAAGGCATGATACCATATGGTAAATGCAAGCACTGTAATGAATGTCACTCTTGGTCCCCCTGGAAATGGGTCAAGTCATTATCTTGTAAACCAGCATATGATGTTGCTCATGCTGTCCTCTGTTATGTACTCCATTTCTGAATCTCTGGCTTGGAACTGTCTCTCGGCTCATTGGCACATCTCCCCCTAATGTGATAAATTGCTCGTAATATATTGTTTTGTTTTTCCAACAGAAGCTCTTCCTAAAGACACAATGTGTTACCAGGGAATTCTCTCTCTCTCTCTCTCTCTCTCTCTCTCTCTCTCTCTCTCTCTCTCTCTCTTTTTCCCCCAATGCTTCAGCATTTTCTGAAATATTGATTTTTTTTTTAAGTCCCATCTACACTTGACTCACCTCACTTGTCTCAGTCTCTCCTTTTTTTCTGCTTCATTAGAAAGTATACGGTAGAGGTCCATGGAGAAAATAAGCTCTTTACTCATTTTTGTTTTTCTGTGGTGGAGTTCTTTATCCAAATTGAAGAGAAACAAGAATAGTTAATGATGAAAATGGGGTCACCATTAATGGGAAGGAAGTGCTGAGTTACCTCAGATCAGATTCATAAAGCTCTTGGTGTGAACACCCAGGTCTGGGAGAGGTAACAGGATGATTGATTTTCCTGACATACATGAAGATGTAAATTGTCAGAATGTGGAAACAGAAGTTAACCTGATCCCTTTATCATGGACAGGGTGCCAGCTCTGAAACTGAGTCAAGTACTCCTTTCAATGTGATGTCTGTAGAGTCTCAAAATATTGGTGAAGTCAGCCTTTTTTGACTTGCTGTGTTGGGGAGGGTGGGACGGTACTGGGAGTTGGAGCTACCCCAACAGACTTTGTTATTTCATTAGGAATTTACTGAGAGATAAATCTTCCCGCTTCTGCCCTATTTCCACACTGAAAAGAAGTGATCAGTCATCAGTGAATGTGCTGCCAAAAAGTTTTGTAAAGTCAGGAGCCATTCCGAATGGGAATTAATGGGGAGCAAAAATGATCTTTTCATATTCTCAGCGTTTATAATGTATGGCAATCTGTCTTTTAGGTAGGTCTGCAAATCAATTAAGCATGAATGATGTATATGGTGTAGAATGTGACCTTAACAAGTTGTCTTGTCTCTGCCTTGATGTTTCCATCTGGTTCGTGCAAGGAATGCTCAGATAAAGGGAGAAGATTATGATTTCAAAGGGAACAGCCATTATGGGTCACTATCTTCCTGGCTTGATAAGTTTAATCCAAGTTGCCCGGAAGGGTAGAACTCATAAAATACTTTATCTGAAGCAAGTGCAAAAGTACTCATAAACTCAAAGGTTAATCACTGCACCAGAAGGACAGATGAAGGAGATAGGGCAGTTTTATGTTTCTTTACTGAGCTGCCCTTATTAATCATGTTGTGGGTTGCTTTAAAATATGGGTTTGCACTTTATTTTAAAAGCCAAATGGATAGACAGACGGACACTGAGAATGAAGTTGGATTAATGATGATATGATTTATTCATCTTCCCTCTACTCGCCAGAATTTGCAGGAGATATAATCAAGGTCAGGATGTGTACTTAGTTACATTTTTTAAAATCTATTTTATTATGCTATACTTCTCTTACTACTATTATTGTTATTATTTTTTACTTAATTTTAAATTCAACACTTATTTATACTGAGCCCTAGGTATTTACTTCATTTATCCTTCAGTGCAAGTGGTATTATTTTAAGATGACAGGTGGGTAGCTTGATCATCTGTTCAGATTTCACTAAACAGTGTGTAATTGAATTGGTGAATTATGCTAATAGAGTGTTGTTGATAAATCAGCAGATTGATTTCATATCTGCTTCTGGATTTACGCAGGACATCTTTGGACAAGTTCTAGCATGAGACATCTGTGCATCTGTAAATAAAACAAAGTACAGAGGAAGTTCCTTATATAGTGTGTATATTGATTTGATAGGATCTAGACAACTAAATAACCCTAAATTGTTCTTTTATTTAGAAAAGGGATTTACAAACTTTTTCTTAAAAGGCAAGATTATAAGTATTTTTGACTTTATGGATCATATGGCTTCTGTCTTTATAGTGTGAAAGCAACCAGAGATTACAGGCAAGTGAAAGCGCATAGCTGTGCCTCAATAAAACTTTATTTAAAAACACACAGAAAGTGCAGTTTGGCCACTGGGCAATAGTTTGCTGAACCTTAATTTAGACAATTTATAAGAATAAAATAAAAATAATATTTAGAAACTATGCTTTTGGCTTGTTTTGCTACATGGCATGTATTTGAAAGCTTCTATTATTTTTTTCTTCTTAGTTCATTTTTAAAGGTCATAACCACAGGTGCATACTGTAACCAGGAAGTAACTTACATATATACAGCTGAAATGGTATAATAAAGTGTGGCGGCACTTGTGATTACCTAGAACATATGTGCTCTAACTTAAAGAAAAAAACTGCAACAAAATTGGCCCAGGGGCCACCCGTGTGTAACATCCATTAGTATTGGTATATAAAATTCATTTTTCCTTTCTCTATGCTTTTAAAATGTAAAACAATTTTTTTTTTTGTATTCCTATAGGATACAGAGTTTAATTCAGTAAAAACCTCACTGTTTTCAAAGACATAGCCTCTTCCTATATAAAATGGTGTATGTCTAATTTATGGTCAGATAATTCTTATCGTCCCAAATTTTGTTACATTCTTACTATTTGAATTTTGAAATTAACAGATTTGGATACAGTTTCACATGCATTGTTTACTATCTGAAATTGTACTACTTGCTTCTTTAAACTCCAGAAAAAAAATTAAATAATACTTTACATCTCTAATCCAAACTCACTATGTAACTTGTGCTGTCTGAATGAAGGAAGTCAATAAATGTGGGTAGCAAGGAATATTGAAAGTGGATTGTAGCTCAAGGCATGCAATAACACTCTCTTTTATAATTCATTAGGACCATTTCATGAGTTTAGAATTGTTAAAAGCCTTTTCATAGCGATTCACTCCCGTTTGATTACTTTGAAAAAAATCTAACTTTGCCACGGACTACAATAGTATACATACGGCAGGCTCTGCTAATAACGCCCACTTAACTTCTGCCATATCCCCTACTGATAATTCTGTTCAAGCCACATTAGCTTTTCAGTTTTCTGGTTCTTTCCCATCTTTAACTATTTTACCTACTTTCTCTTTTTTCTTAAAAAAATGTCTTCTATTTTTGTTATCATAGACTCCTTCTTATCTTTCAAGTCCAAGTGTGTACTTAGGATGCCAACTGACATGCTCCAGTGCCAGTCTCCCATTCACTCATTCATTCAATTCACAAATATTAAATGAATGCTTCTATATATAGGTCAGATACTCTACCAGCTCTAGGGATATGATGGTACATCAGACATACTGAGTTCCTGCTTTCATGGGCCTTACATTCTAACAGATCACAAAGTTACCAGAGTTATTCTCTACTGTTTGTATCTATTCTCCACTAATTTTACTTTTCTATGCCTTGATTTGACACAAATTGCCAATAAAACTATTTTCAGATATAATAAACTTCAGTTGGTAAATGTAAACAGATATAAATTGTTTTGAATGTACATATTAGGGTAGATGGCAAATATATATTAAATATAATGTGGTTTACTGTTTTGCAAATATATGTATACAAATGAATCTGCAACCATGAATAAAAAAGTGTTAGCAAATATGATTTTATTATTTTGTTCTTGTTTTCATCAAGTTGATAGGTAATTCTTATTTGGAAGTAGTTCAAATTCAATTTGAATGTAAATACGTTGAGATAAATTGTCCTCCAATGGGTATCAGATTTGAATTGAACATGGCATGTGGACACTTTGATGTTTCATTTCTAAACTTGTATCAGTTACTCCAAGACCTTAATAAATATTTTATTTGGACTGTTCACAAAAATAAGGTGTGAGAGACGAAAATGCTTTTGAAGCTCAATTCAAAAGCTAATTTCATCACAAGCATCTTTGTATAGCATATTTTCCATTAACCAAAATTATTTTTTAACCTTTAAACATTTTCTTCTATGACATATAGCTAATTAAGCATTAGAATATACTGTTTTATGACCAAAATGATAACTTCTAAGGTTTGATAAAATGAATTTAGCATCATTTGCAGTTGAAGTACGATCCAGTTATTTTTATTCTGCCAATGAAAGAAGGTCTGCAAATCATAAATCTTATTTATATTCGTGACCTGAGGTAAAGTTTAACTCACAGTACCTAATAAATAACTTCATCTACCTTATTGAATACTCTAGTATTTTCTCCCAGGAAAAAACAAGGTCAATCCTAAGTGTATGCCAAATATTTAAACATATCAATAATATGGCACAATCCTATATCAAATATAAGGTCTACAATCAAAACTTTCAGTAATCATTTTAAAGACCTGCACATCACCATCTTAATTGCTGAAAAATTTAAATTGTGCATATTGGTAATAATTTTCTCAGGAACTAAAATTTAAAATAAGTTGCATGAAATTGAAACAAAGAAAGTGCTCCACCTCATTACTCGCCCCCACTAACCTTTCAAGTTGTGTACAACTTTGATTTTCTGATTGCAAGAGGATATAAAAAATATTCAAAAGTCCAGAATATTAAAACATATGAGTATGAAAGAGAGCAACATTCCCCTAAAACCTGGAACAATGGTACTCTGAGTTAAGTCTAAATTAGGAGCATTAGTGAAACACTGAGAGGATAAAGAGAAGCTTAGAGTTGGGGAAATCATTCTTACTAGAATTATTTGCCTAGTTCTCTACATATGTGTCAGAATAAAGATAAAGTCAAAAAATGGGAAAAATTTGTCTCACTGGAAACTCTAGTCAGTACTGATGAACAAAGAACAGATTTAGAACCCCTGTTATGTAGGGCAATGTAAGGGAAGTATTTGCATCCTCTTCAAAGATCATGAAAATTCTAGGAAATTGGTGACAATCCAAAGCTTATCAAGGACCATGATGATGACTGTAAATATTATGTCTTTTTGGCAGGAAACTGTGGTTTTAGCAAAGCATCCAATGTGGCTTTTAAGCTGGAGAAGTGTATTAGGCTTCTCCAGAGAAACAGAACAAACATAAAAGGAGATTTGTTATGAGGAATTGGCTCACATGATTATAGAAGCTGAGAAGTCCCACAATCTGCTACTTGCAAGCTGGAGAACCAGGGAAGTCTGAATCCGAAGGAATATGAACAAAGAGAGACAATGGTATAAATTCCAGTGTGAGGGCAGGAGAAGATAGGGTGCGATGTCCCAGCTCAAGCAGTGAGGCAGAAAATAGGGGCCAAGTCTTTCTTTTGTCGTTGGTTCTATTCAAGCCCTCAATGGACTGAGTGATGCCTAGCACACTGGGAAGGGCAGTCTACTTCACCAATGGCTCAATTTCTCTTTGGCTTGTTCATATGTTTTGATTACTGCCCAAAGTGGGCCAGGACTAGAGGAAAAACTGTTAGATTTTAACAGTGGCTGTTCTGCTGACAGGACACATAGTATCCAGTTTACAAAATTCTCTTTACTCAAACCTTGAATATATGTCCACTCACTTATCTGCTGTGCCTATATGTACCTTCAGTGTTCATGACTTTGTCATTTCTGAATTTATAATTTTGTATAAGAGTGATATTTAATTTTCATGCTTATGATTTCTGACTTTTTGGGGGATAACAGGCATAAATTCTTCTTATTATAACATGTAGTTTTTCATATTTCAGCATTTGTAACCAAAGATACATTTTAACATCAATGGGTTGATATTATTTAATATTATGGTCAAGTTTTTTCTCTAAAATGTTGTTAAATCATTGATACAGGTCAAAATTTTTGGCATCACAGAATTTAGGAAATATGACAATACTCTTCAGGTTCACTTTAAGGCTATCTTTTTCTGGGTTTTTGATATATTTATATTTGCCGAATCTTACTTTAATATTTTAGTTTGTCGTGATGTTTAATTTTTTTGTCTGTTTGTTGAAACTTAAAACAGCTGTTGGAAACACACGATACAACCAGAAGCACACAATTGACCTTCTGTGTAAAGCTGAATTTCTATTTTTTTTTCTTATTTCTTCCCATGGGAAATAAATATAATGCTTCCTATTTGTACATTTTATGAGCAGACACATGCCTAAATGCCCACTCTTGCAAAATGTAAGTCTTCTGAATATGCTTCTTTAGTAACAGCAAGCAAATTACTAAGGTCCAAGAATTCATAGCTTTTTTTTTCATTTCTTTTTACTTGACATCAACTCTGAATTTTCAACGAAAACTGCTGGATATTAACAGTTGCTAGAAATCTGATGTCAAATAGTACCACTATTCTCTAGAGGCTAGTGACAGAAGATTACTTATTTGACTAGGTACTGTGATAAACTGTCTTGATTTAGATATTGAATATAAGTCAGGTATCTCCAGTAAAGTGGTTTTTAATAACATATTTCTGTAATCTCAATGAGCAAAAAAGAGAACATTATAAATTCCTGAGGGACTTTCAGATTAACTATGGTGAATAGATCCTAGGTTGTTCCAATTTTGTTTATAAGGAAGTTTTACCTGAGAATAGAATATCAGCATGAAGACTATTCAGAGTTATACAAGCAGATGTTTTATGCAAATAAAACTGTGCAATGAATTTAGTCTCTAGGTGATAATAAAAATTAAAAGTAAAGCACAAGGTCCTAATGTAGACATTATGCTATGTTATGAAATTAGTTGTGTAATTATTTTTAAAAATGAAAATTTAAAAGAAATAGAAAATATACTAACAATGGTCGGATAAAGTGAAATTTATTTTTCTGAATGATAGTGAGTGACGGCCATTATATTAAGAGAAAGGTATGTTTTGATATATGAAATATTTTCACCTATAATTCTGAAGTAGATGAGTCAAGTAAAATGGAAGAAACAGTTTTAAGCAAAGTCCCCAAATGATTACAAATCCCCATACCCATTGGTGTTCTGTTTGTTTTGGTACCTACTTCAGTTTACTGTTACCAATCAGTACAGTATGGGAAAAGAATATTGGGCTCATGTCATCATTTTTTCTTTGCTCAGGGATTTTGCCTGTTCAACTTCTGACCTCCTTAATTATCCATTGATGCTTTTACTATCATTATTGCTGTGTAGGCTTTATCTGATATAAGTTAAACCCTCAAGGCTAGAAATGAATGTCCCTCACAGCTGACTCTTGGTGAGCTTGCAACCCAAGTGGAAGGACTACAATCAAGGGCATGAGATGTTTTAGCCCATGAGCTGTGGACACTCAGTGTTTTACTATGGAAATATCGAATTCTGTGAATTCTTCAGATTCTCTAAAGTGAGAAACTGTTAAGAGGACAGTAAATAAAGAGAGGAATTTGTTTGTTTGTGTAAGAGAGTGAATAGATGAGTGTGAAACAGTCTGCCCTTCAATCAGACATACGAAAGGTTAGAGAGTGAGAAAAATTGGACTTCATATGAAGGTGCTAATGCTTGTGTTTTTGAAATAAAACATTCACTTAATTATTTAAGGAGGAATTTTGAAAAAAAATGACTATGTATTGAATGATTTATTGTCAAATTAAGCTTACAGACAATAATTGCTTTGTGATTTTAGCAAAAGTATAAAGAATAGAAAAATTTCTCGTCATTTCAGTTAACCGAAAGTACACCATTTCATTACATTTGTGTCTTAGTGTGCAAGCTATAAAACTGAGTAAAGCATCTAAACTTTAATTTGATACTGAATTTTCTGGTATGTTTCTCTAGTCATTGAATAATACAGATGAAATCATGGTTAGGATTTAATACCTTCAGTTTTTCTCTTATTTCACATATAACTTTGAATCAGGAAGAAAATTGACAAATAAATTTGTTAGGAGCTTCTTGGTAGTTAAGCACTCGCACTTAAAAAGAGATGTTAACTAAATATAGTCTTTTTAAAAAACCTTATTTGGTTCCATCCGGTATGAAGAAAAATGAATTTTGAAAAAAAGCAACCACTACTATAATCATGATTTACGAATCTTTTATTGGAGATTTGATTTGAGATATACTATTTTTAAATGAATTTTATGGATAAACTGCAAAATTAAAATGACATCATTATGATTGTATAAATAGCTCTTTGTTGCTGCATTAAATCACAACATGCTTTCTAGCTCAGAAGGGAACTCAGACTCTGGTCTATAATTTTTGTTGTTCTGGATTTGGAAGATAGATACTGGTATTAAAAATGGGATCTCTCTTTTTTTCCTAAGCAGTTATACATTGAGAAAAACATCAAACTTTTTCTGTTTGAAACTTCATGAGTTGAGAGCAGGGCTGGCTTTATTACTTATATATTAGTAGCGTAGATTAGAGTTTGTTGACAAAAAAGAGTATATCATGAAGCAAAGTAGAGTTGATCTATATATCCAGATATCTAATCAGTATGTTGAAACCTGAAACTAATATAATGTTATATGTCAGTTATACCTCAGAAAAGTTGAGCTAGTTTTGAGCAGTGTTTTCACTGTTCTGGTATGTATTCATGAGCTACAAAATATGAATTGTATATTTCAGTAATTCTGTCCACTTAAAGTTCTTATATTTGTATTCATAATAGGTAATATGCAATATTAAAATAGATAGTAATATGTATGCTATTAAATTAAATTTTTTTTTTTTTTTTTTTACTGAGAATGACATGAATTACTACAACTACAAAACACAATGCCAAGTTGAGAGACAGAGTGAGACATATCGTGGGACAAAGGATAAGGCAATATATTCTGGCACTTTTAGTCATACTTTTTTTTTTTAATCACTTTTTAAACAAGGGCCATTTTCTCATTGTACTGGACCTCTAAAATGATGTATTCCACCCTATTGTTGAGTGTTCATATAATCAATCTTACTGTGCATAATCTCTCCATATAAGTTATCTGGGTGTCCCTTGTATCATGTGTCTCTTTCTTTTTGCAGATAAAATTATGCCATGAAAGAATGAGTTGCAACACTGTTGACTCCTTCAGTGATCTATGATGCAATGTGAAGCCGAGTAAGTTTGTAAGTTAATTTCTCAATGAAATAAATATAACTGCAATAACTGTTTGAGGTTCATTGATCAAATAATATCTCGAAGAAATCAAAATATTTTAATAGATGTAGAGAGACCAGTCTTTCCCTTAGTGAAATTGGCATTTCATCTCTTCCTACTATTTCTTTCAAGGAGAATACCAAGAGTAAAGGATGGATCACAGAGACTCTGTTCAGATGTTGGTTGGTGTCTTTTCTTATTAGCTGTGGCTTTGCTTACTATTTTCGATCCTCGGTTTCTTCATTTTTAGAATGGTGACTATAATACTGCCTCACAGGATTGTTCCATGAGTTGAATGACATCATGTATGTCAAGTGCCTGGTTTGGAGAAGGTAATCAATATATATAGTTATTATCATTACATTAGTTTCTGTGCAGACACACATATCACACAGACACAGACACACCCTCACTCTCACTATAATAATCTTTTGTCTGTTCTTCCCATTCAAACCTAAGTCCTGATTCATCTTCCTAACTTTTTTCTCTGATATGAATTATAACCAGTTATCCCAGGGAAAATATTCATGGATGCTTTTTTAAGACTAGAGCGCTTAATGACAGAAAAAGCTAATTGAGTGGATTCGTAATATTTAAAGAAAGATTCTTCGGGTTCCTTTCAAAATCTCCTTGGAAACCACACAAACTTTCATTAATAAGTCAGCATTTTGAGAAAACCAACTAAACATTAAAAAACATTTTTTAATGTTTTATTAAAATAACAATTCCCATCTCTAGAATTGTACTGAATGGCTATCTCAACTATTCAGAATATAGTTGAGCATCAAAATTATTCAGAAAAAGAATTACATTTTAAATATAGACATGACTAATGAGAACATTATTTTTCCATACATTACAGTTAAATAGATTTTCAGAAAAAACTCCTCATATATGCCACATAACTAAAAATGTTGGGTTAAAAAAAGAATACACAAGTACAAAAAAAATGAGGTTTGAATGTTCCCCAACTTATTTTATCAGGTTAGTTATAACCTCACTATATGTATACTATAGCAAAAATGTTAATAGAAGAGGTTATAATGAGAAACAAAATCCATCAGTGTATAAGCAAAATAAAAAATATCGTGACCAATTGGTTAATTCCAACAATGTAGGGCTGTTTCAACACACACAAAAAATGAGTTAATAAATTTCACTACATAAAGAGAATCATGAAGAAAAATAAGGATCTCAAAACATTCAGAATAAAAGATTTGACAAAATTTTTAAAGAAATATGTAAGGTAAAACCCAATAGTGTAATGGAAATAGAAAGAATTTTCTTCACTGAACAAACCTACGGAAAACATAATGTGCAATACTGAAATGTTATGATGATTATGTTGATTATGTTTAAATTAAGGAACACCATACGAATGATATAAACATCTAATAGTCTAGGTACTTATAAATAAATGAAGCCAGGTAAAGATCACCATCCATTCATCCTGTAGACTTACTCTTTCCCTGAATGGTATATTCAATTTTCTCCATCTTATCTATTCAAATATTATAGTATCCCCCAAATCTAAGCAGATACAGATGTGGCTAGGTGAGGCTACAAGTGCTTTATTTCTATTGGAGCTGGTGAACGTTGCTATTTGACAGATCATTCTCACAACGTTACATCAGAATTTTATTTCATTAATAGTGAACCCTAGGGTTAAGGGGGGAAAAAAAGCAAAACAAAATGTTTTGAAAGAAGAGAAGTGTCTAATGTTAAAGCAGCTGAAATTCATTTTTTCAAAATACAAAGAGTTTGTGACTCTGTCTACAAAAATTACATTTGAATTACTCCCTTAACCTGGCAGGCTCCCATTCATGGAATGGGTGTCTGTGGTAATTAAATTCAGGAGAATACAGACAGCTATATCTATGTGCATCACTGATTCCAACAGCCATTCTAGAGCTCAGAGGAGTGCAGAAAGGAACCTTCTAATCCTCAACTGATCCTTGGTTTCTTTTCATCTGTCCATTCATT
This sequence comes from Rousettus aegyptiacus, assembly GCF_014176215.1. NCBI lineage: Eukaryota > Metazoa > Chordata > Mammalia > Chiroptera > Pteropodidae > Rousettus > Rousettus aegyptiacus. The sequence goes on from NW_023416306.1 coordinate 159,453,697, forward strand.
TTTTGAAAACATGCAATAAATTTAAGATACAGTTATGGCCATCACCATTAAACTCAATTTACATGCAGCCGAAAATAATAAAGTCATAGGACAAACTTTATTAACCATTTGACAGTGCTGGAAAAATAAACAAATAATTGTATTATTAGAAATAATACAATTAAATTTATGATAAATTTTATAGGTGGACTGGATAAGAGAATAGTTTGAACTCCAATGTTATATTTGACTGGAATGTTCCTCATTTAAAATTATTAACTTAATGCTCTATGTAGAAGGAGACCTATCACAGATCTTTTCTCAGAGTTGTGGGAGAAACATTTCTGAATTAATATTTTGTTGTTTCTTAAGTAGTTATTTTACATTTTAAATAAAGTATAATATGTTTAAATGTCTTCAAATAAATAAAAGAAACAGCTGGAAAAGAACAACTGCAACTACTCACTTTTTTACTTTTTTTCTATATCGTTAGTGGCAGAATTAGTAGGGGATTCTTTCTTCTGATATCCATGTAATTCTACATTGTAAATGCGAGCTAAATACAAGATAAAAATAATTATCATTTTATATGTTGCTAATTGCCGAATTTTACCAATGAAGTTATTTGAAAACTAAACGCAGACAATCTTGTTTTCTCCCCTACTAACACAGAGATCATTGACAGCAATGAATGTAAACTCATCCTAAGAACTGTCTTGGACAATTATTTTAAAAATTAGAGGCAGAGATGGCGGTTGTGCATTCAGAAAACTTCCTCCAGGGGATGCGTGCATGTCTCCATAATAATAGTATTTCTTGCCAATGATTAATGCTAAAAAATAATGTTCATTGGCATGAATTCCAAAAAATAAGGCTGATAACTCCCTTTTCTCTTCCAAATCCTTCTTTTACTATATATAAATCAAAATTTATGTTTTTTAACTAATTTAATTTCTCTGAAATTTTAACTGAGCCTGATTCACTTCCTTGAATAGTGTTATTGAGTACTTAGATGTATTTTTATTATTTCATTTCAGATGGTTTACATTTTCTAGTCTCTTCTCTCTTAAAAAGTTAGAAAGACCATCCAGATCAACTTATTAATCAAAACCAGGATTTTGGTAATTAATTTACTTGCCTAAAACCAAACTGTCAAATCTGAACTAAGGTTATAATTTTATAACTCTGTAACCTAGTCTTTTTTATTTTTACCTTATAACATACTATATATATCACCCATTTCGCTTGTAAACAAATGCAGAAACAGCTAAAGGTATGAGCACTCTTCAATTGTTCATATTTCTACGTGAGCCACATGTCTGACACATAATGGGATTCCATTCATATATTTATTTATTCAACAAATATTTATGAAGCATCTATTATGCCTTAGGAACTGAATAAACACCAGGAGTGTAAAAATTTGTTTTCCATCTTCACTAGCTCTAAAGTTTTCATCCAGTTCCATAGTTTTAAATGCCATTTATATGTTAATTGCTCTCAAATGTCTACTCCAGCCCCGACTTCTTCAGACTTCAGGCCATACAGTCATATTTCTACCTAGCATATCCATGGTTACCTAATAAAGATGTCAAATTTTACACTTGATTTTACTCTCCCCAAACTTACTCTCCTAGTTGTCTCTATCTCAGTATGTCTATCCACTTATTCGAGCAAAAGACATAAGGGCACTTTTGAGTCCACTCTGAAACACGGCCTCCACTTATAATTCATTAGCAAATCCTGAGCCTTTTATATTTGTGGAATAGTATATGTGATCTTCAGTTAGGCTGCCTTAGTTGAAACCTGGCTCCACCATTATTAGCTATATGGCATGAGTCTAGGTAATTAACTTTCATACAAGTTGCTTTTCCCGTCTAAAATGAAATTAACAACGAGGTCTATCTCATATGATTGTTATCAGAATTTAATAGAATAACACGTGTATTTAGTACAGCTTCTATTCATTATGTCAGTGTTTTTTGTTTTTTGTTTTTAAATAAGGCAGAATCAATAGGAGTTGATTATAGAATGGAGATGAGGGGAAAGAAATTCAGACACACTTTTGCCTTGGGCAAGTCTCTAATGTGAGCAAATAGGTGATTGGTGGTAATCATTTAGCTAGTTAAGTATAATAAGAAGGATGTATTTGAGGATAATATTTATACATATATTATGGCACATGCTGGGTTGAGTTGCCTGTGGTATATTCAAGTGAAGTCCAATAAACAATTGCACATATGCAAGGCCAACATATTATGAAACTTCCGGAAGGCTCATTCCCACTGCACAAAGCCTAAACCACTAGAAATGTTTAAAACTTGCAGTTACTTTAATTTTACTTAAATTTCACCTAAGGCATTATTTATCTTATTCTATCCATATGCATCATTGATATTTTAAGATACATTTGAAGTGAAAACTCTATTATTTTCACCCCTAGGTATTTCTGTATTAGCAACTAAGTTTGAGGCCAATGATGAGAGCCTCTCATGTCTTAAAAATGAAAACAAAAGACAGTGGATCATAGTAAATGCCAATAATCATGTATTAGTTCACTTTTGTGAATTCAGAACCCTCACATTGTCCTCTGTTCACTCTACAGCCACCTTTGCACTTATGAGATGTATCACATAGTTCTTGCAAATTGGAAATAATTGGAACCAGGAGGGGGGAGGGGAGGGTAGATAAACGCACCTATATAAGCAGAGTGAGAAATGGTCATGATAGGTATAAAAATAACAGTTATCACTAATGGAACATAAAACTGTCATTCCCTGGGTAGCAGCTTAGTTGCTAAGATTGCTCTGGGGAGGTAAAAGCAGCTGCAATTTCCTCAACTTCCAGGATGGTTAGATTTTTCTAGTTGAAACAATTCATTGCAAATGGCTGATTATGAAATCAAAAAGGAATAACTTATGTAGCAGTCAATATTCCTCTTCAGTGAGATGAATTGATCAGTTACAAATGTAAATATATTTCTTATGAAAATGGGTTTCAATGTTTATTATATTTATTCCTGCTACCTCTTAAGTTCTATCTTATTTAGAAATATATAAAGACATGAAGATATTAAGAAATTTATAAGTACTTATAAAAAAATACAAGAAAGCCATTCTCTGTTTTTGATTCAGTCTAATCTTCTAAGTTTTAAGGTTTGTTTTTTTTTTTTACCCTTTCCAGTTTTAAGTAAAAAGCAATACATGCCCTTGAGAACATATGTATATTATTTCTTCAAACATTTAATACAACATCATTTTACATCCCACCAATTCCTAACTGATTTCTGGTTCAGCAGTTTGGTAAATTTTGCTGATTTCTTGCCTGGCAAATAAGCTTTTCATATTGACTTTGAATTCTCAAGTAGGTCCTTATTTAAGAATATTAATATCGATCAACAATGAGGAAAAATCCCTACCTAGAAGACATGTACTTTATTCACATTTATTGTATGCTATTTTGAGAGTCAGGTCTGGACTAATAACCAAATGAATAAACTTGTGAGCATTAGAGGTTTAAGTATCAAAAAGCCAAGACTAACGAAGCTGCAGCCCTTTGGGATGGACTTCCATCTTATTCTCTGTGGGCAATGTTCTTTCAGCAAATTGCTAATGGCCTAGACAATAAAAACAACAGATTAATGGGCATATTTTAAATAGTAAGAAAGCATTTGGCTACAAAAATTACATTTATTACTCAAATAAAATAAAGTTTTATGTAGTATTATATCAAATGCTTTTTTTTGAACAAGTTTCTAACTAATATGCAGAAACTGGTATTTGAAATGGATAGATTATGAAAATGAATTTTGGTTTTATTTAAAGTTTAAAAGGAGTGATTATTTTTGGAGGGGAAACAAACTACTTTTATTGGTTTATTTATTTTTAGTTGACTCTGTCTAGCTCATCATCGGTCAGGTCCTCTTTTAATATAATTTAAATTAATAATAGATTAGTTATGACTAAAGGAAAGCTAAGATGACAGAACCTTACCCACTTGGAAATAAATTCAAACAATATTTAGTCCTATTGGACAAAGTTATCAAACGTTAATCTCTGATAAGTATGCTCTAGTGTGTACTTGCTGTAGAGCAGTTTGGCTTGAGCTAGAGTAAATGATGCCTGCATTATAGTGAATCCTCTTTCAAAAAGGTTTCCCAGTTGGGTTGATTTTTAATGACCTTGTTAGATTCAAAATAGGCATTTTAAATCTTATTAACTGCTCAGTATAGACAAAAGAATTCATCTATTTTGCATAAATAAATAAATAAATTTCTAAAAAGAGATTTTTATATAAACATATATACATATGTTTATAGAGTATGTATCTACTCTATAAATAAAATGTCACCAAAAATAATTATGATTCGGTCTAATTTTCTATTAGTATAGTTAATATAAAAATTATCCAATTGAAGAGACGTTTGATTCACCTGTGTTTTCCATAGTGTCACTTATTCAAGGCAAAAGCAATGAATATAGATTGGATTATTTTTAGTAAATTATAAAGTATTTATGATTTTAGTTAAATATTTTATAGTATTACTTAGACTTATATTACTTATATTAATTATCTTTATAATGCATTACTTATTAATGCTAAGTAATGAGTAATAATAGCATTAATAATGAATACTACCAGTAGGTAATAATTTTTAGGTAATGATATAACATTTGCATATGAATATTTGGTAACTGCCATCATCATATACCATTCAACCTCACATCTTTCTTTTGTTACGCCATTTCAGAGTAAAATGGGTTTCCTGATTTGTGTGTGACTTAACTAAAGTGACTGCTTCTTTCACAAGGTCTGGTATTACTTTAAATATCCTATCTTACATTATTTCTATGTATAAGCCAATTCTTAGTTGTTTTTTGAAACAAGAGCCTGCAGACATATATAAAAATTGCGTATTTAATGATGCAATGCCTTAAAAATGATTCACATCCATTTTAGTGGCTCCCGGAGACACAGAGCAATGCATGGAGGAAGGGGAGCTCCATTCAACAGAACAAAAAATCAAATTACGCCTCCTTTGCATCATTTCTCTGCCAGGGGATGTGGAATCCACAGTCCCTACTTGGAGAAACCGAGAGCAGTGGAGGAGGCACATATGGCCTTTAAGAACTTTGCTTGAAACATATAGAGAATATTATTAGAGCATAGACAAAAATCACTTAAAACAGAGGCCTGGGTAAAGGAGTAGAAGACAAATGGTTGAGTCTTGAAGAAAAAAATCTGTGCATTAGATAAATGAAAAAGAGAGGTGGATTAGCATTACTGACAGAAGGAACATCACAGCTAAGGTAAGAGTTCTAAGATTTCATAATATAGGAAATCAAAGCAATTTTACCATTAGGAGAGAGAAGGGGATTGATTCATATAATATGAAATATAAATAACCACACTTCTTAGAGAAAAAATGAAACAACAACAAAAATGATCGATGCAGCAGAAACTGAATCTCTGTCACCGTAGTTTCGTTTGCATTTTCTAGAGTTTTAAATAAATGGAATCATACAGTATGTAATCTTTTGTATTGCTTATTTTACTCAACATAACTATCCTAATACAGTTCTACCACAATTGGTTCATTCATTCACCTTTCGTTGGTCGTTTTTAGTTTGCGTCTGTTACAAAGTAAACTATTACGAGCATGTGTGAACAAGCCTTTGTATGGATATATGCTGTCATTTGACTGGGGTACATGCTTATAAGATGAAGCTCTGTTTATACCTTTTAAAGAAACTTCCTCTTTTCATTTATTAATTGGTCACCTATTGCCCCCTACTGGACACTGAACACCACTCCCCCACCCTAAGAATTTATTCAGAGGTGAGATGAACAACATGAGCAGGTACCAATTGACATGAAAAACAATTTATTACTCACATGATAAACAACAAAAGGTTTCCTCAAGAAGATGGGCTCCTGTTCATTCTGTAGTTAAGCAAGGTGGTGACTTTGGCTTTTATAGCATCTAAGAGGTGGGGCTGGTGTGAGAGTTCCCATTGACACTGTCTACATGGCTTCAATTTCTAGCTGCTCCAGGCAGGTTTTCTTACTGTCTTGCCCAGATGAGGAGCAAAAGGGGAAAAGGGAAAGGGTACCTGAAAGGTGTCAGGAAGCACACATCACAAATGGTGTCTTTGCCCTTTTTACACTTTCGAACTCTTTTCCAAAGTTGCTTTACAATTTTATGTTCTCATGAGCAGTGCCAGTATTCTATTCCTTCATCTCTTTGTCAACACGTGGCACGTTTAGTCTTTTCAAATTTAGGCATTTAAATAAGAATATAGTAGTATCTCCGTGTAGTTTTCATTATCATTTTTTAATGATTAATGCTTTTTTTTTTTTTTTGAGTGCTTGTCTTTCCATATTTTCCCTAGTTAACTGTTCAAATCATCTGGAAAGTAAATAAGTGCTTTATTTATTTTTAAATATAGGTCGTTATTCATGTATTCTGAATCATATTTTTTATTAGATAGATGATTTACGAATATTTTCTCCCAGAGTGAAGATTGTCATTTCAATTAGTTAACCAGTGTCTTCTGAAGAACAGGCATTCTTAAATTTGAGCAATTTAATTTGTAATTTTTTATTATGAATTATTTTCTCTGCCATAAATAAGAAGCCAAGGTTCTAAATACTATTGTACTTTTTCTAAAAATTTTATTGTCACACATTTTACATATAGACCTATTATCTATACTGAATTCATTTTTTAATGGTGTGAAATATCAACCAAAATTCATATTTTTTGCATATTAATAGTCAGTTGTTCCAGCTGAGTTGACCAATCAGGGGATTGTAGGCATCGAAGCACAGCGTTTGTGACAAGGGCACACTAGAAGTGGGTCAGCCCTCCAATGCAGATCAGTGTAATTCAGTGGTCATAAAGCCTGGTAAGATTATGAAATAAACTATGAAGTGATATTTTATGACAGCCTGAAATTAAAGTTCAATTTCTAGAAGTTGTCATTGATTCATTATGAAAAAGTAAAACTAACCTGTTTTCTTTTGAAAAGATGTCGTATTTTAAAATGACATGTCACGCATCTTCTCAGCAAGGCATTTTATAAACTAAATCATGATAAAATTCTGAGTAATGAGGGATCTAGGCTGAAGGATAGTACAGTTGCAAAGAGTCAGAGATGGTCGACTGATTATATTCAACGCATATTGACAAAGGAATCCTGGCTACCTTGACTTTCTCCCTCTTTCATGTCAAGGATCCCTGGTATACTTGACAATACAATGAAAACCATAATGATGGTTCCAAATTACCAATGAATATTACAGGAAATCAAAATTACTCATTGTGTTTTAAAATTAATACATTAAGTTAATGTTCATTTTACTTGAAAAATAATATATATACATAAACATACATATATGTACGTCTATACTTCTAATTCTATGAAAATTTACTGGTATTATATAAGTGTTGCCACTCATAATGAGACTAATGAGTTTATAGTCAGCAGGTTGATTATCACAAAATCAGTGAGTAAAATAAACCTCCTATTATATAGTCTAAACTTTAAATGAATATGCAAAATTTTCTATGGACATATTCCAGTAAATTTAATGACTTAAAATATCATAGTCTCGAGTCGACAACTCAATGATATTTGGAATTATTTTTTTCAGTTTATAGATGAGATATACTGGATTTTTAAGAAAACATCCACAAAATCAAGTTCATGATAACAAACATAAAAATCTGTGGAGATTTAACTTAAATTTTATAGTAACTAAAGTATACATATTTCCTAAACTTCTTTTCTACTTAAGCGAAGCTAATAAAGGACTCAGTGCTTTGCCTGCTAAAAAAATGCTTTTCAGAGTTACCTTACTTAAAAGTTCACAGTAAGTGCCAATGGAAATTATATTATGCATTTTCACTACAACTACTTAGTAAGAGATGCATCAAAAAAATTTAGGGCACACATGCACACAAACACACGTTTTCACATTACAGAGACTACCCAGCAATAACAGCATCTATTCCCTTTTTCTTCCTTTAGCAGCAGAACATCGGTATATAATTAGTACATTGCTCTCCAGCTAAAACATGACACTCATCAAGCTTCCTTGTAGCTACGAGAGCTGGCAGATATGATCTATGCAGCTTCTTTGAATTCCCCGTCAAAAAGAGGCATGTTATTTTTCTGGTGCTCTCACCAGGCTGCTAGGAATATAGATTGGACGGCTGGGGATCCAACAACCTTCTCCGACTAGAAGCCTCGTTCTGATGAATGTGGATTGATCACACCGTCCCTTTACCAGTGATTTCTGGGATTTGTTTACCAAGGAGAAAAAATGAATTTCTTGCGTTTAGCCGGTTAGTTTATTGTTTAGTAATGTCTTTATTTTTTTCTATAAAGACAGTTAAATTGTGATAAAAGATAAATGCAAATTTCTGCTTCAGGTTAAATAATCACGTATGTTAAAATATGCAATTTAAATGGAGAAACTAGGTTTTCATTTGAGTACAAATTCTCAATGAATTAGTAACAAGGCAAGAATGCCTTCTTCATGTATTTAAATAAATATGAAAATTTAGCTCATCCATATGGAGAAGCAGAGGCCAGAGAACAAGCCCTGTTGGCACCTAATTCCTGTTCCCAGAATTCTCTAACAGGGTCATCCCTGTCTTGCCTGTGTTTGCCTGTGTGACCAGTGTATCTTTATGTCTTTTTCTTTTCTTTCTTTTTTTTTTTTACCCAAATTAGTTAAAATTTGACACACAGAACCATATCAACTCATCAAATATGTTAGGGGCCATTACATGTGATAGAACCAAGCATAGCATCAGAGACATAACAAATATTTATTATAAGAAAATAAATTATTTCATATTCAATTTAAACTTTATGCCTAAAATAGTTTAGCTGATTAAAATTTTTGCATATGGAACAATTTAATATATAGAAGTTTCAGGAAATTTTTCTATGAAATTAGTCTTTCCTCAGATTAGTAAGTTGCCAAATGTTGATTCGTTTTAGAGACAGAGTCAAGGGCTGTTATAAAAATTGGAAAAGTAATGCCTGTACTATTGATGGCAGGTCACGAACATCAAGTTTAAGTTTGTCATTTACGGTCATATAAAATACATTATACATGGCATTAGAGCTGAGATTTGTTTTCCATAAAGAAGTGGTTTTTAATTATTATCTTCCTTCTTGACCTATTCATCTTTATTACAAAAATTAAAAAGAAAAAAATCAATAACATTTAGAAATGTTACCTAAGTTGGTGCTACCTGTCTGTGTTTTTCCTGCTTACACTGCTACAGCTTTTATTATTATTATTATTTCCTTGAAAGAGTCAATAAGATGTCAACTCAGTGTTCTTAAAGTAGCTAGCTGGAAACCTTTCATATAGAAAAAAAAAAAAAGATTTATATTGAGTTTGGGTAACTGAAAAAAAGAGACATTTTCTTGAGAGACAAGCACCACCATCGAAGGTCATTTCTTAATAGCCACGATGAACAGCTTGTAACAGAAATTTATATCTGCATATTGTCATCATCTCATAGTCAATGCTAAATTTATTACATTATCTCAAATCTTAAGAAAAATGTTATTTTCAGCTAGAAACACGCTTGATAGAATCTATATTTTGCCAATATCCCATCTTCCCCTTCCTGTTTTTTCCCATACATGATAAGCTTATCTAAGCCAAATCCTGAGAAATGTATTTTCTGCACGAGGCAGTCCCCTTGAAAAATGCCCTTCTCAAGAAAACCATTTGCTGCTGGCAAAAGAAAAAAATCATTCTCTTATCTTTTCTTTTTGTATTTGATACTACTACTTAAAAATCTAAAATATAATTTGAACATAACATTATTTCTGTTTAAATACTCTGAATTTTTCAACCTGTAGTTTCCATTGAGTTTATCTAAGGAAAAGGATAACTCAAAATTCAGCACGCAGTAAAACTTGAACAGCTTGTTGACTGCCAGGTCTCACTTAACAAGTTATGCAAATGTAATGCATTAGAAATAATTATTTTAATAGGCCTCATTCTATTTTCAACTCCTTAATCCTCAAATATCAGGATATATTTTGTTTGTTTCTTTTTTCCCCTCAAACATGAGATCAGCTCATTAGAAAAGTAGGTGTTTTAAAAATAGAATATATTTTAATGTCATAATTTTAAGTACCAATTAAATTGGTAGCTATACCATTTGGTTGAAAGTTTCAGAGTGACATGATGTTTGAAAAGCTACTGATTTGTCTTAGAATAGTTAATAGCTGTGCAGGAGGTTGTAGGATGTTTAAAAGATTTATGTTCCAAAGGTCATCTTGTTGCTTGGAATAAGGTCACTGAAGTTGACAAGCTAGACCTTTAGCTCTTTATTGTTTGTTTAACGTTTATTTCAAAAGGTTCTAGATGGTTTTGACTAGGCTTTAAGCTTTATCCAAAGATCATTGAAATACAATTTGTAGTTTATTTTCTAACCTCAAATAAAAACAAAACAAAAACAACACGGCCCAAACATTTTTTCAGTGAAAACCCTTTTACATCTTTTTAAGAGAATACTGTGAAATTTACAGATGATAAAAGGAATACAAAAAAAAAAAATGATGTGAGAAAAGAACTCTGGCAACAAATAAACTTAAAAAAGAATCTCTAGGAGTTAAGCTTATGTATATTGAGTATAATTCATCAACGAAGTTTGAAGGTCGCATGAGATAATCAATGAATTTGTTTACTCAACTTTAAGTGATGCTTCTCCCAGGAGAGATTTGTTCACCTGCTTTGCTACTCCCTATTCTCAAGCCATTGTTACACTCTCGTGATATGAATCCAGCGCATACCCGTATTATTGAACAAGAGACAGTGTTCACGAGCTCTGTGAACTCCAGATGTCTCTCCAGTATGTCTAGATAGCTCATCCTTTGCATTTTTTATTTTCTTCAGCTATGGTGCATTCTCCTACTTTTGTCCTCTCTTCAATTTGAACCAAGAAGAATCAGTAGATTGGTTTTGTATTTTGAGGGGAAGTGGTTAAGAATATGCCAAAGATAAGTAGTTATACCATTTTGTATTTAGTGGCATCTTGCATGCAGCTGTGAACAATTGTCCCCATGCCAAATATTCTGTTGAGTTATCATTTGAGAATGGGTTTATTAGCCAGTATATATTTAGTATAATAAATCTTGAAATTAGCAACAAAATCACATGGAGGCCTTTGGAAGCACTTAACTCAGAATAATAACAGTCAATTTTACAAACTCTTTTTTGGAAATAGAGCAATACACTTTTATAAATGTCCTTCCAAATGACAAAAATGGTTAGGAAATTCAGGTTTAGAATTACATAAATGCCTAAACTCAAAAGATTACAGGAGAAATTCAGAGAATTTATGCATTCAAACTTTCAGATAGCTAATAAAATAATAGCATTCAGCCACACTCTTTTTGATTGACTAAGTTAACCTTAAAAAAACTTAAAAATAATACAGAAGATCTCAGATTTGAGATTCATCAAGGGTAGTCATTAAAGACCAATGAAAAGAGTATTATTTAATACTAATACTAATAGTAATACTAATAGTACTAATAAATACGTCTTGGAAAAACAGACTAATTATAATCCTAACACTTATTTGTTTATTTGTTTAAAATGCCACAATATATCAGACTTATTTTTAAAAAGCAGGCAGGGGCCTATGGTAAAGATCATTATATGTATGAAAGGACGCTCAATGGAAATAGCCTTGTTTAAATACATTAGACAAGGTTAGATATAAAAAATTAGAAATTGATTATTGGTATATTCCATTACATTACACATTTTATTTCTTTTAAGTAAACTCAAATGCACTTCTAACAAATGCAACACTTTCAGACCATTCGAAACTGCTTCTTCTTCATTGAGTGCTCTTGACTGTCTTGGAATTCACTCAGGGAAACAGAACTTACCTAAGTACTTTGATTTTAAGGATTTTAACCAGATTTCCAAGGACGCTGTCACCAAGGATCTTAACCTGCACACTAAATGTGGAGGGAGCTCATAGTAAAACTCTTCAGATCCCCCAAGAACCTCTAAGAAGAGGCTCAGACTAGTGCAGCATGCTGCACATGGATACATGATTCTCAGATGCTCATCAATAAACTACCTTGGTCATTCATTTGCATACTCAGTTATCTGCATTTACTTTAGGTCCTGGGAATTTTAGTTCCAGGTTCTTTTCTGGAAGAGAAATAAGAAAGCCTCAGATTTATAAGGTAGAGTTTAAAATGATGTTGGCTGATGCCAAGGACAATCCAGTTCACTGACCAAGTATATGAATTGATCATTACTCTCTCCGAAGCCAATAGGATGTATGCATTTGTTTATATATAAAATAGACAGCAGTTGCAACTTAATTAATGCACACCTAAAACTTTTATCCATCATTTTAAAATTTAAAAATCTCAAAAAATCCAATTTGTTTATTTGTTTTAACTTATTTGTTGTCAAACCTGACCTGACTTGAACTCAAGGTGAAAAAATGGTATTGTACAAACATGAAGCAATGTATATTCTTTATGTATGACATTTAGATTAAGTATTATTTTTGCTAGAATAGTGTTCTATTCTATATCATCTTTCTCAAATTAGATAAACTAATTTCTGAAACATATCAGGTCTGATTTTTTAGAGTGGGATTGTGGACTGTCAGATTTTACTCCACTAAAATGGTACTTTGTTTTATTAAAATAATTTCTCAAATCATTGTCTCATATGGTGGCATATTTTATGTCCTCCTTAAATATAAACAAGATGTCTCTTCTAAAATTAAAAATAAAGTATGCCTAAATTGCATTTATATCTTATGACCTAACTAGCACTCTGTAAGAATATTTAAAAAAGAAATACTGAATGAGTTTAACTGAACTTTGCCTGATGAAACAATTAAATTTGTTGTGTAACCAGCATATATTTAGTATAATGATTCTGAACTTAATGAATGTCATTATTATTTATGATAAATACAATTCATTGAACATAGCCTTAAATATGCCTTTCCTGAGAATTAAAGAATATATTTTATTCAGTGCATTATAGCTGCTAATGTGGCCATTTTCTTCTTAATGCACAAAATTTAATTGTAAAAGACTCTCTTATTTCCCTTTAATATTGAAACAGGATACAGACGAAAATTTTACTAAGTTAAAACAGTCAAAATCCCTGATTTTGACCCCACTTTAACAATTTAATATAGAGTAGATGTAGCCTTCTTTATAAAATCTTCTTTATTATTATGCTCTGGCATTAATTATTGAATTGCATATGTAATTATAATTGACACACATTTATCACTTTACTTCTATGGTCATACTTTGAGATAATTAAATGAAAAATGTGAAACTGACTCAATTCTCTAGTTACCGAAAAGGAGAATTTTGTCTCATAGAGCAGATACTGTGTAAGTGATACATGTTTATAAAGATAGATTCAGCAGTTGTTTGTTACAATATTATAGTTTATCCTAATCCTATCACTGTCCTGTACAATTGCAGCAGCTAGTGGAATAACCAATACAGGATAAATGTGTAGATAGTAATTATTAGAAAAATGGCATAATATTACCAGTTTTCAGAAATGCTTGAGAGTTTAAGCTTTTATTAGTGCCATATCTGCCCTCTTTATGGACTTGGAAAACCTGTTTGTGTGGGGCTGTTTTTGTGGTTTGTACTCTTTTTGAATCAGAATTTTACTTTACCTGAGATTGACATTGATCACTACCTGAATTAAAATGAACTTTATAGCTTTATAAGCATGATAATGATAAGAGGGCTGGATTTATATTAAACAATATATATTCTGTAAACTGCACAAGCTGAAGAAGTGAGAATCCATTATTGTTCATACATATAAAGATATAGTTTAAAATTTTTTCTTTGATAAGGGAAGTCATGTATAGCATATAGTGTTACTTAAATTTATAATCTGCTTATATTTGTTAATTCTTTTTTAAAAGCTAATGGATAGTAGATGTCTTATCTTTTTTTACACAATCTTCGTGCTCAAAAATAAAGTAAAATATAATAATGAAGTAAGCATTTATTAATGTAAATTACAATATCTTTTATATAGAGGCACTTTTAGAAGTCTTCTACTCCAACATCTTATCCAAAACAGAAATCTCTTCTAGCTTTTTAATTTAAATGACACCTGTTCTAGAAAACTCAAGGAAGGTGTAATATTTTTTCAGAAGAATGGTTGTTCAATTAAGTGTGAAAATTTTCCTAATATAGACACAAAATCTAGCACTTAAAAACTCTTATCAATTCATCCTTAATTCTAGGAGCACTACCTGCTTCTCATTGTTAAAACTTCAAATATTGAAAGCACTTAATGTGGCTTCTTCTTGTCTTTTTTTCTATCAGTCCAGATAACATTGTACCTAACTTTTCAAGCTTACAGACTATGATTTCAGATGGAGAAGAATTCAAATCCTGAGTTTAGCACTACTGGGAAACTAATAATATGACCTAATTTACTGGGCTGCTTTGGGGATTTTAATATGTGTGTGTGTGTGTGTGTGTGTGTGTGTGTGTGTGTACGCCATATATATATATTTAATACATATATATGTATTTAAGAAGTAAACTGACACACATTAGGTGACTGGTAAATATTAAAAGTATTTTAAATCATCCTTACTTTGTTACTATCTGATATATTATGAGCTCTAGATACTTTCTTCTAAGTCCTTTTGTGACATGTAAGGTGACCTATAGTAATTTGGTCCAATCTCTGAAGGAGAAATTTCCATAAAGTTTCCAATAGTTAGGAATTTAACTTTTTGTTGAATGATGTTGAAATAAAACAGGAACCTGAGCTCAGAAACTAAACATGTAAAAGCAAGAGAGAGAATCTCTTATTAATTTATCATATTCCTATGTGCTGCCTAAAATACTTCTGCATAGTAATATATGCCGAATGTTCTTCAAAATAAGTTAAAGGGAAGCTTCACTCTCTGAGAGATTATAATTTATATATTTAATATAATGTTTAAAATAGAACACAGTAATCTCAGTGATTTCAACTTGATTTATGACAAAGTTGGCACAAGAGAACAATGTGCTACGATGGTCTTTCACTAAATAATGTAGGTCAATTGGAATCCATAAGGGAAAATTATAACTCTACTGCTACTTCACACTATGTGTCACATTCACAAGTCAGAGGTCAGATGAAAAAAGATTGACGAATTTAACTACATTGAAACTAAAAATTTTACTTCATCAATAACACCATTAAAAATCCTTATAGTGGCAGAAAACACCTGCAATGATAATAATTGACAAAGGAAATATTTAAAGAATTTTAACAAATTAGTAAGAAAAACCTATTTAAAAAAAAACTTGACTAAAAGACTTGAACAGAAATTTCTCCACTCTGAGGATTTGCATGGCCGATGGACATTTGATAAGATGTCAAACTCATTTACTATCAAGAAAAAATTGAAACTACCAATGATATAAGACCCATGTCCTGAACTGCAAAGTTTGAAGAACTAATACCAAGTGTGATGGACTGAATCATATCTTCCTAAAACGTCATATGTTTAAGCCCTAATCCCCAGTGTGACTAAATTTGGATACAAGACTTTTAAAGAGGTAATCAAGGTAAAGTGAGAGCATAATGGTAGCGCCCTTAACCAGTGGGACTAGTGTTCTTAGAAGAAGAGGAAGACATGCAGTGGTGCTCAGGCACAGAAGAAAGGTCGCGTGAGGACACAGTGAGAAAACGGCCATCTGCAAGCCAAGGAAAGAAACCTCGGGAGAACCAAACCTTCTGATGCTTTGATCTTGGACTTTCAGCCCCCAGAACCTGAGAAAATAAATTTCTGCTGTTTAATCCATCCACTCTGTGTTTTTGTATGACAGCCCTAGAAAACTAATACACTTAATATTGGTGAAAATGGTGAGTAATGGGAAGTCTCAGCTAGACATGAAAATTGGACATTCTTCTTTTTAAAAAATGTTTGCTATTATGTACAATATTGGACATATTCTTAGGTCAATGTTTCTCAACCTACTGCAACTGCTCCACCCCCTCAGGATATCTGCCAATATCTGGAGAAATATTTAATTGTTCACAACATGAAGACAGTTGTGGTGGGTGGGGGTGGGGGGCAGGGTGTAGTGATACTAGCATCCAATCGATAGAGACCAAGGATATAGCTAAATATTCTATAATTCACTGGATAGCCTACCAGATAAAAGAATGATCTAACCCAAAATATTCAAATGTATGCCCTAAGTAGAAAACCTACCATATTGCATGCACACATGCTTCAGGAGACAGGTAGAAGAATGTTGTATGCTTATGATAGTCTAAATTTGGAAACAATCCAATGTCTATGACTGTAGAATAGGTAAATAAATTGTGGTTTATACATACATACAGTACTCTATACTACCAGAAAATGAACAAACTACAGCTAAGGAAAACTTATGAATATATCTCACAAACATAATGTTGATCAAAAGAAGAGGGGCAGAATACAATGCATGTTGTTAGTGTTTAATCATGCACACTTATGTGGAAAAAATAATGAGAAAAATAAAGGTGGGGAGTATATTTAGGTAGGGAGAAAAGGTTTGTGATCAATGGGACATGTAAAGCTTTGGGGATACTAATGATATTCTATTTCTTCTCAAGGGAGGTTCACATTCAAGTGTTCAGTTTCAAATGATTCAATAAATTATATTTTCTGCACATTTCTACATGTGCATTATATTTCCAAATTTTGAAAAATACTTTAATTATATGCATACATGTGCACCCATAAGAATTTCAAGTTTTTTAGTTAAGAGAGCCTCATCTACTTTGTGACAATTTATTGCATTGATCATTTTTCCCAAAATGAATAAAAAAATCTTAGAATAAATATCATAAATAATTACTTTTTGCCAATAAAAACTTCTCTTTTTCTATATTCAATTAGTCATATACCTTATATTCATTATATGTTAGGTTCTAAATATTGTGCAAATCTAAGAGCTGTTGAGTTGGAAAGAAATATCGTCAGCTTCTCTAAAACAAAGTGGCTTATGATCAAATTCTGGAACGAAGATTTTGTCCTATATGCTCAGTAGGAAACAATTAAATGCCAAGCTGTGTGGTACTGTACCCAAGTGTAGTCAAAGTTTAGTTATGTGAGAGATTAGAGAGGTTGGGAATTGTCAGTTAAAATAAAATTTTAAAGACGCTTTATGGGAAAGTAGAATTTCAGCTGGACCTGGGAGAAAGACTGGAGGAAATCTCACAGTCAAACAAATTATGATAAATTATCTCCAGGCAACTCCATAAAGGTTGAGGATCATGGCTCAAGAGTCATTTGTTAACCAACTGTTCTTTATGCTTTGAAACAGTGCATGTCTTTCCCAAAGTGATATTCTTGCACTCAATTACCAAAGAGGGCTGTTTAATGGAAAATTCCTTCTTCTCCTTACACTAGTTAATCCCCAAGTAAAGAATGATGTATTTTCATAATGGATCTCCTACTAACACAACTTAATTTCTAAGTACAAAGACATATATTTTCATAATGATTGCTTGGATTTCTTTAAAAAGTGCATCTGGTTTCATTATTTTAAATGGAATGCTCTTAACTTGAAAAGTTATACTCAAAGCTATTTCCAGACTCAAAAACCATTATGTGAAGGGCTTACCCTTTGAAACTCCAGTTCGCACTAGCAATGGGAAAAAATGAATGCTTTTGCTTTCACCAATTATAGCAGAAGAAATTTTCTATCCTGGATTCACTACCTCCACATAATTCTCAAGAAACAATTACTAATTAATATAAGGAGTATCATAGAACTAGGAATGAATTTACTTAGGTTCTAATCTGCCACCATCTGTATGCTTGGCTTTATTTATTTATTATTAAATTTGTTGAGGTGAATTTGGTTAATAAAATTACATAAGTGTCAATGTACAATTCAATAATACGTCATCTGTATATTGCTTTTTTGTTCACCACCCAAGTGAAATCTCCTTCTGTCACCATATATTTGACCCCCTTTACGCTTATCTACCTCCCCGATTCCCTCCTTTCCCTCTGGTAACCAACCACTAAACTCTATTTTGTGTCTATGAGCTATTGTTTATTTGTCTTGTTCATTTATTGCTTTCAGTATTATGTCACACGTATAAGTGAAATCATATGGTTCTCAATTTTTTCTCTCTGACTTATTTCACTTGGCATAATTATCTCAAGATTCATCCATGTTGTCACAAATGGCAGTACTTCATCTTTTTTATGAATGAGTAATATTCCATTGTATACATGTACCGCAGCTTCTTTATCTAATCATCTGTCAAAAGGACACTTTGGTCATTTCCACGTCTTGGCCACTGTGAATAGTGCTGCAATGAACAATGGTACATATATCTTTATGGATAAATATTTTTAAACTTATGTCTGGTTTTAGACAAAGCATTTTATCTTTCTGGATCCCTGATTCCTTCTCTCATTTATAATGTGACATGTTTAGTTGATCTCTGAGGTCTTGTCTAGCCCTATAACCCTATGTTGTACTATATAATGCACAAATTCTTAGTGAATTAAGAGTTCCTTTTATGAATGAAAGTTGCTTTGGTTTCTGTAAGGGAGCATGATGATAATAGCATATGTCCTGTTAAATAGTGTCTATTGTAGAAATATTTTGTTGTATTCATGCTCCTTGTCTCCCTTTTACGACTCCAATTTCCATTGCAGGCCTCATGTACTTCTAGGAGCGACATTCCTCACCTGTCAGTTCTAGTAGGGAGGGAGAAAGGTACTTGGCACAAAATAAATACAAATAAATCCATTATGCTGGCCAACTATTAATGTGATAATACACAGAAGAGCCCACGCTGGACCAGACAATCACAGAATTGTTGAAGGCAATGCAAAGACAAATATTCCTTCTCTATCCTGCTGGACATAAGGAAGTGTGTATTGCTGGATTTAATGAAAGACACCTGGAATCTCCATAGGGATGCACAGTTAAGGCAGAATAAAAGTAAGATTCAGCAGTTGTTATACTGAGCAATTTGATCAAGTCTTTACTGAAGCTAATACATTTGCTTTACTCTTATGTCTATGTCTTTAAAAAAAGATTTATATCTAAAAAAAATAATTCTGCTATTATTACATAATGTTATTTAGCTTATTTTCCTGCGGATTCAGATTTGGCATCTCTATGAAGGTATATAATGCCCACTTGAATCTTTCTTTGTCATAAATATATATGGTCACATTCACCAAAACCTGTCATTGGACTTCCTTCTGTTCCAGAAACTATGATGTGGAATCTGATTTTTACTGAATGAAAAAGAACAATTAATTATGCTTTATAATTGCTTAATTCAGTTTTTTATCTGTCTATTTTTCTCAGTTTTAGGACAAAGCCATAAATGGAGTGAGATCTGCTGTAAGAGTGCATATGGGATAGAAAGATATTACTATAGGAGAATCATTTTCTCTGTTAATTATGTGTGGTACTGGATTGAAAAATAAATATGCAAAACACATCGATAAATTTAGTATATTGAACACATATGCATATAAAAAGATTAAAATATTTCACTCATTACACATATCCCAGAAAGATTCTAATACATTATTAATATTTAACCACCACAAAAATGTCAAACATCAAACTACACTTTTTGTAATTTGTAAGATAACAAATGTATTCTATTCGATTATTAGTGAAGAAAAACGAAGGGAGTAGAACACGGAGGTGATGAACTAAGCATGTAAATTAAAGGTCATAAGTAGAACACAAATTAAACACAGCACAAAATTCAACTTCCTGGCAAATCAGGAAACTATGTGCTGGTTCTTACTAACTAAATTAAAAGCAAAATATAATTATGGCTTTCATGGTGTGTCTTCTTCTACATATTTTGTACTGCTTAATTATATTAGCTGGCTGATGACAGTCTTACCAACCTCTCTGAATTTTATACTCAGGCAGTAACAGCATTTATGTTCAATGTTTAATCAGCATCACTCATATTTACATAAAGACTGATTAGAAGACTACTGCTTTTTAGAACTTTGCATTATGGTAATTTTTGCTTAAATCTAATATGAGTTTACAACCAGAATAACTAATGATTTCTGCTACCTAAAAATTAGACTGTGCTATGTGGGGACAGTAATGAGAACTCCAAGTACTTGTGGACACCTTTGATAATGGCCACCTCTTGTGAACTGAACTCATTCACTCTGTTCATCCCTGCATAAAATGCAGTGGCTTTAAAATCAATATCCATCTAGGCATATTCACATTTAGTTTTTATCCAAGTATTCCGGGACGAAACTACTAGAGTCAACAGGAATCATCTTGCATTTTATGAACTCTATCAGTTTTTTGTTTTGTTTTCTTTTCACTCAATACATATTAGTATACCACCTCAGGTTTACGCCTTGTCTTCCCAGATTAAGAATTGTGGAGTACACACTTACACAGGCAAATTTAATGAGGCGATGCCTCTTCCAAATAATATGTTCTCAAGCATTTGGTGAAATAGATGAAGAGAAGGTCATTGTTGATCGCGAGCCAGGCCTCTACTACAAAATAATGATTGTCAAAACCAAAATATCCTGGTGTTCAGTGTTTAGAACAGTGCCTGGTACAATTAAGTATTTAATATAAATTTTAAATGAGTAAATGGGTGAATAAAAATTAATTAATCTAGGCACATCTAACATATCTTCATTTGATACTGTCTAGAACACACTCAAATCCCACCATGCTATTAAAGTTCAAATTCAAAGAGATTTATTTGAGCCATGCAAATATGAAGATTCTCACTGAAATTTTCCCTAGATTAAGCACCTCTTTATAATTCTTTTGTTATCCAGTCTTTACTATGATGATTGTAATAGTCGAATTAAAAAAATTAGAATATAAATGTTGGATCTGATAAATGTAAATAAACTGATGAGCCACCAACTCTATTATAGCAAGTGCTCTTCTTTCTCTTCTATTTATCAATTTATCTTATTATCAGAATAAACTAGTAACTTCATAATTTTTCTCTAGAATTACAATTCATTATGGCCTTTCATGGTTTTGGTGCTCAGTTTTTTTCTGAATTTGATCATAGCGACCCCCTTCAAACTGACTCATGCAACATGATTTTTTCAATGAGATACATCAGTTGTTTTGTTTAATCTAAATTGATACGCAAATGTGATTACAGCGCTGGCTGAAATAATGCAAGAGTCTTTGAGTGCAGTGTGTCAATTTTGGCTTATGCTATGTGAAACAATTTTCCTACCACAGTTTTTTAATTCAAACTCTTGCAAAAGTGTCTTTGTGCAGTTCAAATTTTCTGAAGTCACTTAACCAACCCTCAGCATGTATCCTTAATATATTTACCATTCTATTCTTCTATTAGCCTGTACCAATAATTACTACTATGTATTTTCAACAGAAGCAAAACAAAAATGTACATGTCGCCAGCATAATAACTTGAGCATATATGGGTGTAATTTAGATGATCTTCTTTATTATTAAATTATTAAATTTTGGCCTAAATTTTTATGTAAATGAAAGTATAAAACATTGCCAGTTTCTAGGGGTCTAGAAAGCCTGTATAAGAAGTAGTCCTTTATAAACTTCTGTTGTACATAAATCTTTTTGCATCCAATAGTACTATGTGGCATAATGTGACATTATGTTGCAGTTTTATTGTTTGTTATTAACAATATTAGTTCATATTGAACCAATATTTATAGTAGATTACTCATGAACAAGGCACTGAAAAAATAGCAAAACCGTGAAGTCAGCATTTTTTTCATATTTAGAAAAGCAGTAGTGGTTTTGATATTAGGTTATTTGCTGTAGGCAACTCAGACATTAAAGCATTTGAATTCTATATATACTCTTTCTTCTCTGTCTCTATGCTTTATTACTCAGCCAATTCTTCACACGGAAACAAAAAAAATTGCTAATTTCCAACCAGTACTGACTCTGGGACACTTTTATATCTTCTGAGTAAACATGTGATGTTATAGATCCCAAAACTGCTACTCTGTATTGACTAAAATAAGACAACAGTACACACACACACACACACACCCCAAAAAGTGACTCTAATGTTAGAAGCAATGTGCTAAGATAGCAGAACAATATGTTATAAGTTGTCATTGAATCATTTTTTTAAAAAAGAAAAAGAACTTCAGAATATAACAGAGTAGACAAATGTTAATGTTCATAAGCACAGCAGCAAGTTCTGTATAAAAATAAATACAACCATCACTATTATCCCAGATTCAAGCTAATACATCATCTGTATGCAGAAATTTGCTGCTTCCGCATCATCATGTTTTCATTCAGAATTTAACTGGATTGTTTAACATTAATGCCTCTGCTATAAAATATTAATCTGAAACCCACCATAAAAACATATATCACTTTTCATAAAAGGATTATTGACTTTTTTCTAATGGGTTAAAATGAATATTTGAGAAATATTTTTTCCCATTAAATAAATCCTGGAGCTCACTAGTTATTACCTTTCTATTACTTTTTCTTAAGAAGCCTGAATATAATTTGCTGTTATATGAATTGGAGAGTTACAGCCTAAATAAATTTTACATGTAACTGCACATGGACTTTTCCTTTCTTAAAAAATGAAAAGGAATGTGAAAGATATTTTGCTAGATGAATTGATACATTGGGAAATTTTTTACCAGACTTCAGTGATTATATTTATTCCAATGGGAGTTGAATGAAATTAAAATTTTTAAAAGATCAATACTTAAAAGTCACACTCTTTTACACAAGAGATTAATGAAGACTTAAAAATGTGAATATACCAAATTCTGTCACAAATGCAGAGCATCATAAATTTACACAGTGTACTCAAATCATAAATTTGTATAACTATTTTGTAAAACATTTTGGTCATACCTACTAGATTGCAAGATAGGCAAACCCTATGGTTTAGAAATTTTACCCACTGGCATATACATTTAAAACATTATAGAACATTGAACCAGTTACCATGTGCATGAATGTTCATAGCAACTTGTTTCTAAATGTAAAAGTCAGAACTTGTAAATTATCTGAATGACCACAAACAGAAGAATGGAATATATAATGGAAAATTATATACAGAAATACAAATGAATGAACTGGAGCTACATTTAATATGGATATACATCATAAACATAGTAGTAAATGAAATGCATTATTTTCTGTGGACACACGCATATGAACTGCAAGTATTATGGCTTGTGTGGGAGTGAAAACTACCAGCATTCATGACAGCTAGGTAAGGTTACACATATCCACAAAAGATACATGAGAACTTACTTGTATTGGTACTGATTTGCTTTCTAAACTTAAAGATGCTCAACAATTATTCATGGTATTATTTATATGTTTGAAATCATTCATAAAAAATTTATATTCTCATGTACCTAATGACAAAATTGGAAATCTCCTGCTTTTTTATAGTTCATACTGATTAATCAAAGAAATTCTGGATCAGAGATGTCTTGACTGGTCACATAGACAAACCACAGTAATCTGTAAAGATTTTCTGTTTCTAGCCACTGTATTTTGGCCACGTTATCTGTTACCATATTTTGAATAGACTATTTTAAAAGTCTGTTTAAAAAAGTTCCCTACACGTCACTATCTCAGGTGTTCACCTTCAAACCCTCTCATCAGAATTGTAGTTTTAAAATTAAAGCTATGTCTTTACACTCTTCATTCATTTCCCATCACCAACAGAATCAAATAAGAAAATTTCGAGGTGCTACTGATGGCTCTTCATCCCTTCTTTGCCTACTTCTCTAGCTCATCTCGCTACTGGAGTAAAAGTTTTTGTCTTCCTTTTCCTTCCAATGATCTCTTGGCTATCCTAAATCACACTACAGTCAGTGCCTCAAGATTTTGAATGTCCTGCTGTCTTTGCTGCTTTTTCCACCTTATATTATCAAGACATTCTTTGACAAGAGTGACCTCAAATATCACCTTTGTATTGACAGATGCTTTTTCTGTGCTTCCGTAACATAATGTTCAGGCCTTGCTATTTTCCTTATCACGCTGCATGTTAATGGTCAGTCCCATGAGTCCGACTGTTATACAGTAGTCTCCCACTATCTGTGGCTTTACTTCCCACAGTTTCAGTTCCCTATGGTTGACTGTGGCTCACAAATATTAAATGGAAAATTTTAGAAATAAGTAATTTTTAAGTTTTAAATTGCACATTATTCTGAGTAGCATGATGAAATCTTGTGGCATCCCACTTTGTCCTACCAGGGACATGAATCATCTTTTGGTCCAGTATTCACACTGCATATTCTACCCACCCAGTAGTCACTAAGTACCCACTGCAGACATCAAATTGATTATCAGAGAGAAAGAGAGAGACTATGTTCACATAATTTTTATTACAGTACATTATAATAATTGTTTTATTTTATTATTAGTTATTATTGTTAATCTTTTACTGTGCTTAATATAGAAACTTTATTATAGGTATGTATGTATAGGAAAAATCATAGTATATATAGGATTCGGTACTGTCCACAATCTTAGGCATCCACCGCGGGTCTTAGAACATATACCTTGTGGATAAGAGGAGACTGCTGTAATTCACATTTCTGCCAGGCACATAGAATATGCTTAAAAATAATTGAGCCAAAGAATTGATACCAGCATTTAGGATAAGGATACATCTGTCCACTGTTTCGTTTTCCCTACATTCTCCTGTTCAGTGTGGGTAGTCTAGAAGGATGGAAAATTTATCCTCTCCCCCATCATTTCAAGAGAATGGCCTTGGTGATCTCTGTTCCTCCTGCAAGAAGTCCCAGATGAAAGAATAAAAGTGATGAACAGCCTAATTAAAGTCAATTATCAGTTGTATCCAGGGACTTATGGGAATGAATTTAATACAAGCATCAGAGTGGGTTACAACACTTAGAAAGGATATCGGTTCTAATTTTACCATTAACTTAGTGTAGGATAATTGTCAATTTAGCTAAATTTTATAAGTGTTTATATTTTTCATTGACAAAATGAAGACAGAAATAGCAAATATGAAAGCCACGTTTTGTGTGGGTTAATGAGCTAATATTTGTATTATGCTCAACAAAGTACCCAGTAAGTTGTGAGCATCATCAATATGGGATGCAGTGTTTTCATCGCTGTATCATTAATATCCAGCAGTTGGTAGTGGTGCCAGAGATAGAACAGTCTCTGATGTGTCTTCTCTGAGTTTTGTAGTCATGAAAATGTATTCCAGGAAGAGTTCTAGACGTTCTATACCTATTTATTTTTTAAGTTCATAATGAAAACCTATGCGATGATGTCTGTCAGTGTCTCTTTCATTTTAACCATGAGGAAATTGAATTATCTGTCCCCAAATCATGCTGCTAGTACAGGCTAAGCTCATGGGTTCTATGCCCATGCTCTTGATCGCTGTGTTATGCCTCAACTCCTGTGAGCCGGCAACTTTTTTTTTTTTTTTTTTTACAAAAGTTGATAAATCACGTTTGAGTAGTAAATATAAAATAAAACAAACATTCCGGTGTTTTCCTCCTACTCCCTCAGCCAAGGGAAAATTAATTTCGTAAAATAACCTACATTACAATAAAAATTAAAAGCAAAATAATTCAGAGCATTGTGCTGAGAGGAGGCAACACATTAATCATCTTCTTGAAAATACGTATTCCCTTTTGTCACCTGCTGGATGTTACTCTCCATGGAGGCAGATTTAAGCTGAGTAAGGAGCTATAACATTTTCAACAAAATAAACGCAGGTTTCTGAGTTATTAAAGTACTTTTATTTATTTGACAGAAACACCTTTATCATTAATTAATGCATGGTGAACTACGTTGGCAGCACTTAAACAGTTTAACATTAAAATAAAAAATAACAAAACCTGCTCTCATCATAGTTTAGGTAACATGTTAATTTAAATTTTTGCAATATGTGTAACTTTGAGTCTCATTATAGGGCAACTGTTACAGTTTCTAACTCAGTGCTTTCTGCTTTAGTGGAGTAAAAGAAGAATCTGTTTATTATGAACCATGCTGCTCCAAATCAGTTGTTTCCTCCAGCACAAAAGCCAAGGCTATTTCTTCACTTTTGGCTTTTGTCTAACTCGAAGAGATCCTTATGATATAGTGAAAGATTTCATCTCTCCACCAAAGCTACAGCTGGATGATTTAAAGCAAAAGCCAGGCCAACCTGTAACATGAATTAACAAGAAACATGGGCACTGTTAAAACTGATGAGTTACTCACATTGGAGATGAAACATGGCTAAACCGAAGGCATTATGATTCATAAAGAAATTGTACACTCGAGGGGCTCTCTCTTGTTTCCCTTTCCCTCAGGGTAAACTATGTATTTCTATTTTAATTAATTTTTCAATTTTCCCATTTATAACTTCCTATAACATTAATTCTCCAACATATAGGGATTCGTGACACTCAGTAGAATCGGAAATTAGTCTATAAAGGTCACACTTAAATAGCACTTATACATTGGTATAATCTGAAAATTAAATGAGACCCCTTCACCCCAAACTAAAAATTGCAGGTATGGTTCATTATAAATGTTTCAGAAAAGATGCGAATGCAAATAATATTAGATGATTATTTCTTTTTGATTTTACTGTTGTTGGTTTCTGCAGTGTTTAATAACCTGAAGAGCGAGTGAGTCCTCTAATATCTCCCAGTTTACACTGAGAAAACTAGGGCAGAGATGAGGTAAGTAATTCTAGAAAGTCACATAGCCAAATTGTGGTGGGGCTGGCATTTTAATCCACACAACTTAATTCCAAGTGTTATGCTTGATCACTAAGCTATACTTTTCCCATTAAGTAATTTATATTTCATAAATACAAAATATTTCTGTTTTTCTTTATGTTTTAGAAATAAAGAAGGTTAAGGCTACCATATCAAATAATAATAATTCAGTTCCCAGAAATTCCCTACATGGGTAAGAAGTGCCATAAATATTACAAAAAGTTTCAGAGATGGAGAAAGGACAAGTGGCGTGACATAGTGATATGAAGATAGAAAAAGGCCTTTGAGCCATGATTCTCTTGCTCAGGCCTGCTCCCATGTCCGGAAGTATACTTTCCCTTCTAATAAAACTTTTCTTTTTTCTGGTGAAGAAGAAGAAGAAGGAGGAGGAGGAGGAGGAGGAGGAGGAGGAGGAGGAGGAGGAGGAGGAGAAGAAGAAGAAGAAGAAGAAGAAAATGGTAAAAATATCCAGGTATCCATAGACTCTAAAGCTTATCCTCATATCACCTATTTAATTTCATAAATCTGTCCAAAATTTAAGCAAATTTGATAACTGCTTCCATCTAGAGTTTAATGCAATATTTATCTATTTATTTATTTATTTATTTATGGTATTGTGTGTGTCCATATATATCTATATCTAGATATATATATATAGAGAGAGATATATACATACAGCAAGTAATATCCCCAAGTTCAAATGATAAACATGAGAAAATAGACACAAAAATATAAAAGAACTTGATAAGCTTGATATTAATCATGGTAATATAATATATGGGAGTAGCCACAGACAGTTTTTAACTTAAAAAAAAAAAACTGCTGGTCAGAATTTAGAAAGAAATAAGCCTAAAAAGATGGTAATGTGCAAGTTTATGGAAGGCCTTATATTTTACATTAAAGTATTTCCTCTTTTTTCCCCTATGCTAGGGGAAAAAGGAAAGTAATCAACTGAAAACGAAATTAACCAATTGGGTAACTGAAGTGAGTCAATACCCTAAAATACAAAATGTCCTTTTATAGCTGTAAGCAAATTTGCAAACTCTATGAAAGATCTTAAAGAAATGTAGAGATCTCAAGTTATTGCATTGCATTAATTGACTAGCTCTGAAGAGTGCTCTGTTTCAGGGTATTTTTGAATAGTAGGTACTATACACTTATTTACTTGTTTAGTTACATATGTGATATGTGATATATGTAACTCAGCTAGTCAGTCGGATTGGACGGTCATCTCAGTAAAGCAATAGAGTCAGGAGCTGGATTACTGTGGTCTGAAGAGTGATGGGCTGATGAAGAAAAGGAAATAGCATGCATAGATTGATGTTTTAAGTGGTCTGGCTGTTAAAGGCAGAGTGTGGCAGAAGCAGTAACAACATAGATGAAAAGTTTATAAAGAGGTATTTTTTATTTTAAGGTGAGGCACTTGAGTATTTTAAACAGCCATTGGAAAGATCTGTTACCAGGTGAGGTTGAATGCACAAAGAGAGAAAGGAAAACCAAAATTACTGTGTATGTGAGGAAGCAAAGAGGGATTCACATCAGATAGACTTACCAATAGCATCTTCACTGTAACAAAAGGTAAGAATCATAAGGGCATATACACATTTGGTACCAAAGTAATAAAAGATTCCAATTGGAGGTAACACAATCTGCAGAAAATGAGGGGGTGGCAGCAAATATTAAAATGTTGCTCTAATCATCATGATCTCTTTACAATGACTATTTCAATTTCTCTTTATTCTTTTCAAGTGGCTGGTCCTCCCACATTTTCTCTCACCCCCTCATTTTATATATATATATATATATAAACACTGATTGACCCTGGGACATAAAAATATAGACAATTCTTTTTCCTCAATTTTCTAATTTTACCAATGTTTTAATGATCATGTTTTAGTTCTTTTTTATTATTTATGTTTCTTGCTTGCCCTATAATTTATCTCTTCATTGTTAAACTTTTCATCTTTTTTTTTTCATTTCATAAGCATTAAAAAAATAGACATCCTTTGTACAAGTCTTTGTGTATAGCAGTAAGAGCTTCTTACAGGCTACACTAGAAATGAAACTTTAAGTCATAAGATACATTTTGCTTCTAATATATTTGAAATTTTAAAAACCCCAAAGAAACTCTACAGAATACAGTGACAGGCACACATATATTCATTAACCCTGAATTAGCTGTTGTTAGTAATTCTTCAGCTATTTCTTCAGCTATTTTAAAGCAGTTAAATCACTACAGATATGGCGGAAATCTATCTTGTTTGTTCCCTTGTGTAGTTACATACTCCTTTCCTTTCCCCAAATGCAACAACTACTATGATAAATTTTGCATGCTTCATTCCTGTCTGTTATTTTATTTCTACTGCATATTTAATAATCCATAAAAAATGTAAAATACAATATTTTGTGTGTTATGTTTTAAAATACATCTGAAGTCTTTTATAATGCATAGGTAACTCTGCATTAGAAAATTACATCAGGGGCTTTATTGTACCACTGTACGTAACAACGACAACGACAACAACAAAACACAATTTAGAAACTATCTTAATATACATGAGAATTGAAAAAGAACTGTTCTGGGTACACAATGGACGACTCTATAGTGTTAATAAACTAGATCTATACGAATCAAGATGAAGATATCTGCAAAACATAATATTGATAGCATTCCTTTGTTGATTAAAAAAAATTAACATATAAGTAAAATGTAATATTGTATATGTATTTTAAATTAGGAGACAATGTTCATCTGTTGGTGTTAATCCTTATCAAATCACTTCTCTTGATTATGCTAGCCTTCAGCCCTCCACTTTTTTTTTTTGAGACAGAAAAAAAAATTGTATTTACTCTTTTGTCTCTTGGTAAATAATTATTTGATGCTTGTTTACTATTGCCTCCCCTAAGCCTTTGCTCAGATCAGACAAATACATAAAATATTCTTTCTGTGCTTGCTTCCTACAGTATTCTTATTTCATCTGCTAAACCAAAATTCATTGTCCTCTTCGCAGAAACAGACTTTTTCTTGCACTCCAAGAAAAATGGTATCACATAATCTTAATTTTTAGCTTCAGGGCCCTTGTATGTCTGTCATTGATATGTAAAATATTTGTGCATAGAGATTTGTGGACTGAGGGGCTAATCTCTTCCTCATTTCTTAAAGCAATTTACACTAAAACCCAACTTGACCCTGATACATTGTAAGTGTTTCAATGGTGGAAATATTGTCCTATAATACCAAAATTTCCTGAATTCTGTGGTCACACAGAAATTTTATATGTATCTTCTAGATATTGATCTAAAAATACTAATTTGAAGTTTTAAAATACATAGAAAAAGAAATTACTTTTTATTATTCTAGTTCCTTTATATAATCTTCATTTGTGTCTTGAGGAAGAAGCTGGTATTAATTAGCTATTGCCACAGTCATATTGTATTTATGCATAATATATTGGCTGCATTCACTCTGCTCTGAGCTGCAGGGCTGCAGGTTGGCAGGTGGCCCTGCTCACAGGCCTTTGGACCCAGGCCGATGACGTAGTTCCTATGTGAGGTATGTCCTCATAACAGTCACAAAAGCAGGAGAGGGTGATCTCAATTCTGTCTCCATTGTGTCCTAACATTCCATCGAAAAGAGTATATCTCAAGGCTACAGCCAAAGTTAAATACACAGAGTATACAGAGAAAGAAAGGTACACAGACTAATCTGCCTACCATGAGGCCATGGAAACAATATGGATATGCAAATAACAGGGAGTGAAAAATCGAGGCCCATAATTCAGTCTACTGCAGAGCTCACTTCCTGCTTCAACTGCCCTGCTTTAAAAAATTACACATGCACACACACACACACACACACACACAGGCTCTGCTGAGCACATGGATCTGTAAGCAATCTCTTGCCAGAAAAGAGAAAGACTGTAAACCAACATATTTCCTTGGTTAAGACAAAAAGGTTTTCTTAATTGCCAGAAAACAGCATACATACAGAGTTCAGCACTGTAATCTCTTCATCTCAAAACTGAGAATTTCTAAATCTGCTTCTTTTTTAATAGAGGAGTTCCACCTAATTCTTAACTGTCTGCTTCTGAATCCTGTTTTAAAATTACACACTTTTTCAAGTCCTCTGGAAGACGGCAAGGCTTTTGAGAAAAAAAAAAAAATTCTGGTGTGTGAATGTAATAAATTATTAAGCACTTTTTAGGTAGGAAAGTGGTATACCAAATATATAAAGCAGTTTCAAAAATTGTTATAGGCAAGTGTTAGGATCAGGGGGTGGCATATATGTGAGTCTTTATAGAGAGCTAGAACGATATGTATGTCTTATCTTAAGATAATGCAATATATGCCTTCTTATACTCTTGAAAGTGTCATAAAAAATTTCTTAGATTTTCTGTAGATGGGAGGAGAAATGAGAAAAAGATAGGCTACTCAATTCTCTATTCACTTTTCCCAAGGAGGGTTTGACTTGGCAAAGGTGTTCAAGGATGAGATGCCAGTTTGAACCTACTAATACTAGAAAAGGATTATAGTTACACTGTCCCTAATAAACGAAATAACAATAGTAACATTAAATCAGAGCTAGACCAAGACAAAAAAGCCTAGTGTAAATTCTAGTGACTTTCCAAAATTAAACAATAAGGATGATTCCTTTTTTCTTCTCTTTCAAAGTAATATTTATCGGGAAGGAGTAAAATGAATAATATAATGAAATTTAGATTTACAGGTTAACCGTTTGTTAAAATATCCTCTGGGTAAGGTATTGCAAGTTATATACTAGCATTATTAATATATTTATTTACTTAATAAACATTTATTGGGAGCCTATTGTATGCCATGCTCTGTTTTGGGAGCTGACATAAAAAAATTAAACAAGGTATATAAAGCCCCTATTCTCTTTGGTTGAAGCATACAAATATATATATATATATATATACACACACACACACACACACACATATTATATTTATATATGTAATATTTATATAATATATAAATGAGATGATCAGATAATCAAAAATACTATGATAAAAATAAAACACAGTAATACAATATGATAAACATAAAATATAGTAACACAACTTGGGTTGACTGAGACTCTAGTTAAGGATGATGAGAGAAGGCATTTAAACATAGGGAAAAAAAAAAGGTAATGTAAGGAAGATCATTGCAGGCAGAGGAAATAGCTGGCACAATACATCAATGCAGTGCTTTGAATTGCCAGGTTTAAGGAAGAGGAAATTAAGGGCATGGCTGCGTGTAGAGAACCAAGTACAGAGTGGTGAAGAGTGAGACCAGGGTGGTGAGCAGAGGTTAGTCTTGTGGGCTTTAGATACTGGGTAAGGATCACAGAGTCCATGTGTGGGCAAAGAGAAGCGACTGAAGGAGTTTGAGCCAGGGAGCGACATGCTCTAATGTATGTGTTTAAAAGATTATTCTGTCTGCTGCATGGGAAGTGGACCCAGAGAAGGATCAAATGTGAAAATCGAGAGACTGATGAGTCAAGTAGGAAGGAGATGATGAGACCTGAGTTTGTAATATATTTGTTAGTTTTTTTTTTTAATTAAGTAATCCGCACTAGAGGATTTGAAAGTAGCAAATAAATGATATAAGGCTAATTGCCACAAGCAAGTAGAGTAGGAAATATGATTCATATTACTTTTTTTATATTTAAGTAGAATATTCCTATCACTAAAATTGTTTTAAAAGTAAGTATTTGGAGCATCTAGTTTCTAGTACCACATGTAAAGATCTTAGAAGTCACCATAATCCTGACAACAAGGTAAAAGCTAACCAGACTGAAAAAAATCAACAACTCAGCCTAGATCCTTAAAAGAAGTGAGGTTACAGGGTAAACCACTGACACCAATAGGGGAATACAGAGGATCACATCTTATCAGAGCAAGAACCTCTTCAGGAATTCCTGCCTGGTTAGGAAAACCTGAACTGTAATTGAAGAATTGCTGGAGGCTCACTGTGGACAGTTTGAAAGTTAAAAACTCCAAGGGGACCCAGTCATAGGAGGCACCTATGCTTTTGTGAGCACTTTTATCTCTAGGAGGTCAACCAGGTTTTCATTGTAAATAAAGGAAAAGAATCCCCTGGGGTCTCTTGCAGCATAGGGGAAAGAAACTTTTCTGAAATACACCAGAGAACTCTGTATTTAACAAGTCTGCCAAAAATGCTGGTATCTTATCAGAACTAACTAAACTAAGGGAAGAAAATTCCCCAACTCCAATCCACTTTAGACATCCTGTCCCACCTAAGGGAGAGGAAAAAATTAAACACATTTGTGAAATTCACCAACCAGAGACACAGGCTCCCTAAAAGATTGACATCTAATAATAGGACTATGAAATGCTTTCCTTCCCTAACACCTCGCCACCGCATCATTAAAGTTCTATTTACATCACTTTTTTGACTTGGTATATCATGTTTGGCTATCACAAAAAAATTACAAAGCATACCGAAATGCAAAAACCAGTTTAAAAAGACAGAGCAAATATCAGCACCTGACAAGTCAGTGTTGTTGGAAAGATCAGACTGGAACTCTAAAGCAATTATGATAAATATGCTAAGGGTTTTAATGGATAAAGTAGAGAATGTGTAGGAACAGATGGTCAATGTATGTAGAAAGATGAAAATCCTAAGAAAGAACAAAAATGCTAAAGATAAACTCTGTGACAGAACTAAAAAATGCCTTTGATATGCTTATTAATAGAATGGACTTGACTAATAAAAGAATCTCTGAGCTTGAGGATACCTCAGTAGCAACCTTCAAAACGAAAAAGAAAAGAGAACAAAGACTGAAAAATAACAGAGCAGACTATTTAAGGACTGTGGATAACTACAGGAAGTGTAACTAATGTGCAGTGGGGATACCAGTAGGAGAAGAAAGAGAGAAATAAAAGTAATATTTGAAACAATAATGACTAATGAATTCCCCAAATTATGACCAAACCATAATCCAGGAAGCTTAGAAAACACTGAGCAGGACAAATGCCAAAAAAACACTATACTTAGGCATATCATTTTCAGGCTATGGAAAATTAAAGGTAAAGAAAAATATTGAAAAAAAGCAAAGGAAAAGCAAAAAGAAAACATATCTAAAGAAGAGCAAAGATAAAATAAGAACCAAACAAGCAACAAAAAAACTGGAGTGAAATATTTAAAGTGTGAGAGAAGAAAAACACCAACTTAAAATTCTTACACTGTGAAATTATTGTTCAAAAGTCAAGGAGAAATAAAGACTATCTTAGACAAACCAAAATTTAGAGAGTTTGTTACTGGTGGATTTGGCTTGCAAGAAATGCTAAAAGAATTTCGTAGAGGGAAAGAAAATAATCTAAGAAACTGAGATAAACATAAAGAAAGGAAGAACATCAAAGAAGGAATAATGATAAACTTGAAACTTTTTTTCTGTCATAGATTTAATAGGTAGTTTTTTCAAAATAATAGCAAAAATGAATACGATTACATACGTATGATATATAAATTATGTATATATGTGTAAGTGAAATAAATTATGTAAAGATAACACAAGGAACAGGAAGAAAAAATTAGGATTATTTTGTTATTATAAGATACACTACCTGTGAACCAATTTAATGTTATTTGAACATGAACTTGGATTAGTTGTAAATTTACTGTATAATCCAAATATTAGGGTGATCTCTAAAAAAAGTAAAAAAAAAAAAAGTATAGCCAATATGCTAAGACGGGAAGAAATGGAATCATATATAATACTTAATTAAAACCATAAAAGGCAGAAAAAGAGTGAAAAATAAATAAATGGAAACATAGAATAGAGGCAACAGATAGAAAACAGTAACAAATATGGTAGATATTAATCTAACTCTATAAATAATCACTCAGGATGTCAATGATCTAAATGTCCCAATTAAATGACAGAGATTGTTAGAGCAGATCAAAAAGCATGACCTAATTATATGTTGTCTACAAGAAATCCACTTTAAATAAAAATAAATAAATAATGAAGAGATGAAGAAAGATATACTATACTAATTCTAATAAAAATAAAACAAGAATAGCTATATTAATTTCAGACAAAGCAGACTTTAAAGCAAGAAAAATTATTGGGAATAAAAAAGGGTACTACATAATGATAAAGGGGTCGATTCTGCAAGAGGGCATAACAATCTTTAACATGTATGTGCTTAACAAGAAAGTGTCAAAATCCATCAGGTAAAAACTGATAGAATTGCAAAGAGAAATAGATAAATTCACTGCTTTCATTGGATACTTCAACATTCCTCTATCAGAAATGAACAGATCCAGCAGGCAGAAAATCAGTAAGGACACAGTTGAACTCAATAGCACCATCCATCAACAAGATATAATTGACTTTTAGAGTCTATTTTGTCAAACAAGAGCAAAATACACATTTATCTCAAGCTTACATGGAAAATTCATGAAGACAGCACATTTTGGGCCTCAAAGCACAACTCAAAAATTTAAAAGAATAGAAATTATACAATGTCAGTTCTCAGACTGCAATGGAATTAAATCAGAAATGAATAACAGAAAGATAACTGAAAAGTCCCAAAATATATGGAAATTAAAGAGCACATTTCTAAATAACATATAGATCAAAGAAGAAATCACAAGACAACTTTAAAAATAATTTTAACTAAATGAAAATAAAAATGCACATATCAAAATTTGTGAGATGAACTGAAAGTGTGCTTAAAAGAAATTTATAAATTTTATGGCATTTACCTCATATATTAGTAAAACAGGGAAAACCTAAAATGAATCATCTAAAATTCTACTTAGGAAACTAGAAAAAGAACAAATTAACTCCAAAGTAAACAGGAGAAAAGAAATAATAAGAATTAGAACAGAAATCAGCAAAATCAAAAAAAAGAAAAATTAATTTAAAGAATTAACTAAACCAAAATTGATTCTTAGTGAATAATATTAAAACTGATAAACTTCTAACCAGAGTATGAAAAAGAGAAAGAACACAAAATACTAATATCGGAATAAAAGAGGAGACATAACTACAGATGTCATGGACATTATAAAGGTAATAAAGGAAAACTGAATAACTCTATGCCCACATATTTGACGATCTTGAAGAAATAGACGAAATCTTTGAAAGCTACAAATTGCCAAACTCACATGAGAAGAAATAGGCAATGTGACTAGGCCTACATCTACTGAAGAAATTAAGTCAATAATTAATAATCTTCCAAAACAATAAAAGAAAGAACCAGGCCCAGATAGGTCCACTGGTGAACTCTGCCAAACATTTAAGACAAAATTTATACCAATTCGCTACAATCTCCTTTAAAAGATAGAAATTAAGGAATTCCTTTAGAATTTGTCCTGTGAGGCTAGCATCAATCTCATACCAAAACCAGAGAAAGACATTACAACAAAAGAAAACCATGAATCAATCTCTTGTGTGAACACAGATACAAAAATTCTCAACAAAGTATTAACAAATAAAAGATAACAATGTGTAAATATAATTATGCCCCACAACCAAGTCTTATTTATTTCAGGATGCAAGTCTGGTTCAACATTTGAAAATCAGTTTATATAATCGATTGCATCAACAGT
This sequence comes from Rousettus aegyptiacus, assembly GCF_014176215.1. Taxonomy (NCBI): domain Eukaryota; kingdom Metazoa; phylum Chordata; class Mammalia; order Chiroptera; family Pteropodidae; genus Rousettus; species Rousettus aegyptiacus. Next base: position 159,490,058 of record NW_023416306.1, read on the forward strand.
GTAAAGAAAAAAAAAAATCACATGAACGTGTAAATACATGCAGAAAAAGCATTTATCTAATCCAACTTCCATTCATGATAAAAACTCCCGGAAAACCAGGAATAGAGAGGAACTTCCTTAAGTTGATAAGAAATGACAACAAAAATCCTATAGCTAACATCATACTCTATGGTGAGAAACCAGAAGCTTTACCACTAAGATTAGAAAACAGACAAGGATGTTCCCTCTCACCACTGCTTTCATTATTCTAGTGGAAGTCCTAGCTAATGCAGTAAGATCAGAAGTAAATAAAATGCATAGATAGAGAAGGAAATATATAAAACTATCTTTGCAGATAAGATGATTGGCTATACGGAAAATTTGAAAGAACTAATAAAAACTACTAGAACTAATAATTGATTATATTAAGGTTACGAGATATAAGGTTACTACACAAAAGTTAATAGCTCTCCTATATAACACCGATGGCTAAGTGGAAATTGAAACTAAAAGTAATATTATATACATGAGCACCCCCAAGATAAACTACTCAGGTATAAATATAATGAAATGTGTACAAGATCTATATGGGGAAATCTGTAAAACTCCAATCAGTGAAATCAAAGAACTAGATAAATGAAAAGACATTTCTGTTATCTATAGGAACACCCAACTTTATCGAGATAGTTTTTCCCAGCTTGATCTATAAATTCAAGAGAATATAGTTGGAGGACTGACTCTACCTGACTTCAAGACTTATTATAAAGCTACAATAATCAAGAGAGCATGGTATTGACAAAGAAAAATACACAAAATATCAATGGAATGAAATAGAGAGCCCAGATATAGACCCAAATAAATATAGTGAACTGATTTTTAACAAAGGATCAAAGGCAATACAATGGAGCAAAACAGTCTTTTCAAAAAGTGGTGCTGGAAAAATTAGACATTCACTCGAAAAACAATCTAAACAAATCTTATGCTCTACACCAAAATTAACTCAAAATACATCACAGACCTAAATATAAAATGCAAAACTATAAAACTCCCAGAAGGTAACATAGGAGACTATCTAGTCAACCTTGAGATTGGCCATAACTTTTTAGGTATAGCAGCAAAGGCACTATCTATGGGAAAAATAATAGATTTTTAGGCTAGACTTCATTCAAAGAAAGAAGATTGGAATGGCCCAAGTTTTAATCACATTGTTTTCTTATTGCTGACCTTTAAGAGTTCTTTGTATATTTGGATAATAGTCCTTTATCCGATTCTTCTTTGGTAAATATTTTCTCTCAGTCTGTATCTTTTCCTCTTTTTCTCTTGGCATTACTTTTCTCAGAGTAAAATAAATTTTAATTTAAATAAAATGATTGCATGTGGCCCACCTGAATAATCCATGATACTATTCCTATCTTAAGTCAGCCTTTGAGTAACATTAACTATATCTGCAAAGTCTTTTTACAGAAGTACCTAATTAGTGTTTCAATGGAAGAACCAGAAAGTGGATATCTTGGGTGGGAACTTTTAAAACTCTGCCTAGCATAGTCATATTAAGGAACATTTACTTATTTCTAAGATGTGTGTTATGCTACTGAAGGATTTTAAACATAATGGTGGAGGTAGTGGTGGTGATGTAAGTCTTGGTAATATGTCATGGAAATATTTTCTGCTGCTACTAACAGAACAAAGTAAATAGTATTTCCATCAGAGACAATGAAAAAGAAACAATGTGTGTGAACAATCAAGATATTTATGAGAAATTATGAGAAATTAATCCAGCTCTGAACTAAATGCAAATAGAAGAGTTTAAAAGGAAACAAGGCTTCTCATTCACTTCAGTGAAATTAGCTACTAACAGAAAAAGCTGAAATAGTGAGCAAAATAAATAGCAAGGGAATCGAACCAACATATATTGCCAAAAATGTTTACTAAAGAGTTTACTAAAGATATGAAAGATATTCTAGGAATGGAAGTGATCAAATAATTAGTTAAGGAATGGGGACCTTGAAATTCATGTGTCTATTTCTAAATACACATATTACACAGTACAATGGATTTGTTTTAAATTACAGCTGTGTCTTTATTATAGGGAATAGTGGGATTAGTATCCCACTAGGCATTGAACCTATCTATAGACCCTGAAAGAATGTCAGCAATGAAGTACAGGGAACTTTATTACATAACAATTTTTCAGGAGCCACACTGCAGGTTGGCTACACCAGTGAGACATATTATCTGGAAGTGTGCATAATTTATACTCCCATAGAGTCTAGCTGGCAAACAAACATCATGGATCTATTTGATGCAGAGGAGGGATGGACATCTTTCTACCTTTTGTGCATGGGTTGAAAGCAAGGATAATCAACAAGATTTTTTTCTGACTTTTATTTATATGTATAAGCAAATAAATAAAACTCCAGTAACTAGAAGTTGAGATTAAAAATCAGTACTCATAACAAATACTCACATAATACATTTTAATTTTCTGTAGATGCTAGATAACTCAAAATAACTGTCCCTACTCTCATTCAACTTTCTTGTGGAATAGGACAAACCCAAGTTCAAGGAAGATACAGAAAAAAATTGGGAGTATATGTGAGTGAAGAGTGCATTTTAATGCCCTAATGTTCAGCAGAGTTATTAGATTTCTAATGATATGTTTTATTTCTAATAGCAGTCAAACAATTTTTAAGACTTTCCAAACTGAAGACGGTTTTATTAGGAATAACCAGTTTAATGATCTCCAATACAAAGTCTCAGCATAATTTTGCAGTAAGTCTCCACTCAGAAATATTTCTCAAAGTATTTAAGAAAACAGGTTTATTGTTGTGAAAAACACTCATTCTTTAAATCAAAAGAATTTTTCTTTTCGTTCTCTTTTAAGGTAATCTAACCACAGTTGCTATAGAGACCTTATAACTTTTGACAGCTTAGAATAATGTTCCATTCCTAACGATCATACGAATTCCTTCTAGTAAATTTTTTTTCTCTGTCTTGGTGAAGGGGAATTTTGCTTCTATCTTAGAAGATGAGATGCCCATAATGTCCTTCCTTCCACCCTTAAGCTTGCCCATCATGATGCTCTTGCCCAGAATTTTGTATCTTGCTTCTAAATCTCTTTTATTGAGGTTACTTGCACATACAACTCCATGAATAATTAGACATGTATACAAAAATGTACTCCCCCACCCAGACCAAGGTATAGAAAACTTCCAGCACCCAAGAGGTTTCCTTCTCACCCTTACCAAGTCAATATCCCCACCCAAGAAGTAATCACTATTCTTACTTCTTACTCCAGGCAAAACTAGTCTAGTGGATAAGAAGTAAGAATAGACATATATATTTGGATCTGGCTCATTTCACTGAATGATTTTTTTTGATATCTATGTGACTTCATATCCTGTTATTTTTTTTGTTTTTGTTGTTGTTTCTGTTTTTATTTATTTTTTAACCATTATAGGGTATTTCATTCTATAAATAAATCACAAATGGCTTACTCATTTTTTTTTAAATGATAGATATCCTTAGATTTTTTTGACAATTTTAAATGAAGATCCTATAATACATGCTTGTAACTGGATTTTGGACCTGTCTTTCTTAGATAAATCTTTATGACTGGATAGCTTTGTCATACTGTAGATATATGCTTAGGCTTAGCAAATATGTAAATTTTTCAAAGTCCTTGACCAGTTATCACTCCCATCAGCAATGACTGAGAGTCTAATTATTCCACATTCTCACCAATACTTGAATTTTAGATGTTCTGCTGATTGTGTACTGGTATCTCGTCGTTTAATATTGCATTCAATTCACATGCACAATAATATTGAGCCTATTTTCATATGCTTATTAACTATTCAAGAAATCTCACCATTTTTATATTGGCTTGTTGATCTTTTTATTATTGGTTTTATCGGGGGGCGGGAAATCACAAATCAGTGTATATACTACACACATTTTATGTGACTTCTGGCTCACTAATTTAATTTGTTGATCCTTTTTCTAAACATATATTCTTATTTTAATAAAATCAAATTTATTACTTTTAGCATTAATGCTATTTGTGGCATGCTTATTGCATTAACGAGATATCCCTGTATTTTCTCTTTGTATCTTAATTGTTTTATTTTCACTTTTTAACCTATAACCCAAGACAAATTAAATTTTATTTATGGTTTCAGAAAAGATCAGTGTTCATCTTTTCAGTATAAAAACTCAATTGCCTCAGCATCATTTACTTAAATAAAAAGCAAAATCCACCATTTCCTTATAAAATTGCAGTGGTGTCTATCATAAATCGAATGAAATTGTATGTGCTATAATATTTCTATGTTCTATATTCTTCCACTGTTCCATTCATAACTTAATCACTACAATATTACAGTAATTCTTGACATTCTTGAAATTTGCTATTATAACTGTTCTATTTAAGATTTGTTTGGCTATCTCGGGTTCTTTGCGTTACAATGCAAATTTTAGACTCAGCTTATCCATTTCCATTAATAAAATTTTTTTTTGTATGTGTATAGAGTTTACATTGAAAACTAAGAAAATCTGGAGATAACTGACACCAATCTAAAACTAAACTTTAAAACAGGAAATCTTTGTATTCATGAGCTTACAACACCTCTCAGTTTATTTTTCTCAGCAGTTTTCTATTTTTTTTAGAACGCGTCATGCATACCTTTTGCTAGATTTGTCTCCATATAATTGATATCAGTTGACATTTTTATGCTTTTTGAATAGTAATTTTAAAAAAATTCTTATGTGCCACTCATCTGTTGCTCAACTTTGTGGCTGAATATTTGATATTGACTTTATATCCAGTTACCTGAATAAATAACATTCATTACTAATAATTTATTTTAAGTTACTTTGAGTGTTCTCTATTTTGTTCAAATGAAGAAAATTTTACTTTTTTTTACCTTGTGGTATAATTGACTTATAACACAGTATTAGTTTCAAATGTAGAGACATAATGATTCAATATTTGTATATTTTAATTAGATATACCCTCATTTGTGTGTGTGTGTGTGTGTGTGTGTGCACATGTACGTGCTCATGCATGTGTATCTGTTGGACACTTTCTTGATTGCTGGCTCTGGCTTCTTTTATGTACAGCTGATCGCTGAACAATGCAGTGGGTAGGGCCACTGACCCCCGACTCAGTTGAAAATCCACATGTAACTTATGACTCCTCTAGAACTTGGTTGTCCCTCATTTTCTGTGGGATATTAGTCCAAGACTTCCTGCAGATACCAAAGTCTGGGGTTGCTCAAGTACCCTATATAAAATGGCATAGGTTAATGCGCATGGTTGGCCCTCCACATCCTCAGACTCCCAACCATGGATAGAAATTGTACAGGTATTTATTTTTAAAGATTTGTGTATAAGTGGACCTGAGCAGTTCAAACTTGTGTTGTTAGAGGGTCAACTGTATTTCCTACGTAAGTCCTATAATTAATCATTTATCCAATGGCTGGAAATTGTAAATAAATAGTTGTAAATAGTTTAAAAGTTCCTTAAAACTATAAATGTATGGTTTCTTAAATTTAAAAAGATAGTATTAAAAAATGAAGAACCAGATGGTGATAGAATTGTTACTAGGATGTCATTTCTTTTAGGCTCTCTTACCTGACAGCAAAAAAGAAATTCACATGTGTATACTAACCTGTGTATATACATGTATCTATACATAGCCATTTGTATCTATATTAACTTAGATACGAATAGCTGCTTGTGTTGCCAACTCTAATCCTTTATCACATGGATCATTCTACCCCTTCTCTTGCTGATATGTTAATTGCATCCCTAATAGTGAGAATCCTGGTTTTCACCATCCATCATGCATTTACTTAATTGGATTCCAAGGGTACATAAATAGCTATTATAGAATTATTATCCTGTACCCCGTGGGAAACAACTTTATTGACCTGACTACTCTACTTACTGCAGTCCTTTTTGCCTGTAGTCTTACAGACTCAGTATCTTCCCAAAGTTACTTATGTCAACAGTTTTCCTCCCACCTCCTTCAGCGAAGCTGCTTTGTACATTTTTAATACCTTTAGATCCTCTTGTCAGTCTGAATTCTTTCTATGGAGCTTCTGACTTCCTAAATAATTTTTAATTTGCATATACATTGAGGTTCACTGTTAGTATCGTGAAGTTCTGTGAGTTTTGACAAATGTATAACGTCACATATCCACCATCGCAATAGCCTACAGAACAGTTTTACCTTCCTAAATATCCACTTATTTATTGCACATTGTTACCCATTAAACCTTACCAACCACTCATTATTTTATTGGCTCTATAGTTTACCTTTTCTAGAATGTTATATAACTGGAATCATATACTGTCACCTTTTCAGACTTACTTCTTTTACTCAGCAATATTTGTTGAAGACTTTTCCATTTTGAGGTCTGATAATTTATTTCTTGTTTATATAAATAACATAGCATTTTATTGTATGAGTGTATCAAAATTTGTTTATCCATTCACTTATTAAAATAAAACTTGGTCGTTTCCTTTTTTATCAACTACGAATAAAGCTTCTATAAACATTCATGCACAGGTCTTTATGTAAACATGTTTTCAACACAAATGGTTAAATACTTGAGAGCATTGGTACTGAATTGGATGACAAGACTTTTTATTATCTTTGTTAGAAAACAACAAAGTTTCTCCTAAATTATTTTGCATTCCTGTCAGAAAAGAATGTGGTACTGCTATTTCACATTTTGCCAGCATTTAGTATTATTAGTATTTTGAATTTTAGGCACTTTATTAGATGTGTAGTGGTATTTCATTTTTTTTTATTTCCTAATGACAAATGATGTGAATTTTAGATTAGATAGATGATAGATGATAGCTATAAATATAGATAAAATATTATATATATCACATATGATTTACATATATAAATATAGATGTAGCTATCTCATCTTTGGTGAGGTGTCTGTTCAAATTTTTAGTCCATCTTCTAATTAAAATTTTTGTTTACTTATTTTTGAATTTTAATAGTTTTTTTTGTATATTTTGGATGCAAGTACATTATCAGATATGAGTTTTACAAATATTTTATTCAAATCTGTGGCTTGTCTTTTCAATCTTTAACAGTATTTTTCACGGAGCAGGAAGATTTGATTTTAATGCAGTCCAATGTATAAATTGTTTATATGTCATTTTTATATATCACTGGCCATGCATTTGGTGCTGTATCTAAATACTTATGACCAAACTTAGAGTCATATGGATTGTCTCCTATATTTATCTAAGGAAGTTGAATAATTTTGTATTTTACATTTGGGTACAGGATTAATTTTGAGTTAATTTTTGTGAAAAGTAAGAATTCTTTGTCTAGAGTTTTTTTTCTTTTCTTTTTAAGCAATGGACATTTGATTGTTCAGCACCATTTTTTTTGAAAAACCTATCCTTTTTCTTTTGGCTTGACTTTGTTCCTTTGAAAAAGATAAGTTCACGATATTTATGTAAATGTATTTCTGAGCTTTGTATTCTGTTCCCCTGATGTACTTGTTCATTCTTTTACCAATATCATATTGTCTTGATCACTGTAGCTTTATAGTAAGTCTTGAAGTTGGGTTGATGTCAGCCTTCTAAATTTGTTCTTCACATTTGGTATTGCATTTGGTGTCCTTTAATTTTCTTTATGCATTCTCTTATAAACTTTGCAATCATTTTGTCAATGTCTTTAAAATAACTTAAATTTTAATTGCTATTGGAATAAATATATAGATTAAGTCGGGAAGAATTGACATTTTAACAATATTGAGTCTTTCAATGTATGAACATGGATTTATTTAGATTTTCTTCCATCAAAGTTTTGTGAGATTTTGTTGGCATCATTGTTGTTGGCATTTACATCCTATACATATTTTGTTAAATTTATGCTAATCTAAATGGTGTTGTGTTTAAATTTTAAATTCTAATTATTCATTGTTAGTATAAAATAAAGCAATTCACTTTTGTACATTGGTAGGGTATCCTGTGATCTTACTATAATCATTAATTAATTCTCATTACTTTTTTTCATTTCTTCAAAAATTGAAAATTTTGTGAATTCTTTGTCTCTACATAGATGACCATGTTATCTATGAATAAAAATAGTTATATTTCTTTTCTCCAAAACATATATTTTTTATTTCCTTTTTGTCTATTTCTCCCTGAAGTTCTACCAGTTTTTGCCTCATGTATTTGACACTTGGTTGTTAAGTGCACCCACATTAATGACTATTAGGTCTTCTTGAAGACCCAACACCTTTATAAATATAAAGTAGATTTCTCATAAACAACTTTTGATGTATTCAGTTTTTTACACATACTGAGTATCTTTCAGTTGGCCTATTGAGATCACATAAATGTAAAGTCATTATAGAGAAAAGTGATCAAAATAAGGAACAGAAAGGAAAAATTGGAAATACTCTGTTTTAAGGTCTCTACTGTAAAGTGGTAAGGTATTATTTGAAATTGGAATTCAATTAGTTGTAAATGAATATTGCAACTCTATATGGTACAGCAACTATTATTTTTTTTTAAAAAAGTATAATTGATATGCTAAGAGAGAAAAGAAAGTAGGATAATATAAATAGTTCAGTTAAAAATCAGAGAAGGCAAAAAAGCAAAGGAAAAAAACAAAGGACAAAAGAATAGAAAGTTACAGTCATGGTGGACGTTAATCCATCTTTATAAATAATTGTTTCTAGTTCCATTAAGTCATTATCTGTAAGTCCATGATACTCTAACCAAGTTGTATGTATCCAGGATGTTGACTTCTTTTGTGAAACCTTTCCTTTTATTTGTACTTTTGTTTTAAGTAGCTCTGTTTAGCTTTGTTTGTATTTTGAGGTTTCATTTTGTTTTGTTTTCTTTCTTTAGCACTGTCTTTTCTTTTAGAACTGAAACTTTTCTGCTACAGAGAGTTTCTACAGTTGATCATGTTGCTACTGAAGGAATTTCCATACTGTGTTCTCTGATTCTTTTATAATAAGTAAGTCTGTCTTTTCTTTCTTAGCTTCTTACACTGTTCCAGGTCATATGAAAAGCAAGAAAATGTTTGGAAGCCTATAATAAGTACAATTCTGTAAAACCAGACAATAAGAGAATTGTTTGTAGCAACAATATAGAAAATGTTTATCCCCAGCAAGCAGTCACAAAATAGTGAAAAAGTAGGAGTTATATTCCCTTGTTCCAGTCTGTAATTATGTGGCCAGCCTTTCCTGAGGTTGGACTCTAGATAAGGGCCAAGATTATTTCTACCTCTCTCCAAAGGGACAAGATGAACAATGTCCGATTATGAGCTCCCACGGTTCATTCGAACATTTCCCTCAGAGGATCAGCCTTTTTTCAAAAGGATCACAGGCTCATATCAAACTAATGGATGACCTGGGTCAGTACTGGAAGAGTAGTCTCTTTTTTTCTAAGATAAAAAATGACATTATCAGTAATAACTTTTTAGTGATTGTCCATGTCCTGCAAATGTCGTCATATATCTAGCCACCATTTTTAGCATCTAGATATAGAGACTGATCATACGGAAAGAGCAAAATGTTATTACCTCTAAATTCAACCATACCTGTGAGTTGAAATCATGGATATGCCAATTTATGTCAGTGTGAGGTATCTTCTCTATCTCATTGATTAAAACATTGACCCACATTTTCAGAAGATCAAAGCAAAAAAAAAAAAAGTGTTATCGGTATGGGCAACTGCCTTGACTAAACCCAACCCTGCAAAATAAAGCTATTTGTATTTACTTCCTTTCTTCCTAACTGTAAATGTATTTGTTTCTAGTGTTAGAAAAGCCTGAATGTCTAACACTATTGGTAGAATGCAAATACATTGTTTGGATTAGCGATACTTTTGTATTTGAACTAGAATCTCAAAGGTTTCTTTCTCCTTCATACCCAGTCATCTCAGGCATCTACATGTGGTCGCATTCCTTTTCTGCACTACCGACTTATGCTGGTCCAGAGTAGGCACATCTTGCAATATTTCTCTTTCTTTAAGTGACACTATGTTTGAATTTCTACCAATGGAGATGAAAGTCTTTTGTTTGAAACACCAGTATGTAATCAATCTTATATAAAATAGATGCTTGCATAGAAGTAGAAATTGATGAAACACATACCAATCATTGATGTTTTATTATGAAATATTACCCTCTTAATGTCATAAAATTAACTATAAACATGAAACTATAGAGAAGAGGACTCATGAAAGCTAATAAAACTATAGGAATCCCTTGTGGAAGAGGAGAGGTCAGCTATCTAAATCATATTACCAGGGCTAAATCTAAGTGGGTCTAAGCTGGTGGGATGGGGTAATGTGATAGCTCCTATTCAAAAACGAACCTCAAAATCAGGTATATGGTTTCTATTATTCTTCATATAAGGAGATACATAAACATAATTTATATTTATGTTTAAACAAATCTAAACAACTAATGAAAACTCATCCTAAATGTGTCAGGAAAAAGCAGAAACCTTTCTTTAGTAAACAGTGTTTTTGGGTAGAGTTTTCATAGCTCCAGACAAGTAAACTAGAATTTAGAATTAAGTTTCATTCTTAGGAAAAAAGAATATACCATAAATCATGAGGCACCAGCAGAAATCCAGGAATATGGATGCTGAAGAGGAGTAAGAAGGAAGTTATGAAAGAGCTATAGGCTCTAGGGTCCCAGCTAAGCAAGCCACATGCCAGAAGTGAGATTCTCAGACTCATTTTGGCAGAAACTGTGACTGGCAGAGACCAAGGTGAGGGCATAATGTAAATGAGGATAAGAAGAACCAGATAACTGGATTGGGCAGTCCTGGGAAAATCTAGGGAGAGGAAGAGGTAGAGAAGACAAAAGATAGAAGAGATTCTTTCCTCCACTGTCCATTTCCTGGCCCAGATAAAGCAAGACATATGTTTTTCAGTTTTGCTGAGTTAGTACTGTTCATAGTCCAGAAAGTAAGACATTGTAGCTTTTTGGGGACCAGTGGTAAGTAGACATTATTTACTGTAACATGTGTATCAATGAATGAGAAAATGTAGACCCAGAGAGATGAAGTAACTTGCAGCATATCATCAAGTGTGAATGAACTGCCTTCACTCACTGTTTCCCCAATTCTGCCACAGGTTGGGTCCTGAATGAGGCAAACTCAGGCAGAGTATATAGGGGGTTTATGATGGAAGACTCCTGAGAACAACAATTAGGGAAGGGTAGGGAAGGAGGCGAGATTAAACAGGGAGAAGTATAGCTTCAATGCTGCCTCAATGGAAGCCTCAGAAAATCCTAGAGGGAATTCTGAAGATGATATAATCACTTATAGCTATCCTGAGTGAGAGCACCAGGACTTTATACTCCTGCATTGGGAAATCCTTGGACGCCCTGCCTTGTAAACGTGGCGTGACCTTGAGTAGGGAATATTGTTCAACTGAGGCATCACTGAAAGGTTCTAACAAATGAAGGCTGTCTACCCATAGCAATTCCAGTTTCTAAGGTAATAAGTTCTTTATTATTGAAAGGGTAGGTATCAGGATGGCACATCACATCTTTCATTACACAGATCTTCCATTTTTCATAATTCAGAGAGGATAAGACAGTCACAGAGGCAGGGACCTCCATCTGGCTATACCCACAGACTCAAAATGGACAATAGTTGGAATGTGATTTTAAAAATGATCCCAAAGGAAGAGAATATATAGATGTGCAGTGCGAACTCCTATATTTAGAAGGCAGCAGCTTTCGGATGGTGTGAACATCACTGATGCCGCTTCCACGGTCGTCATTGACTGGGACCCACATTGTTCTAGATGGACTGAAAGAAAGAGCACTGATCTTGGAGTCTGGAGACCAGGGTTCTCTCTTATCTGTCAATACCTGATTGAATCAGTTTTGCAGTCTCTGTTAGCCCATTTTTAAAAAATCTCTACAACAGTGCATTTAAACATTTGCCTCACTGAGCTCCTTTCAAAGCTATAAGAATAAAATAAATATTTATGTAAGAATGCATTATAACCTGGAGAAGGTTGCATTAATGTTTCCATGAAATTCTTTCAGATAACGCAAGTTGGATTAATTAATAGTTCACACTGAGACCTTACTTCAACGTTCTACTTCACAGCTTTGTTTTCACCCACTTGATAGATTTCAGTCATCAATAGTCAGAGTTAAATTGTTTCTAAAATTTCATTAACTTTAAAAAAATATATAGTTATTTGTAGCAATACACGTCTTTTTTATCCATTGCATCTCAAAAACAGAGAAGTAACTAAAATACGATCTTTCATTTTGCCTATCTCTCTTCTACCGAACAGTTCTGTTTGCTCTAACAAAAGAGACATATAGTTCTTACTTTATAAGATCATTAATTCTGAGCCTGAGAGAAGTTATTTTGCCCTGATAAAACCTTTTACTGTCATAAATACCAGGAAATAAAAGTTGGGTTCATAGATCTTATTCTTAATTTGATGACCTCTAAAAAACTTTAGACCTCTTTTGTACCTCAATTTGACTCCTACAAAAATGGAAATTAAAAACTCTTATTAAGATTCATAGGTGAAATATAATTAGTAATGACAATGATGAATAATGGAAATAGTTATTTTCATAAATGTTGACCATAATGATAATAGAGTACTTGTAGAAGTGTCTTTCATAGAAATCAAAAGATAAATTTGCTTGCTATTGTCAGTGGATAAATGAGGCTTCATTTCTGAATACGATTTTTCAGACTTTGCAAATATATAATCTAATGTTTTCAAATCCTTCTAAACAATATCTTTTAATGGTGGATTAAGTTCCCAATATTATTCCTTTGATTTAGGAGTTCTAAAGTTATTGATAAAGAAAAATATCTATCAGAAGAGGTTGTCTCCACAAAAATTTCAAGATTTATTCAGTGCTGAAATGAGCTATTAATTTACTCTCTGAAAAAGTAAGAATGAGTTTTTATTAAAAGAAACTGGGAAGGGCAGATTTAAGGTCATCATCTTGTTCAGATTTGTGGCCATTATTTGAGTTAAAAAAAAAAGAATGAAGAATTTTAAAAATAATACTGAAGACTTACCTCAAGTAATTCAAAATTTTGGTTACAATTTATATTTTTTGTTTTTAGTAGATGAATGTTTAAAATTTTTGTTTTCCAAAAACTTGACTGGGTTAGACAGGCAAGCAAGTGATAAAATTATAAAATATACATACTTCTGACATCTTCATATGCTCTTGTCATACTTTTAAAATCTGCAATAAACTATGAAGGCTATAAAAAGAGAATATAATTGTTAAGAGTAAGACTGACCTTTTATCTGAGCTATGAGCTGCTTTGCCTAATCAGACAGAGCTCATATCTATCCAACTTCAAATAATCTATTGATCTGCAGACATTCTGACAAATGTATTAGAACTGAGAATTTGGTTCCCCAAAGGGCAAAATGACAAGTCGCTAAACTGACCAGAGATTCTGATATGGACTCATCTACGGCTAATAATTAGAGTAATTTCTCACTCATTAACCACAGAGCTCCTTTTGGGTCAGAAGATGTGTCTTATTTGTATTTTAAATTCTAAGGGTGTTAATTAGCCTAACAGGTTGCAAGTCTTAACATCATCCAATTTCCTTTGGTTAATGCAGGAGATATTATCAGAATAGATGGGGAAGTAAAATTGTTAGAAAGAGCCACGTGTCTTGAACTCATGGAAAACTTCCCTGGGCTTCATCTCAGTTTATAAAACTGTTCCGATAACCCTCATACATACATGGCTCAGCTCCCCGCTACCTCTCTGCTTCTCTCTCTGCCTATGTTTCCTTTCTATTCACAATTAAGTACAATTTCTATCTTTTTCCTTTTTTTTACTCCTTATGTTTTCTTCTTTTTCTTGACTTCATTACTTCTTTTCTTACCTTTTCTCACCCAATTTCAACTTACTACCTTCTCTTCGTATAGCTTTACATGTAGGGTCCCCATATTCAGCCTTCTAAAAAATGAGGATATAACTCATCATCCAAACTTTGCTCAAAAATGGAACATCTTCACTTCAGACTAACCATAGACTCCTTAGCAAACAAACATATAGTTTATAGTTATGGGACCAGGTAGCTTATTTCTGGTTCCATTTTCTGCTGCCAGATGGCCCGACCATAGTTTTCAGAGTATGTTAGCTTTCTTCAGAAAGTCATTGGGTGTGTCAAAGAAAAACAAAGTCAGACATTTGTTAAAGCTATGAAACGGATTTTATTCGGTAACTACTGACAGTAGGGAAAAGAGCAAAGTTCATTCTGATTTGTACAGAGGCACACTGGCCATTTTAAAGGAGGAATGTTAGACTAGAAAGAGGCGATGAATGGGAGCTTAATCAGGTAAGTGAAAAATCGCAAATGGTTAGTCAGTGCAAATGCTGATTAGGTCAGCTGTGTCTGCTAGCTGGCATTGATCTAGGTGAGGATTCTATCTTCCCAAAGAGAGATAGGAGACAGAAGCGCCATCACTTTTGATGATTTCATGTCAAAGGAATGGCTTTCATGTCTTTGAGAAAGACCTTCTGGAGTTGTAGGAGATACACATCTCAAAGGGATGGAGGAAAATTCTCAATTATAACATCTTTTTGATAAATGCTGAGAAAGGAAGGTAAAGTGCCTATGAGCAAGTGTTAACTACAACAAACACTAAATTTTTTCAACCGCCTATGGTTTCATCAGACAAGAACTCACAAGTCCTGGGTTGTCCCAATGAGTTGGCCTCAGACCACTAGATGCCACATTAAAAGTTCAATCAAATTTTTTAATGCAGGATTTGGACAGAGTTGTTACGTGCACAGAGTTCTTTTGTTTCTCAGAAGAATTAAAGTCATATACATTTAATTCAGCATCTATGATAGTACTTGGAGTACCAGTACTTGTTGAAAGACTGTATGCCCACATGGAATAGTTATATTTTTGTTTTAAAAAAATTAAACAAAGTGCTTAGAAAACTTTCAGCTACCGTATCAGTGTTGCCATTTATTCTTTGTGTGAAATTTTTTTTTCTTAAGTAAAGTTATAGAAATTACGGTACTGTGTATGTTGGAATTAAGAAACTTGGGTTCTCAATCGTCTTCTGCCCAGGAACACACTTGTAGCTGTGTAGGCTGCGTTCCATATGAAGATATAAAACGCAGCTCTGCACCGGGAGATGTGGCTTGGTGGGTGGAAGGTAAGCTGAATTCCAGCTATACTTGTTCCCTTGTCTATAAGATATCTTTTTTTTTTTTCTAGTTCATCTAAAAGATGACATATTGGCAAGTAGCAGGCCTGGTTATGCTGATATATGTCTTTATAACCATGTAAAACTCACTTTACTCTGAGGGGCCTTAAATTCTTATCTGTAAATAACAAAATTTAGTATCAATGAATGGGAAAACAATTCTATTACAATTCTAAGACTTTGCCACTAAATTGAGAAATGTATAAAAGGAAATAGACTCATTTTATCACAGCAACCTTTGTTTGCATATTTCTACACTAATCTAAAAATAGAGTAATAAAAATGGTTTTTATGATATGAATTCTAGGAGATAAATACAAAACCTATAAGAAGTTCATTTACTTCATGATGTAGTTTCCAAATGTTTCTGCTTCATTTGTTGTCTCAGGAAAACTTGTTTTTTCTTTACTCTCACATAAGACTTCTGACGCCTCACTTGTGTGTCTTCTGTACAACGCAATTTGGTTGCTGACTGACTAGAGTTAGCATCAAATCCTAGAAATTAAGGGCTCAGTCCCACAGGACTGTCCCTTTCTTCAAACATCAATTTCAAATTCCAGGTTGTCTCCAGTATCTCTGACTGACCAGCCCTAAGCCAGAGTTCCCAAAAACTCCTCCTTGGGTTCAATCATTTGCTAGAATTGCTCAGAGAACTGAGGGATACACTTACGTTTAACAGTTTATTATAAAAATGATATTAAAGGATACAAATGAACAGCTATATGAAAAAGTATATAGGAGGAGTATGACAAAGGACATAGAGCTTCCATATTCTCTCTAGGAGCTCTTTCTCCCAACGTACACACTTCCATGTGTTCAGCAATTCAGCAACCCTGAAGCTATCCAAACCATGTTCTCCAAGGATGTTAACGGAGGCTTCATCAAGTAGGCAAGATTAATCATTAACTCAATCTCCAGTCTCTCTCCCTTCCGGAAGATGGTGGTGGGGCCCAAAGTTTCACTTTTGTAATCATGGCTGATCTTTCTGGTGACTAGCCACCATTCTGAAGCTTTCCAAGAGCCCATTATCAAGAGTTGCCTCATTACAATAGAAGACATTCTGTTTACCCAGGGAATTTTAAGGGACTCAGGAACCAGAGCCAAAGACCAAATATTAGAGCAAAAGATGCTCCTGGTACTCTTATCACTTCCTTCTGTTTATTTCTGTTGTTTTAGGTTACCTGGTTTGTGCAGTTTCTTATGGCAGCCCTGGAAAACTAATACAACCACCAATGCTTGGTAGTTGCCAACAGCTCTTCTGGAAATCTGTAATGGTCTTTGAAAGATCCAAGTGCCTTTTTATATAGGAAAATTTTACCACCATCCATTTCCTCCAACATCCTAATGAACTAATTATTGATCAATGATAGAGCCACATTTCTACAAATACCCACATGTACAGGTCAAATGTTTAAATAGATAATCAATTTTTAAAAGTTGATTCTGAGTTTGGAAAAGAGTGGTAATTTGTTTTTAGTAACAAAATCTTGTGAAAACACAAGGTTTAAATGTAGATAATATTTAATTTGATAGTATTTTTTTCTTTTAATTACTTCTTAATGAAAGAAAATTGAAAAAGAATGAATATAACTGTGAAAAATCTCAATAGTTAAAATGTCACCCAGAAACTTTAAAAAGAGTGGGGATGAAGTTTAGGATTTTATTTGAAAATAAGGATTTCACTATCTAGTGTTCACAGTTGTGGCTTCCCATCAGGATTACACAGCTGTGTCTACTTTGAGCCAAAACACCATGATGGAGAGTTACATTCAGCCCAACGTTTACAGACGGTACCAGGTAGCCAGATGTGAGGTTTTTGATGAGCTTTCAAATGACTCACTAAATGTCTCATTTTTATATTTGTTTTGTCATTACATCAGCAATGGTTGAGTTGCTCTGGAAATGTTGTTTTTGACATTTTCCATGAGCTGTTCAGAAATAGAGATGGCTTCTTTGTCTTTTATTTATTTGTTTGTTTGTTTGTTTATTTATTTGTATCTATTTTATTCATTGAAGATTCTTTATCATGCCTTCATTTTATCACTCATTCATGCATTTACTGCATATTAATTGTACAACTATTATGCATCACACCCTTCAGATGTCAGGTCCTCCTGTTTTGCCTCATCTGCAGAGAGCTGCTCTACTCTTCCCTGAGACAGCCTGCATTTAATAGCCAGCTGGTGGAGTTGGAGTTATCGAACCCTTGCTCTTAATTCTAATGAGGGACAACTTTGGTAGGACATTTTTCTTCCAGAGCTTACTATGGGCTGGCTAAGGCTGATATAGGTTAGAGAGTCTCCGATATCTAGGAGAATTTCAGTAGTTGCTCCCTAGGACCGGTCAGGGCAGGCTATAGAAGAGGCCATTACAGACTGGCCTCATGAGAGCAATTGGGATTATAGAATTAAAAACTGAAGATGAGGTAGTAATGCTGAATCACCAGAAGACAGGAGGCTGTAATCTTTATAATGAATGACAAGGTAGCAGCCGAGAGGCCTGAAGCACACAAAATTATGAAGATGGATAATAGAACATAGCATCTGTAGAGATGCACAGCCAATAAAGGCATTGCGAGCTCTGAAACTAAAAGTCAGAAAGACCTATGATTTTGTCCCTGCCCAATTATTTACCATCTGTGTGGCATTAGCCAACTCACTTAACTTTTCTGAATTTGTAGTTTTTCTAAGTATCAAGAATAATAAATCTTGCTTTGTTAGATTTAAATGTTATTATAACTAAGATATATAAGATATATATTGTAAGATACATATCTGTGAGATCCTCAACAAGGGGTAGTAATTATTAATATTTCATCCATGATATAGACTAGTAGAAAATTAATGAACTTTTCTTTGGAACATTTAACAAAAAGGAAACTATAAGCAATGCATTAGGAAAAGTTTGAGGGGAAGAGGTAGCTATCCAAATTGGCTTAATAGTCATAAAATAATTGTGAGTATTACAGGAATATTTATATTGTCTCTATGGTAAAACAATGAGAATGAGACAGAACTCATTTGGAAAAAAGGATAATCATCAGTAAGCTTAAAATAACAAATTTGAGACACATTTTCTACTCCATATTTTGAAATTTAGATAGACTTTTAAATAAATACATTGGAAAAAAAATCATAGCTTTGAGGAAATACTCAAAAGGGGAGCAAAATTACCCTTTTTAAGGGCTGGAAGATATAGAAAAACAATTTAAATAATATGATTTCTATTTTTATAGTTAAAAGACAATTCTATATTATGTATCTTGAGGTTTGCCTGACATTTCTTTAAATCTAAATATAAATGTGTGGCAGAATAGAAAAGACAGAAACAGGTTGTCACGATGTGACAGTCAGCTGCCAAATTGTAAGTGAACAATGATAGTAAATGGAGGCATATGACATAAAATCTGTTCTTAGACTTAGGAAGAATTAAGTTTGGCAATATTACATATTTTTAATGGAAATCGAAAACTGAAAGTGAAGTTAAGAGTATCTGAGAATATAAGGTCTCTCTGTATTTTCTGAAATTAAGACACCCCTCCACCATCTCCTAGGAATAGTTAGCTTTCTAAACTTCATAGCTAATTTTTCCTCCAGAAGGTAGCTCTTCTGATTGTCAAAAATGTGACACATTTTTAAAGTCCTTGTGACCAATTTTATTTTCATAGAATTAAATCTTAAAATAGTTGAATTTCATTCCAGTTCGACTACATACTAGCTATACAATTTTGGGTGGTTATTATTATTTTTTTGATCATTTTTAAATCATCTATAAACTGGACATTAATAGTATCTTCCTTTTTTGGATTACTAGTTTACTTTTGTCTATTCATTTGATTATACTTTGATATTAAAATGTTATGTACGTGAAAAAATTTCAAATGTTAAAAGATTTTGTGGGTCATGGATTTTTATCATCCCCATAAAATAATTATTAACTGAACAGTTAAATCTATTTTCAATGTTAATTAAAACTTTGGATAACATGGAAATCTAGCCAAATAGCCTAACATACTATTGAAGATCATCGCATGGCCTTGACTAATAATAGGTTTCCTAGAATGGAAATGTCACACTCCCTCCCTTTGTTGATATTTTCCCTCTGTCACAATTATTGAATCAACCAAATGATATAATAATAATAATAATAATAATAATAATAAATAAAATTAAATCATTTTATTGAAATATAATTTCCAAAAATAAAACATAGAATTTTAGTCATTGGTTTGATAAGTTAGAGAACTCTATATATGTTACTTCATCCCAATCAAGCTATAGAACAGTTTTTTCATTTCAGAAAGTTCGCTCACCCATCATTCCGGTTGATTCCCTTACCTACCCAAGGCAACCATTGCTCTTACTTCTATCCCTATACTAACTGTGTTAGTTCTAGCATTTCATACAAATGGAACCATACACTACATATTTATTCGTGTCTAACTTCATTTGTTCAAAAATACATATTTGAGATTCACCTATGTTAATGTCTGTTTTGATAATACATTTTTAAATTTCTAAGTATTCTATTTTATGAATATAGTGCATTATTGTTTATTTTGTTGATAGATATTTGAGTTTTTTCAATATTTGTGATTATAAATAAAGCTGTTTTAAACATTCTTCTATGATCATGTTTGGACACAGTTTTTTATTACTCCTAAGTAAATACAAAGAGTGATATTGCTTAGGTTACTTTTATATTTAAAAACTGCCATGCTATTTCCCAAAGTAATTGCCTATTATACACTCTCATTCACAAGGCAAGAGAGTCCCGGTTGCTCTTCATTTTCTCAATATTTGTTATTTTCCCTCTTCTCTGTTTAAGAAACAATTTTGAAACTTAATGGCTTATAATAACAATAAAATATTTCTTACCCATAGTTTTGTAGATCAGCTGGGGCACTACTGACCTTAGCATGAATCCAAGTTGTGGATTGGATTGAAGCTAGCTTTAAATGCATCCTCTTTCTGGAACAACAGCTAACTAGGCATGTTCTTCTGAGTGGGGAGCAGAATTATAAGAGAGTGCATGGTAGTGTGTTGCATGCTAAAGTCCCCTTCAGATATGGTAAAGTGTTATTCTGTTCATATTATATTTGTCAGAGCAAGTTACATGTTAAGTTCAAAGTCATTAGAACAAAGTATGTAGTCTGTCGATTATACTAAGAAATACTACAAAGTTACATAATAAAAAGTATAACTGTTATTCCTATAACAGACTAGTGAATAATTGATAATGATGATCCAATCTACTCCATCAGGAATGACACTTAGAGTTACTCTTCCTTTTGAATATGCTTCATCCACTTTTTCTTTGATAAAACCTCTATCCTCTGTCTAAAACTCAGTAGGAGATGGAGGCTTATTCTATGTGTGTTCCTCTCACCCTATGCTTTAATATATAACAGGCTTTACCGTACAATTAATCATCAATATTATTTCCATGTATTTCATCTCTACAGTAGAAGTATTCTTAGATCATACTGTGAGTCTTTACCTTGGGTCTTCAGCTCTTTGCATCTGACCAAGCATCTGACTGGATGAACAAACTCCTTATCTACACTTATTCTTATCTATAGTTAGTTTCACTTCAAATTTAACAATGAGATAAGATGCAAAATTATTGTTATTACGAAAGTCTAATGCACACAATGTACATTATGTACTTTCCATATGTACAAGGTTAAAAAGGATTTTGAAAAAAAATAAGAAAGAAAAAAGGAAGGAAGGGAAAGAAAGAAAATGAAAGAAAGAAAGAAAGAAAGAAAGAAAGAAAGAAAGAAAGAAAGAAAGAAAGAAAGAAAGAAAGAAAGTTAAAAGAAAAGATTAGCCAGAGCTTAAAGCCTTAAAAGGGGAATAGATATCAAATATATATTGAGACAGTATACTAAAATATGTCTACATATAGCATATTTCAAATGTATTCAAATCACAATTACTCATTCTTTCTTTGATTTGCATAAAACCTATTTCCTTTAAGCATTTTTTTCTAACTTTTTTCTGCTTATGGCAGGCTGAGTAGGTTTCAACAATAGGAGGATGTTATATAAAATTTTGATAACCATATAAAGATTTTGTACAAATAATTAAGAAGTACCTTTGTAGAGTAATCGCTTCATATATACTACACATGTTAAAATTTAAAACAAGTCCAGCAGGGAGGTGTGTTTTTATTCCTAACTTATAGGAGATGATACAAATTTTAGACAGTTAACTATATCTCCAATGACATCAAACTATTAATGACAGAGCAAGAATTAAAACAAAGGTCTATATTAAAGAATACTTAATATATTTAATTTTATAAATAGTGTATATGCATAAAAATTAAGGAATCAAAAAATATCAGTTGAAGTACTAAGGAAAATTGTATACACATCTTATAGCATCTAGAATTATTTTTCTCTTAACTTCTCTCTCTAACCCATGAATATTTTTCCAACTCCAGTGCTAACAGCCAAAGTAAAGAGACAGAGTGAGACTTTTTCTCATTTAATTCTTGTTAAGAAGATAACAGCTTCCATCCTTTTATTCAACTTCAGTATTTGAAACTGGGACTCAGCATGAGCATATCCTGGGCAATTACTGTCATCTGGAATGACTTTTTATCTTTCTTTCCCAATTGCCCTTTTACTTAGTCATTACTCACCACCAAACAAGATGTCTTCCTCTTGTTAACATTTTTACCTCCATTCTCTTCCAACTGTGATTTATTATCAGCGTAAGCTATGTTTTTTTGGCAATGCAATTCTTTTGATTTTTCCAATAAAATTAAATCACAATGCATGATGGAGAGACTTTCAAAGAGGCAGCATTATATTTCTGGGGTTAACTCCCAAAGCCTTAAACACCCCAAGAATTCATTACTTAACACATATGTAATGAATGTCCTCTTTGTCTAAATTATGGCTGTGCTCTTTGCAGTGAGATTCTGTGAAGATTATACCCAGTCACTACTTTTAAATAGCATGCATCACATCTAGAGAGACTTAAATATGCATGTAAAAAGATAACATATTATTTTAACAAAATGTTACAGGTTTATACTGTATGTGGTTACAGTAGTATACACAGAGACAAAAATCTTGCTAGTAAGTATTTTATATTTTAATGAACACAAAGAGTAAGCAATAAATCATGATATATGATAACATATTTAGGAAGTTGTAAGTGCTATGGAAAAATATACAAGATAAGGTGGACGGAGAGTGCAGGAGGTTGTATGACGTTTCAATTTTCAATGCAGGGCTAGATAGGATATAATGAGAAAGCATCATTGAGCCGTATGGAAATCTTGCTGATGAGTGTCCCCAGCAGGTGGAGCAAACAAGGAAAACACTGAGTTGGGAGCACCTGGTAATTTTTATTCAAGAAACAAGGATTAGACCAGTATGCTGTACCAGAGTCCAACATGGACTAATAGGAAATAAGGTAAAAATTTTAACTAGTGGACAATTCGTACAGGGTCCTTTAGGTCACCGTAGGTTCTCTGACTTTTGTTTTGAAAAAAAGAAGGGAAGGCACTGGCAGAAGAATAACATTATTTAAGTCTATGGAGACAAAGATGTTTGCCACAAAAATTAATTGGAGAGTACACCAATAGTCTAGGCTAGCAATGATGATGGTCTGGACTGGGGTGTCAAGGATGGATGTGATGAAAAGCTGAACTCACCAGAAGTAGTGAATTTCAGGATATATTTTGAAGGAATATCCATCAACATTTTATGATAAATTGGATCTACATCAGAAAAATCAGAGAGATGACCTCAAGATTTTTGAACCAAAACAATCTAAGACAGAAACTCCTAAAATAATGCTGTAGATTTATAGAATGAATGTAGTTTGATACAACCATAATAGTATTTTCTACAGTGGTGAAGCAACTCAGAAAAATAAAATAAAAACCTTATAGAGGAAGCAAATTCAAAATTGAGTCTTTAAGGACAAGTAAAATTAAGATAGAAAAGAACAGAGGGACTTATTTCCTGAGGGAAAAGGCCACAATTGGGAGAAATTATATATATTTTCTCAAGCTAGTAAACTTAGTCCAAACCAAGAATCTGGGAGCTAGGGAAAACAGTTAGAAATTAGTTCAGAATTAAATAAGGAGATATTTAGAGGTTAGATCACATTGAATGAGAGAAGTAAGAAATATATATATGATAATGTTAAAAACAGCTGAAAATAATAAGAGAACACAATTATACACTTTAATCTAATTGGAATCTATTTTTATTCTAAGTGCCAAGACAAAACGTAGTACCTATGTTAAGATATTCAATACTTGGGGTGGGACCACCATGGTGTGTTTTATCCATTTAAAAGCCAGCCTTCGGCTACCAGTGATATTCAAGTGAATGCAAAATGGGCACAGCGATAACCTGAGCATGTAAAAAAACACAACCAGGATGAAATCCTACACCCACAAAGAATGTTTTATTGCATTTATTTGAGAGTAGAACTTTTGTTTCTGATTTATAAGTCAACTAACCAGGTGCCACCCAGAGAGATATTGGTGGCCATAAGTAAGTGAACAATGTGTCAGAACTATTATTGTTTTCTTTCTACTACTCAGTAACTTAATACAAGGTTGCCTGAAGATAGTCTTTAACACGCTGTCCTCAGTAGATGTAACATTACACATGGCATTGTTCAGTCAAATGCCTGTGTTTTTTATTATTATTATTTCTGCTTACATATATGTATATTCTCTAAGAAAGCCACATTGTAGAGTCCATTTATGCTCACTGACAGAAAAATGAAGAGAAAATGGGAAAGCACAGTGCTCCATTTTCACAGTATTATGTTACCTCTAGAAGAAAATACTAAAGAAGTATAAAAGAGTTTGTATGTATATGAAAAAGAGCAATGTAATGTCAAATTAGTTTACATATGCAATTATGTACAATATACAATGCAAGTGTACATATACTTTAAAAGGATAACTCTTTTGCTAATAAAAGCATAGTTTCAAGGACAGTACCTAGAGACCCACAGCTGAAATAATTTGTAGGAGAGGGTTTCCTAAAAGGTACTTTCTAAAATTCACTTTCACACTAGACTTTGAAATGAACTGAATGGCCAAAATGTTTTATTCTAATTACTGATTCAGGAGAATCCTTTATTTCAGCTCTCTTATAAGTGGACAGAGGTAATCATCCTTGGCGTGAGTCCCATTACTATCTGGTGACTTTGGGGTACCACGTAGTGAATATTGAAGAGTTCTTTCAGCTCCTCATCAAATTCCAACAACCCAGGATTGTGAGAAAGACAATCTCACAGTAACTGCTCCCAGATCATGAGCAACTTTCCTGCAGAATGAGTCAATTATCAGTTTTCTCCCTTACATTACTCTTTTCGAACCAAATTATCTGAGACTGTGTTTCTTAAGCTTCTTTTATCCATGTACATCTTTATGTTTCACCACTTGTAGTATTATTTATTTTAATTAATTTTACAAATTTTAACTAAATAAATAAACATGTGCTAGTAATACATTTCACAGTAATGTAAGTACTTAAATATTAAAAACACAATGTTTGTATATTTGCACAATTGAAAAGATCCTTGAATACTGTTTACGTGTTTTAAAGTATACTGACTCTCAATTATAATTGGCCATACGGTAGCATTTTTCCTAAATCCATGTTGAGGTTGCTTCTGCTCAACTGTATTTCTTTGTTGTAAATTGTAAAAGTGCTTAACAAATTTATTCAACAGAAGGATGCCCAACCCTGATGTGTAAGAGAGTACTTTCCTACATTAGGCAATAATATGAGAACACGGTTTGCTATCCATTTTCAAAGAGCTTCGAAGATAACAGGGACATAAATTATCATGTTGCAAGAAACTAAGAGGGTGTAAGCAAAGCCAAAAAAGAAATTCAGGAGACATACTTCTGATTGCGGGATACACAAAAGAATTCAGAAACAAAGCAGAGTTTTTCCTGAGTGATTAAAAGGCAGATTAAACATTTAGTCTTCTGAATTTTATGAGGGGTTGGGGAAGATGTTTCCAAAGATTTCTGGTGGTGGGAATGATATTAAAGAAGATGCCGATGGAAAAGTCTAGGCAGGATCAGCAGACTGCACATGGCTCTCAGAGTACAGAGCACTGGAATTTCGCTTAGTGGAGAAGAAGGCTATAAGTGGAGTCAGGTAGTACTTTAAACACCAATGTATGGGATTTGAAATTCTACAATGAAGAATTCAGCAATTCTTTTTATTTCAAGAGTATGTAACTATTACATGTATGTATTCATTTATTATAATATATAACAAATAATCATTATAAAATCTGTCATTATTATTACTGTTATGGTATTATATATTATATTGGTATTATTATTGTGATATATTACATGACTAATACATGTAGCATTTCATATATATATATATATACATATATATATATATATAACTTTGTATATACACACACATGCATAAAGCATTACTGCTTAGAACATTATGCACCATTTAAACTGAAAAGAAAAAGCACACTATTAGGTATACTTTGTTATTTATATTTCACAAATATGACAATGGGAAATCAGAAACATCAAGTCACTGTCTAAAGTCACAGAATTATGATTCACATGTCTGTCTGTTTTGACTCAATCTATGCTTCTGAGCAGTAAAACCTCCATCAGATACACTAACTAAAATAAGTTTCTTTTATTCAGAATATCTTCTGGGGATTATTCCTCTTTTCATGAATTCTAAATACAGTTTCTCTGTTTTAGAAAAAACACACATAGTCTCTCTAACAACAGATACATAACATTGCCATTATAACCAGAATTTAATAATCATTGTACTGAGGGTAAGTAGAAGAACCAGACTTGGATCCACAGTGCCTACCTAGGTAGCTGATATTTTACTAAAGTCACAATTGTAATGAACTTCAGTTTCTTCATTTGGAACACAAGGCTCTCTGAACTCAATTACCTTGAAAATACTTGCCAAATCTATGAAGCTATGATAACACACTTACCACCAGTATGAAATTTAGGTCTCAGTCATTTTATTATGTTCTTGACTTCAGTGTTCGATATGGTCATTTTTAGAAAAAGTAAAATAATTGAGGTTGTTTTGGGAACTGTTATTAATTTTAGGGACTGCACAATTGGAGACACTTTTGTTATGTTTCAATTGTGGTACAGTGAAAAAAGAACAAGAAGGAGAAGGAGAACGATAACGAAAAATTCATGGGTTCAAACCATGGATCAGTTGCTTCCAGCCTATGTGATGTTAAATAACGTATCTATAACCTCTGAATCTCAGCTTCTGTATCTATAAATGTAGGACATTAAGGATTAGAAATCATATATTTGAGAGACTAACCACAGATCCGGCACTCAACATAAAAGACAATATAGCACACTGTTTATGAGCACAGGTTTTGGCAGCAACCAGCTCTGGGTGATGAGTTGTATAAACTTGAAGTTAAATGACTTAACCTAAGATTTTATAACAAAGACAGTAACAAAACCTATTTCATAGTGCAGTTATGAAAAATAGAGGATGTATGACAAAAAAACTGCTTGGCACAGTGCTGGCACAGATATCAACATATATATATATATATATATATTATATATACATTATTTTTAATAAGACTCAGACCCAAGGAGGGCAACTACTAATAACTCTGATAATAATAAATGACCATTGATATTGCTATTATTGTTTCCATAAAAAGTAATTATAATTATGTCATTTGACTATTTAAAATGTGTAATTGAAAATACCAGTCAGGTTACAATTTTGAAACAGATATGCATATCTTAAGTGACATAACACATGGAATATTTATTTTCATAATGCGTTAACACTGACCACTGAAAATCAGGTGCCATATACAGAATTTCCCTAAGCAGTAAAGAGTTATTTTGAAAATTCTTTCAGTTTTATTTTAAGTTATAATAACAAACTAACTAAAGTCGCCGAACCAGGCTGTTATCAAGAAACTTTTCTAATATGATAATTAACATTGTGAGAGAGAGAGAGAGCAATATGATTTATTTGTTTTATTTCTGAAAGATCTGGAGAAAATAATATACCAAACCCTTATTGAGGCAATTATTTACAAAAGCTAAAAAAGAGATCCACTTTCTCTTCTAATTGTAAAAGCAAGAACACATATTCTGTTACATAAAGTTACGGTGTCTAAACACAAAATTAGTAAAATATGCATTAGTATCAATTTATAATGATTAGGAGCTTGAGTAGGAAGCAATGTCTTTCTGGTGTCGGTTTTCTTAAAATACCAGTCTATTCTATTATTTAATCATAACCACAAGTTGTCTCATTTTCAGGGTAAAATAGCCAGTATTATTTTGTTTCTTATGTGACCATTCTCTAAGTTTATTTATACTTGTCCTAACTTTTACCCTAATGAATGCATTATCTGTTCTTTCCTAATCCTGCTACACAGGAATGGTAAGGGATATCCGGCATGAGTGCCTTTGACCTTAATCTTAAGTGCATTGCAACATTCCTGAAAGTCAAACCAGCGTGCCTTTTCACGTCTCCATCCCTGAAATCTCATACTTAAAGTGCGTTGTGTTTGTCTGCTCGATTTGCCTCAGGACAGAAATCTTGAACTTCTGGGCCATTCACTCTACCATGCCCCTTTGACGTTTCTGAAATCTATTTTACCCTGGAGAAAATGAGATAGAGCAAGAAAAATTAGGACTCATTACTTTGTAAATGATAGAAAAGCAGATTGATAAAAATAGTTCGGACAATCTTTGAATTATTTCATATATACACATACATATATATGTTTTTAAACTCTTTACATATATTTACATTTTATATATTTACATATTTTGTGCATATATACATATATATGTATATAATTTCTTACGTAAGTTTCTATTGACTTTCCTATAAAGATGGAGGCAGAGTTGGTGCTATGACTGGGTGACATGCTTTAAAAGTCAAATGTGTATCCATCATAATGGATGACTCTTATAAGCATAAAATTGAGCCCAAAGACTCACCCCAAGGTGTGCATTAGTTATGATTCCATTTTGTACTAATCTATGCTGTTGAAGATCATGCTAGTAATTAGCCTTGGAAGTGCACTAATGCCTGGATGAGGATATGAAGGATATTTCTAGATATAGATTCTTGGATATGTATGCAGTCACTGTGAAAGAGTATCAAGTTATACAGTTATGACATAGTACTTTGTGTATATTTCAATTTAATAAAATGTTATAAACAGTATTTTATCTAAAGAATCAAATTTATAACTCTTATTCTAGAGGTGCAAGCTTATTTTATCTATTTTGAAAGGCATAGAAAATCACATTTTATCAAGAGACCAATTCAATAATAAAAAGAAGAAAGAGACTATGATTTAGAACAAAATTACCAAAAATTCTTAATGAGTCTTCAAATATTTTTTAGCACTTGATATTTGTATAATAATACTCTGCCAGATTTTGGAGACACAGAAGTGATTAAAATAGAGTCCTTTCTGCCAGGATCTTGCATTATTGTGGGAAAGAGAACAAAAACTAAATAAAAATTAATATTTTTAATATGATAATTACTCTAATAAAAGTGTATTGCACATGGCAATATTGCAGTCCTGAGGAAGGGAACATGGAAATGTACACAGACACAGATAAGCCCATTCAAAAGGGCCTGATGTTTGAGTTGTTTACTGCCATGAGCCTGAGTTAGCCAAGAGGCACAGGGTGCCCTAATAGTTCTCTAGGTACCCTCTTGATAGCTGGCGTTCGATATCCAAATACAATGTCCACAATGCATTACGCTTAAAATTTTCTCCATTGGGCTCTAGATGGAACACTCATGAGCCTTTCTAAACAGAAGGCCAAGAAAAGAAAATGTGTGTGCCTTATCCATGCCCCATGTAATAATATCCCAAAAGAAGGATGAAAGAGAATAAAATAAACAGCCGCCAGAAAGATATTTTAAAGGCAATTGATTTATATCCTAATGGAAACACACTGTGGCACACATGGGATGGAATATCAAGGAATGGAGGGAGGGGAAGGGATAGGGGTTCTGCTCCTCCAAGAGCTATTCTTCTCCTTATTTGTGGTCCAGTCAGAAAGTTTCCAGTTTTGAGATTAGCACCCTCACCAGTACATATGGACCTTGATTCAGCATCTACAAGTATATCATATAAAACAAGCTTAGAATCTCAAAGTCACTAAGACAATGGGAATCCTATAACGTAGTGCTCAAAGCTAAGAATATTAGCTTCTCAACCTTGGCTATTAGCCAAATTAGGATTAGTGTGGTTTAATAAAAGGGTTTGAGAAGTAGCCTCAAAAAGTGTTCTTTCTTGTTAAGGAAACACACACACACACACACACACACACACACGCACACACACACGAATAATGAGTTGAAGGGTGAGAGTGGGATTTAAAAACAAACAAACAAAAAAAAAACAAACAAAAAATATCTTTCCTGGAAAAGCAGCATTTCAAAAATACTTAATAATCTGCCAGGGTTTCAGCAAGTAGATACCTATATTTAAATCAACTCCCTAAACAATTATCATTACAAGTATGAGTTTCCTTGAGAATCCAATGGGCTAAAAGTTTAGTTGAATGAATAGAAAAACAGCTCTAATGGAAGTGTTTAATTAATCTTAAATTTCATCATGCTGCAAATAGACTAGTTTCCTCATAATGGATTCCATTTGTCTACATAACAAAGACAACTTTTTATTATGGCATACAGAGTTCGTCGCCTGACTGTATTTCCGGTCTCCATTTTCCTTATTTCCCCACACGCACACAATATATGTCCACTACAGGGACCTCTTTGAAATGCCCAATTCAACTGTGCTTTGTCACACTTTCACACCTTTAAATATGCTCTTTATTTTACCAAGAATGACCATCACATCAGAGATAATACATCTCCACACCTTCATGATGCCTAATGAAATAAAAGCTTTCCCTAAACATTTGTGAAATGGAAAAATGAGAGAGCATTAGATTTTATTTGTGAGTTTAGAAGCATTATTCAAGGTTATTGAACGATGCTAAATTTAAATAATCCCTGAACTTGGAATGATGATTACCTCCTCCACTGTCCTGAATCTTCATCAGACACAGCTCATTAATTCTCACTGGGTGCCTGAAAGAAGATTTCATGGGAGAGCCTGAGGTGAAATATAATAGTTCTTGCTAATAGTTTTGAGACAGAGAGTTTACATTTGGGGTGAAGTGGAAGTATGTCTTATTTTTCCTAACCTGAAGCTTGAAAATACAAATTTCTTATTTTCTATTCCAATTGTCTGTGCTCATAACCTATTCCAGTAACACTGCTGATTTCTAAAATTGTCTTGATTGTAACAATACTAATAGTTTGCAATTATTAGAGGTTTACAGTATGGTGAGCACTGGCATATACTGATCATCTCATTTAATACTTTCAAAAATTTCATCAATTAGATTCCAATAGATGTACACTTTTACAGATGAGGAACTTAAGGAAAGAGATTTTAGATATATTGCCCAAAGGTACATAAGATTTTAGATATATTGCCTAAAGACTGATAAGAGACGGAGCTAGGATTTTAAAAGATATAGAACTCAGAGTCCTTGTTCTTAGTTTCTATGCTATCATCTTTCCATGTTTGTACTGTACTAACATATATTTCCTACCATATATTTATGGTACATATGTTACTGTATTAACATATGTTTATAGGCTCAGAACTCAGTAATTTATCTTAACATTGCCCCATTTGAAGTTTACCAAAATTTTGTTTATAAATGTCAAAAACGTAATTCAGATAGACTCTGACCCTATGTCATGAAATTAGTTAATTGTCAAAGCTTAATTCCAGATTCATTTACTTTAATTTTGAAAAAACTTGAAATGATTATGTTTGGGAAGGAAGCACAAGTTATTTCATAAATGCTTTCAATGTGATACAAGTATGGGGATACAAAAATAATAACGAAGGAAAAGGTAAAGAAGCGTAGGGATGATAGAATCCTCCAGGGAGTCTTGATGACAGGCAGAGACCCTGATGATTTCTATGCATTTTTCTCTGCTTAGAGTAAAAGAATTAGAACTACACCAAAAGTTATGTGCAAAGAAAAGTAGGGCACTAGAGTGCTTTCGACCATTTATTATGCAGTATTAGAAGAAAGCTCACACATTACCCTCTCCTCCAATGGGATCCTTTCATTCATACACACAAAAAAGTGTCCTCTTCCCCCTCTCTCCTGTTTCTATTTTTCTTAATCATAGACCATGTTTATTTAGATATATGCTAAGATAGAATTATTGCTCAAAACAACACCCAATTAGTGGTATTGCCAGTTAAAAAAACCCAGATCATCTAATCCATTTCTTTCAC
Source organism: Rousettus aegyptiacus (assembly GCF_014176215.1). NCBI lineage: Eukaryota > Metazoa > Chordata > Mammalia > Chiroptera > Pteropodidae > Rousettus > Rousettus aegyptiacus. Next base: position 159,521,650 of record NW_023416306.1, read on the forward strand.
TGAGTACCAATCTACACAATTTAACTTTTATCATTTTATTCTCAGTACCCAGAACAAAAGCACTACTCCTATAGAAAAAGAGTTCAGTCAAATAGAAGAAAAAAAATGAAAATAGTTACAATATACAAGATATGTTTAATAATGTATATATGAAGCACTTCATAGTCCATAAAGGTAATTTAATAATTTAACCCAAGGAAGTCAAGAAAGACTTTGTAGCACAAGAACTTTCACCAGCTCTGTCTTAGAGGTCTAGGGTGGGGCACCTGTACCTGATGACTACAGATACTCAGGTTTTAAGAGGAAAATTTCCTCGCAGTTGCTTGTTTCATTTTAAACTCAAGACAGCTTTACTATTATCCAGAACTTATATGTGTTTGTACTCTGGGGTATACAATTATCTAAATACTTAAGTAAAATGAAAAAGCCAAGAAAAGCCCTGTTATAAAGTCACTCCAGTTTCAGACAAGTTTATGTTGAAGATTGTGCCCGGGTATGTGGAGATCTGTTTGTGGTTGAAAGCTCCAGGGAACGTGGCTCAGGGCGCCCAAAAGCCTGAGTCTCAGAACGCTAAGAAGGCTTACGTGCTGGGTGAGCGGAGGGGAGGTCAGGAAGGTCGAGTACAGACAGGGCAATCAAACGGTGAATTTTACTAACAGTGGCATTCTTTATTGGCTTTGGGGGAATAGGATAAAATAATAATTAAAATTTTCTGAGATGTCAGACATTTTTAACATTAGTTGTTTCCCCAGGTCATCCGCTATGTTTGGGACACTTTTGCTGTTAGGAAGGGAAAGAAAGTTATTTTAAGTTCTTGCGCTAACATACATCATCCTCAATTTCCACTCAATTCATTCATGAGACCATAGAATATCAGAAAGTAATGCTTGAAATTCTGTTTAAGAAACACTGTTCTCTCAACATTACTGAAATGTGAAACATGGAGTTTTTGTGAGAGGAACTTTATTATTGATGTAACCATTGTTTTTTTTTTTTTCATTCTAATTCTAATTTTTATTTATTACTAGAGCATTTTTTCTTTAAAAAAGCTCACTCTATGTTCCCCACTTGAAACTAATTTTCATTTTCTCTTGCTTCTTTATACTGATTTTTCATCATTGAAAAGTGAAAGTGCTTCATACAGAAAAATGCTACCCTTTTGTTGAATGCGTAAAATTTCTGCTTTCACTCTTCCCTGAAAAGAAAGAACCACATCTTCTCACAGACATACACTTCAAGTCTTTAGCTTATTCTGTTCATTTAAAGTCATTGCTCTTATATATTGCAAACTGTAATTGCTTCTAGCAATATAATGCCTTGCCTCACTAACATAATCATAATGCAGTTACTAAATAATTTTTTTTTACCTGACATTATCATCTTTGGATAACTATTATATTGGGTATTAGTATAATTTCCTTTTTGTACAATTGTAGTTTGAATATGTGTAGAATAGAACTGGCTTCTATCTGCTGAGCAATTAAACGCTATATTATTAACAGGATAGTCTATCAGTAAAGCCTGTTTACTTGCTGAATTAGTGTTCAGCAGAGAAGCAGCTGCAGCCCAGAGTGCTCTAGGAAAGACACATTTCATCTAAAATGATGTAGGCAGCATGCTTCCTTTATGAGGTGTGGTATCCACTTCCTCTGTTATTAGAAGGTGATAATAGGGCAGGCAATCCAGCAAGGTTTAACTGCCTAAGAAGACAAGGAAGGATATCAAAACATCCTCCCTTTAACTCATATTCAGAAATTCTGCTGATCTAATAGAATGATAATAAAAGCTGGCATTTAGATTATGACTCTCATCTCAAAATCTCATCCCATGCAGAAATCATTTCTCCCTTTTTTAATAATGCAATTATCATCACTGGGGTAGGAGCCAATTACTTTTAAAGAGCCCAGTCACCTATCCAAATATCCTTTTATCACCATCCATACAACAATACATATGAGTACAATACAATCAATAAATCAAGATTGTTACAAGATCTGAGGTTACTGTCCAGTCTTCTTTTGTATAAGACTCATGCTGACTAAAATGATTATGAGACCTATTTTCACACCCTTACTATTCATGGTCCTATACTGGACAGTGGAATCACAGATCCCAAAACTTTATCATGAAAACATATCAGTAGGTTTCTATACTCTATTTCCTTGAGATAAGCTAAGACACTTATCTGTCTTAGACAGCCCACTCCAAATCAATTTCTCCAGTTCGAATTCTTACAGCATTTACATCAAACAATTTCTTGCTTCTTTATGCATTATCATGAGCTTTATTTATTTTAATCTCCCATTAAGAATAAAATAATTTGAGATATAAGACTGTATCCTGTCCACCTTACACCTACCAGGTTTTAGATTTTAGTAGGTTTTCAATTGATTATCAATGATTAATAAATTAAATGCTCTGGGGAAGAGTTCTATACCAGTTGGCTTTTATTTCTTTGAAATGTATTATTCCATTTATGTATTTCAAAGCACAGTGAATGTGAATTGTTGCAAAAAAAGAAAGTGTTTCTGTGGAAGTGAACAGACTTTTCAAACTAAATCATGTCCGTGGGCTACTTGAATGGAGGACTTCTGAATAATCATGGTTTATTCCACACTATAATTGCTTTATGACTTTAATTCCAAGGATGTCTAGAACAAATCCATTCATTTTAAGAATAGAGGTTAAATGCACTTTTAAAATCAAAAGTATTAAAACGAGATAAATTTGTAAAGTTAAATCAGTTGCCTACAGCAAAAAAAAAAAAAAAATAGTGTAATTTTTTTTATTGCTCACTTTGCTGTCATGGAATTGAACCTTATTTTTGTCATGCAGGCAGGACTCCACATTTAAACTATTGTTGATGGCAGATGGGAAGAAAGGGAGACAGGATAAATCCTTAGTAGCGTTAGTTAAAATTGAAGCAAACTAATCCTGCCACCTTGGGCCAAAAAATAAACATGGCTTTGAAAGAAGGATAAGTGCTTCCTAAATTATTTAGTTCTGTACCATAATTAATATACCACACTATTGATTCAATTAAACTAAGTTGCCTTCATACCAGGGAAGGCCCAGAGTTAATTAGCACTGTAGCCCTAAGCATTTCGATTACACTGAGAAAGTAATTTGGTGGTAAATGCATGTTTATCTGTTGTAATTTCAAAGACCTTAGCTATATGAGCAATTTCTTATCATTAGCATTTTCCCCACACCCCACAGTAGCTCTCTCTTCTATAACTATATTAAGTTAGGGTATCTTACTTTTAAATATTATCTATGCTGAGAGTGGTGAGAATTAAACAAATGTGGCTGTTTTTAATATAACTTTAGAGCTCCATGGAGAATTGGTAAAACCCCCTGGATGAAAAGGATCTTTCTGCTCACTCATTTCCTTTTTATCTTTAACATTTATTGAACATCTACTAACTGAAAGGGAACACAAAGAACACAAAAGGTAGCACTAAATGTGAGATCTATGAGTCATATGCTATTCTTTATATTCCTAGACACTTCCCCCCCCTCCCCCCCCGAAATACCACTGATTGCTAGTTCCGCCTTCCAAAGTTCCAGGCACAAGTGAAGAAAAAGTTCCAGAACACTTTTCTCGAATGGTGTTCTTCCTCTACTTCTGATCTTCCAGTCACTGGAACGTCTACCCTTGCTCTCTAATCAACTTCCCCTTGAACCCTGACATTAATTTTCTACTCAGTTTTTAAGGGGATTTTTTTCTTTTAACCAGACTGTCCATGTGACCCTACTCCATCCCACCTGCTAATCACTCCAATGACTTCCTGCTGTACATCAAGTCCAAACTCTCGAATACGATAACCAAAAGTCCTACTTACAAGTGAAAATGAATCTGCAGCACATCCAGGCTGGCAGATTACACATTTGCAAAAGCCAGCTGCATACTTAATTATATGCAATCTCTTTTACTCTTCTCACTGTGTCCTCTCAGCCTGGGTTACCCTCTTCCGTCGCCGCCCCCTCTTCACTGCATAGAATCATTTTATTCAGCGGTCGCCAACCTCACCCTCAGCCTACCCTGAATCTCTTGGGCTGAGTCGCATGTGCTTTTTGAGGGTCCATAATATGATATTCACACCTCCAGCCTTGCTCTTTGCCACTCCAGTGCATCTTTGTGTGTGGTGTGTCTGCCTCACTAGATGAACAGCTCTTAAGAAGAAGTCTGTGCAGATTTATCTGTCTATCTATAGTGTCCACTACGTCATCTGGCTCATCACGTGGTCTTAAGAAATGCATTGTCCACATACTTAAGAGGAAATGATCTATTTGACATACATAATAATAATAACCTATTAGTTTATCTTGCCTAAATGCCAGGCACTTTGCTTATATTATTTTCTATAATTTTCCAAATCACTGTAAAATATTTCTTTTACATGACATCTAGGAAATTAAAGTTTCAGGGACTTAACCATGTGTTTCAGAGAAATTTGAACTCAGGCAGGCAGTGGTTCCCGAGCCAACACTCTTCTTAGTCATTCCCCTGTAGAAAGTGATAACCTAGACCATGTCACATAAAAGCCTGAGCTTTTATCAGCATGCTGCAAGTAAATACATTTAATATTCAAAAGATCAAAGCAATACTACAGTCAGGAGGCCCAGGCGAAATTATATAAGAAAATTTAGGCTTGAGTCTGATTTTCTCTTCTGGGTTCAGATTTTCTCTTTCTTCTCCCAGCTGACTCCTTCTGCCCCTTCCCATGCATTGTTAACTTCACTTTCATAGCTCCGTGGAGAGTATTTTCGCAAATTTTCAAGTGTTTTGTTTTTACATCTCTTCTCATTTAATCTCTGAAGATAGAAATGGCTCGATCTTCAAAGATGCTGAAAATTTCGGTGACCTTGACCTCACTCTGTGCATTATCTTTTGGAGAAAATTAACCAGATAAACATGTGTTCTCATAAAATCAATAGCTGGCATATCACATCTTACAGTGACCTGTCAAAAGGAAGAGCTACCATAAATCCAAGCATCTGTAAAATGTAAATTTAGAGGGCATAAAAAGCCTGTGTGATAATACAAAGCAGAATTTAATTAGAAGAATATAGGGAAAATGGAAAGAGTTATGCACTAACTATAAATTTGAATACACTTAAAATAAAGCCCCTTATTAAAGTAGCTTCTCTCTCTTTTGTGTATTGTCTAGTACATTTTCTAAAGAGAAGCAAAAGACAATCAGCTATGTTTTGAGATGGAAAGGCTCTTCAAATCTTGCTTACAGTTGGAGAACACACGGGGCAAAATGCACTTTTTCTACCTTCCAGATCTGGAATCCAGACTAAATGATTTCCTTCCTATTAAAATCTACTAAGAAAAAGCTTTACAATGATTTATATCTTATTTGGGTATCTTATCATTTAGATAGATAGTTTGCATTTCCAGGTTACTTTCTCAGCTAAGTATGAAAATGAATTCTCAGAGTTCCACTTCTTCGTGTTATTCTAGAAAAATTGCTTTCAAAATCAGTGATGTTTTTACTGTCAAATTCGATATTCAGTTACTTATTTTCTTAGCAACATTCTATAGCCTTATAATTTGTTGACTCATTGTTTTTTTTTTTCAATACTCCTGGATTTTTGATAATTTTCTTTCTGATTTCTTTCTGTGATTCTGTTCTTTAGCTCATTCTTTATGAATGTCAGGGTCTCTTAGGCTTCTTTTCCCAGCCCTTTTGTCATTCTATACATTTCCTCTGAATGATGTCACCCAAGTGTTGGCTTTCTTTCATCATCTGTGTTATCAGTGACCCTAAAATATGAAACTCCATCCCAAACTTTTCCCTTGATCTGCAGATACACATCCCTTTTGGGCTTCCTAGTCACATGCTCTATTACTGTCCCAACTGAATATTACCTGAGTCTCATACATTGATACCCGCCCCATCCCCAAATTCCTTCCCCCAGACTTTATGTTATAGACTTTATTTTGAACTTCCTCAATACTTGGAGCTTTTTCAGAGAAGCAGAACCAAGTTCTGTTGTAGACCTATGCAAGAGGACACAGAGCTCTGTGATGCTCTAAATTCTCAGTGACTTGGTCGTTATATGGAGGGAGGCTAACAAAATCAACTTGGCAGCCTTCTGATCGAATGATCCCAAGTCAGATACAAGGAAGTCACCTAACAATAAGAGTTGAGAGATATTTACTTTTTAAGGCAAATAAGAGGACATCCCACAGTTCAAAGTTACATTTTACTCTTGGGTCTAGATGCCTTTGGTTGGAAGTTGTTAAGTAGTCAGAACAGAAAGACTGACAGAGAAGGGGAGGAAAAATCAACTTGCTGTTCCTTAGGATGACAGCCAGCACCACTGAACCATGGAGATTTCTTGTCTGTATTTTTAATGTGTTCCAAGGCTTTGAAATGGGATTTCCTGAATCTAAAATACCAGATGCCTATAAACCATTTTGTTTGTCAGAATTTAATGGCCTCCCTCTGTGTGAAGGTAAGGTAAAAGGAGTGAGCTCTTCGGAACTTGATAGCTCATTTTGAGCTGGCTTTTTTCTTTCTTTTTTTCTTTTTTTTTTATTACAGCCTTGCCCTTTCTGAAGCACCTGTCCTGATGGCTCCATGGTTTTTAACATGCAGAAGCAATGCTAAGAATTTACAATGTGCCCTCCTTCTGTATAGCTCTGAGAATTGGAAGACAAGTATCAGGTAAATAGAATAAAGGGAGTTTTCTGGGATCTCAGATTTGATTGTTTGTCCTCAAATTTAGAAAGAAGTGATAGAAAATTTCTCTTTCCTTACATTACAGAAGTCCCAATTCCTACGTGGCTAGCTCTGGTTCATTTAATTTTATGTTCTGAAGCCCACAGCGGTGTTAAATACCATACCCAAGCAGAATTAAAAGTTTCTTACTCCTTTTAATTAAAACCCAGATTTATAAACTATTTACTGATCAAAGATGACATTTACAAAGTTTAATGAGAGATTTTGATCTTCAAATAGTAGTCTCCTAGTAGGATGATTCATTACCTAACATTTAACGGATTCTTCTATTATTTGCCTTGTCACCAGACTGTATCATCTTCCATTGGGCCCTAAACAAAAGGTAAAAGTTAAACCATTTAAAAAGAATTTAAATAATGGTTTAATATAGAAATTAACTGAACAAGCTCAATCCCATCTGATCTTGAAAGCTAAGCAGTGTCAGGCCTGGTTAGTACTTGGATGGGAGACCACCTAGGAAGACAAAGTGTTGTAGGTGTAAACAAATAAATAAATAAATAAGGGATTGTAAGCTGACAAGGTCCTTGCAATCTGTGAGGACAATCATGAGTTGCGTTGCCTAAAAAATAAATGAACAAATTAGAAATTAGCAGAATGCTTCATCTATGCTACTAGCTATTCGACATCTATGCTGCGGTGGGAACTGCCAGGAAATTTTTAGGTATGGAAAGCCAGTCTGCCTATTTAGAAAGACACAGGCCCAGTTATTACAAGAATTCTATCATGGCACTTAACTTTCCATTTTGATAAAAGTATAGTTCTAATACCATTTGTTTTTCCACCACTGTGTCCAGACTGTTTGAGGTTGGAAATTTGAATTCCACTGTCTTCTAGTTTCAGAAGTTGTTTTATTAGGAAGTTTTCTCCTAGTACCACCTCTAAACATTTGTCTGTACTTATTTTATCTATGCATTCAGCTATACTCTTCTTACTGGGGTGGAGAGGGAAAAAAAATATGATACTTAATTAGTTCTGCATTCCTATCAGTGTTATTCCTAACTTAAAATACCATAAAAAGTAATTTCTTGTCAGAATGCATTTTTATTGAATTTTCTCCTGTGCTTAAGTTCAGTGGCAAAGCCTGGTCTCAGAGTCTTGCTTCAGTGTCTACTCGCTGGCACACATTATTTGTATCACATTTCAGGAAACCATCAGTGGAGCTCCCTTGCTTCCTTCAATTAAAGAAGCAAATCTGTGAGCCAGATCTTATGTTCTAGGGCTGTACAAATAGATGTGCTATTTCCTGGTAAATGAAATGTACCTTTCTTGTACGTTGTCCTCATTTCTTTCCTTCGCTTCAGTTTTAAAGAAGTGCAGGAAATTTTATTTCTGGAGGATAACCTTCCTGGAGTTTTGATGATATGTTGCTTTGAAATAAAGACCTCTACAGACTGTTCATAAACATCTGATTTTCCATAATTACTACCAGAGAAGGAAAAGCAAGATCCTGTTTATATAGCAGATAAAGTAAATATTAAGTGCTTCTGAGGCCAATATCAAGTTATTTACAATTCATCAACCAGAACATTCACATCTTATGTCAATAGATCAATTCTGCTATTAAATAACATATCAAATCATATATAAATGCCTGCATTTTCTAAATATCTCAAATTAATCTTCTAAAACTCAATTAGGAATAATGTCACTAACTAATGGAGACCTAACAGCAGAAGTCTGTTTTTCTGCAGCTTACTATGTCTGAATTATACCAATCAACCCTTCTCTGTTTTAAAAATATGGTCAGCTATGAATGTAAAAAGCAAAGAAACCGTATCTTGCCAAAAATTGTTGATAATGCCTTCCACTTTGATTATTTGAGACTATGAGTATGTAGTATAATATTGAAACAGGTGTTTTGATTTTAATATTATTAATGCTTAATTTAATTAATAGAATATTTCAATAAAATCTTACTTATGTTATTCAGAGTCTGAGAAAGTTTAAATGTACTATGATAGTGTCACTGTGAAACAATTATGAAAGCAAGTAAAACCAGGAATAAGTACTTGATTTGATTAAGCAAATATGCCAAGTACATGCTGGGCACTATGAACAAACTAAAAGACAGGGTTCTTTCAGCGTTCTAGAAATCAAAATGACTGTAAAAATAAAAGCTTAACCACAAAGGAAAGTATAAGAGAGCCATATAGCGTAATATAAAATCACATGGGAAAAACATGGGCACCACATTTCAGAGAAGAAAGAGTTGTGTGCAGTCACTCAGGGAAGTCTTCTCTGACAGTAGCTGTCAAGGATGGTACAGTTTAGATAGGCCGAGAGGAAAGGGAAAACCACTCCTCGTTGGTTATTTGTACTCGATGGCATGAAGGAGTCTGCATCTGCCTGTACATTCAGAACCACTACATTATATAAAGTTTAAAAAAAAATTAAATTAAAGACAAACACCTTAGCACAACATGTTAGCTTCAGTCTTGACTTGAAATTTTTAGAAACATTTACTTTAAACGTTCACCTTTTCTACTATACTGGTAAACTCCCTTTTACTCCCAGTTCTTTCCTAGCCGGCCTGTCCTAACTATTGAGGAAACTAAATCATTGATGTAGCATTTAGTAAGTATTTCAATGGTTTCCTTGGCTGTTCACGGTCGCTGTTGCTCTAAATGAAACATGAGAGGGCCTAAGAGTTTTTTCAGCCATTTGCCTCAGCCCCACCAGGATTGTTTGGCAAAATGCAGATCTGGACCTATGTCTTCAGAGATCCCGATTCAGTGGATTCAGTGTGGAGCCTAGGAAACTGCCTAAAATCAAAATGAGACAGAGTTCACTTTTTAAACTACAGACTCCTCCATTTTGCATTCTTTGTGCCATAGACCAAGTGTGTTATTGTTGTTGAGTTGGAAATGACTTGGGACATCTCATTAAAAAAGAAGAAGAAGAGGAAGAGGCAGAGGAAGAGGGAGGAGGAGGAGGAGGAGAAGAAGAAGAAGAAGAAGAAGAAGAAGAAGAAGAAGAAGAAGAAGAAGAAGAAGAAGAAGAAGAAGAAGAAGAAGGTGGTCAAAAAGAATACCCTGCTAAAATTTTTTGAGTTTGCTTAGGATGTGATAACGATGTCTTGCTTGCCCACATAACAACCAGCTCATGAGCAACTGCTAGATATAAAAACATCACATGAATGATTAGATCAATTCATTTATGTTTTCCACATTAATATTAATGACACTAAAACATAAGGAAACATATTCTGTATCTTCATGCACCAAAACTCTTTTCTAGATGTAAGAACAGTCCCACTGGAATCTTTCCAGAATAAAGTTTAATTCTTATATAATCAAAGTGTTTTATAGATCAATAATCCTTATCGGTCTATCATGCATAGTAAGATTATTGCTCTAGATTTACTTTTTAAAGAAGGCAGGATAATGTAAAAAGAAAACTAATCTATTGTGGATTCCAAGATGTTTAATGACAACATTTTTTTTTAATAATGAAAAATTTCTATATCCATTAAATTTATGGGTCTATCTCTAGTACAGATTCTCTCATTTTAGAAAAGCTGCTTCTTCTGATTGAGGGTTTACCTATTTTCACTGCATTTATAGTATTTATTTCCATTATGAATCCTCTGATGTTGCATGGGATAAATTCTTGGTAAGGGATTTCCCACATACATTATTTCCATGGAAGTCTGCCTATATATATGCTCTGATGTTCAGTTTGACATGATATGTGTTTAATGTGCATTTTCATGTGTCTCACATATGTAGGATATCTTTTTTTTTTGTAGCAACTATCTGCTTTATAATATGATTTTATCTGATTTTGAAATTGGTCTCATGTTTCCAGATAATTTTTTCTCCTGAGGAATTGCAATTTGCTTCAGTTTTCTAAGCAATAGGCACAGCCTCAGAATTCTCCTAATCTGAAGAATTCACCTTGTGAAAGCTTCTCATAATGCTCATTTCCCAGAAATGCTCTACTATGATAATGGTTTCTCAGTTTCAGATAATTTCTCATTATGGAATGAAGCAATTGCATTTAATTTTTGACTGAGGTCTGAGGATTCAATAGATGTGGATACCAAATTTAGGTTCCAGAACAAAACACAAATATTCGAAGCAAATGACATATTGATATCTTCAAATTTATTAATGTCTTTGATCACCTGAGAAATATATAAACATGTTTCAGAGACAATTTTATGAATCGTATTTCTTTGAAGTCTGGAGTCTCTCAAAAGTGGGAGAGTGTGGAGTATTTACTATTCCAATTAAAGCCTGGTGAGGGGGACCTTCAATGCAAGTATTATATAAATAAATATGTCACACTTGCTTTCGAGAAGACAGGCCATTCTAATTATTGCACCGGGACTAAGCACTTAAGTAGAGATTTTAATTGCAATTAAAAGTCCACTTAAGACTTTACCAGATAATGAGAAGTGTGAGCCTTTGGAGTTCTTATTCAGGAAATGAAAAGAATATCCCTACTAGGAGAATATTCCAAAAGAATAGTGAGAGAGAAAATAGAATTGCGTATTGATTATGTCTCTTAACATTTGTCATAATCAACGTATAGCTTCCATGAATTTTGGATGCATCTCTTTTCATTATCTGTAACAATCCCATGCCCTGATTTGATGGTCAAATCAAGGAACTGTACAGTCTAATGAACAGGTTCCACGTGGTTCTTTTTCCTGGGTAAATTTCACAGGCAATTTAATAATACCGAATTTCAGAACTTGCAAATGTACTTTTCTTTTCTGTGTTACATCTTAAGGTTTTGCTTTTAGATAAGGAAATCCCAAGACGCCTACTAGGAAAAAAGTCAGCCCAGAGTATTTTGTTGCCCTTTTATCTTTGAAAATTCAAGGTAAATATTATACTAATGGATTCTAGACTTTTCCTGAAAGTGGAAGTCTTAATTGGTTCTGTGAAGACTATGCCTTGATCCCAGCGTTAATTCATTTCTTTTGGTCTATGAGGTCAGTGTAAAGAATGGTGCCCATATCTGCCTATCCACAACCAGTCTCAGCCAGGTCAAGTGACAACATTCACTTAAATGTTACTTTATTTTGGACACAAGGGACAATATTTTTTTCCCTGTTATATCATTGAAACATAGGAAATAAGCCATCCAATTTTCTAACCAAAGAGAAACTTCAATAGGACGTGCTGTTCCCTGTTATTACAAATATACAAATTCTCTTCTCAGAAAAATACTCATAAAACCTTGTAGCACATTATTGAACAAAAATAAGATACAGTCACAGTCTGTTAATTCCTTCTGCTTCCACTAAGCAAAGAGGAAATGAGTACATGTTCTACTGGAGGATTTTCAAATATAGTGACCATTTTTTCTTCCTCTTTTTCCTTCATAAAGAGATTTGGCTTTCTGAAAAGATCTCTATCTTCAGATATTGTGGTCAAAACTTGTGCTAAGGATAACCACATCCTCACTCTTGTTTAGATATTTTGTCTTTACCCAAGCCTCGGGAGACCTGTTCTGATGGTCTAAATCTGTGGTATAATATGAATTTAGAGAAATTGCTTAAAGTTATAAGAATATGTATACACACACACTCACATACGTACATATATATGTATATATATATGTATATATATATATATATATGATATAATGCTCCAGATTGTACCATGTTTATTTGTCAAAATTAATTTTGTGAAAACTAATCTCAATGTCTTCTCTAACTGCATGGATATTAGTGGAGTCATTGAAAGTACAACCACTGAGGGCAGTTCACATTTTCAAAGGTTAAAGAACTTCCAAAGATTGAAAAGTTCACTAAATATATTAAAATCATGTTATTGGCCAAAGTTCTATTTCAGGAGGATTTCTGAATCTCTGGGACACAGACTTCTAAATCATCTTGGCCAAACAATCTTCTTACTGAAACTTGACTCTAAAGAGATAGAGTATGTCCAAAGGGCAGATTCTGAAATGAGATTTCCCACTGGACATGAAACATGATCTATATCAGGAAGTCAATTAAATTTAAATTAAATTGGATGATAAGTTTTCTATATCTATCAATAATGTTATGAAATTCTGTTTCATAAACTTACTGTATTAGTCAAGGTTCTGCAGAGAAATAATAGGATGTCGTAATAGGTAATTTTGTGTCAGCTTGATTGGGTCACAAGATGCCCAGGTATCTGGGTGTGTCTGAAAGTAGTTTACCTGAATCAGTGAACTGAATAAAGCAAATTGCTTTCTCCCATGCAGGTGGGCATTATTCAATCTGTCAAGGGCCTGAATAGGAAAAACAAAACAAAACAAAACAAAACAGAAACACAGTGGAGGAAAAGATAATTCTCTTTCTCTTCACCTAACTATTGTTCTGGGACATTACTCTTCTCTTGCCTCTACTGCTCTTTGATCTCAGACTTTTAGACTCAGACTGGAATTTAGACCATTGGTTCTCTAGCTTTCAGACCTTTAAACTACACCCCTGGCTTTCTTGGGTCTTCAGCTTGCATATGGCAGATTGTAGGACTTCTCAACCTCCATAATCACATGAGCCAATATCTTTTAATAAATCTCTAATTACTTGTTATTTTTCTCTGGAGAACCCTGACTAATACAGATATCTACATATAAAGAAAAAAATTATTATGAGGAATTAGCTCACATGATTACAGAGCCTGGCAAGTCCAAACTTGCAATGTGGGCTGGTAGGCTGAAGGCTAAATAGAGGCAGTGTTTCAGTTCTAGACCAAAGGCTGGGAGGATGGAGAATTTTCTCTTGCTCTAGAAGGTATGACTTTTTGTCTCTTCAAGCCTTAGATTGGATGCAGCCCACCCACATTATGAAGGACAAGCTGTTTGGCCCAAAGTTCACTTATTTAAGTGTTTATCTTAACCATAAAAGTCTCCAAGTTGACACATAAAATTAGCCATTACACTTAGCAGAGGTGGAAGATAGAACTATTGTGTTATGATCAATTATTAAAAAGAATATAAATAGCAGAACACATAGAATATTTAAGAGCAGAAAAACTGAAATTGCATGCACAGAATTTCTGGCTGCTGTTATCAATTTTGTTTTTTTGGTTTGGGTTTTGTTTTGTAAGGAGAAGTTGGAAATGATCAAGTAAGATCCCTTTCAGCTCTAAAATTCTAAATGATGATGAGTTCAGTGGCTATAAATAATATAAAATTTATAGGAAATTACAGGTTTTATAATTTATAAATAACAAAATATAAAAAATTACTTTTGCATGGTCAACACTGAATTATCTGGAAACTACTGATGCAATTTGCAAATTATCCAAAATGCTTCTTTTCTCTTTTCATCCATATTCTACCTTTCGGATAAGGTGGAATTTATCCAAAATGGACCTTAACCTTGCTGCCAGTCTCTTCCTGTAAATGAAGAATTACCTGAGAGATAAAATTACAATCAACTTTTCTACTGATGATTTTTCTATGTTGTCTATGAATTTTCAATTACAAACTTTTGACTGCACATTACCATAGATGATTGGTAGTTTATGTACTCTACATGGAATAATGAAAATATTGAATTCAAAAAATTATTTGAAAACCAAAGAAATTGACACTATCTAAAAATTCATAAGGCTTGAATGATTGACAAAGAAAAGAAAAGGCTTGTGTACTTTCCATTTCTAGCAATATTCATTTATTTTCTGTATAAAATGTTTTTATGAACCATATTAGTATTGCAATAAGATATTAGATAGCCTAAAGGAGACATTTTTTTAAATTTATACCTGAGTACTCACTTTGACTGATGTGTCCTTTTAGAATATTTGAGTAAATCTTCAAGATAATAGATATTAATGCAGAAAGAGCCCATGAACCAAATTTTTTTCTTATTTTCTTGGAAGCGCTCTGTGCTGAATAAATCTTAAATGTGATGAAATTTTTAACCTTCTTTTCCTTAACTGATGGAATTTCCAGTTTGTACTTATTAACTGGTATTTAATAATTTAATTATCATCCTTCGTATTACATAAAATGCATTATCATAAGAGATAGATATTAATTTTATCAATACATCACTATACCAAGATGAAATTACAACAATAACAACAGCAAGTGATCTGGCATTCCCTGATAAATAAAATAGTTAAAACCTGAAAGTAAATCACACATGATTTCTTTAAAAATATATTTTGGTTATTTTTGCTGGTTTGCAACTAGTAAACAGTAAGTTAGGTAAGGTTTGGGGGAGGAGCACCATAATTTATTAATATTATGAATTATATAAAATACTCAGTAAACATTTAGAAAATCATATAAGAAAGGACACATTTCAAACCCTTCTAAAATTATTTAAAAATAGTTGCCAACTAAATAAATAGACAAATTTCGGTTCTAGTTGAAGATTTTAACAAATAACCTCTCAGTAACTAACAAGTAGACAAAAAAACAGAGCAGAAACTTTATTATTTGTTTCTTTAGCTGGCATAACTGTAACACCAAAACCTGAAAAGACGTATAATTCTAGATTAATAAACCTGGATGCACCAACCTTTTAAAAGAGATTAGACTACAATAAACTTCTGTTCTTTTGAAATAATACTGAAGACGTTTCTGTCTTCCTTTGATGAAGGTGCATCGAGGTTTTGCTCTGTTGCCAATTGACTGTGAATCTCAATAACTAATTAGCAGCTTTCCAAATCATAATTAATTAGTATGGAATTAATCTCTACCGACTCAATTTTTTACCTCATGGTACTTCTGAATGCATTGCTTTTATTTTGTTGTTTATTCAACATTTCAACATGCTACACTAAAATGACATAATACATTAGTTGGAACTTTCCAGCTTTCAAGATCTTGGAGAGATAGGAAATGCTATTAAATTTAACCAGTCGTGATTCCGATATATAATGAGGTTCTTATTTTCCAGTTGAAATCACAATCAGCTTTTTAGTTTCTCTGTCTAGAATTTAGGTTAACCTCCAAGGGTTTAAATCAATGTCCAGGTTGACTAAAGGATTGAAGGTGATTCATATTTAAATTACCTCATTTAAATTAAAAATGGTTAATAAGGAAGCTAACTCTCTAGATACCTTGGGACTCACATTTCTTCCAAAATGGAACAAAAATAATGAGAATTATTTTTTGTTATGTGTTATTTTTCTTGGGGCAAATAAGCAGAGATGTTTGATTAAGAAAGAAATACTTATAGAAATATTTTCAATTTTGACAGAGTTAATAATTGCTCTCTTTTTTGTGGAGTTAGAAACCCTCAGAGGATTTAAGGAATCCTCTAACACTCAGCTTCACACAATGCACCTACGCATTCATGTGAAACACAATGCAAATAATTTCAGGCATCCTTAAGTTCATTCACAAAAGAGGCCAGATCTCAAATTAAGATGTGCTAATTTAGACCTTCCTTTCCACATTTTAAAACACTGATTAATAGAGGGTTTTTAAGATGAATAAACAGTAAAAGTAAATATTACCTTTTCAAGAAATACTGTGACTTAAAGAAAAATTCTCAGTTCAATTAGAAAATCATTAGAAAAATAAACATAGAAAGATAACATTTTGATAGTAGACCTAATTCAACTACAAGTTTGCCATATGACAACAACAGCACAAGGCTATTATAAGAAATAAGTGAAGAAATTCCTGAAATATGTCTCACCATGACAGGCATATTGACCATTTCCATAAATATTTGACAAACCTACATAAAGCAGATAATAGGGCTCAGGTCATACTCATCAACAATTCTACAGAAAAGCCACCTTTACATTCACAACTTGACCTAGAGAATTCCTTCAAGGAATTTCTCTCAGAGGCGCTGACACAAAGTATCACTGAAGCAACAAGTACCAAAGTATAAACAAACAAAACTAGGACTCTTGAAATCTTAGGAACTCAATAGATTTATTTAACCAATGTCACATCCTATCCATAGTCGAAAAGCAGAATTCTTTGGTCACATGATGAAACATTTGGGATCAGAACCTCAAGGTTATAATTTTAGAATAGAGCTGAAAAAATGTGTATCAGTGCTTCCACTCAGCAGACATTCAGTGATTTGGAGCCAAGTTTCTATGACCGAGTTTTCTACGATAACATTTTGATGCCCTACAGTTGCCAGTTGCTTTTTTCTCACATACTAGCAGTCAAAATTCAGGAACTGTATTTGCCTAAATCTACATTGAGTGTCTGGGGCTCAGCCAGAGCTTGTTTTCTAGATCCATTTGTTCTTTTATCCTCTGAATAATATGTTGGGGCTGCCTATACCTCTGTTCTCATTTGACCTATTTTAGTTAAGAAGGCCAAATGAGATAATTTAAAAACAACAATGATCTACTTTTCTTTTACTTATATAAAGAATTGCTTTATGCTGTTAATTCTTTGCTACTGCTTTTACAATTTTTCCCTTCTTCCTTGTGAATCTGGTATGTGTATACTGTCACATGCTGACAAATTATAAACCCTTCACTCCACCCCCTCCTATACACATACACGAGAGTACATACTTCACTGTTGCTCTCCAGTCAGATACTTTTGAGAATATACCAGGCATTATGCTATACAATTCTCAGGCATTACTGATGTTTTACTGATGAAGAAATCAAGTCTTAGTTTCTTTCCCAATATCACAACCTATAAAGTGGTAGAGTCACATTTTTTTTTTTTCTAATATCAAGGCCCGGAGCTTATAATCTCTAAGTTATATACTTCTCTGTAGAATACATGTGGATACACACATGTGTTCTCCACACCTGAAATCCAGGAAGATTCAGAAATACATGTGCTTAGATAAGTAGCTTCAACAGAACCAGCACTTAATTAACCAAGAAGAAAACTTTCTCTGTTTTCTCAAAAGTCTGGGGCAACTCTCAGCTGGATCATAGCAGTGCAAGACAGAAGGTCTGCTAGGGATAAAGCTAAAATTTAGTGACATTATGGCCAAGGACTCAAGATTGTCAAATTCTTCCCTATCCAGTCTATCTTCCCTTTACTTCTCCATATGTTCTAAGGAATCTAAATGCAAAGAGCAATGGCAAAATGGGAAACCAAGAGCTGTTTAGCCACTAGCTGTGCAGCTCTAACACAAAGGTTTCTTAACACCGAGACTAACATTCCAGCTTAAGTGGGGTCTCATACGTAGCTCTTACCCCAGTTCCAACCAAAATATTTGTTAAGCCTTAGAAAAAATACAGTTCCCTAAGGTTGGCACTTAAGTTTACTCGCTTTTGTAATAACACGGAATCAACAGAGAAAAAGAAAAGAGAGAATCCAAAGAACCTCTGTGTGACTTATTGGTGCAAAAAACTGCAAGGGAGAGTGAGAAAGAGTGGAGGCTATCCCCCTAATAATAATCATCTTAGTCCACATGTCAAGGTCTAGCCAATTACAATATGAAAAAGTAAGTCCTCTGTTGTATATGACTCTGGGTATATGAAGAATTCGTATAAGATCCTTTGTAAAAAGAAGAAGGCTGAAAAATACACCCCCAACACAGATATACTCTATAGTCTAATCATTCATTTAGTCTTCAAATATTTCTGTTCCAGGCACTATTTCAGATCCCAGAGATATTTCAATAAACAAGTACATGTCATGCCATCCTCTAGACTATATATTAGTGGAAACGTGGGGTGTGTGTCACTATTATGTAAAGAGTAATTTAGAGAGTAATCATTGCTGGTAAAATAAAAATGGAAAATTTTACCCCATGGGGGAAAATCACAGGATTTAAAGTCCAGAAGCCTGAGTTCTTCAGATACACATCATCACTAAATGTGCTATTATTGCATAGTTAATGTAGGCTTTCATCTGTAAAATGTGAAGATAAAATTATGTAAAGATATAAGACTCATGAGAAACAAATATGTTATAGCTAATGTCAGTTGAGTTCTTCTGTTTAATCACTACTCTAAGCACATGACCTGTCATATTAATTTCAACCTTTTAGACAATCTTAGGAGGTAAATACTACTGCTATGCCTGTTTTACAGATAATAAAACTGAGATAGAAAGATGTTAGATAAAGTGTGAAGAGCACGCATCTATAAATGGAAATATCAGAAATTGAGCCAAAGTAATCTGTTAAACTTGAGCATAGCACTACAGTTGTTTTTATTTTTTTAAACAAATATAAAACTATATAAAATTATTTTTTGAAATTGCTGTAGCCAATTAATTTTTTGCAGTAATTTTTTTTTTTCCTGGTCAGGAGAAATCTACTTGGAGACCCATGAGGTCTCAGGATAGAGTTATGACCCCTTGTCTCTCTTAGCCAAGATTTAATTATCTCTAGTAGATTTGAGAGTTAGTTTTTAAATAGGAAGATGTGTTTTCCTTAGGACAGAAATCCTACTGAGAAGGGAGATGGCAAGTGAGATCAATATGCTTCAAAGTTTTGTTGTTGTTTGCTTTTTCGGTTCTTAAACTTTTCCCTGGTTAAAGTCTGCTTTTAATAACATGGAATTTGAAGTTGCTGTGTGCTCTGAAGAAGAAAGATACAGATGTAGGGGATATTAGAAGACGGAAGGAAAAGCAACACTTGATAAAATTAGCCTGAGGTTTGCCCAGTTGCCAGGAAGATAAAGTATAGTGTGGGAATATGAAAGCCAGATAACGCATGCACAACTCTTCAAAGAGATTTAGTTTTATTGCAGAGACCAAAAGTGGGTATAAAACCAATAGTCCTCCAATAAATAAAGAGAATGATGGGTTTAAATACACAATGAATGAAAAGAGAATCTAGAAATTAGAGTTGAAGTTGCCAGTTTTGCATGCTCTTACACATGTCTTCTAATGTAGACCTCCCAGTAGTAGTATCAGAAGTATTCATAAGTGGGGCATAGTGAATATAGGTTAGTGGAAGGTAGATGTGTCAGGGAACACCACACGTGTTATGTTAGACAGAACCTTCGGGACTAACTCACTAAACTCACACGGATTGCAAGAATATTAAACAGGAGCAGCATGAGATGTAGAAGCATAAATGAGGAAGTGCGATAAAGTCACGTGGAGCAGAGGATTCTTGGTGCTCGTAGCACAATGCGAAATTGAATACATTGCAAAGAGTTTTAAATTCCAAAGTAGTCTGAACCATAGCATCATTACCTGGGGCCACTGTTTTGGCCGAAAGGATTATCTTCCAAAAGACACAAGCTCAGCATCTGGGCACAGTAACACTGTGTTGCCCCAGTCTTAGACTGAGCCAAGTTTAGGGACTTACAGTCCTGGTTGTCTAGGCAGTGCCATCATTAAGAGACAAAGTACCATCGAGATTGAAAATGAGCAGATTAAGCATGCCTGTCACTCAAGCCGGCTGTGTGTGGTGGCTAATGCGGGCAGCTCTGCTCTATTTGAGCCGAGTCTCTTGGGAACAATTTAAAAAGTGTGACTTAAATGGAGTCACTATAAATGAGTCTGTACAAGGCAGGCTTTGAATATGTCATGTGGGAATCAGGCTGTTTGTGTCAGAGAACAGATGACGACCTGAGAGCTGGAAGTGGTGTCACACTTTAAAAGGAGGACATTCAGGCTTTAAAGTGTTTAGCGTTTCTCAGTATCACTTCAGAAGTGAAGCTAGTCTCCACTTCCAAGACTGAAGATATTTGTATACTAAACGTATGTTCTAATTTCTGATATGTGATATTTATCTCATTTAGAAATAACAAAGAAAACTCACAAAGCATGCTGGCAAGATGTGAGAAGGTAAATCTTTTAGGCCTGGGTTTTCAAGTAGTCTTTATTTACGGTGTATGCATGAAGCAATGAACTTTCTAAAAGTGAACTTTCCAGAATGTCTCTCTATGTAAATGAGCTCTCAGTACATCTTCAAAAGCAATTATGATTTAAAAAAAAAAAAAAAGGAGTTCATGATTTGGAATCAGATAATCTTGAATTCCAATCCCAGTGCTGCCATGAGCTAACTGTATAACCTTCAACAAGCCGCTTCACTTTTATAAACCTCAGCGCATTATCAAGTAATTATAATAATACATACCTACAGTGTTACTGAAGGGATTAAATAAGAAAGGATATAAAGGAAAAAGTCAATGGTACATAACAGGTACACATCAAATAACTCAGTCTGTCTGCTTATTCTAAAGTTATTACTTTAACCTCTTTTTGAAAATTTTCTAATCTAGGTCTTCCTCAATAATAATAATAATATTAATCTTTTTAATCCATAGTCATATTACATGTTTGAAAAAGAAATTAGTTTACTCAACAAGTAAATTAAAAACATCAGCACTTTTTTTCCTGAGCCCTTCTTCTATATAGGGAAATGTTCTTAGACTAGATTGCTCACCTTATTCCACAGTCTGTATTCCTGATGATTTTTGACCACTTCCCAATTCAAATCTCAGAAACAAATCATAGGCAGGCAGGTTGTAAAATCTGTCACCCTATTTATTACCAGGTTTGACTCAAATGATCCATCCTCTAAGTGGGTATTACCTTTCTACATCATAACTCAACAGGAATCCCTCCTAAAGATGCAGGATCAAAAATGGTGATTTTTATGATATGTTTAGAAAGAGGAGGTGATATAGTCCCATTGATAGTTCGAAACAAGTAACTGACCTCTTCCAGAGTCTCCAAATACTTTTGAAGAATTATTTATCAGAGAAAATGAAATTTAACTTAAACGACAGAAATCAGACATGATGACAACCATCTATGTAAGTGTAAGCCACAAAAATCAGAGGGAAGTATCAAAAACAGAATCCCAGAAATATTTCAGCCAGTGACAACAGCCATTCCTAGGGAAATGGTCAACCTCATGTATGCTTTTAGAGGGGAACAGTTTTTATCATTCATTCATTTTCGATTGCTGAACTTCTAGCACCTGGCTGGTCAATTTTAGAGACTATTATAGTGAATCTACAAATATTTGAGAGAAACAATTTGAGTACAGCTGGAATAATAATTCCTGACACCACTTGCTTCACTTCCATAGATGCAACATCCATGGTCAATGATGATGCAATTGAATGTTTTTATAGGTATCCTAACAGTGAGGGTGAAGTTGACTTTATTTTGAATTAGCTGCTTAGAAACAATGAAGGAAATCTCAATTAAAAACTTTTTTAAAGCAATAAAATATATTTTGTTTTTCTCCATTGTATTAAAAAAAAAACTGAAGAACTGGATTAATGAAGGCCTGGTGTTATGAATTATGATCCCAGCTGTACCCTGATTAGCTTGGAATCTCATCCATGACACCTAACATCTTTTGGCTTTCATTTCTTTGTAAAAAAATATATATAGATGGCAATTTATACCTGCTAGAATTGTTGCAATGATACAAAATAGATGACTATGTATTAGAGGACTTGGTACATAGAATATTCTCAAATCAAAGTGTATTCATAGGGAGGTTAGTAAGAGTGTATCTCAGATTATAATGCAGTGTTTTTTCAAGGGTTGAGATATTTAGGAAGTTTTAAAGGGGTTTTAAAATATGAGCTAAAGCCAAAATGCTAATGCATTATTATCTGTCTACATATGCATATGGAATATTATTAAATAAAATAACTGGACATTTATATAAAAATAAATGTTAAAGGAGGGTAGTTATTTAAGAAGATGGACTTTTATTTGATACCTGCAGGTTAGCATGTGCTTGTGTGTCTTGATTCACATGTTTCCACCCATACAGGATCACTAAGCATGCCCAGGAGGTATTTTGGCTCCATTTAGAAACAAACCTCTTAATATGAGTGCTCCCCATAGTATATACTATCATTTTATTCTAAGGAGAATTCCTGGTGAAGGGGAAAAATGCAAATCTTTGCTAAATTTAAGAATTTTTATAAAGCTAAAGTTGTCTCCTGCTAATACAGAAATATGTAAAAAATGTTATTTTTGCTAAAATATTGCAAAATGGCAGTAACTCTGAAAATAAAGCACCGCTTCTTAGCAAGGGTCTTGGAGGTAGATGGGAAGCTTTCCCTTCCTGACATGGGGTTATCACTATCAAGCACAACAGAAGACAGGGTCAAAGCAGGGCTGATAAAGATACAACAAGCCACTTTGAGATTCAGATAGTTTATTACTTACAGTGAAAGAAAGAATAGACAAAGGGGCCAGCCTTCTAGTCTTTGTTCCACGTACCATAAAGGATGCCAGTGATGACTGCAGTGCAA
The DNA here is from genome assembly GCF_014176215.1 of Rousettus aegyptiacus. NCBI lineage: Eukaryota > Metazoa > Chordata > Mammalia > Chiroptera > Pteropodidae > Rousettus > Rousettus aegyptiacus. Next base: position 159,544,496 of record NW_023416306.1, read on the forward strand.
GATGTGGGATATATTCCACTGCTGAAAAGACAGATCTAGACTACAGCTAAGTGGTTATGTATTCTGCATCTCTACTCTGAGAGAGCTGGGGCAGGAAACCCCATACTTTTCAGAACCTAAGAGGCAATGAGAAAGTATCTAATGGCATTTTCCAGGATAGATAGGGAGGTGAGTGGGTGATGGCCTCCTAGCAGCTCCTCACAGGCCTTGCATGCTTTAGAGTTCTGGAAAAATCACAGGGAGTTCTAAGACTCTGATAAGCTGTCATGCAAGCCTTTGCCTGGGTGGTCTATGTGAATATGTACAAAATCACCAGGATGAAATGACAGATATCCTCCTACAATGACATATGTGTTGATCTTTCACAGTAAGAAAAGTAGATTATTTTGCATTCTCAACTCAAAATATCAAGGGTAGATAATATTACGATAAAGGTTAAAATCATAAACTTTTCACAAAAAGTTTTTTATCCATAATTTGACTATCATGAGCTAGGAATGAACTTTCAAAATTACTTAGAAAACTGAAATAAACTGACTGTAGCATTTTAAAAATGCATTAAAATGGTTTTGATATTGTCACTGAAAACCTTTATTATTTCCTTGTAAAATCATCCTTCCTTATCCTCATTATAATTCATCTAGAAATCTAACTGGAAGAAGCTAGAAGAACACATAACCACCAAAACTTTCAAGCAAGATTGACCTACACTGTCAAAAGAGAAAGACAAATAGGTCATATAGGAATCATTGGGAGCTAGGTTGGGATAAATTCTAGGCTTCTATCTATCTGACTCATCTAGCTACCTCTTTGGCAAGGTAGGTCAGGAGAAAGTAAAGGAACTCTCAGATCTGACTGAGACCTGTTCGACATTTATTTACATTGCTTAACCTGTGATGACAAGTGACCTTATGTGGGGAAGAAACTCAGGGTCTAGAAGCAGAAGACCTCTGATATTTCTTAGCTTTGTAATAGAAAATACCTTAATAGGGACACTTCTACCTCAGTTTCCTTATCTGCCACGCTACAGTGATGAATTTAAAAACCACATTATTAACCAGCTTTCTGCTTGGGTAGAGCATGGCATTTTTTTGAAATATTTGTTGCGGTGAGGAAGCAAACACTAAGGGAATACATACATACACAAAAAGTAATAATAATAATAATAATAATAATAAGATAGCCATTAAATCTGTTATCATGAGTAAGAAGAAGAGTTTATTCTGCTTCGGAGAGATAGGATCAAGTCAATAAAGGATAGGAAAAAGGGATGAGAGGAAAAAGAGGTAAGATGATTCTCTATCTACTACAGTATGACCCCCAATTTTCATTTAAATCTTTTAAGTTTCAAAAAATGTTCAGTGTGAAAAATTGCTTAAAAATAAACTTATATGAGGAATATACTATGGTTAGATTTCAATCTTCTTTTAATGAGTTAAAAAAAAGTAATATTTGACACTGGATACATATCATCAGAACCGAGGAGGCAATGAGAAAGTATCCATATCATCATCCATATGCTCCTTACATCTAGTGCTACAAGCTAACATTGCAGACACTTATGACTCCTCCAGAGGGATTTTTATTGGCTTTAGTCATACTGTCAATCAATGTGTATGACAGACTAAGCGCTGAAGAGTTAATGCCCTTGGAAGTAGCTCAGGGTCTTGAATAAATACCTTAGCCTTCTTACGTTAGCCAGAATGTCAACTCTAAGGCATATTCTATAATGTATCCAAGGGTTCCTCAGTATGGGTAAGCTCCAGTTGTCCACAGGGGTAACTAGCTTGGTTCTACAACCTTTATTGGCTTTTCCCTTCCCTGCTTCATTTTTCACTCTTCTACCAGTATTCTCTTGGATGAACTCCCACATAAATTATTAGACCTTAAATTCTTGTCTCATTATCTGCTTCTAAAATCAAAGTATGAGTTCATAGGGTGAAACTCACAAAACAGTACATAAATGCTAAGGGTCCAGGATGCAAATGTTACCATAAAAGTATACATTGCTTGAAATTCTCAGAAAATTAGAAAATAGGCATTGCACTTACACATGACAAACAGTGGCTTTTTAGCAAGTTCAACTAGGTCTATGAGAGGCATATCTGTCATCCGACTTACATTTCCATAAATCCTCATTACATTAGGTGGTTGTGAAGTTTATAATAAATGGGATAATGCATATCTAAGTGTGTTGTAAACTGTTACATTTATGAGAAATGTATATCATTTCTCAGAGTGATTTTCATATCAGATTAATTATTGAAATTAATATGGAATTAATTTTGATCAGATATATTTTATAGCTTTGATCTTTGCCAAGTTCATTCCACTTTTCCGCAGGTCTAAAAGAAAACATTCATTGTTACTCTTCCTTATTCCCGTTCCATAATCTGTTCTTTTTCTTATTATCAGAGGAGATCTGCACCTATAGAAGTTTATGTGTGAAATCCCTATGCTAAAATATTCAGCTTGGGAGTAGGTTACACTGGTGATTCTTTGTACAATATTATCAGAATCTAACAGAAGACTCGATCCTCTGCCTCGATAGTTATGAAAAAGCAAAACTTGACCTTTTCATGCATATTCTGTGTGTTGGGGTTTGGTTTTCTGAACAATCATGACACAGTCAGTAAACAAAATTCTTAATGCTATTTTTATTTATTAGTTTTGTTATATAAGCAATATTTCTTAATTAATGGCTGGCGTACTTTGGGGTTCAAACTTTATTGTGGTAAGAGCTGTATAGTAATCTTGTCTTTTGACTTTGGGACTCTTAAAGCAGACAGTATTATGTTAAGACCAGGATTTTGTTAAAAAAAAACTTCAAACTTGTTTAGAGAGTATGAATGATAACATTGAGGCGTGTGTGTGTGTGTGTGTGTGTGTGTGTGTGTGTGTGTGACTCTTTTTCAGAGGTATTATGGGACTATTGCTCTAGATGTCCAAAGTAATTTCAGGTCAGGATTAAAAAAAAAAAAAGTATTTGTTGCTACCAGGATTCATTTTTATCACTCCCTAGCTCACCACAGATTGGTTATTTGCTGATTGGCAACATTGTCCAAAGTTTTTTCATAAACTTAAAAAAAACAATCATAGTTAAATGAATATCCAATGGGTAAAAAAGCCTGAATTACCAGATTTAAGCCAGGCCACTATGGAGCATGTGACCCAAAGAGTTTATCCAGAGGTCAGGAAAAGATTTTTCCCTTGACTCATATCAATTCCTGAAAAGGAAAGTTGAGAATTGAGATCCTGGCCTTTCAATATTTTGTCGTGTAAAATCATTACTGCACATAAACTTCTGCAAGAACGCACACGAGTAGGTCAGCATCAGAATAGCATGCTCTGGGTTGTACTCCCAGGAGTCCAGGGGAAATGAAAGTTTGGCACTAGGCTGAACTTGCTCACTCTGTCCAGAGTGTGATTAACAGCTGCTGAAGTTGAGGATCCAAGTGTTGCTAACTGACCATAAAATTGAACTTATGACCCTCTACACACTACATTAACCAACAGACATACCTCGGTCACATGTGTATACAAAAGAAAAAAAAAAAGAAATCGAGAAAAACGAATGACATGAAAGAACCATTTAGAAGAATCAGAGTGTTATAGTAAAGTTACTGACACTAGAATAATGTTGCTTGTATGAAGTATATGAAAGTAGACAGAATATAGGTGTAGGATTAAGAGAGGCCCTGACTCCCTGCTAAGTGGTACCTTCAGTTTTATTACCTGTAAAACAGGAATGTCTATCTCTCTACCTAAAATATATTTACTTATTTATTTTTGTTACATAAGACAACAAGAAGAGTTATGATAATTAAAGTCCATGACTGAAAAGTGTTTAGCACAATATCTAGAAAAAAGGAAGCCTTGGATCAATGGTGAAGACCAGTATTTTTTCAACAAACAAAAGCTGAATGGTTATATAAATGAAAACCATTTATTTACATGTTCATAAAGTCACCACTTAGTCACTACTGTTATTATGAGTAGAAGTGTAAATAATCTAAAATAGCAGATAAACAAGAAGTCATGTATAATTGGACAAGCTTTTCAGTGCTGACTTTGATATTAGTCTATACTTATGAATCTGAATTTAAAAAGAATATGGCAGAGAATGAAGAAATGTAAAAGAATTGGTTTTTACCTATAATATCTGGGTCTAGATAATAATATTGCCATTAACACTTCAACATCATTCTATTTTCTTATAACATACTAGTAACTTTGACTATTCCAATATATAACTTTGAACAATAACATTCATTTATGTTTTTTATATACCAATAAAGAAGTTGGATAAGATATTTGGAACATGCCAAAGTCTAAAACTGGATGCTTATAGAAAATTCAATAATTTCATGAACTAAAAAAAGCATTACGAAATTATTTTCCTGAGTCATAAAACATTTTTTCCCTAAAGAATTGCATAGATTTACATATCCTTCTCAAAGTTAAATTTTAGAGCACTTTATATATTTTAGTATCACTACTTCAAAGTTCTAGTTTAGATCATCACTATAATAATACTCTATTTGTTTCTAATTCTCTTCCCTGAGGTCAGGGCATGATGTTGGACTAGGGGAAAATAGAGGTTGAGGTGCCAACTCTGCTGAACACTGGAAATTTAAATTAGCCCCAGATTATCCACAAAATAGATATTCCTAGGCTAATTATTGCAAAGAAAGATACTATAGAAAAAAATAGATATGTCGTGCCTTAAGACTATACTACCAAAATTTCTTTCATGTAACTATTCTGAAGAGTTAATTCAAAATTATAGAATACAGCTAAATTTTGCAGTTTTACATTCAATGAGACTTTGTGATACTTATAGAAACTGAAATAGAAATCAGACCAACCAATAGAAGTCTAAACACACAAGATGCTTTAATGGAGTTCGTGGCAGGTTGGAACCCATTTAAGTTTATGTGTTTGATGGAAGTAATATTCTTTAGGCTTTAATGCCTTTATCCAGGCTACAATAATACAAGCTGTGTCACATGAGTCTTCTCTCATGCCCTCCTGTAGCCTCTCAATTAGTCTAAGGACTGGTATCCATATGCATAAAAGTCTGTTCTTTTTACAATATAACCAAGCTATGTGGTGCTTTTGTCATAGTTGGGAATTTGGGGAGAAAGTGGGTATTTCAAATGCTCACATTGCAAAACAAACCAACACTGTTCCTCAGAGAATGAAGCTCACTAAATGTTTGTGGCTGGCAAATGGATATGCTCTGAAGCCATCCCAGGAGTTTGCTTTGACAGATGTCAGCTGATGAACATTTGCACAAAAGTCTCCGAAATGCCTTATTTTACACCCAGTGTCAGTTGGCACATTACTTTCTTGTACCTTCTGTGTTTCCATTAAATTAGGTTGGAAACAAAGCCTCTTATTTACTGAGCAAATTTTTTCTATGTGAAATGGTGAACAATTACAACTATTACCCTGTCAACAATTTCCATCAATTCAATTAAAAATGCCTACACACTGTATTCTGAATTATAGTCACCCTGAGTGGAGCCTGACTCTGGCATTCATGACTGGTGAAAAGTCTCTTATCACACTGGGGTGAAGGTGGAAGGTTCTTTTATTTGTAGCCTTCTTATGAATTCTGAGAAAGTTAACCATGTTCTATGAATTTTTGGCACAGTGTCATGTCCCCATTCAAAGGAAGAACTTTCCATGACTTACCAAAAAGCCATTATGAATACCAAAAAGATACGATGAAAGCACATTTTGATGAATTAAATATAAATAAAACCAAATTGTATCATTTGGGAATTGTATCTCTTTAGCCAACAGTTGAATGAATATGTATTCCAGATACTGTCAAATTCAAAAACAGGGCAAAACATGGGGGAAAAGAGTAATCTTTAAAACTCCAAAATATCATCATATTCTCACTGTTTGTATCAATACTCCTGTAATTAGCACATGCTAAATACTATGTCATTCGATTATATACAATCACAGTATTTCTAAATTGATACCTCACTTACTATTCAAAGAAAAGTTTTATCATAAAATTTTAAGCATATTAATTCATTTGTTGTTCACTAATTCTATAAGACAGTCATTAAATAATATTTTACTGCGTGACTATAAAGTCCATTAACATTTTTCTAGATCATGAAAGAACTTGGTTGACAATCAAAAATCTAGCCATCTGGATATTATACATGTTGGTGGTGAGCAAAATATTCATTTAAGAATCTATATATCTGTGTATGTAATACATATAATGTATATTAATACAAGTTAACACATCATAACAAGCTCAAATGAGCATATCAGAAGAGGCCTTATCAGGCTTTAAAAGGCATGAAGAGAGAGAGACTTTGAAGAATCAAAATAATAGGAACATTGTAAGATTTAACATTAACTTAATATTTTTACAGAATTAACATGGTTGTTTCAATCTATAGTTGATGAAAGGGGGTTGAGAAAAACACTTGTGTTAGAAGAAAATGCTTTTATATTTATTTATAGTTTATTCGCTGTCCATTTTTGTTGACATTTTAAGTTTTTGGAAGCGACCAGTTTTCAGGTCAAGAACATAGTGGGTCAAAATAAAGTATCCTTGTTTGCTGCACCAAAAAACATACATACATATATATGTGTATATATATATATATATATAGAATATATAATGTAATATATAATGTAATATTTACATGTATATAATCAGAATGATTCCAAGCTACATCAAACACCATAAATTCTATTTTTTCTTTAACATTATCTGACACTTTGGATGTAGAGCTAGATCCCAATAACTTTCTGGCTTACAATTCAGAGCATATATTTTAAAAAGAAATTAACAAAAGAATTTGAACTGTTCTCTAAATAATTGAGTTCCATAATTCATTGATATTGATTCAAAATTATTTCTTTGAAATTCTCTTTCTTACCTTCAAATTGTAATTGATATTTGCAATATATTTATTAGAAATATTCCTGCTCATTTTTAAAATAACAGTTCGAATTATAAATATAAACCAAATTTGACCAAATGATTCTTTGTTGTTCCCTTATCAAGCTTTTTCTATTAGACCAGTACTCATGACCCACATCTCAAAGAGAAACAAAACCAGGATTTATTTCTCATATGTTCACGAACTTGACATTTCACTTTTTCCAATTTCACACAGTCAGTTATCTTCATGCAACAAATGTCCAATCTAGTTCGTGGTAGTTTGCATTTAAAAGAAGTAACTAAAACATGGCAGAAATATATGTAAATAACAGTGTGATAATGCCATACAAAGTTAGAGCTGTGGGAACTTAAACAGTGCTCAGAAAAAAATAGAGGCAGTTGGACAATTTTTATAAGAGGAAAAGTGGTAACATTGAGATTCTTATTTATCAAGAAAAATAAATACATAGAGGCTTATGGATTCTGAGTCAGAGAACATGGTTTCCATTGCAGATCCTAACTCATATTAGCTATCAATGTGGAACGGTCATCTAGTCCCTTTCGTATACCAGGGAAGAGGTGCTTACATGACTCTAGGGAATAGTAAAGCCCAATTTTAATAATATGCTGATAATACTTGTAAACTATAATTCATTACAAGACATAAATAATTATAATGATAGCCAAGGTCCCAGGATGAGGACTTCTGTTGCCTTCCTGCCATAAGACATAGGGGATGCTGAAGGAACTCAGAGAGAAAGATAAAAAACAAAGCAGATTAGAACTCCAGCTTCCTTTAACAAAAACTCCAGCTGTGTGCTGTCCAGCAGCAGTCACAAGTCACACAGAGCCATATCAACTAACATTTAAATGAATAAAATTAAATATAATTGATAATATAGTTTTATGTCCAAGTAGCCACATTTCAACATGCTTAATAGTCACATATGGCTAATGGCTACAGTATGCACAGATACGAATCACTTCCATCATTACAGAAAGCCTTTTTTACTTTGTTATGATTTTTGTTTTGTTTCCTAAGCTCTGCTCTAGAGCTGTCGTTCTCAACTGGGCTCCATTCTGCTGTCAGTGGAATATTTGGCAATGTTTGGAAACTATTTTAGTTGTCACAACTGGAGTGGCAGAGGCCAAAGATACTGCTTAATACCCTACAATGCACAGAAAATTCTTCCACAACAAAGACCTGTCAGGTTCCAAATGTTAGTAGTGTCAAGGCTGAGAACCCCTGAGCTAGGGCAAGCAAGGCCAAATTTCAAATATGAATTCCCCAGATATGTGCAGCTTAGGGAAGGAATTCATCAGCAGAAAAAAAAAGTCACCTCCGCTTATAACGTTGGTCAGCTTTTTGAAAGAAGTTCTAAGTGATATTGATTTGTCACCTATATAGCCCAAGAAAGAAAAACATCGCAAGCTCCTTGGCACAGAGAGCTTAGAAAATAGCTGTAGAAGGAAATCAAAGAAAGGCCAGACTACCAGGAGAAGCTAGGACCATACTTGGGGACATGTCATTAAGATTAGAAAACAAAATATCAATGTTGCTGTCTTTTGGCTCGTGTGAGTTGTCACTCACGCAAGGACTAAAAGAGGAACATGATGCCAAAGAAACCACTAGAAACCACCTGGCAAGCCCAGAAGACAACCTAAAGGAAATAATACAATGAACACTTAGAAACCTGTAATTTTTGTTTGCAGTAAGGCACAATAAAACACGTGTCCACCAGGGTATTAAAAATTATCTCTTTCAAATATTAGGGTATTTTTTGCACCTTGAAAAGGAAAATAAACCTTACAAAGTGTGGCGGACACTGCCCATATTGACTTTGTTTTATTTTATCAGTTCTGTGCCCACCTCCATGTAGCTGATAACTGACTGAAACAGAGTGCAGTTCACTTGCCTTGAGGCGGAGCGACCTCTGGGTGTGATTTATGCTCCAGAACTCTCTGCAGGGTCAGGTTGAGGTTATTATACCTTTGTTTAGCTTCCTGCCCTCTTTCATCCTGCTCCCCACCCCTTAGGTTTTTCTTCCTAAAGCTTTTACATTTCCTTAATCCATCACTTGTACTGTGCTTAAGGGTTGGCTCTTGAGAACTTGTCCTGCGATGATAATGTGCAGAAGTCATTCGTTCCTCTATTGTTTTCTGTTTTCAATTTTTTTTTCCATCTCAGCTCTTACCATGATTATTTTCTTTCTTCTCATTGATTTTTTTCTCCTAATTTTTTCAGTTGAAATTTTAAGACAATGACTCGCGATCTGTCTATTTTTCTCCAGCATGTGCGTTTAATGCTGTATATTTCCCTCTAAACACTGCTTTAGCTCCATTTCATATATTATATAGCATGTTTTCATTTGCATTTAATTCAAAATATTTTTTGATTTACCTTGTGACTAATTTTTGACTGCCCGCTTGTCCTACTTAATTTTTACATTTTCAAGGATTTTTCAGATATCTTTATATTACTATTTAACTCTGTTGTAGGGTGAAAAATACTTGTATAATTCATTTCTTTTAAATGCATGAACAATTATTTTCTGATGTATTTTGGTAAATGTTCCAAGTACACTTAAAAATATTTGTATTCTAATACTGTATATGGAGTATCCTATTATTGTCAAATAGTTCAACTGGTTGATAGTATTATTCGCATCTTAGATAAACTATACCGATTTTTCTGCTTTTGTTATCAGTTACTGAGGGAAAAGTTTTCAGCTATAATTGTGGAATTGTCAGTTTTTTCTTTATGTTTGAACAGTCTTTGTTTCATGTGTTTTAAAGTTTTGTTGTAAGGTATATTCATATTTAGTATTATTACACCATCTGGAAAAATTGACTCCATTTTCATTATGTACTTTCTTTCTTTATCATGGACAATATTTCTTGTACTGAAGTATGTTTTTTCTGATATTATTGTAACAATTATAACTTACTTTTGTATAGGGCTGCGTGGCATATTATTTCCTATCCTTTTATTTAATCCTTTATATATGAAGTGGTTTTTTTGTACACATCTTATAGATTAAAAAAATAGAATCTGTAAATCTGTACCTTTATTTGTTATTTTACTTATCTTCATGCATCACCAGCATCAAATTCTACTTGCTTTACCTTGTGCGTAGTGTGGAGGCTGGTGTGCCTGAGGGTTTTTCTCGATGATCCTTAGCTTTCAGTTTATCAGTGCCCTTGAGTCACAAAGTTCTCTCTCTGTTCAGTGTCTCCTCAGATTAGTCTTATTGCGAAAAGAATAAGTCTATTTGACTAAGGTCCAGGGTCAGAGCTTTTTTGGTGGCCCTGCCCATCTCATGGCTTGTATCTCTGTCAGGTCCTGTCCAGAAATAATTTCCTGACCCTCGCCGGTGGCAGGAGATCCCTAATGTCATTGATATAAAATCTTAAGGCCAAGACTTTTGCCTGCCCACCCTTAGGGTAGGCAAATTAAATGTAGGGTAGGTCTTTTTTTTCCCCATGCTCTTCCTGGTTACAAAGTATTCTTGAGTCTGGGAGATGATAGGATTTAATACCATCTCATGGAGGCATAGAGACTGTTTTCTGTAGAGGAAAAAGACCCAGTTGTGGGTCTCTTGCCTTTCTATCAATGGCTGTCAATTCACTTTTTGATATCCGCCCTCTCAGTGAAAATTTGTCTAGTCTCCCACTTTAGTACCAATTTTCCTTGTGAGCATCCAGTGAAATTCAGGGAGAAGAGATTGTGAGTGTTTTCAAACTCCCTTGTTTCTGCATTATCAGGCTAACCTACTCTAGGGCATCAGTAATATATTAAAAAGTTTAGCTAAATTTTATCCCTTATTCTATGTCATGTGGTATCCATTCTTTCTGTGCTCTGCCACAGCCTGGTCACAGCTCCCATCTCAGCTCCCGGCTCATTCTTCTTTAGATTTGTCTTTTCTTGGCTCCCAGGTTACTTGTTTGCCCTGCAGTCTCACCTCTATGATGGGTTTTAAAAAATGTAATCTTGGTAGTTTGTTTTTTTTTTATTCTTGTCATTAAGGTAGAAGTGATATTCTTTCCAGAGTTCCATGTGGAAACCATTCCCTTTACTTTTAAACCATAGATATAGACATGGATAGATGAGAGAGAGACAGAGAGAGAGAGAGAGAGAGAGAGAGAAATAGATATGAATGTATAGGTGGGTTTCTTTTAGATAGCATATAATCAGCCTTTGCTTTTATGCATACTGGCGATTGTCTTTCATTTGGAATACTCAGACTATTTGCATTTAACACTATTTTTAGTAGATTTAAATCTATCTTGTTAATGATTTTCTACTTTTTACATGTGTTATTTTTTCTTTCATTTTAAATTATTTATCTACAAGGTTTTGGATTAATTTTAGTTAAACATTTTTTGTGAATCTCTTTTATCTTCATTATTTAACTTAATTGTTACACTTTCATATTATTTTATTTTAATGAATGCCCTAGGTTTTATAATATACATCCTTCTTATCACAATTTACCTTCAAGTAATATAAGATTCCTTCAAGTATAATACAAAAATTGTTCAACAGTGTACTATGAATTCCTCTCTTCCATACTTTGTGTTATTTTTTTCATATGGTTTATTTTAAATATGTAAATATATCCTGCTTCAGGTTCTCGGAGTGTCTTTTTTTAAAAAAAAGAATGAAAGTTTTTTGAAAAAAATTGGTAAGTTTTAAAAATATTTCTTTGACTCTGCTTTTTCTTCCATTCCAGTTACACATATAATAGATTATATGATATTGTCTCACTGATCTTGGATGCTTGGTTCTTATTGTCTTTGTGTCTCAGTTTGGATGATTTCTATTGACCTGTGTTCTAAGTCACTGATTATTTTTTGGCAATGTCTAATCTACTAATAAGAATGTCAAAGATTTTCTCTGCCTTGGTATCATGTTTTTAATTTTTTGTATTTTCTATTTAACTCTTTTTATAGTTTTGACAAAGATTCTCTCCTTGACAAAACTCTAGCCAGGTTCCTCTGAGCCCTCCTTGTGTATGGGTGGGAGTCTTTCCTTTTTTCCTTTGAGATGTATATGTATCTCCTATAACTCAATAGTGTATTTCTCAAGAACCTGAAAATCATTCCTTTAAAATGTAATCATCAGGAAAGATAGAGCTTCTGTTTTCCAGTCCCTGTGGGAACCAAAAATCATAACTTAGACATTTGACAGCTTACATACACAGATTGGAATTTACACTGACTAACCTTTTGTAATTTTTTACTTTCTTGATTCTGCTGAGCCCTCACTCACTCTCTTCCCTACTTGTCCTCATCCTCAGTTTAAAACTATTAGTCACTGTCTTTCAAATTGAAATTGAATTCAATTTATGCCATACCCTGTTCCCTATTATAATAGTATATTACTCATTAAATTATGTGCTTATTACTTTAACTTTGGCAGTTTTCTTCTTTTTTTCTGAAATTTCCTATACTTTACATGATTCATCTTTTCCACTAGATTTTTCAACAGGCTGATCGTGGTTCTATAAATCCCTTGTCTAGTAGTTCCAACACTGGTGTCATCTATGAGTCTGGTTTTATTTTTGCTTTGTCTATTCATTATAGATTGTGTGTGTGTGTGTGTGTGTGTGTGTGTGTGTGTGTGTGTTTAATACTTTTTCTGTGTGCTAGATATCTTTTAGAAGAAAAGATGCTGAGGAACTAGGATATAATTTACACTATTAGAAAATATTATTTATTATCAAATGATAGACATAAGATAGAGTGAGATTATCATGAGTCTAAACAGGTCAACTGCACAGAAATAATTTTTTACAAGATAAAAAATTTTACTTGAGAGATATATAACTTACATATATATGCATATATATGTATAGTTTACAAATTTCCAAATAAATGATTGACCTAACATATATAAGGTAGAACTCTGAACTTGGAGGAAAAAGAACCAGGAAACATCTTGAATCTTTGTGATGACAGCAGAAAGAAAATATGTTTTAAACCAAAAAGTAATAATAAATCATAAATCCATTTCCTTTTAAAATTAGTAATGTCTATTTCTCACTTGATACCACAAATAAAAAGACCAAATACAAACTGGAAAGAGATATTGATAGCATATATAATGTAGAAAGATTATTAGCAACATACATAAAGGAGCCATTAAAAAAACACTATGAAAAAAATTTGGCAAATTTTTTTTGGCACTGTTAAAAATTGGCAAAATACACAAACGTATTTGGTAGAGGAGGAAGGACTAATGACCAGTAAGCATATGAAAAGTCTTTCACTTCATTAACAAGCAATGAACTGCAAATTAAAATAATGAGGTACATAGTACAAAGAATATAGAACAAATTGCTAAATTATGTGTGGTATTATGCATAAATACATATATGGTAAAACTATTAAGACATCCAAAGGGATGATAAACAGAATGTGGAATAGTGGTTTTCTATCAGAGAAAAGGAAAGAAATGGGATAAACTTGTCACAAAGATTATTCTATTTCCTAATTATGGTAGCAGGCAAACACATGTTTGTCTATTATTATATAGTGACAAATCACATATTTATATATGTATTTATACATTACATATAGGTATATATTTATATGTATTAGTAATTTCATGATTTTAACAAATAATCATTTTGCAGCAAAATCATTGGCAAGAAATAAACAATTTTGTTAAAGTTGTTTAAGAGAAATAAAGGAAGTCATTTCATTTTATCGGCCATGTATCAGCCAACCAGGATGTCACCTATCTTTATTTTTCCATATCTTCTCCCTGTTTTAGTCATGGTCCAGTCAGAGAAAAAGGAAACCGAATGTTTCAAATAGAAGTGAGGTAGTACAAAGTTTGATTACATGTGAGGGAAAAAACTTGAAGAGCCAATGGGGGAAAGGGAGCAAGCAAAAGATTATCATCTCCAGGAAGACGGGAAAACAAAAGCAAGACGCCAGAACTTACAGTAGAAGAAGAAGGTCCCCACTGCAAAGGCTGCCGCCACCTCCGGCACTGAGATTTGGGATGAAGGGCCACTCCCTCTGATGCTGAGACTGAAGAAGCAACATGCCACTTCCATAGCCTGTGAAAAAAAAGGAAAATAGATAACTGAAGAAAAAAATCTCTTTCCCACCTTTTAATCTGTCCATAATGCCTCTTGCTGATAGAACCTAACAATAAGCCAACAGGCAAAAGAAAATGGTAAATGTAGTTTGCAGACTTCTAATCCTCCATTGCATTTCCTCAACATTTGCACAGACATATCAAGTTTTCATATAGAGCCCACCTTCAGTATGAAACTTGGTGTGGATTTACACACAAAAACACAAAAATATTTTTATGACTGTTGCTAAATCCTTTCTTCCTAAGTAAGATTATGTATCTGGACACATGCTAATTTGGTTTTCATTTTCTATGAATTGAATCATAAAATAAATAAAACGAGATCTTGTTCTAAGGACCAGGAGCTGAGTGAGAGTGGAAGCGTGTGGCATGTAAAGAGTTAAGGAGGCTAGCTGGTCTGCAGACAGGAGACAGAGCTGCTGTGATGCTTTGTGGTCAATTCCACTCTAAGAAAGCCCCCTGTAAGACAAATCCAAATAACAAACACAGAGACCTAACAAAGAGCCAACTCATGAGGCTGGATATGGCATGAAATCCAGATCCACAGCCAGCCCCTCCATCTTGACCTCATCACAGAGGGTGAGGAACACATAGTTTAGGGGGAGAGACTGGTACCATTTGCTTTTCCTACCCTTTTCTTTTGCTCTTCAATTTAATTATTTAAAAAAAAAAAGTATTTTCTTTAACCTTGTAACTTGTATTCATGAGTGGACGATTTAAAGCCCCTATGTTATTAATGTTAACCCTTCATATTGCTATAATTCAATGTTACAATATTAATTGATTTTCCTTATTCTCCCTCCTCAAAGAGTTTCAAAAGCCACATTTCTTATTTATACTTTATTTCTTCAGAGGGTGTATACTGGACACATCATTAGTAGGAGCAAAATTAAGTCAGAGAGCTTCCCCTCTATACTTTTGTAAGTGAATGTGCTCAGAGTTGACTCTCAGTGTGTTGGGAGTAATTTTTTTTTGGTCTCTTTTATTGTCTTTATTATAATTTTTTGATAGAAGTTTGAGACTTCCTTAGACCTTGATTCTAAATCTGCAATGATAACCAAGATAAAAGAAGATAGCAATGGGAATGAATTGAAGATTTGAAAAATCAGCCCAGGGCTCAATTCAAATGCTCTGCCAAAGAACTGTAAGATAATTACACATTTTAATTTTCTGGAGACAAGACTGGAACACTGGGAATATGAGAAAAGAGCAACCGATGCATTATTTCTTTTAAATATTTGGTTGGGATGTAGAAATAACAGACAAAAGCCTCTGGGTTTAACAGCATCATTAGTGTGAAATAGTGTACCTGACTCCAAAAATACGTCAAAAAGCAATATGAAATAGAAGCCAATTCCCAGCAGTTTGGATTTATTATTTATAATGCCAGTTAAACAAGGCTAATGTGCTCTGCAAAAGTGGTTATAGCTGCTATGCAGTATTAGTAGAAATTAGTCAGATGTTACCAGCTCAATACAAAGTAAATTTGCAAAGGTTTCTGCAAATGACAGATTGGCTGAGTTAACATGACAGTTGAGAGCATCTAAGCTGTTTCAGTATTGGCAAATGGGTTTAGAACCAAAGTCAGCATTTACCAGCGTAGGAAACAAATTCAGCCAAAGTCAGGAAGGCGCAGTAATGAGCTGCAGTACTTTACCCCATGTGGAAAGGGTCCATTACCTCATTCCCCTCTTTAATCCAACTCTGACAAGTTTTGAAGAAAATGCATAAGGGTCACTTACTTCATGTTATTGAACTGCTTCTCCATCCAGCTTTCTCTTATAAAAAGTTTTGTGCCCTAGGAATACCCTCTAGCGGTGAGTTCCACCCTACAGGTGAGTAATTTTGTCAGCTCACTGTTTCTCAAGCAGATAGTCCAGGGAGATATGGTTTTGCGATATTGGGTTGATTAGTAAAGTTATTTTGCTAAGGAAAATACTTATAATTAAAATATTTGATTTTTAATTTATGAGCACTTTATCATACATTAATGATGTTTTTTGATAAAAAAGCTTAAGGCAATAAAATATTGGCTCTTTAGAAAACTTATATAATGCATCAAGTATCAGAGAATATATATACACTCAAAAATTTTATTTAAATTACTCGATCTGATCAAGGAAGTTAGTCTGCCCATTTGAAACTACTTGTTGGAAAGAATACATAACTGAGTTTCAGGGGAACTTTTGAGTAATTCTTTAGGATTGAAGAAGAAAGCAGCATGTGGGCCTGAGAAAATCCATCGCCAAATTGGGGTTAAATAATTCCTGCTTCCCTTTCCTTTTCCTTCCCTTCCCTTCTCTTCCCTTCCCCTCCCTTCCCCTCCTCTGCCCTCCCTTCCCTTCCCTTGCCAACTCCTCACTTCTTTCCTTTGATGGGCATGCACTGCACTCTCATTAAACATGAATTTTCCTCCCTTGAGGTAAAAAAGAAGCAATGCTTCATTCCCCATGGATCTTGCCCCCAATCATGGGATAGGTAAATTGTAGGAGCTTTAAAAATAATCTGTGCATTTTAGTGAGTATAAAGATAACTGCGTAATGCTCATGATTAAGTTCATACTTGGAATATGGGATTCTGAACACTGTATGCAAATATATGCAAATTAGATGCAGATGGTACAGAGTCAAATAAAAAACCAAGCTCTTATAAGATTGTTCAAGTTACTTTCATGATAGTTAACTTTCTTGTCTTCATTAACTGTTGAATCTTCTGTCTCTACTCTTCTGAAATAATTATATCTGTTGTTCTATTCCAGTTCCCATTTTTCTATTTGGACTGTGGCCCTGGCCTTTAAACTATTCCCAGTGCTATTCTGAAGATTATTTTGTAGTTTAACAAGGCCTCTAGGTCATAGAGACAAGTAATACAAAATTTCATATACTTAGGTAGTAAAATGATAACCTTGAAAGCATCCAATTTTACTTATTAAAATACTTGTGACACTTGCTTCAAGCAGCATATTCTTGCATGTATTTCTATAGCCACTCTCTTACCTGAGCTTTGTTGCCATCTTTAAAATAGGTAAAGCAAGTATAATTATGTTATATTATATTTAAGCAAACAAAGGCTCAGAGACAAGAAGTGACATGCTCCAGGTTACCTACAAAATAACTGATAGCTATGTGTATTCATTTGCCGGGTTTGCTAAAATGAAGTATTAGACAATAGAAACTTATTGGCTTGCAAATATGAGGGCTGCAAGTCTGAAATCAAGGTGTTGGCAGTGCTGGTTCCTTCCAAGAACTGTGAGGGAAGGAGTTGTTTCAGGCCTCTCTCCTTAGCTTGAAGATGGCTGTCCTCTAGTTTAAATGACAATCTCCCTGTATGTATGCCTTTGTCAAGCTTTCCTCTTTTCATGAGAACACTGGTGATGTTAATGTGGATCCATCTTAATAACCTCACTTTAAGTTGAATACTTCTATAGAGATCCCATCTCCAAATAATGTCACATTCTAAGGTTTTGGAGGTTAGGTCTTCAGTGTGTGAACTGGAGCAGTCAGGGGGAGGACACAGTTCAGCTCAAAATGTTGTAAAAATCCATCTCTCTGTTTTACTATTTAATGTCTTTCTTGCCATACCAGCCAGGCTGATAAAGAAAGATGGGGAAATATTAACAAGGATGAATCAATCAAAAGAGAGCTGAATGGAGAGGAAATAAGACCAAGGTGGGCAATCCCAAGGAAAGTTTAGAAAAAAAAATCAAGCACCACCGATTGAATAGAGTTCACAAAATTATTCCAAGGTGATTGCAAACTGAATAATACATAGATCCCCTTCAATACTTTCATAGGATTAACTACGATAAAAGAAAAGTTTAAGAGGGAGTAAGGAAGCACTTGCCTATTCTATTTAGTTTATGGTAATAAATTCCAATTATTTTGAATTGACATTGTTCTGCACAGCCTAAAGTTGATTCCAAAAACTTCCTTCTCTGCTCTGTTTAAGTACCAAAGACAAATGACTATGCCAAATTCTTTGGCATGGCTCCATTTTTTTAAAGCTCATCTATGCTTTTCTTTCTCTCTCTGGGGGGCCTTTTGGGGTAAAAAAAAAATACACAGTCCAAATGCTGAGCCTGTTGTGGATGCTATGATTTCAGAAAAAAAGTGATCTAAACCCAAGTTTCAGCTCCTCTGTTTAGCTGCTTCTGTAAAGAAATTATCCTAATAGAAATGGATGCCGGTTTATTGTATAAACCTGGGTGGGGTCATCATCCCTACCTTTTCCCACCTACCTCCTTGTTCTTCTGATCTCATAAAATACTGAAGCTATTAATTCAAAAGACATGTTCACAGATCCCGTTTAGTTCTGCGCCTAATCTTACTCTCATAAATATTTGAAAATTACAGCTAAAACCAGATATGCTTCTCATATAATGAAACTACCGGCTAGTATAACAGCACAATCCTTTAAAGTTCCTGGAGGAGGGAAGTGAGAGATGATGAGATTTGGGGACAGTTTATGTGAGCAATTTGTTATGCATGCAGGAGGAATGGCAACTTGATGACAGATTCACTTCTTGGTCCTGAACCTTAATTAACAAGGCCCTCTGAGATACACACTGAGGAACAATAGGCAAATTCTTCTGAGCATTTCACAGATTATTCACTTATAATCTTTGGGGATTTATTTTATTATTATTTTTCTTTCTTTGTGAGCTGCAGCTTTGTTGCCTTGACATCCACACTCAAGAGTTATTGGTATCAAACCAAGCTATATAAAAAGCTATCAAGCACTTCTCAGATTTTCCACAGTTCAAAGCAGCCTTGGCAGTTTGCCCACTGCGAAAGATGAGCTGAGCACAAATGTGGTGAGTGTGGCCGCACGTGCAAAAAGGAGCAGGGGGCTGAGGTAGGAAAGGCCCAGAATTTGGAGGGCCCTGGACGGAAGAAAGCTGGATCCTCCTCTCCGTGAGACCTGAGGGTCACATTCTCTCCCCACAGGGAATAAATGAAATTTAAACGATGTTATCGACTATATGCAACTGTAGTGGAAAAAGAAACATTTTTCTAAGAAAGAGGAGACCTCGTTATATTAACCAGATAAAATATGAATGAAGGTGTCATTTATTTTGGCCCCAGATAGACCAGAGACCTTAAGCTTCAAGAATCTACTGAGCCCAAAATGCCAGGGGCTGGCACCTGTGGTAGTAATACATTCTTATCACAGTCAGAGAATATAACTTCAGAATGTGTAAGAAAATTTGTGACATTCTGTTAACCCTCGTTCTGTCTCAGACACAAGTTTCAAATTTAGTTTTAATTTCGTGGTCTGCATTTTCCAATGATAGATGGAGGTGGAAATGTGAGTCACATCTTAGTTCCTTATCTTTCCAAGGCATGATATTTTTTGGTGTCGTTTTAGGGACAGATGATAGGAAGTGCTATTGATATTTCATAGATAAAAATATTCAGCCCCAGAGATGTTCAATGCTTCTTAAAGCACAAGTGGCTAGCTAGCATCAAATTTGAACTCAAGGTCCACTTTCTACCCTCCCATCTCATCGTCTTGATGCAGGAACAGCTGCTCTTGCTTTAGAACGTATCCACGTATAAATGCAGGCATCCTACGAGGCTAACAGAGAGGATTCTGTTGGTGTCCCATGCATTTCCCCTAGTCCTTGTCTTTTGATATTTTGTGGGACACACACTGGAAGTATAAGTTAACACTCTGGATACCCCTCATCTGGTGAGGGATAGAAATTGCTGGACAGATACCACAGTTTTCTCGCCTCTCAGTGGCGCAAGTCCAATACACATGTGACAGTTTCTCAAAGGGTCCACGTGGGACTGAGCCTTAGCTCTGCACAGCATTGGCCCATGCATTAATGCACCCTTTTGTCAACTGTCTTTCCTGCCTCAATTTCTCACTTCCAAATATACTGCTTTCACTTAATTCGACCTAAATGCACACTATTAACTTGAGTAGTTTTCAAATACTGAACCGATAAACTGATTCTGGATCCAAACATTCCATAACAATCAAAAAAACCTAGTTGACCCCATGACTTCTGCTCCAAATGTATATTTACCTGTGACTTGCATTACTACTTTCTTTTTAAAGCATTTTGGTACCATGAAAATTTTTAAATAATAAAAGTTCATTGGAAGATATATTTAAAGGCAAGAAGAAAAATTATCTACCCCTAAATTCTACCAGTTAGAGATAACCATTATTTATATGTTTGTGAATACATTTATATGTGTATATATGTATATATACACACACACACACACATAAAACCACTATAAATACTATTTTATAACCTTTTTACTTACTATATCATGAATACCCTTTAGAGTCTTCAAATATTATTATATAATGTTGTTTTGAAAACTGTAGATGATTTAACCTGCTCTATATACAAAACTTTAGTCAGTATTATAGGACATATTTTTTTCTATTTTCTACTAACATGAGCATTCTTGAACTTAAGAAATTTTTTATTTACATTCCAACTAGCAGTTAACAAAAGCACCAACCGCTTCTTCACAACTCAGCATTATAATCTTAAAATATTTGCTAATTTGCCAGTGGAAATTGGAATTTACCACTTTCAAACATGATGTTGTTTCTTACCCAGTGATTTCCCCTTCACATGGTTATCGTAAGTACAACAGTCTCCTGCTTTGAGAATAGGAAAAACTTTGCTGTGAACTTTTCAACTTAACATTTCTTTGTGGTTGAAAACTATCCCCAACAGCTGTCTGAGAATTTATTCAATTCCATCTGAAGCAGCTGTTGGTTTTGGTGACTGTTGGGAGGTAAGAATGTTCCAGGGATTGAAGCAGTAAGGAGATAGGATGTTCTGAGGTATTGGGAATTGAACTTCAACAAGATATTTTCTGGTAGGTTTTTTGAACGTGTGGGAGGAAGACTTTTAACTTGTGACCTTCCCATAATATCTCAATCAACAATATCCTGTCTGTCTTTAGGTTTAGAATGCAATAGAGCTGTATATAAATATGACTTTATTTAAACTCTGATTTCCCCTACTAAGACCATTGCACTATAATTCTCATAGTTATTAGAAGGTTATAAGCTTTGTATCTGCCAGGAAACTTTGAGTAATTTTAGGTTTTATATTTCTTGCTGCATCAGTTCCACTAAGAAATTTAGGGGAAACATTTTCTCTTATAAGCATCTGTGGAGTCTGGCATCAGATTTCCAAAATGTAAGCAAGCTAACCACAGTGTCAGAACAAAGTTGTTTTATTGGAAAAGGAGAAAGAGTGAGAAGAAACAGAAAGACATGGAAGGGGACAGGGAGAGAGGACAGAAGGAATGAAGAAAGAAAAGGAAAGAAGGAAGGAAAGAAGGAAGGAAGGAAGGAAGGAAGGAAGGAAGGAAGGAAGGAAGGAAGGAAGGAAGGAAGGAAGGAAGAAAGGAAGGAAGGAAGGAAAGGAGACGCTATATTCTTATCACTATATATATATATTTTTTTAAATCACCCATAAATTTTGCTCACAGTGAAAGAGGCTGTATCATCTATTTTCTTTAGCAGCATAAAAAAAATGAGAATTAAGGTATAGAGAATCTTCTTATTTCCTTTAGTCTCTATGTCAAAGTCTTCATTTTAAAACTGCCTCTCTTTCCAATAAAAATATAAAACTACATGAGTTGAGAAGAGTATGAAATAGTATCTGGAATGTGAAAAAGTATTATTTTAGCTTCATTTTAGCTCGTGAAACAGCAAAACATTACAAGTCAATTCAGTAAAAATGCATGCTGCATAAACTGAGGGCTTTTGGGTAAAAGAGTAGGGGGATTTCATCACTGTGCAGAGTAATAAAAAATATTTTGATTTTGCTGAAGTGTTACTGTTTTAACCACTGTAGAAATTTGTTTTTTCAAGAGGATACGACAAAACATTTCTGTATTCCAAGAGATTGAGACAAATATCTCATACATCTCATAAATCAAGTAGGATGTTTATAATCTCTGAGACATTCTGTTAGTTTCATTCTTGAACGATAAGCTTCTATAGGAGTGTTACATTTGGACGACAAACACAGGAATGCTCCTTGTTTTGGTTAGACAGTCACCATATTTAAAATAGAATGTGCCTTGCTATTCTTGGAAATGTTTTTAAATGATTTCTTAGAAAATTTGATGAATGGCTTTCCTCAAGATATAGGAGTGTGCTCCAGAAGGACCAGACTGAGACATTAAGAGGAGAGCTTTAGTTTTATGACTTCCAAAAGTGGATGTTACACTTATGGGGGTTACAGTTTGCTTTTTTAAAAACCAGGTGGTATCTGGCCTCTGTAAACTTGGTTTGCTTTTTAAATCCTGTCCTTGTCCTTTTTGTGTAGTTGTTGTTCTGAAGATCAATGAACAAAAGTAACTTAAACATCTTTGCTTTATATGACCATTTAATAAAAGTAGAATAAGCATGCACATACACACACACAATTCTGTCACCTGGGTTAGTAAATAAACTATGCTGTAATTGTCATCGTGTCCATATTGGTTCTGCTCTAGATTTGTTGCAAAACAATGATGCGCTTAGAGTGTAAGATCACTTATTAGATACACAGAAAGCATTTAATGGGCTATGGGATCCATCTCACTTGGAATTACAAGAGAGTGACATGAATGCAAAGGATTTTTTTTTTTTTTCACCTAACGTAGTTGCCAGTGGATCAAACTGTGAAGAGTTCTTCCTGTTACACACTCGATTTCAACTTCTTTTTAAAATTTCACTCAGTGATTTGAAGCTGTAAAGTATATTAGTTAAGAGGACGAGCTTCGAAATCATTTTGAAATTTCCTCTCATAATCAGTATCTGCATGTCCTTGTCAGGTTTTCAATCATCTCTTGCAGCCTTCTCATTTGTAAAAAGAAACACTACTTAAATTGCAGGGTTCTCATTTGTAAAAAGAAACACTACTTAAATTAATGGATTCAAATGAGTTAACAAACATCAAACATTGATAATACAGATATTATCTGGAAATTCCCTTCAGCCCTGAGATTTCGGTAAACTCGATTCAAGCTCACAATTTCAGTAACTGTGCAAATAAAGAAATCGTTGCATAATTCTTGAACATTTCTGGTAGCTTATTTCTTCATGGTTCTCTCTTTCTCAGCTGTTTTATCCTTATGTGCTTTCTCAGATTTGTTCTTGATTCAAATGGGTACCAAGCTCATTTACATCTACACAGACTATTCTACTCACAAATGTCTCAATGAATTTAAAAGCAGACTAGGTATCTTACAGCATTTTGCCAATTCCTATGTCTATAGCCATACTCTTTTTACATCTTGGCAATAGCAGATTAAAACTTCTTTTTTTCTTGTGTCATGCAATATGATTTCATTCAGACAAGACTCAGATTTTTAGTTTCAGCTACAAATTGTCAATCAAGAATTTTCTTAGCATTTTATATAGGCAGATAACTATCTTAGAAGAGTTCATTTTACTAAACCAATATAATGTGCTGTTTATTTTTCTATAGTTTTATATTTGTTGAGTTGGGAGAGGTGGGTCCTGCTCATTATCAATAACACTTAAATGTGGGAATAATAAACTTGACATTTTCGGTCTGAGTCTCCTTGCCCTTGAGTCTCGGTGGCTCGCCAAGAATTTGAATCCTGCTCTGCTTACGGCCTTTCATTCAGTACTTATTGAGCACCTACCGTGTGCCTGGCACTGTTGTAGACACTGTAGAGGCAGCTTGTGGCTGTCAAGGGATGGCTAGTATTGAGTGACTAAGCTGCTCACTTCTGGGGTTTGAGTTAGGGATTCCATTTTCTGAAGACATAATGTTGATTTTTTTGACATCTATATATCTGATCTTTTTATTTTTATTTAGTTCAGATATTGGGAAGGATATACTGATATAATTTAGGGGGCAAACTCCAACATTATTATTATTATTAATATTTGACAATGGATTGTGTTTTATTTCTCAGGGCTAGTGACTTTTGACCCAAGATACTTTTGTTTTTCATTTGAGGTATGTTGTAATGCAGTCATTAGCTCAGAAAGAGACAATAAATGTTTCTAGCTCCACTTGGTGACTTTTTCTACAAATCCACAGTGAAGTTGACTTTCTTCAACTCTCAGTTGGCTTCAGCTGCAATATTCCCAGTTCACTCACGTCTAGCTTTTGTAAGTGGTTATTATTAATCTAATTTTTGAAATGCGAATTTATGCTAGAAGATAGCACTCTTTATTATACTCACACACCTCCATCTGATTGTACATACACACATATACCGCCTCTTGCCAAACAATGCTGATAATTGAGTTATATGCCCTTTTGGATCGTCACCAATGATCTTTATCAATAGGTATGATCAATTGCTTAGCATATTTTAGAGGAATGATACATGTTCATTGATGATGGGAGCATCGGCGTAGCAATATAAGACAGAAAAAATAACTTTGTATAGAATGAAAATTATGGCAACAAAAAAAAAAGGAAAAGAGCCTTACTGCAAAAGTCACGTGCCAGCTGCTCAGGATCTGAGTTTTAGTTAATAGCTAAGAGAATATTTATGGGGCTGCTGCAGCCCCTCAGAGTGAGCAAAGGACACTAGCCAGAGTGAGTCAGCACATCAGGGTCCCGGCTAACTCGTTTGAACTGCCAAGCATTGCATCTGTCCTTGTAGGACAATGCAGGGCTAACTCTTACAGAGTCACTAGTGAAGTCACACAATGAGCTAACCCAGCCTACAAACACCCAGAGATATGTTTTGGTCTATACAACGCAGGGCTCATAGCTATATTTTTAGGCACAAATAAAGCTGGGTTCATTGCTATAATTTTCACCTCTACTGGTTGGTAGCTGTAAGCCTGCTGATATAGATGCCTGCCTAGATAGAGCTGTCCTCAGGGTCTTCAAGCTGAAAATTTTGTTTACCTAAGAAGGAAACCTGACTATACTATTTCTTAAGGACTTGTGATAGTGTCCTTACAAAAATCATGAATCACTGAGAAACTATTTGTAAATTAATTAAATAGTTAACACTTTAAACTGTTCACTACATTTAATTCAATAGGTAAAATAATTATGTATAATAAATAAAACTGCAGTACTATAGAAAAGGGCAGAAATAAAAGAACTTTCTAAACTTAAAGGCAATGCAAAGAAATCACAGTTGTAAAATTGGCTATATACAAATTGAAAAGTAACCATTCCTCAAAATGTCATATAATTAATTACAAGGTAAATAATATCTGCATAGAAAGCATTCTTATAAACAAGACACACAGAATTAGCACTAATAACCTGTACTAAAATCCTACTAGATAAAAGATAAGGGGGTGATCACACAATTCACTGAACAAATAATATGACTCAGAAAAGTGAAAATTTTAGGTTCGTTATGATCAAGGACAGGGGAATTAAAATGACAAAACTCAAGCGTTTTCTTCCTAAAGTGGCAAAATTGTATGAAGCTTGCACTTGCATGTGAATGAGTGAGCAAAGGGTTTGAATTGTCTGAACTGCAATTCACCCGCCCTTATCGAGATTGTTAATACATTCATTAACTTGTCCTCACTTTTCTGGATCTCTGAGAGGAATTTTATGCTTACAACACCTATAACTGACTTCTTTTTCACCTACTATGCATACATCATTTAATAATATTCCATTATATATATATGTAAATGTCAGCATAGGTCTTTCAGTTATTTACGTCACTTAATCCAGAGGCAAATCCTGTGTCTCATATCTGACATATCTCTTCCCAACTGCCACCACACTAGCCCAGGAAACACCATCACCTGAGCACCTATGTTAACCGTTTAACTGGTTCTCTTTTTTTTCACTGGGCTCCTCTACTGTCTATTTCCAACCAACAACAGCAAAACTCTTTAAAAAGTCAAGCCAGCTCATATGATTTCTGTGTTCAAAATTGGTTGGGGGCATTTATATTATGATTAGCCTGAAATCCCAAGTCTTACCCTAACCTATAAGGTTCTGATTTACCTGTAGATTCCATCTACTCTTCTGTCTTGCCCACCAATTTTCTTACAAATATTTAAGTGTAACTTTAGGGCACTTTTAAAATTTTTTTTCTCTCAGTCTGAGGAGCTTTTCGCTTATTCATACTTTCATCTCAAATCAAAACTACTCTCCTAAAAGAGGCACATCTGCCCTGTTCTATTCATTTCTTATACTTTAATACATTTCCTAGCACTCATTATTATCTTATAATATCTATGCAAGTTTATTTCTTTATTGTCTATCAGTAGAATCTAAGATCAATGAAGGTAGGTATTTTTCTGCCTTTTTCTAGGTACTGAAAGTATTGATTAAGTAAATAAATGAATTAGTTAATAGGAAAAGATTAGAATGGCTTAAATAGACAACAACAAAATAATTAAGTTGAATGGAATATTATAAATTGTATTTCAAAAATATTTACTAACAAATATTTCATATTAACTTAATTATCATTATGTAATATGTTCATAGAGGTTGATTAATTTAGCATATATTCTAATGACAATATACCAAACTTTTAAATTACAGTGATTATTTTTGAGCTATAACATTATGAATAATTTTTTAAAATTTTATATAAACTTCTTTATCTTACAAAATTCCAACTATCTTGTAATGTTAAATAAAAAAAGTTGCCAGTCGGAAGTCTGAAACCAAGTTTCGTTCTGACCAGTTTGCCATCTGTAGAATCGATGAAGATTGGCCAAGGTTGATGCAGAAAATGGCCATTCGGTCAAATACCTCCATTGAACCACTGTGCAATATGTCTTAATTTGTTCTGCCAGCTCTCCCCTTCTCTCTTCTCCACTTTGCCTCAGAAAGCCAATGTGTAGAGATCACATTAATCAGTTTCCATGTCATCTTGGTTCTTAGTTTCAGTAACTAGAATCACAAAAGGACATCAAGGATCACGGAAAGGTTATCTGTTCTCTGGGTTCCCTCTCTGTTTAGTAATCTACTCTTGGCTGCCCCTCGTTGGAAGATCACCACTTTTCTAGAAGAAGCTGAATCTAATCATCTTTGCTTGGGTTCCAATAGCCACTACTTTTGTAGTCATTTTCAGGTAACAAGAGATTGTTACGTAGCTCTCATTACTGCTCCATTCTTACAGTTCTCATACAGCAATTCTTGGTAAATAAAGCATTTCCAACTTATTATATTTCATCTATGCTGTTTGTTTTCTATTGGGACCCTAACTGAGACCACTCTGATGTGCAGCCTTACAGAACCTGGGCCCATCCTTTCTACAGGCACTGCTGAGGAAATAGGATACACCAGAGTAATCCTATTTCTCATCAATGACACCACGTTACGCCCTTTCAGTCCCTGGGCTCTGGACCTTCCTACATGGAACGTTTTTAGGAATCTATTCAGCTATTCTGATGCATAAACAAACTTGGAACTGAGAAGAAGTTAACAAACCATAAGGTAATCTCTAACCAAAAAGAGACAGAAGCTGGTATAAAATACTTCCTTCTCCTTTCTTTCGTATCAACAATTTTGAGACACATATTTTACTTAGATCTTGCAGTATCCTGGTAGTAGTAAACTCTGGTTGTCCATGGCAGTGAACTAGCTCAATAATGCATCTTTGGATTGGCTTCCCTCCATCCTTTTTCATTCTTCCCGGTCCCTAAACCATGTACCTTCAAAGCAGCCAAAATGAACTACCTCTTGCAAATACTTGATTCAGGCTTTGTTTCCTAGAGAAATCTTAAGCTTAGAGATATTATGACATAGTACTGATACAGTGAGAAATATATACATATATATGTATGCATACACATACTTTTTCACACACACACATATATAATTTTCACTTAATACCAAAATGTTTGTTGCAGAATTATTAACACAATTGTACTTGAGAATTGTTCAGTGTGTTGCTGTCCATTTACTAAAAGTCGTTTCTAATATATGTCCCCCATCCCCACCCTCCACCCGCCACGTCCACCCTCATTCCCCACCATCTTCATATGAATGGGAACACATGTACCTCAGTGCACATTGGGGACTCCATCAGTTAAATTTTCCAGTGTGCTTCCTGTCAGGTCTCAAAGAGATTCATAATAACATATTCCCAGAGGGCAACAACACCATTAGTCAGAAGTAATAAAACCTTTTAGCGAAGGGGAAATGGGGGGGGGGGGAGCTTCGTATTCTCTGTACACATTTAAAATCGACTACGTTTAAACTTCAGTTTCCAGACTTATAGAATAAATTCCTAGCTTAATTTCCATAGCAAAGCCATAGGCAAACAGGTGTCATTTCATAACCTGGTCTACAGGAGCCCTGGCCTGTTAGCGTCTGCATCAAGGCTGAGCCAGCCTGGCTTCAGGGCAGTGCTGCTTCCTCTGCAGAGCAGCTGGAGGTTTCCCCGGCCCCACCTGACTTCAGAGGGCAGGACTGTGAAGTGTTTCTGGAGTAGAGAAAGGACCGAGCAAGCGTACCAGACTAAACATCGCAGCTGGGATTAGGTACACACAGCTCTGTGCATATGCCCAAGTGTAAACTCTTAAAAAGATAAAAGAGGGAGTAAAATATCAATGTGAGAGAAGTTTTTGCATTAAACAATACCAATAATTTTGATTTTTCTCTTTTCATAAATTTTTTTTTTCAACGGATTCTGCTTTTACTGATGGGAAGTAGAGAAAAAGAAGTATTGAAACACACATCTGTTTTTGGTCCATTTCCAGGCAATGGGAACCCCAGAGAGGAAGCAAGAAAGCCTGCACCCCTGAGATTTCCAGGGAGGCTTTGCATCTGAAGGAGGTCTGAGTTTGCAGAAGATGCCAATTAATAGTGCCGCTTTGGCACACTAATGTAAACCTCAGCTCATTTGAGGTTTGCCCTTTTCTCTTGAAAATGCATCTCATGCTACAGATGAGTGTAAACATTAAAGGTCATATTCTCCCTCTCTTCTTAATTCTAATTTACATTTACAGGAAAGTCAAGTGGAAAACCATGAGCTGGGAAATGCTCATTTGCAAAGAGGCACTACAGTTCCAGGCTTGTGGGCTGAATCATGCAGTTGAAAGTCCCAAGTGCTGACCTCCCCAACACCCCCATTCCTGCCCACACCACACACAGAGCCTCGGCCTAGAGCCATTTCGAAGATCTATTTGAATTTCTAAAGGAAAAAGTTGTGCACTCATGTACCAGATGTGAGACTCATCTGTAAGGCCCTGAAGGTCAGCCAGGACAATTGTCTCATCTGTCCACAAGACAGTTCAAAGATTATTCCGGCCATGAGTTTTACATGCTGGCTTGGGCAGTCTGTTTCAATTGACAAAGTGGTTAATTTAACTCATCCTTGTTCATGCTGGTTTACTTTTTTAACCTCTCTGAACATAAAATGCCCAAGATACAGAGTATGACTTATATTCTATGTTCCACTCAGTTCATTTCATCCATTTAGTCTTCTCAAACACTGAGCACTGTTTATACGAACAATATTTTTATCTACATAGAGGAGTTTTATGCACTTAGAACATAGACATTAAAAATGAATAGCAGACATATTTATAGTTATAAATTCTCCTTTAAAATATGTTAATTCTTCTTAAAATATTATTACATATTTGAAATGTTGTGTTTTTTTTCCCCATTTTTCCAATTGTCTTGTAGTCAATAGCTTAGTACTACCAGTTATGTTACTTGCAGAAAAATATCAGAATCTTCATGTTTTCAACAGTTGTAACTTTATGAATAAAGATTTTTTTTCTGGCAAAAATGTTCATTTTCTAACCCAAAGTCATTTGGAGAAGGATAATAGGAATGTGTGAACAGAGATAAATGAATATATTTAATTGTTTAGTCAGATTATTAAGAAAACGGAAACATTTTCTCTATGTTTTAAGCATAAACCTGGTTGTCATTATTTCTAAGATGTTGAATAGAATTATTTTCTTTAATTAGGAAAACTAAAGAACATACAGCTTAGATTCCTCAGTATTTTATAGAGGAAACTTCATTATTTCAAAGGAGTATAAGATGGGAATTTTGGTCATTATATTTTTCCTTTTAAATCTCTAGCTGCAAATTATTGGTGGAAGTATTTAAGCCATACTCATTTTTTTATTATTAACATGCTCCCTACTTTGCAACTCAGTTATTTAAGCCATAATGATAAAAAAGACTAAAATCGCATTTTATACTATATTATGTAATCAAGTTAACAAGCAATATATGACCTTTGTTAATTTCCTTGTTAATTTCTTTTCAATATACATTCTCCCTACATTTCTTAAACAGTTAATGAAATTATGTCCAGCATCTACCCATAACCCTCCTGCCCTGCTCTCATTGTTTTTTGGTGAGACAACCATTATTTTGTTATCCAAGCTGAGGCATGCGATTTTAAATCAAGAGCGATTTGTTCCCCTGGACACAGAGACCAGTTTAAGAACAGATGAATGAACTAAGTCAAGCAGACAGGATCAACAGGATTTGATTCCAGAACCTTCTTTTGATCCACTTAGTGGCAATCAGGTCATGTTCACTGCATTTGGTTTTGCAGTAATATGAGCCTGAAGTTTCATGAACATGTTAAAATTTGAAAATGAAGCCCACATTTTTTAAAAAATGTAGGTAAGTGGAAATCCCTTATTACCAGTGGACAGACAACTCAAATCAACAACACCTTTTTTACATTTTAACTTCAAATTATAAGTATATATTACCTTTTATAAAAATATAAAGACAATTTCATGGGATTAAAACAAATTCTAACCTCTCTATACAACTCTAGTCACTCCTGAAGGGGTCCTGGGCAAATTTGCAGATTTTCTATTTAGAAGAAATTGTAGTTGAGTAACTTTATCTAATCTTTCAGACTATTTTATTATTTATATATAAAGCATACATACACACATATATACACACAGAAAACATACACAAATAACTCTCTTCTTAGGTTTCTACTAGTAACAATTCTATTGTTCTCTGGCTGTAAGAAAATCCTCCAAATTCTCCAATTAAAGTAAAAACTGGATAAAGCTAAGTGTTCTGGAACCGAATCAAAAGATGCACCAAGCTTTCAAAGACCATTAAGTTGAAAGAATTGAATTATATAAATAATATTACCAAAAAATCAATATGCTTTTTCCTAATATATATTTTAATACTCGAATGTCTACCATATCATCAAAGTTGGCCAATATGAATAAGCAAGCCCTTAGTTAGATTAGTAACTTTTTCTTCACAGTGTGATTTTCTGAGTGACAAATGATCACTTCACTCTACAGTTTAAGGCGAGGGAGACTATAGATTCTATGCAGCTACAAGTTGAGAAGGATAGTATACTGACTATTACAAAAACACTAACTACATGTATTTAGAATTGTTCTGTTAGCTTTTATTTTTGTTGTATCAGACAGTTCAAAAGTCAATGATGTTGTGAAAATTAGTATAGATACATCTTGATTAGAGAAGATTAAGGTGTAGAATCTGAAGAATTATGAAGCCCTCTCCAAACTGACCTGCTTAGCTAATAAATTCCACAAGGACACAGAACAAGCAGTGGATAGCATGAGAATCAGCGTCAGAGGAATGATGTGAGTATATTTAAGAGAGAAAATGAGCTGAAAAGATACCTAGTGTATTTTTATATTTCTTTCATGGTTGAAGTCTTTGAAAATTTATTTATAGGGTTGTGACCCTAGCTTACAGAAACTGGCCTTTTCACCTTATAAAGAACTTTCTGAAATATAATGTGGTCTATCGTAATATATCAAAATATCATAATCTAGTGCTCAAAACCCCAGAGGCCGAAACGTAGGCTTTAGTAATAATTGTTTTACAATTGAGAGAATTCAAGTACAGAGACCAAAGCTTAAAGACTTAATCACAACAATACACAGCTCTAGAACTTGATTCAGGCTTCTGACTTTTAGGTCCATTTTTTTTCCTTGCCACACAATGAGGCCATGGAAAATGACAGAACCATCAGATAAAAGGAATCTGGGTCCTGAATCACTGCTTAGAGAATAGAAGATTGACCTGAATTGTTATGGTGGAATGTTATTAGAGTTAGAAAAACAACTTCTGTTTTTAAGCTATAATATATACAATCTAATATAACTAATACCTAAAAAATGTTAAGTATTTATGTGGCTAAATTTCCCTAACTTTCCAAGAAACTCACAGTCATCTTTGAAGATTTAGCTGAAATGATAACATCCCATAGTCCTCCACAATTAATTGCATTTTCCTTTGCACTCACTTAGTATTTTGTATATACCTCTATTGTATGTAACTGGTAAGCAAATAATTACTATATAGTTTCATAGCTGCTAACTAGGCCCTGAGCTCCCTTGAGAGGGAACTCTTTCTATCATTCGACCATATAGCCTCCTATATCTTATTGATGCTCAACAAACCCTTTTAAAAGAGTAGATGGTTGTATAGCTCATCAAATATGGTGTATTGCACAAAGTTTGGATAGTTTATTTTTTTTAAATAAACTTCATCCTTAAATTTTCTTTTGTTTAAATGTGTGAATTGATTGTAACCCAGACCAACACAAATAGAAGATCTAAACACTTTCAATTTTTTTTTTCTCAAGAATGTTTTGGTTTA
The DNA here is from genome assembly GCF_014176215.1 of Rousettus aegyptiacus. Lineage (NCBI taxonomy): Eukaryota > Metazoa > Chordata > Mammalia > Chiroptera > Pteropodidae > Rousettus > Rousettus aegyptiacus. The sequence continues at coordinate 159,577,076 of NW_023416306.1, forward strand.
TGCAGTCACCTGATATGTAAGAGTTTTTGTTTGTGTATGTCATTTTTTTCATAGTTGAGAATTAGAATAAGGCTTCTAATTCTAAATCAAATATTTCATCTAATGATTGATGGATTTAGATTACTATATATTTTCTCATCATCTTCATATCCTGTGGAGGAAGGTGGAGGGGGCAGAATCTGCTTCTATTTATTAACTTAGCATCATAAAATCTTGTTCCAACCAACTGTATATTCAAGTTGACATTATGACTCATAATTAAGCTCAGAACACAAAAGAACTCCTCATAAAGTATTCTTAAGAGTGACATGAAAACAATATACATTTTAAATATAATCATTATAAACAACTGAGTAGATACAGAGCTTCTTTGTCTACAGATGAAGTTTTTACAGAGATAGCTCCAAAATATTCAAAACAGCCACTGGGACTCAGTGAGGTGGATAACTAAATTCCCAGCTAAAGACCAATAAAATTGAACCTTCTGTTTATTCAGTTTTGAGGAGGGTTATTATGACCATTCCTGGTAGAGAAGAGAGTAGTTAGTTTCAAGACACCAGATTTATGTACCATTCCCTTATCGTTCTTTTGACTTCTTTGTTCCAGAATGAGTGCTTCTCCTCAATCTCCATTATTAGCAAGTGGGACTTCTCCTAAATCATGACCAAAAGAAAGATGTTATAGTGTCAAACTATAGTTTGAATTAATTTCCAGAGTGGCCTTTGTAAATGTAATATATACCATGTAATATAGAAAATTCTGCAGGTGTAGGTGACTTTAGAACTACTGATAATATCACATGAAGAGTCAGCTAGGTAAGGATTGTGATAATTTGTTGAGATCTTAACCTTCTGAATTTTAGTGGTGAGGTACTATTTAGAAATTGCTCCAGATCAATTATAGTTCACTAATGTGTATGCAATTTACAGTTATACCTCATGTCTTATTCTGTTAATGGGAAATTGTACTCTTTGCTTCCCTAATATTCTCAGAGCACATGTTTTATAAAGTAGGCTTTACATGATCATATGTAAGAATCGGTTTTATTTATTCATTTTGTTTTAATTTCTTTGTGTACATGTGGATATGCATGTGTATGCATGTGCATGTATCCTTCACCTTAACATGTGACATTTTTCTTCCTCTAATTCAAGAGTATTTGTTCTGTCTGACCACTGGATGGCGATTACGTGTTTTCTCCCTGAGCAGATAGATTATCAAAAAGCTGGTAGCCAGCGCAGATTGCTTTTGATTCATGAGCAGGATTTCAAGGGACTTCATTAACAAAAACAAACAAACAAATAAACAAACAAATAAACGTTTCACCTTGTTTTCATCAATTAAATGATTTATTAATAAAATTCGCAACCATGCGCTATTATTACCAAATGTAAAGGCAATAATTCACACAATATTTTTAGTTCAGATGAAACATGTACATTTCTGTTATGAAGTATCTGGTGACACTTATAAAATAACCTTGTAACTTTTTCTCCTGAAATCCCCTACATTCAATAATCCTTTTAGGATCTGCTCTCTTTTTGCCAAATATCAACTTAAAGAGAAAATTTTGGGAAATGTTCGTGATCTCTCATGGCACTGCATTGTAATTGCTCATTTGTGCAGAAGATCTGTTAGTTTTGTTCGTCACTGAGTCTCAAGTATAAGGTAATCTGATAGTAAACACTGGTTGGGTGAAAGGAAACGACAATGGTCTTCTCTTGCACTTTGGTTGCTTATATCCATCTGGAAGACAAGATGGAGCTCAACTCCACAAAATCGAACTGTTCTGTAAATAAGTGTACCTGAGCATGTGAAGAGAGAAGTATCTCATACTTTTCTTTCACAGCTAGCTAACGGATCTGTGTACCCTTACCCTACTTGAAGGATGCTCCCTGTATTAAACAGAGTTAGACTGAGTTCCTCTAAGCTGAGCTTACAGAAAAGCTTGCTTTCACCCTGTTCAAACCATCCTTAGCTGCACTAGTCTTTAGCTCATAAAACCAAGCTTTCTTACCAAGAAATGTGTACAGGTTTAAAAACCTATTGTCTAAAAAAAGAAAAGGTTTACCATTTGACTGAGATGTTTTTTTGTGTGTGTGTCTATTGAAAAACTCTGGACATTTGTTTGAGAACATTTCAGCTCACTTATCAACTGAAAAACAGTATTGATTCAAAACTTCCAGAGTCCGTAAGCTCATCTTTTTCTCTGTAGCTGAATTGTACATTTTACTTAGACTACTGAACTTCACCGAAATGTATCAGAGTAAGGAGAGGAGAGCAGGAGCCAGGAGCAGATGAAGTTATTACTAACTGCGGATGGAATAGAAAGCAGAACTGAATGAGAGCAGGGGGGTTCTTGCAGTGAGCCATGGAAAACCCTGAAAGAAATTAGGGGCCATCCAAGGTCTTTGGTCAAAGAGTATACCAGAGCATCCATGGAATGCATTTGATTAAAATATACTTAATAAGAAAAAATATTTTTATGTTCTGCTCCTAACATCAGTTTCCTCCGGTATGAATTCCCTGGTCCCAAAGACTATGCTGCACCTCTGAGTGCAAAACGTGTTCTTCTGAATCGAATTGTTCCTTCTTTTTCTCCTGGCTAGGAGAATGAAAATGGTATCTTAGGATGATTGCCTGTATTAGTTTTCTAAGGCTGCCTTATACAAACTGGATAGCTTAAACAACAGAAGTTTATTCTCTCACTGTTCTGGAGGCTGGAAGTCAGAAGTCAAGGTGCTGACTGGGTTGACTCTTTCTGGGAGCTGAGAAGGAAGGATCAGTTCCAGGACTCCAGCTCTTTGGCATGTAAATGGCCATCTCCTCTCTGCGTTCATTTTGTCATTCTTTATGTGTGTCTCTTACTGTTCACATGGTGCTCTTTTTATAAGTTCACCAATAATACTGGATTAGGGCCCACCCTAATGACCTGATTTTAATTTAACTAATTATATCTGCAATGACTTTCCAAAATCAGGTCATATTCTGAGGTCCTGGTCATTAGGAATTTCAACATATAAATTTAACAAGGGGATGGAGCACGATCCATTTCCTTTATATCATGCTGCCTTTCCTCTGCTATTTTTCTATTACTAGAAAGTATATTAGTTAAGCTCTACCTGATTGAGCAGAACTCCTGAGGCATATAAGTTAGTGGTTATACCCATATGTTCTGGAAGCATACCACTTGGATTTGCATCCACGGGTGTTGTCACATCCCAGCTCTGTGACCTGTTTCTTCATCTGTAAAATGGGGATAATAAGATCTATCATGTGAAGTGCTTGGTTACTTTGCAATATCGCACTTATAAATATTTATTGTAAAACATTCTTGAGGAAATAAACTGACACTTGTGTACAGATAGTAGTTCATACACTTTGACTATGAAAGCTTATGATCCCAGCAAAGAACATATAGCAACCTTGGAAAATAATGAGACAAGAGTTCACTACTGTTTGGAATATGGGGTTAATCCTGCAATGATTCAAGTTGTGCAGATGCTGCAGGTAACCCTAAAAGACATTAAATTCCAACTGTTTTTATCTCTGAAATTATGTACCAGTCTCTCTAGAAAGTCATTTGGACACTCTACTTCCACTCCACCAACCCAGTCTCACAGAACAACCCAGCTGCAAAATGAAGAAACCAATCCCTAGGAAAGAAATAGAAGTGAAATGCATTGCACCGTATGTGTTCCCCCTAAACCCTTGCTCTAATACCTAATTTCTTCAAAAATATTTTATAGGTGCCAACTCAATCTAATAATTTCTTTTTAAAATTTTTACATTTAGTGCATGCTCATTTTTGTTTGCCTCAATTCTTAGAACACATTGTTTATAGTCAGCCACTGCTGATTGTCCCTGGTTCTGACTAAAAGCTAGGTGAGCTCGGATCTGGGCTTCTCTTAGTCGTGCAAGAACATTCCACATCCTGATCGAAGTATTTCATACATACTATTGGACTTAATACTCAACAACTCTTTTAGGTAAGTATTAATTCTATCATTAAAACCGAGGGTGGAAAAGAGGTTTAGAAAGGTTTATATTGTCCGATGTTATAAAGTGAATAGTCGTGATAAAATTTGAATCAAGATTAGTATGACGCTAATGCCTGAGCTTAGTAACAAATACATTCTCTTCACAGAAAAGATGGAAGTCAGTTATCTAACAGTGTCCTGTATTGCAGTGCAGTGAGGCTCAGATAGACTACTTAACAGTTTTGATAATGATATTGCCTCTGTTTAACGTCCAACTCTGCATTCTCTTAATCCAAAGCAGTTAGTTACAAATCAGAGATGTATATCTAGATATGATTATGAAACCAATGGATCAAGAGATGGTTACTTTTCATACAGGTAAAAATGCAGCATAAGATTCATTAAAAAGAATAAAGACATCTTCTGTAGATAATTCTTAGATGTAGATTCTCATGTATTCCAAAGATATCAATGACCAACTACACAAAACATAAACTTATTCCCTCAACTTCTGGCATCATTTACTCTGAACTAAAAGCTCAAATGACACTAACTTTTTGCAAGTTTTCAAATGTGCTTAACTTACTCTGAAAAGCTTACTCTTAAAATCTGCTCATATATTATGTTTACAGAAAGGTTCACCAATTCTGTATCTTTATACCCTTTAAATAATGTACTCTAATTTAATTTCTATAATTTTATATATTTGAATTCAAGTTTTCTTAAAGTATACTTACATGTAAAATGCAGCCAGAAAAATTAGATTGGATTGAAATAAACAAATACATATGGAATAACTGCTATGTGCTAGCTGTTGAAGACATAGGTAGATGGTTAGATATCTATATAGATATAGATGTAACATAGATATTATATAATAGATAGAACTGTCTATCCACATCCATCATTTGGTATTGCACATTGAGCAAATGTGATACTCTTCCCATTTTATAATAAGAGATTAGCATTTGTGAAGGATGGTCTTTAAATATTGTTTTTGTGCCTATTTTAATATAAGGCACAGATCCAAGAAATCCTGAACTAGTTGAAGGCAAAGTGAGAAGATTTTAATGGTAACCTTAACTCTTTTTGCTTCCATTTGTTTTCCTTTGAAAAACTTTATGAACTAATGAGATAAAAACACTATACTGCTAAGAATATAATCAAGGGTTATAATGAACCAGTTTTTTTTTTTGAGAAAATAAGAGAGAAATAAAAAGGCTAATAGACTAATAGACAATGGAGGTAATCCTTACACAACCTTCTCAAAATTTTATATCATGCTCCTCTTTATTTCTTCCTAGTAAGATTGTACTCAAGTTAAATTATAATTATTATTTCTTAAATAACAGCAAACCGTAGATATAAAACACACCTAGAAAGTGATTTCCCTATCATTTTGCCTTTTGTCTTATTTATGGTTTTTACTTTCTAAGCTATAAAGACATATTTATAATTAAGAATCTCAATCTTTTGAGTTTAATCAACACATTTGACATATTTTATGTCTGAATTGTTTTCTCTGTCTGCCTTAGATTGTATGCCTTTAGGATAGGGACTGTGTCTATGATGATTTATATAGTGCTGCATACTTGGTGTTCAATAAATAATAAACAATAAAAAGGATTGCCTAGCAAAGATGTAACTCTCTCATGCTAAGGACAAATTGGCTAAATGACTTAGAATTATTTTTCTTTTATATTGGAAAGCAATTCCTTAACATATCTTTTTTGAATGAAGTAATATTTTCTATTTTAATGTCTCAGATTCATTTAGCTGTGTGTGTTCTCTTGCTTTCATTTGAAGCTTTACATCCAGCTCTACATACAATTTTTAAGTGCTATCATTTTATTGAATATCCATTTTTCAGTAAGATTTAATAAGAACATCAGTGAATTGGCAAATGATACACTCTAGTTGATCTGCTGAACACAGCATATGCAACAACATTTGGAGCCATTCCAAATTAAACTTACACAACGAAGATGAAATTATTTCAGGTGCACTTACGTTTATTCCTGGCTTTCAAACATCATTGCCTTTCAAATCATGGACTGTTCAATCTTTTACATTGTTCTCAGTGTTCAATTCTTTGTCATGTCATACATCAGTGGTCCATCCAAGATGTCAGATTGAAGAATCTTTATTTTTTGTTTCTTGCTTTATTGTGACATCCATGAAGTTTCAAGTTGGGTGGAAGAACAAATTCATGAAGCTATAAATTGTCTTGTTCAATCTCACCTCAGGGTCTCTAACAAGTGTTTTCTGCATGGTACATTTTTTTTCTATTTCTCCCTCATATTTCATTCTCAAATCTTCTCTCTAGCAAGTTATTACTCATCATTCAAGTTTCAAAATAAATGCTTCTTATTCTAGAGAGCCTTCTCTACCTCCACCTTCTACTTGACTTAAGTTGTTATCCTTGTATCAATACTCCTAGTTCTTATATTTGCTCTAACATTGCATTCATTAGATTGTCATTACTTATTTGACGTTATTCTTGAAGCAGATACTTCATAAGTGGATGAACTTCCTGAATGAATCACTATTGTACCCAGATCATCAATCCCAGTGATTGGCACATAACAATCATTAAAAAAAGAAAATAAAATAAAAGGTTGCCGAATGATCTAAGGACAATTGTTTCACCTTTCAAACTATTACACAAGAAGATCACATACTCTCAAAGCAAAGTAATTAAGGTTTACTTTTGAATTTGGCTTATAATGTGGAAAGTATTTTACTCTCACAACTAGCTTTGAGACTCAACCAGTATTTGATACAAAACATGTCCTTTCTTAGAATAGAGGTAATATACTAATGAGAAATACCCTCTGAATTTTCATACAGGCTGGACATTTCTAGGTTTATAATCTGCCGTTAGTTGATATAGTAAAGTTAACTATGAGTTTTCCTTAGAAACAATATGAGGATATAATGTATTGGTAGCCTCTGCAGAAAAAAAAAAAAAGATTCATTCACTATTTTTATTTAAAGTCGGCACAATTGAGAACAATCTATCACAAAAGTTTATTTTTGTTCATTTGGGAGACCTCTAGATCAGGGCTGTGTAAATTGAGAGGAAGAATTGTGAGGACAAAAAGAAATGGCTACAGAAGGGCAGAGAGAGAGGGCAGAACTGAAAGTCAGGTCCTGGTAAAAACCAAGAAGAAAGAGCTGTTCAATCTGAGGATAGAATTTGATCTACAGCATTGAAGTACATGAGCTCAGGCAATAATCTATCAGAGGACAGACTCAATACCAAGAGAGACCCAGAATGCCAGTGCAACAAAAACACATTTGTGTCATTGGCAGAGATGTGTAAATTATAGAATGCCTTTGTTTTGTTTATTTGTTTGTTTTGGTGAATCAATAAATTTCTGTATTACCAGGCCACAGGAAGTTTCTAAATAGTTGTAATAATGCAAATATTTTATGAGGAAAAGTTACAATACTAATTGATATTTCAGGATGGAACAACACCAGGATTCTCTCAGTCCTCATCCAGGCTTGCAGATTTTCAGACATTTAATCTCATTTGTTTATTTTTAAATTTTTTTCTGGGACCCAAATTTTAATGTGAAGGATCAAGTAAACACATCATCCTAGAAGATATGAGAAATTGTCTATATAGCTTTAAAAATTTTATGTCAACCTATAAGAAATCTAATTTAATTTATTTACCTTAAAGAAGATTAAATTATTGCAGGGTTTTCTGTAATTTGAACCACCTGTTGTAAAAAAAAAAAAAAAAAAAAAAAAAAAGTTAAGCACAGCTTTAACAAGAAAAAGCTTTCACTAATGTGAAAGCATGAATAATCCATGGATTTAAGCTATCTGAAAATAATGCATATTTTGTACTTAGAACCATTTCAGCTCACAAAACAGTTATTTTAAAAGAGAAATTCATGTTTGATTTATGGACCAGTATGATTTAGCAATGAAATCAAATTTGAAAGTTCAAAAAAAAAAAGGAAAACAATTGACTGGTCCAAGTATTAGAACTATTTGCTCTTTTTCCCCAACCTAAAATGTTAGTTTTAATTGAAGTCAGTAGAAGACTTTCTCCTCTCTTTTTTAATTTTCTTCATCTGCTTACGAATTCCATCTGACTAAACTTCCACTAAACTGGTATAGCGTTAACCCTTTTAGAGATATATTTGAATAGAAATATTAATTTAGGCATTCACCTGTTTTCATAATTATTATCTTATTTTTTATCTTTATGCAGTCTCCACTCACTGTCGATTTTATTTCATTAAATGTCAAACATTTATGGTAATGGTTCTAGTGTGTTTTGAAGACACAAATAGAGAGTATTGAACAGCCTAAAAGTTGGGTATGCACTTTTTCAAAATATAAAATACAGCCTCGAATTTCATTTTATTGTGCAATCTCTGTCTTCGTACGATTTCATATCATTTTACAATACTCAATGTGTGTGTTTGTAAAACAAAGACTACTTCTGAATAATCCTATAATTCCGGTTTCAGAGTGAGATGCTGTTGGAAGAAAAGCTAAACATTACACTAATTACTTTGAGGTACAGCAGTAGTTTGGATTGTTCTAGGAAAAGAGTTATTCTCCTGAGGAGTCACAGTTCCAGACTGCTGAATGCAAGGCTAACCAAGCATAAAGCCTTTTATTTTTGGTCTTCTGTGCACTTGGGGAACGGAACCAGTTGCTTTAGCAACAAAATTCATTTTAAACAAATCAAATCTGAGGAAAATTGAAAGCCTGAAATGCTACAGAAGGGGTCTGTGTGATGAACGTTCGTGTTCAGAGGCACTAGAATTCTTAGTGTGAAATTCATTATTTCATCCTGATTAAGACAGTTCATCATCAATTATAGGCATATGTTCTTAGGTGATCAATGGGGGTTAAGGAGTTTTTTTTCTTTCTAAAATTAGCTTTCTAATTAATAAAAGTAATTTTTAAAATGGCCTTCTAAAGAACAGCTGTGTTATCTATTGTTTATGGAACAGCCTTGCAGTCACGCTTGTTTTTTTGGCATTGAAATAAAAATGAGAGTGATTTGCATAAGTGGGATATTAGTTCCTCTGTTGATTATTTTCTTCCCTTTCCTTCTTTCAGTATATAGTTCATTTGTGTTATCTTAATGATAAGTGGCTCTTAGGCAGAAAACAACTGTCTGCTATTTTTGACCTCTCAAAATAGACTAAAAATATGTTCATATAAAATTAGTATTAGATTAGAATTTGTCTTAAATTAGCTACAATATGTTCTTTGAACAAGGACCAAATTCAATCCAAATAAGTTTAAGATATATAGGTTGTATATAATATTAACATAGAAAGAGATAACGTCTTTGAAACTAGAATTTTTAGAGTTTTTAAAAGCAAAATATGATTTTTAAGGGACTTACTGTCATAAACTACCTTAAAATATAGAATTTTTATATTGTGTTCATTTAAAATTTCAAATGAATATTTTATTCAGACTATGCTTCTTAAATATAATTACTGTTCCCTTTAAAAGAAACAAAAATTCCAATTTAAATTTTACTACTATACTGCTATTTTTACTCATGGCGAATGTTAATGAGTTAAATTATTTCTTTCAAAATTTATATATTGAAGTCCTAACTCTTAGAATACGGTCTTCTGAGATAGCATCTTTATAGAGTTAATCAACTTAAAGTGAGGTCATTAGCATGGACTCTAATCTAATATGACTAGTGTTCTTATAAAAAGGGAAAATCAAGACACAGAGAGATACACGTGGGAGAAAGATGATGAGAAGACACAGGGAAAAGAAGGCCATCTAGAAGCCAAAGAGAGATGCCTGGAACAAACCTTCGCTCACAATCCTCAGAATAAACCAATCTTTCCAACATCTTGATCTTGGATTTCCAGCCTCTCAGGTTGTGCTTTGTCATGGATGCCTTAGCAAACTAATGAAGACATATATTTCTGCCAAGTGGTCTATTTTCAATCAAACCATTTTAAAATTATTCCTTAATTGTCAGTTAGGTATGCTGTTCAGAACTTATAAATGCATTTTCGAAGTAGAGTACAAGCATTAAGAGTATTGGGCTTTAGTATCCAACACGACTACCCTCTAGCTGTTAAACACTGGACAATTTGTTCAACTTCTCTGTGCCTCAGTTTCATCAGTGATAAAATGGAATGAATAGAAGTTCTTAAGGAGAGTGGTTACAAGAATTAACATAGATGAACCAAGTGTGTAACGTCTAGTTAATGTATAAATTTAAGTGGCCATAAAGGTGACAACTTATCAATACAAATTATTATTGAAGTGTTAATTATTGTGAAAAATAACCAGGATATCCTGTATTTCTAGAAGTTAAGACTTACAGATAAACTACTTCCCATGGAGTGGATAGACCTTACCAGTACTTGGTGCCATGTTATTGACTTCAACCAAAATTTCCTCAAAGCCTTCTTCATTGAACAATATATGTATTGGCATACATATGTGTGTGCTTATACATATATACACACACACATATGTATATGTATATGTGTGTGTGTGTGTGTGTGTATAAAAACCATGTGTTGTTCTGGTGCAATCAAGCAGAAAAGATGCGTCAGTTAGCCATCTTAATGATGAGATACTAATGTCTAGTTAGAGAGATAACACAGAGATCACATGGCTCTAATACAAGGAGAACCATAGTTGACAATGAATTTCACATCTGGAATTGTATAATTATCACTTTCTTACCTGTGCCCATATCCTGACTTTCCCATTTCTATTTGTGCTCTTGAGGGAAAACTTTTTAAAAATGATATTTCTCCCATGCTTGGATCCCTTATCAAGTCATCTTTTTAAAAGTAATATATTCATTCACTACATCTTTATTGACAGCTTCATAAATTTCAGGTTTGTGCTAGGCTACCCATCTGGGCATGTGGGATGAATGGGCTAGATAGGAGACTGTGCTTAGTACTCTTCTACTGAGTAGTTTTTGTATACTTGCCTTATTAAATATCTATTGAAATATTGGAACATAGAAAAGTGCTTCCTAGGGACCCCAAGCCAAAATTGGTCCACTGGCTTACATTTGCATGGAATTTGTGCTTACCTTAGTCATCATACCTAATCATCTTACATCAAACTAATTAATAGAGAATATTTCTACTCTGCCACATTCTCTAATACTCGAATTCTCAGAAAAATCTTTTTTATTTTTTAGATACTCAGAACCTAGCACAGTGGTCAAGATGAATCAGGAGCCAAATGAATAAAAGAAGTGAATTTATTATTGTAAAAGAGAGAAGGTGAGGAGAAAGTAAACAATCATGAAAAACTCAGTATTCACGTAGAGCTTTGCAGAAAGGGAGGCTATAGACAAGAAGATATGGCAAGAGAAGAAAATTCCAGACAGGTGGAAAATCAAGAGCTGAAGTACACATGTGGGGAAAGGAATATATGCAGAGATTGAAAACAAATCAATTTGGGCAGGGTCTAGTGTATATGAACATGAGCAAAGTAGAATTTAAAAAGGCAAATTCCATTTACATCATGGAGACTCATAAATGCAAGGCTAGGGAATCTCGACCTCTATCATTAAAGTGCTGAAAACAGCAGTTCATAACTCTCCATTGCCTCTGGCATAATCTGTTAACAGTTTGTAATTTGGAAAAGGTATGGGAGAGAATTTTGTTGATGTTCAGATACATTAACTCAAATTACTCTGTTTAATTTAACTTGAATATACTTTAATCTGCTAGTAGAATGTTTTCCTTAGTTATTTTGTTATATTTTAAATATACAACTTTGATGACTATATTAGGTAACATAACTTAGGCTCTTTTATCATAAGCGAACAGTAAAATTACCTGTCGTATTCTACAGATGCTGATAACTTTGACCCACTTATGTACATTGAAATCTCCTGGAAAATGTAAGACTTGTGAAGTATAAATACAGAACTAGCAACAAAGTAGGATCCTAAGATGTTATCTATGATGTCAAGAATATTATTTCTTTACCTAAATGTATATCTAATTTTCTGTAAATCTTGAAATAAATGAATTAGAAAGCAAGTCTTGAGCTAAAGCTACATATTGCCAAGATTATTTCAAGAAGATGATACAGAAACCCAGTCTACAGTTTAAGTTAATTGTGGGCATTTGAATGAAAGATATATCCCCGATATGTTAATGGAAAAAAATTTCTGAAACAACACAATGCTGCATGATTTGGACTTTTAAAAATACATATGCGAGCGTATGTCTGTACAGAACAAATTTTTGAGGTCGTGGGGAAATACTTATAGTATCTTATCTATTTGTGTCAACATGTATACATTTCAAAAACACAATATTACGTGAAGAAAATGTTGAAAATTATTCTTAAACTTGAACATCTAAATACATTTTAAAATAATAAAAAATTTACATTATTTATTGTCACAGACATATATACTAAAATCACACAATTCTCCTTGAGATTGATCAACACCAACTTTAGGCTATCAATTTCAATGTGAAGGGTGGAAGAAAGATTAGATGAGTTGTTGGGGTCCTAACAGTATCATTATGTACTTATTCTTAAAGCAAATATTTGTATTTGTTGATTAAGAAATAAAATACTCAAAGCAAATAGGAGTTACTGAGAGGAGCATCTTTGTCAAGCCAAAACACTAACTAAACATTCTTGGCTCTCTGAAATAGTAGGTACCCACTTGCCTTAAATAAAAGAACAAAAAGCTTTCATCAGAGGCAAATACTGCTAGGTTGCTTACTATCTTTGCCTCCAGAAACAGAAGCTGGACACTTTTATACCAAGGAGACAGAAATCTAGAAAGGAAAGAATAAAAGCAAGAAAATTATTTCTCCCTCTGATGGCAACACATAGTATTTTTAACATATTTCTAATATGTTATAAATTATCTTTGAATATTAATATTATAGCATATTTTAACATAGCATTTTCATCCTTTTCTATATTATTTACATTTTCTAAAGTAAGTGTGTATGATTTTCATAATCAGAAAAGAAAAATTCATTACAAATTTTATAAAATTAAATGTTAATAGAAGAAAAACAGAAATATCATTGAATCTACAAAAACTCTTAAAATGTAAAAATAAATAGACAAACAATCCAATTAAAAAATAGGAAAAGACCTTGAACAGACACTTCCTCAAAGAAAATGTACAGATGACAAATATTCAAAGCAAATAAGAAAAGATGCTCAACATTATTTGTCATTAAGGAAATGTAAATTAAAACAACAATAGAATCACAGTTAGAGCTACTAGAATGGTCAAAATCTAAAACACTGAAAACACCAAATGTTGGTGAGGATATGGAACAACGGGAGAACTTATTTATTTCTGGTAGAAATGCAAATTGGGGTAACCACTTTGGAGGAGATTTGGAAAGATTCTAACAAAACTAAACATAGAAACATGTGCATGAGTATTTATAGAAACTTTACTCATAATCATCGAAATTTGGAAGCAACCAAGATGTCCTTCAGTAGGTGACTAGATAAATAAACTGTGGTATATCCAAACAATAGAATATTATTCAATGCTAAAAAGCAATAAGTTATTAAGTCAAGAAAAGACATGGAGAGAACTTTTCTATTACTAAGTGAAAAAAAGCCAGTCAGAAAAGGCTACATACTATATGATCCCAACTATATAACATTATGGAAAAGGCAAAACAATGGAGTCAGAAAAAGTCAGAGAGGAGTCTGAAAAAGGTTCCAGGCTTAGGAGAAAATATGGATACATAGAACACAGAGCCTTTTAGGGCAGTGATGTTATTCTATAGGGTACTATAATGGTGAGTACATGTCCTTACGCACTTATTAAAACTTGTAGAATTCACAACACAAAATGTGAACCCTAATAAAAACTATAAATTGTGAATGATAATGTGTCGTTGTACATTCATTGATCATAATAAATGTACCACTCTGATGAAGAATGTGGATATAAGGCAGGCAGTACATGGGAAACCTCTGTACTTTCTGCTCAAATTTTCTGTAAACTTAACAGTGCTCTAAAGAACAACATTTATAAATAAAGTATATAAATAAATAAGTAAAAATTATAAAGTAAAATTTAAAAAATCATGGAGCTCATAAACATCACTACATTGGTTCTTCCTTTGTAAAATAATAATATTTAAAATTACATGAAACCAAAAAATCGAATGTTTTTACATTGTATATATCTTATTGAAATTGATTTCTATCATGTGTAAGCTGAGCCATATTCTCAAATCAGTTGATTCAATTCCACAAATTTTAAAGCAGTGTTAATCTGTGGATTATAATATAATGGTAAATGTGACAGACCTTTCCTTGAACAAACTCACAATGTTGTATGGAAGACCAGAATGTACACAAATAAATTATCCAATTGGTGTGTGATATTAGAGATTTTGTCTATCTTTTGAAACCCGAAAATGCCATGAACACTAGAATAAAGTCTGTGAACCTAGCATATCTGAGTTCAAGCCATCTTTCCACCTTAAAAAAAATACAATAAAATAAACCTTTGCAATCCTATACAGATGGTTCCTCTTTAATTATGATTTTTGTCCATCTGTATTGTTTATTAGATAACATGGAACAAATTATCTCAAGCCTATGGCAAGCACACACATAAAATCATTTCATGAGCAATCAGTAAAGGAGACTATCATTTCCAGAAATTTGGAAAGTTAATAATTTTTTTTCACTTTTTGCTCATGTCATTTATTTTCTCTCCTATACTGCTCAATCACATTCTATATTGCTCTATAAAATTATTGAAAGAAGGGAGAAAATATCTTCTTTGGAAATTGTGTTTTTGAATGACTATCATGTACAATTCCCTCCCTGTTTGTAAATTGTACATGCAAGGGTATGAAATATTCAACAAACTCAGTTTTGATGCCTTCCCTTCTAGAGACCTCTATTTTACAAAACAGATTGTTTACAACTGTGCTCCCCTTCTGTCTAATGGGTACCCTGGGGGAATGTTGTTGGCTTTGAGATTCAACCACATATTTTCAACAAATAACAATGTCGAAGTCAATGAAATCTGATAGCAGCAAACATTATTCAGTGATCTCTGAATAGAAGAGGTTCATATTTCTCTTCCCTTTGGGATATAAAGGAAAAGGACACAATGGGATGTGTGAACCACAGCCACATATAAGCAAATGATTTCAAAAAGTAGTGGAGCGTTTCATGTTCTTCAGAGTCAATTGGGAGTCCTAAACTGTCAAGCTTAGCTGCAGTGAAAATGGGTTTTTCTTTGGGGACCAAGATACATATTAATTTGCTTCCCACTTGGTTTGCTGATACAGCAGCCATACCCTGGCAGGTGTTGCCTGGGATTGCCAGAGGGACAAAAGTAGAAATAAATTACATTTCTCTGTTGGGTTCTCAGACCAATAGCAAGAATTAATGCTGCTCCATGAAGACCAAAGTGCTTCCTAGGAACTTGGGAAAATCAATACATCACTGATAATGCCAGCTAGTGTTCTGTACAAAAATGAAGCAGTGAGTACCAAGATGAGAGGAGTGAGGGAGAAAACTGCTGATAGGAACTAGAAGTGTCATGAATACTGGAATTAACTATTTTAACCATGCTGATTTAGCTATATTAGGATAGATGTACCATGAGCTTAATGACATTCTTTCTTAAACTTAACATCTGTTTTTACGGTTCACCTACTACACTCCACATATTAGGAATACAGTATACTAAACACAGTTTCTGACATTTAAAGATTGGAGTCTTTCTTTGGAAAAAAAATTAATAAATACTAGTTTCCAGATGATGTCTTTGATGATAGGTTATGCAAAATATTTTGTGAGAGCAACAAGGGGTACTTCTCATAATCTCGAGGCAGCTCAGAGAAGGGAGCAAGCAGAGGTTACTGCTAAATCAGGTTCTAATGGACAATCGAGAGTGAGCCCAGGTAAAGTGGTGGGAGAAGTAGGGAGGCGACGATGATGATTTAAGAGCTATCGTGATAGCAGAGTTGACAGAATGTATGATGATTGGACATTCAAGGGGAAAAACAAGGAAAAGGAGAACCCAATAATAATCTATCTGTGGAATAAAGTCTAATATTAAGGCTCCATATTATGTGTGTCCTGACATCCAGGGAAATGAAGACCTTGAATGTCCTAACCACAAGTTGTGGTGGTGTTGATAAGGTCCAAATAGCCAAACAGCCTTCCTTTTCATGGCGATTAAACACAGCATCTGAGTAGATGACTTTAGTTCCTTAACATCCCACAGAATTGACCAAACGATTCAATCACTTTTCCCACAGAAATTAGGGGTCACCTTACCCTCTTGTTACTTCTAAGCTTACCTCCCAAAGTCCCTGTTGCTTCATTTTTCTAGTGAAGCTCCCTCATGGCCCTGCATGGTGTGGTATCCTCACTCCCCAGACTGTGAATACATGACTAATAAACTGCTGTCAATCTCATCTGTCAGTGCTGAGTATTGTGCCTTCACTCATCCCCTTAACCCCAAAGCAGGGACTCCTCCTTCACCAATGACATAAAGAACAGATAAAAAAAAAACACTAGCCTGGACAATGTTTCTATCTATTTGGGCTGCCATAAAAAGTACCATAGGCTAGTTGTTTTAAACAACAAACATTTATTTCTCACAGTCTTGGAGGCTGGGAACTGCTAGATCAAGGCACTGGCAGATTCAGTGTATGATGAGGGCCCACTTTCTAGTTTATAGATGGCTGTCTTCTTACTGTAACCTTATATGGAGGAAGGGAAAGAGCTAGACAACTTTCTGTGATTCCTTTTATAAGAATACTGATCCTACCTTCATGACCTATTATTCACTTGCCAAAGACCCTACCTCCTAATATCATCACATTAGTGGGTAATATTTCAACACAGGTATTTGGGGTGGGGGAACAAACATTTAATCCACAACATTCTACCTCTGCACTCTCAAACTCATGTCCTTCTCACAACCAAAACACAGTTATTCCACCCTGACAAAGGTCTTAATTTACTCCAGCATCGATTCTAATGTCTAGGTAAATCTCATCTAAATCAGATATGGGTAAAACCTAAGGTATCAGTTAATAGTTTTTCCCTTCCTGATCAAGGAAATGCTCAAAGAAGACACAATTTCCTTTTTGTTTGTTTCTTTGGTGAGGGTGAAGGTGGAAGTAGATAAGAATGCAGTGAAATCAGTTTTAGAAAAAAATATGAAAAGGAAGCAGTCTGCTCTAAGGATGTGATAGGAGGAGGGAACATAGGAAGGGAGTGTGCACATGTATGTAAAATATTTGCAGTTGTTTGTCAAAAAATTGAGGAAGTTATTGCCTAACAAATTCCATTTTCTATGCAAGATGGGAACAATGAAGTCCTTGGGAATAATGGAGGATGTGGTCACTTAGGAAATTTAAGGAAAATATAGTTGGAAATAGCCAAATAAGAAGAATAAGGAGGATCATTCAGGGTACCTGAATTATTATTACCAAAATCTTTTATTCTAAGTACTTTAAAATGAACATAGATTACTCATGTTATATATAGCAATCTCAGCTTCAGAATCTCTGTAGGATAAATTAGCAAGATGTTAAGACAGTTGATGAAAATTGCTCAGGACAAGAATTTTACAATTGTATAGTTTATGCATGTGCGTTTATATGTCTATGTTTCTATTTCTATGTTGCATAGTAGTTTATTGTTAATTTGTAAAAGATTAATCAACTGCTTGGCAGAAATGCCATATTGTATTTCTATAAAAACAAATTCTTGGAAAATTGCTTGGAGGTAGGAATTGAATAATGAAGAAAGAGTAAGGAAGAAGAGGGAAATGCGTGTTTATTAAAATGTAGGAAACACCCATAAAGGTAAATAAAATGGAGAAAGGTAAGGCTTATGATGGTAGAAAGCTTTCAGATGCAGGGGAAAAATAGGTAAATGTGATGTAAAGCAAAGATATGCTTCAGAATTTTAAATAAATTTTATTTTATTATGTCTCTTTTAAAAGGAAACTGTTTATCCAATGACTTACAAGATGAAGGAACTTTGGACACAGAATATACACACAAAGATAAAACTATGTGACTACAGAGAAAGAGACTGGAGTGGTATTTCTACAAACCCAAGAACACCAAGAACTTCTGGCCCTCACCAGAAGGTATGGAGAGAGAGGCAAAGAACAGTTCTCTTCTGGAGTTTCCAAACAGTATGACCTTAATTTCAGACTTCTAGTTTTGAGACTTGTGGGAGAATAAATTCCTGTTGTGTTAAGCCACCTAGTTACACCAGCCCTAGGAAGCTAATATATCAGGTGAAACATTGAAAAATGCTTGCAGAAAGTCCAACGATGGCAGAGAACTCCTTTATCTGAGCTACTTATTTGTTAAACCAAATGCCCTTATTCTGAACAAGTTGAAATCCTTGGAAAATTTTTCATCCAAACAATCTACTCAGCTACAGTTCAAAACATTTTAATCCATGTTTTCTGCATCTGTTTTCCACTGGTCTACATTTCTGTGATGGGTTTACACAGGAAAAAAGAAAAAAAAAAAACATGATAAAGAGAGAGAGAGGGAGAGAAATAGAGAAGGTGGGAGAGACTAAAGGAAGGAAATTAGGGTTTCCTTTAAAAATGTAATGCACAGCTTTGGCTTAAATCAATACTTTTTTAAACAAACTTTAATCAGTAGAAATACAATACCTAACTTTTTACAATTGGAAGATGATGGAGAATAAAGGCGGAGCAAGAGACAGAGAACATATTCACTTCTTATGTACCATGTATTGCATATCTTTTTAAAAAATATTGTTAACAAGATGCACAAAACCAAAACAAGAGAGCTGTTCTCAATCTAGGCATCCCTTGAGCCACCCAGCAGCTTTTTGGCCAGCATGTCACAACTCTGCAGTATTTTCATGGATTCCAACATACCTAGGTATAAATATTCTAAAACACCTCATTCATTTTCCCCCATAAAGTGCCAGCTATATTCTTTTATACATTCAATTTTTTCAAACTAAACCTAGAAATTGCCTTTGATAAATGGACAAAACAGTCATGAAAAATACCTAAGCCTTTCAACAGAGAAATGCTACAAAATGCAATATTCACTGAGTATTACGTCCTGGGTTAATAGGATCGTGTGCCCTATATAAGAATAGAAGATGGATGTAAAAGAGGTTTTGGAAACTTCCCATTTCATTTGGAGATCTCCTCTCACTATTGCATTTTTACTCGTGTTTTCTCTTTCCTTTCACTCAATCAAGCTATCTTAAGGTATTCTCTTAAGGCAATACCGACATTTTTTTTTTTTAAACGACATGAGAATTTTTTAAATGGCATGAGTTAAATAACTAAGGATATAGCATTTTCCTAAGAATGTGAAGTCATTATTCTGTTTCTTCTGGAGTTTTGAGGTGTATATAGAGGCTCTATACATCATGGACCATAACTGTGGGCTAAATTATTGAAACAAAACAAAAACTTCTTAGAACAATTAGATGGAATTTAATTTAGTTTTGCCTGCTCAGCTTCTTGACCGCTACTGGGAGATATGTTTGTCTTTTAAAATGAGCCTAAATTTATGAATCACCCACTTGACACTTAATCATGTAAATTAATGACACTTGATAAATATGCCTTTTGCAATTCCAGTGATGAATAAACTGTGTGTTTTGTTGACTGCGCCATTTATAGATCACTGATTTTGGAATGGGGAGAATACAAGTTCATTTGTTCTACAAATGTTTTAAATGCCATTGCTATGTCTTTGAGTTTAAAATAACTAACTATTTGAATCTTCTTTATTGAACATTTTTTAAGTTCTTTATCAAATGTCATGTCTTTTATACTTTTAATGTAATTTCTACACATTTCTCAATGCAAACACAGCCAGACAAGAGTCGGAACAGGAAGTCCATCAGCTATACCTAACCACTGACTACTCGGACATTACTCCAATTTTCATCCCTGTAGAATAAACAACACAATACGAGCTGAAACACCACTATAGGACCTGGTGGACTCTGCCAAAAGAAAAAGTAAACTCTTTTCTGTCTTCATGTCAAGAGGTAGATGGACAACTTGCAGCAAGCCATCCATCCAAGTTAGGCTCCTTTCCTCCTGAAGACGTGGATATAGGTGTGTTTGCTTTGATGATTACATTAATTAAGGGACTCAGACCCTTGAGAGAGACTTTCTCTGAGTCTTAAACTGGCAAGAGGTGTTTAAGGAGATGTATATACATTTCAAATGAGTAGAGAAAGTATTTGCAGTTATAAGTTTTCTAATATAAATAGTCTAAGAAAAAGGTCAGAAGCTTACAGTCTTAAATAATCTTAAGTTTAGTCCAACTGAGGAATATGTTAAAGCTGTCTTGAACAGACCACAACAACCTATTTTATTTTTCTCTCACTATTCTCTGGGTTGACGTGGATCAGCTGGTGCCTGTCCTGCTCCATAAACTGTCAGATAGCATTGTAGCTTTCTGGTGACTTGACTGTACTGAAGTTATGCCCAAGATGTCACATTTGCTTGTCTGGGGCCTCAGTGGGATGGATAGAAGTCTAGGATCAGCTGCCTAGCTGGGATATCTAGGTGCCTCAATCCCACTAGGTGTTCTTACATGGCCTTTTTCTCTTTATGCAGTTTTCCTGTGTAATCTCATCACTAGAATTCCTGAATGGTGGCTCCAGGCCTTTTGAAGACTTAGGTATATAACTGTCATTGCATTACTAGCACATATTCTGCTGATTAAATGGAGACACTATCAGAAAATCAGTTTAGAAGAGAGCTTGAAAATTGAAGTATAATTTTTAAGGGCCACATTTCAAGACTAGCTACAACACAGATATAAAGCAAATATCATACAATAATCAAATATAATTATGATAGACATGATAAGTAGTAAGTAACCAAAAACAAAACACTGAGACTTTTTAAAATTTTCAATTTAGTAGTGTATGAGTAAATAAAGTAAAAAACGCATTCACTTTTACCTCCGCATTATAAACGTTTGATCTCAGTTTGAATTCTGAAATGTCCTTTCTATGATACTGTTGCTTTCATATGAACTTCTGTATGTCAGTTTGTTCTGACCGGTCAGCTACTTTGGATTTTTGGGTTTGTATTCCTAAACAGAAACCCAGATTGCTTGGCTGTATCGCTGAAAATTTTTCTAACTCTCGCCAGTTTTGTATTTCTTTGACATTGGATCATGCTCTTTAGACCAATTGTCAGTTGAGTTCCTTTGAGCCAAGGCCAAATATTGGACCTAAATTCTAAACATCACCTGCTGGTGGGCAAGAAGCTTTTAAAATATTTTCAGGTTCATTTCTTCTCACTTAAACACTAGTTTAACCTGATACTCACTGAAAACCTTCAGTTGCTGTAATTGGATATATAGAGAAGTAATCAGCTCTTGTGTGTGGCTTATCTGTTGGACCAAGCATCAAGCAATGTTACATCACTGACTCAGTGGGGAATAAGAGGGACAGTCTTCGAGCAGCTTGGAGATATTTAGCAGTTGTATAAATATGTCTTCTTCATGACACTTCAGTATTGTTGATGCTTAACAAGTGTTCAGACTTCAGAAAATAAAAGTGAAGTCCGTGGAAATTTAGTTCCAAGAAAATATCTTGGAGAAGAAAAGTTCGAAATGCTAACATAAAAATATAATTTTGATTGCCAAATCTTTTCATCTGTCTGTAGGATACTTATCTCTCAATACCCTTTAAAAATAATAAACATAAAATGAGAATATGCAATTGATACTATATATATATATATATCATGGCTATTCAATTGAAACTAATACTTGATTAATTACCATTAAAATTTATCTGATTCATATTTTCAATGAACTTCAATCTTCAACTGAGAGTCAATACGTGTTCTATATAATATACACACACAAATGCACACATTCCTTACGCAGTACAGTATAAAGGCAATGTTTTTAGAAAAACAAATTTGTGTATAACAACTTTTGTACTTTGGAATAAAAAACAACGTGAATTAAAAACATTTTCCCCTTCCTTATGAACTTGCCACATGTTCCACTCTAATGCCAGATCTGGTATTACCCTATAAACAGACTCCAGCATGACATTAGCATTACCTGCTGTCTGGAAATAAAGCAACCACCAAGAGAGATCTAAGATTAGAATGCTTGTGTCTGCCAAAGTGGAATTCTGGTACGAACTCATGGAAGAAATGTTATCTTATCCTCAGAAGTTTGGAATTAGAGTCTTTGTAATTTTTTCAAGTTCGCCACTAAAATATTTGTGATTACTTGGGCATATCATTATAAACTATCATTCCTAGAATTTTAACACCCTTCCGTATAGTCATAAAAGTATGACCATAACCGGACTTAAGAAGTTTAATAAATATTACGTACATTATCTAGCCAGAAAACCATATCTGTGCTTTCAAACTATTATAGTCCATTATATTAATTTTTTTTTTTTTTTTTGCAGATGCTATTCAGCTTCAAGACTCTCTGGGCCATTTAAAGTAACTTATGAGATCAAGATCCATTTCTTAAGAAAAGGGTATATGTACCTACTGGTCTAGAAAAATCCCAACTAAAATAATTGCACTAAGTGATTTTTTGCCTTTTCTATTAGAAAAGACATCCTCTCTTCTCCTCCCTAAAAATGTATAAACCATAGACCATAGTAATATAGTGTTTACAATAACCTTAGATTTTTTGTCATGTAATAACTATTGGAATTACATGACCAAAAAGGTAAAATTTAATCAACCCATAGACAAACACTTTCAAAGATCTTTTGTAATTAAACAAAAAAGTAATTGCTTTTAAAACATGTTTTAATAGTCTCTTAAAAGTGCATTATTTACCTAATTCACAGTAATGCTATTTTTGGAATTCCTGAATCTATTTTTTAAGTAGACCTAAAAGGAATTCAAAAGTTGATCTAAGATAATTATGATAATCTATAAAAGGAATGACCATTAATGTTAAAACCCTTAGGTTACTTCAATTTAAAAAAAAAAAAGTGAAATGTACACATATATTGGAAACTGAATTTTAACTAAATAACTTGGTTGATTATTGTTTATTTAAAATACCCCCAAGGTACAAATGCACATTATGCAATCTTGAAATTGTCAGTTTGAACAATGGAGTAATTTGTGAGTTCATGGAGTGCCACAAAAAGAAAAAAATAATAATGAGAGTAAAGATGACTAACTTTTAAAAAACTCAATATTATAAACACTTGCTAAGTCAACTTTGTAAATATGAATGGACTCTTACCAATGCCATTATGGGGTAGCAAAAGTTCATAAAGAAATCCAAGCACCGACAATTCAACAGACTCATAGGAAAATTTGAAGAAATAGTTGCTGAATCTTCTATCCTTGTTGAATTCGCTCACCCTTGGATGTCCTAACAATAGATCAGCCCAATAATTTTCTTGATTCCCTACCTTGCTATTACTATAATGATCTTAACCATTAACTCATCTCTCAATCTCTCATAGGTGATGTTTGGCAGTTTTTATAAGTGCCATTATTATTTGTGGTAGTTTTTTTTTTATTTGTATAGCATATTACCATTATCAAATTTTGTTTCATATACTAGATTATTTAATTACTGGTTCCAATTACTATTTCTGCCTACATTACCAATATTTTTCCAATTTTTCAATGAAAATTTGATATTGATTTTTTTCAGACTGTTTATATACAATGTTAAAACAAAGCTTTACTCTTTTCTTCAAATGCCTTTTGTAATTTGCCTTTTTCCTTCAGTTGACCAGTCAGAACCATAAACTACATGATTACTATCATTATTATAACAGCAGCTATGAGTTATTAAGATCTTGTAGTTCAGAAGTAATAGAGTCAGGAGGCTTAGATGGAATCTATACAGCTGCTGGTAAATTGCTCAAAATTTCTGTACTTCAATCTTCTCATCTGTAAAACAAAGATAACAACAATCCAGTCTTAATGTTATTTTTGAGAATTAAAAATCAATTAATTCATATAAAGTGATTAAAACATCAGCACATGGTAAGAGTTCAATTTATATTTGTTTTGTTTTGTTTTATTTTGCCCGAGATTTTGCTAAGAATATCAACTTTATCATCTAATCCAATCAACGAAACAGTTTAATGAGATAGACATTATTTTTATTTTACAAATGATGAAATTAACAATTATAAAAGTACTTTCTTCAGCTGCATAAATCAGAGATGAGATTCATATCTGGATATGTACAGTTGTAAAGTCTAAATTCTTATACTATGTAGAACTTGAATGGTTCCCATGTTGACTCTACATTCTTGCAAACAATGTATGATCTCCATCATTAATGAGCATATGATTTAGTGGTTTTTCAACTTCAGCACATTTACATATCTCTGATCATACGTAACCATATGTAGTCATGAGGTATATTTTTATTAAAAATAGAGAAAGCAAAATACGAGTCTTGGCCAATAGGTTAGATTGTATTGCAGAAAAAGTTCTATCAGATTCTTAGAGATTTGGAAGTTGTTTTATAGATATTTAGCCACTGTTATAATATTTGTTTGGCTTTCATTAGAAATCCCTTAATAGATTTCACTGATGTCATTCAAAAATGTGCCATTTTATAGAGCTGATGATAGTAAATAAAGACAAACTTGGATAAAATCTGCCACAGATTGAGCATCTATTTCCCAGTACAGCAAGTCATCTGGGGTTTTAAATTTTGCTTCAGTGTGTTTATGTCAAGCCTTCTCTGCCATCTTTAGCAGTATAATTTTGAAGTGAATGCATGATATTGTGATTAGAAACACTAATTTGGACAGTTTAAAGAAGAAACATGCATAGAAGTCTGCATTTTAAGCTACAGAAATTAAGTCTACTACTGATATGTGCTGGATTAGCCTGCTCCTGTTTTTCAAAAAGTTATAAGTTGAGCACTATATGTTCTACTCTCAAATATATTATATCAATTGGGTGATCACCAACTGGAGAACATCCAGAAAAAGGCAATCAGAAAAGTGAATGATCTGGAAATGATCTCTTAAGAGTAAAATTTGAGAAACAGCAAATATTTATTTTGGAGAAAAGAGGGTTCGTGGTGAGCATTCAAGTTATCGTTAGATACTGTAGGATAAAAAGTCATTTGTTTTAGTATTTATGGAACCAGAAAGATTAACAAAGTTATTTAAAAAATACTGTAATATAATTCAGGCATTTCTAGACCTATACCTTTTAATAAATAGCTCTTTACCCTTGGACAAATGCTTTAATAAGTCCAAAATTCTGTACCCTTTCCACCCCACCCCCTTTATATCAAATGGCACATGCAACTCTAAAATGTTCTATTTCTGTAAAGGCTTTCATTACATAATAATAAAAAGGATACCATTATGTATCCTTACTTGGTCCATGCAGAACTTCTGTGAAGCAAAATGTTTGGTAAATCATCTATTTCATTTGCTCCTACTTCCCATTAAGAACAAACAAATACCAATAGCAAATGTAGCAAGAGCAAAAGCAAGGCAATCCGTTATCTAATTCCACATTCAATCCCATTCTCCTTCTCTCAAGTTCCTTCCAACTAGCTGCCTTTCTAAATAAATGGTTATGTACTCAGTAAGACACTGATGAAGATTATTATCATTATTAATTTAGTCAATACTAAGAAACTATATGTGGATTAATGTCTAACAGAACGAACATTAATAGCAATAAATATAAAATCCTGAAATAAAAAAAATATTTTTAAAATCTTTTTACAGGATGAGGGATACATTATTTAGTAATGGTCAATGAGGAGAACATCTTCAAGCACTGGTTGGTGATAAAATCCATAGCAATCACCAGTGATACGTGCCAACCAAGGTTATTTATTCATAAAATTTAATTCCATAAAATTCATGCATGTAGGAAAAAATATTTATTTTTCTTAATTTTATTTCCATATTAAGCCCTTAATTACAAAGCATAGGGGAAATTTATTTTTATTCAATTCAGAAAATCACAATATTCCTCACATTTGCTAAGAGCTTCATTTAAGTTCTAGGCGCTTTCATGGTTTTAGGGTACTGTAACAGGTGAAATGTTTTGCAGTGTGATTCTTGAGTGACCTGTCCATCTGCGTAGCCTTTGGAACTTCTCTTGCCCCACCTGGTCTTTGATTTGAAGGCATAATGGACCACGACTGAGCTGTGATTCTTTTCCAGCTGATTGGTCCGTCTAGCTCCTATGTGTCTTTCTACTACATCCTTAATATTCTTGAAGGAGCAGCTGAATCTCTCTAATGTATCTGTGCTAGGCTAGGGCACAAAGGTTTTTGCAAGGCTATAGATGATTTCAACTTTTTAGTCACACTAGACATTTATTCATTTTGTAATCTTGTTACTTTCCTGTCTTTAATCTTAGAGAAGGTAATTGATTCCCCTCTGCTTTTCTGCTCTAGGGTGTCTTCAACATCCCCGAGGATATGCAACCTGACAGAGTCTCAAACACAGTGCTATCATTCATTAACTCTCCTTTCTTTTCTCCTTCCAATTCAGAGAAACTATTTTTTTATTCTCGACAACAACAAAAAATTTCCTTCTTAATCATGAGAATTATCCTTTAGAGACATTCTCTTTGGTCTAACGTTTTACACTTTAGCAATATTGAGATACTTAAAGGTGCTGCCCAATTTCTGAATGAATTGAGAAATAAGGGACAGATGGAGAACAAAAATATGTCCATTATTACCAATAAAGGCTAAATAGGAAGACCTAGTTTAATGCACAGGACAAATGAGTATGCTAATTTAATCCCAAATTAAACTGTGTTACAACCTAATCAAAGTCACATTGGACAGGAGAAGTCTGCGTTGATTACCTGGAATCCAATGAATAAATTTAAATTTAACAGGGTAAACATCCCACAAGAGGTTAACTTTGTCCCAGTGCTTTTTTGTCTGAGAGTAAACTCACCTACACACAACATTTTAATTTCTGCTTCCCCTTTTTTTCTCAATTTTCAGTTCCCTAATATAAATTGAAATGTGTGTTCTACTTAGCGACATCACTATTCTCTTGTGAGCAGATATTTTTATTTTTCTCACGCTGTCTACTTCCATTGCTTCTTTCTATGAAATTCCTTAGACCTAAGAATCTGCATCCTAAAAAAAAGGTCGGTCATCTCTTAGTGTGAGATTAACACCACCAGCAAGCAAATCTGTTCTCTGTGGTACAGAATGACAATTTCAGAGACAAACAGAACAATCTGCTATAAACTTCCGTAGTCACCTCCTTGCCCATTTCCTATCAACTCGTAATTTGTAACTTTTAATTTTTTTCTTGAATTTTCATGAATCCAAAATATAAATTTACCTTGAAACGTTATCATTGTATAGTCAAACTATTTCAAGTTATAATAAAAAGTATGGTCTGGGTGTTCTCAGGTTACTATTGAAGATAAAACCAGGTGAACTTGAATGAAAAAAAAAAGTCAAAGACAAAAATGAGTGAAAAGGTCAAATATTTGAGTGAAAGTGTCAAAAACCACAACACACACTGTATAATTTCATGCCATTTATATGACACTCTAGAAAGGGCAAATGTATTCTTTAGTGACAGAGAGTATCAGTGGGACCAGGGGAAAGGACAGGTGGAGTGTTGTCTCAGATTGGGGCACAAGGGATCTTTCGTGGGTAATGGAAATGCTTTGTGTCTTAATTGTTGCTGTGTTTACATAAACACAAATTTCAAATCAAAATAGGTTCATTTTATTGAATGTAAATAGTACTTGGGTGAAGTTAGGCAAAAGAAATCACTACACTTTTTTCTATCTTTTAACTTATTCTTTATTTTCTTAAGTATTTGTACTGAAAAGCTAAGCACTTGTGTAAAACATTTTCTGTTTAGACATTTTCTTCTAAAATGTTACATTACCTAATACTCTGAAGTTGCATTTAAAGTTTATATTTACACAACTATTCCATGTGCAAAATATTTATTTATATCTGTTTTCAAAAATTGATATCAAACCCAAGTTATAAGATGTAGCATTACCTAATTTTCAAGAGCATATTTCCATCTCATAGGCAGACATGAACATATATTATTCTGGCTGTCAGTTGCAGGTGTCTTTCAATATTTAATATCCTCAGCCACTCTTCCTAAGCCACTGTTGAAGAGCCTACTTCTTTGGAAATATATGATCCCTAATTCCAATATTACTTAATGTTAACAACAAATATAATATTGCACAAACAATGTATATTAAACATGTAATTATATTACTACATAATAATAAATACAATTATCATTATTTATGTATACAGTACGTCATATTATTTCTTGTTAGTAGGAGATGTAATCTGTTATATTTCTTATTGTATAAGGATAAACAATGACTGTTTATTGGATACATAAAGTTATTAAAACTACATCTTATCAAATTTGCATCTAAATTAATAAGTATAGAATAAATTCTTATTAGTAATTTACTAGATAATTAAATGATTAAATAATATATACTTTTTGAAATGTGCATATTGCATAGATTAAGGTAATAAGAATACGCCTTCTGAAATTGTCTTCCTTTTGGTAGCCTAAGGATTTAAAAATCTTACTGATATAAAATTTAAAAACTAGGAAAACCATACTGGTGCTCTGAAAATAATATCTCATTCATAGCTTAAATATTTGTAAAATGCAAATTCATATGATAGAAAATTATAATTTCAAAATCCAATGAAAAGAAAATATTTCAAAATTAACAACTGGTATAATCATCAATTAAATAAGTAAGAGATCGTTGGTGCTAATTTTTTTTGAAATCCTGGTTTTTTTGAATCTTTAAATGCCAAGTGAGTTACATATTTTCATAAAACATAACTTTTAAAAATATACCAATTTAAATGACAAGCACTCCTGTTCCTTAGTTGAGTGCTATTTGCATGTACTTCAGCTTAACAAGGTGTCAAATGTGTACTGTCTTTTTACTTTAAGAATATATTGATTTCAAAAAAAATAAACGAGCTTTTTTGAGGCTTGCAAAATTGTAGCTTGGATTGTTACCATTTTTCTTCTTAATAAAATGTAGTGTATGTTTCAAAATCAAATCTATAGGCTAGAACTCTGAGCACTTATAAAACAACTGGTCTCAGTCTTACTACCAATAATAATTATAAATGTTGAACAAAAAAAGTGTGTGTTTTGTGCATGCATATGCTCGTGCTTGTGTTTAAATGTACTGGAGAACAATTAAAACAGATAGAAACTGGATCTGTTGAACAAAATTAGAGAAATATTTTTAAATGTGTGTGTAATAAATAGTAACATATATATTGTATATAAATACATACATACATATATACTAGAGGGAAATAAGATAATGAATATTTATATCTGCATCTATGTAGGTACATGTGTATGTGTTATGTATGTCTACATACATATACAGAGAATAAGAAAATTAAATCACTAAGAAAATTTTTAAGGCAAGAAAGTAGAGAAATAAGTTACTTATGGTGATAAATAAATAAGACAATATTTGAAGAAAGTTAGATTATCAGCAATTATATTAAAAAAAATCTCACTTGCAATTAGCAAAATTCTAATTCACACACCAACATAATTTTAACCAAGACTGACTGTATTCTGGACCATGAAAAAAGTTACACATAAAGGACATACATAGGGATTAAAAGCAGTAAGAGCCAGAGCCATGGTGGAGGAACTTCCAGGGTGCTGTCCAGTGGAAAAAGGTTACAGTCATAACGAAATGGTTTGGATCATATGACGGACACCATGTCTGTCGGTGAACATCCTGCTTACTGATGACCTGTTTTATTCCAGCCTTGTGGATCATATTTACTAAAAATAAAATGAGAGCATGGATATCCTGTTTTTCTTACCACAGCTATCTAAAACCATTGCTGCAAAGACAGAGACCTCAGGGGGTGAAGGATAGGTGAATAAACCAGATGTAGCACTAAAAAGATGCTCCTAAAAAATAAGAAAAAAAAAAAAGGAAAACATTTACATATTCTAAAATTCACTGGTAGTGTATAAGAGTTCCTGTTTTCTTGCATGATAACTACCAGTGGATATTACTAATCTTTTTACAGTTATATATTATTTTAAAATACTTTTTTAACTTTAAAATGATGTTTTTATATAACCATAACAATGGATTGCAGCAAAATATTTGTAAATTATAGAAAATTATTAGTAAAGAACTTTTGTAAACATAGCTAAAGGATAAGGAAATCATCATGAATAGCCAAACCACCCAGGATAAAGTAAAATGTGGGCAGCAGTTTTTTAGATATAGATAGAGATATAGAAACATACACATATGTCCATAGAATGTTTTCTTTGGATTCTTTACTTGATATTAAACATTTATTCAGATCATTAAATATTTTCCTATATTACGATACTTAATGGCAACAGTTTTTCACTTTATATAATGCT
Organism: Rousettus aegyptiacus; assembly: GCF_014176215.1. Lineage (NCBI taxonomy): Eukaryota > Metazoa > Chordata > Mammalia > Chiroptera > Pteropodidae > Rousettus > Rousettus aegyptiacus. The sequence continues at coordinate 159,607,474 of NW_023416306.1, forward strand.
ATAATTTGACCGTTCTTCTATAAGATTTATTCTAACGTGTTTACTATTATGAATATTGTAGAAATTATAGCACCTCTTTTTCTTAAAAACAGTTTCTAAATAACAACATTGAGTAACAATATGTACTAACACATAAAATATCATAAGATATATTATAATAATAAAATAATGCATCTATTCTCAAATGAGTAATTAGATCATTTTCAAAGTTTTGGTTATTTTAAAGATTTTTAATATAAGTAATTGGGTTAATTTTAAAAGTGTGTTTTAAGTTATGTTTCCCAACACTGAATATTAATTTTTATTAAGTACCAAGCTTGTGACTTATGTCTTCCACAGTTACTGCTTTTCTTTTTCTCTCCTCCCTTTCTCCTTCTCTGTCCCCCTTTGCTCTCTCATATATACATACGATCAACCCCTATTATTCTCAGGTTGTATATTTAAAAATTTGCCTATTTACTAAAATGTTGTTTTTAATTCCAAAATCAATACTTTCAATGCATTTACAGTCATTCACCGTTGAAAAAGTTCAGTAGTCCCATGTACACATTCCAGCTGAAGTTAAACAGGCTACACTCTGGCCTTCTTGTTTCAGTTCTCATACTGTTGACAAATGTCTTTCTCACCAATTAATGGAAAGTTTTTGGCATTTTGGTATTTTTTTTCCTGTTCAAAATGGCGCCAAAACATAGTGCTGAGGTGTTGTCTAGTGTCCCTCAACTCAGGAAGCCTGCAATGCTTTATGGAGAAAGTACATGTGTATATCAGTCATGAGTTGGGTCATTAGCTGTGAAATGAATGATAATGAATCAACAATATGCATTAGATACAGTGTCCTTAAACAGAAACACATCTTAAAACAAGGTCATGTATTGATCAGTTGATGAAAATATTGTAACCAGAGGCTCGCAGGAACCTAATCTTATATTTCCCCTAGAAGCAATGGTTCTGTATATACGCATGTGATGTGTAGTAGTTAATCTGTATTCAGCCATTTTTTTACAACTGTTATTCACTTTTCTTGCATTTATTTTTTATAGCTTATTCTTTGATGAATAGAAAAACTTTTTTCTGAATATTTTTCATATATTTTATGGGTAGGAAACCTCTGCCCCATGAACTAATACATAGGTACTATTTTCTTATACTTGAATGATTTATTACATTCAACTCTTTAATACATCTGGATTTTATTTTTTCCCATAAGGTGCATAACACTGTTGTTCAAGAGACCTGCTCTGTAATTAAAATGTTTCCTTTCCTTTCACATGCCAAAGGCAAATGGAACTAATAGCCATGGGTCCTGTCACATATATTATTCCTTTTGAAGACATGGTTTTATTAATTAAATAAATAACCCATGATTGGTAAAATATGGCTTCCCAGCTCTCTCTTTCCTGAAGAGTTTAGGTTGAGACTTAAGATCAACTTTAAAGCAACCAGGTAAAATATTTAAGTTTTAGTTTATTGTTTGTTGTTTGTTTAGTTTATTGTTCAGTTTGATTGTTGTTTATTTTGCTTAGGATATTTTATTTGCTGTTTCATGGTATGACAAATTTTGAGGGCATCTTTTGTGTTTTAAAGATGAGACTAAGTCCTTGATAGCTTTTTTGCCTGGGTGGTCCTTGGAATGTGACACTAGCTTGCTGCCCAGACATCAAAGTGTTCCTGGCAGGCAAGGCGGGAATTGATATTGGCCATAATCCTTGGATCTGGCTACAGCAAAAATCATTCCAAATAATTTGCCTAGTGCCCAGATCGCCCCCATCAAAATCCTGAGATTGTTGTTTGAAATAAACGATCTAATCCACATAATACTTCTATCTCCCTCCCCTTCTGGGTTCTTCCTTTGGAACACCAAAGACAAGATGAAAAAGTACTTGAGAGAAGTCTTTGAGACATGTTGCCTAAGCTCAAAAGCCAAAGGAACACTATAGCCTCCTTTTAAATGTATATGTCAACTTGCACTTGGCATTCATTATAAACAGCTCTGTGTGCCAAGAAACCAGCCTTAGGAGAACAGCATGAGCATCAGAATAAATATTTCACAGGACATAAAAGTCCTCCTGCAATGCACAATATTGTCAATATCTATTTAGAAATCTTCCACACAGTAAACCATTCTCACTTCGGTATGTTTTAGGCTTTTTGCTGTAATAAAGGGATTCTACTTTCAGTGTTCAATTTTCGGTTGTTTTTTTTTCATTAAAAAAGGTGAAAAAAGAAAAATATGCTTTATTTCAACTTTTTAAGCTACACAAGAACAACAAATCCTAAATACGAACTGAAGACAGGATACACAGAACACAAATCTAGGATTTCTCATAAAAATGTCACAAAATGATTAGAGTATCATAATAAATAGTTTAACAAGATAACTAATAAAATATCAATAGGAAACTGTCTACTGTCCTTGAAGACTATCAAACTGGTTTCCATAACTTAGATAAAAAATATATTTGAATTTTGGTTTTTTTTTTTTACATTTTTGCAGATGACTGGGCTTACCTCCAACATCTTTCTTGCTGACTTAAATGATTTAAACTTTTTTTCTTTCAGACTATCAGATTATTACTGAACACATTCCTCATGTTGTTTCACTGCTCAAAAAAAAAATCTATGGCAGACACCAATTATCAAGGGCATTAATTCAAAAATTTTTGAACTCTACGTCACTATGCATCATAATATAGATCCACTTTGCCTAAATATCCTAATTTTCCATATCCTCAAGACTATATTCTCTTTTTTAGTCTCTGTTCCATCTACTGCTGTCCTCATTTGTTTGTTCTGATCCCTGGTATTGTGATTCACTACTTTTAATCTATTTACCATCTTAATTTCTCTACACCTTCTTACCATCCAAACATTTAATAGCTTTACAATCTAGTAGTTACAAGATTTGTTATTGTTATGGGAACTAAGTGTGTTTCTCCAAATAAATTAAGTGCTCTGAAGGTGTGAATCACATACTGTAATTCTTCATTTCTAAAAGACATTGTATCACAAGACAACTTGCATTTAGGAAAGTGAGCAAGAGAGTTACAAGATAATTGATGGTGACAGTAACAAGTAACAAATAAATTGTATATTTATCACACAGTAATCATCAGTAACAAAAAAAAATCTTTGTAAAACAGCTTTTCAAAATTTAATTTTGATATTTTAAAATTTGAATTTACTGCATTCTCATAAAAAGAATTTGAACAGAGTCAGGACAAGGTGAAAAGAGATTATTAAGGAAGATATGTGAGTGAGATGAACTAGAAAAGGTTTTATTTTCCCCAACTCGTTGTGTTGCTGTTTTCCACTAATAAAAATGCGTGAATATTTAGTAAATAAGTGAGATTACGTCACTCTAAAAAAATATAATGTAAAAGTGTATGTTCTTGGCTGCTTGCAGCAGAAACTGCAGAAGCAAATAGGGCTCTGAGGGGATATGAGCAGGGCAGAGGCTGGTCCAACAGAGTTTATTGCTTATAGTACTTGAATCCACTTTTGCCCTCCATTAAGTCCAGTCTTTCACAGATTCTTTAAAGTGATGACTGGCCATATTCACCACAAAAGAATTAATATGGGAGGGTTAATGTAAGAAGCTCTTACCCCATCCTCAGTTGGCTTGAAGCCATAGTTGGTAGTCATCTTCCCGCTCCTCCAGCAGCCACCACTTGCCCATTGGGGTCATCTAGACTTGCATCATTAGTATTACAAGTCCTCTGTTGCTTTACTTTTGTCAGCTTGCAGTTACTGAAATTGATTGTTTAGTTATTACTGGACAATGAGGCAATGATAGATACATAGTGAATCTCATGAGTTCCAGATTTGCTCAGGGATCATTTCCTCCTGTTTTCCTATCACCGTACTGACTTGAGGAGACCCATATGACCAGATGGGGATCTTACCTACAAATTCAATGGAATCCTTCCTGTGTTACTCCTTGGGAATATTTCCCCTATGAAAACCAGGTTTTCAAACTCAGTTGATTCTACGGTCATGGCGATCAAGTATACAAATTCTAAAATGAAACTCTGAGAGTGCTTGTGACAATGCCCAATCCTACTTCAAACTCTTGGTTTTTGGACCTGAGTATTCTAACTATTGAGGATACAAGAACATATTCTACACCCCCAAAGATAGTGCCTGGGGTTTTGCTGGAGCCAGATTATACTGAATTATGAACAATCTTTTCCCAACTATTGATTTGCAATGACATAATATTGGTGGCTTAAAATCAGCCATGGTAGGAGTATTTACAACATGAAAATTAGCAAATGTACAAGTCAAGATCTATTCATTCATTCATTTATTTATTCATTCACTCATTCATTGGAAAGCCAATTGTTAAACTTTTACCAGCATACCACTGGCACCACCCCAATTATGCACAGAGTTGTCCTGGACCTAGCAATTTATCTGATCTTTATTCTACCATTCTACGAGGCTTACAGTGTCTGGACGATATGATGTACAATAGGAATAATGGATTCAATGTCAAAGTACATTCTTCCATGTCTTTCGTGATTTAAAAGGATAACATGGTCTGGGAAAATGATGTGTAGAATCCAGTTCTAGAAAATAAGAAATGTTACAAGCCACCAGACATTGGTACTGACATGTATCCAGATAGGTATCAATTCTAACACAGAGCTGATAGCTATCTTATCAGTTCTGGTAAGGACAAATTACTGAAAAAAAAAATGTGCTATGTAATCAACCTGCTATTCAGTGGCTAGTTAAACTCCATGTCATACTGTCTTATCAAGTACAGCTTTGGCTTCTGCTGCAAGCAGGCTAGGAATTTGGGAGTAGTAGTAATGTGGCTAGACTGAATGAGGAGGAATCCATATTTTCAGTTAACACATATTCATCCTTCCCATCATAGACATTTCATTTCTGTCCCAGTAGCTAGACTTTTTGATACCAAGGAGAGACACTGGTTGGTCTGCCCTGTAGTTATCCTGTCTAACTGGCTTTTGAGTATACTGCTGTGGATAAGTTTTGAAGGTTATTGATATACGATACAAAGATCCGCATACACTGTACTGAATCTCATATACTTATTGATTTTCCCTGTCCAAATCTCCCTTGCCTCTGATCTGTCAATATCGTTCCTTCTAGAGCCCTACACCGAGCCAAGCTTTATTAATTCCACTGCCTAGGATTCTGTGTATATATGTTCCTCAAGCCATTTCTATCTTCACTAAAGTGAAAACAAGTAAGTATGTTGCTTAGAGCTTAAATGAAAAGATACACCCCTCCCCCTCTATTATTGTCCTTAGGATGAATGCTCCAGGAATGAAGAGTGATGGAATATTCAAACGACAGCAAAGAAACCAGTGTGGTGGAAGCTAAGGAAGAAGAAAAAGGAAAAAGAATGGAAAACATGGTCAAGAGGGATGGCAGGTGCTGAAATTACAGCCTAAAATATTATGGTATTTGTTTTTCAAAATTTTACATATTATAAATGGCAGTTTGATGATTTCTTTATACCATTTTATCCTCTTTTTTATCACTAATGTGCTTAGAATTCTCTCTCTCCTTTATTTCTTCCCTTCTTCCTTTCCTCTTTCCCTCCCTCCTTCCATTCTAACCTCTCTCACTTTCTTTTTCCTCTTTCTTTCAGTTTTCCTTCTGTTATACTTGATGTTGAAACAGACTGTAAATACCAAATACTTCCTGAGCTGGCCACTGTATTGGCTGCTTTAGGAGTTATAAGTGATATTGCATGACACTGATGAAATAGACCAATTTAACTACCACAAGCATCTTGTAGCCAAGATAACCTGTAGAAATATTTATGCATCACCTTCTCCATCTTCTCATTCAATGCAGAAATATCAAACAGATACATGGTCAACTTCTACATGAAATTTAACAATAAAATTTCTATTGCTTTACTGAAACACTGCCTTCATTGTTTTATTGAAATACTATTGCATTTGAGGATAGTTTTGGTTTCTCTAAACTTCTTTTTCTGACTTGGAATCTATATTCTTGAATTATCCACTGGTATTAGTCTCTGGGGAAGAAAAAAGGAAACAACTTGTTTTTATGTCAACTAGTCCTTCAGATATGTCCTCATCTTCCTCATTCACTATGAATTAAGAAACACACTACAGTTTATATCATCTTGTTTAAACTTCCTTTGCAGTCTCCATCAAGTTTGGTGGTAAACATGTATGTGGAAATAGAAGTATATCTAACAGTACAAACCCACTCTCCCATTCAACCAACCTCTAGAAGCAGCCATGACTTTGATTAATGTCCCATGAATTATATCCTGAAATGTTTAGATGAATTGCCACCTGCCAGATGAAGGACTCAAAATGACATGTAGCAAAGCTGTCCCAACCATTCTAGTTAACTTGATTCTTCAAGAGAAAGAACAATATGGTATTTAGAGCTGGGAATATTTTTATGCCCACATAAGTCATGTTTAGAAATTGTCATGAATATGTTTTTGAAGCATATTAATTAGTGGTCCAATGGACCAAAACAATTGGCCCCATCTGATTACCTACATGAAGTCCATTAGAATGTTCAGCTTTTATTTCTCTATAATATAATAAAATAGTAAATTTATATGTTCATTAATTTTCTTCTAACCTAATTATTCATTCGTGTCTGTAAAGTTTTGGTTTTTCCAACTCGGTTTTAAATAAGAAGATGAAAGAGACCAACGCTTACTTTCATGTCTCCAGAGATTTAATAAATCATTCAAAATATATCTATAAACGGTGTGCTAGTCACTGTGTTATGCACTGGAGTAGGTGCTGAACAAGACCCAAAGTCCCCTGTTAAGAGATGTCTAATGAGCAGTAGATTATATACATCTGGAGTTTTGCTCAGAGGTCAGAGCTGGAGTTAAAAATGTGAGAGTCTTTGAAGCTGACAAGTGCTTCTTACTTTCCAAATGTTTTTCAAAGAGTGTTCTGGAGAACTCCAGTTCCTTGAGACCTTAATATGCATGCATTCTACCTTAAAGCTTTGAGAAATTTTGCAGAAAAGAAACTAGTTAACCACGCTGACACAACATTCGCCAAATTGTTTATAATGAGTCCTCCTCTCACAGAGGCTGTGACAACGTCTCACAGAATTGGCTTTTAGGAAAACAAAATTAGAAGACCCTAATTTATGTCACATGTCTTCATTTAGATAACTCCCCCAGGATATCAATGATACCAACATATTTGTGAACGGTTATATATATATACATATTTATATGTATATATATACATATATATACATATATATATGAACATATATATATGAACATATATATATGAACATATATATGAACATATATATATGAACATATATATACATATATATATGAACATATATATACATATATATATGAACATATATATATATATTTTTTTTTATCGCTAAACCATGAGCTACAGAGTAAATGTGACTGTTATGAAAGTTTTCAATTACTAGCATTTTGCAGAGATAATTCTTGCCATCTACCAAGTTTTTTGAAGGGTTTGACATTTTATTTTCTGAGATAAATACTTAGGATGCTATCGTACTCTTCCTTAAGAATTTTCTAGCAAAAATTAGAAGGGCAATACTTGTTGGCATTGCATTTTTCTACCTCTTAATTCTATTGATATTTCTTTGTGTATCATATAGTCATTGGAAATGCTCCTTGCTCTGACTCTACCTTAATTCTAGTCTGCATTTCTTCCAAGGCCTTCAGGCTAATAGCTCCTGCCATAGATAGGCTAATTAACTAGAGGAATTCTTCTCTGATGCTTGAATATTTTGCAAAAACAGCCCCTTGTCAGAAGCTGCTTCTCCTAAAGTGCTGGGGAAATATGTTCAAAATAGTACCTGTTTATCAGAGCCTTGCAGAAGCCTCCAAGACTGGACTCTGATCAGTAGATGTCAACAGATTGACCAGAAACAAAGAGATTGAGATTTCGTGCTCTTTGTTGGATCCTTGTTGGCGCCTAGCTGTCTACAGCCTTCACCCGGCCCCATCTCTCTTCCCCGGTGATAAAAGATGACTGAATTTAGGGTGCTCTTAAAATGGATTTCTGGAAGACTTACGGCCCCCCATCTTCTCAAGGTAACAGCTTCTCGATCAATAAAACTTTGGAACAAATCCTAACATTCTGAAGATTGGACTTTAGGCACATGAACCTTGAACTGGTAACAATCAAAGGAAAAATAAAATAGAAAACCAACGTGGCTCATCTAGATGCAAAAGGCACATGAAGTGTGTAAGCGTAAGTTCATTTGCATGATGTCTCTTTCTTTTATTTTTCCAGCTTTCTCTGACTCCTTCAGACACAACATGCACCTACCTTTGAGTTGTCAAGACAAATCCCTTGGGGCCTCACCTTGTTTGTAAAACTTGGAAGTTTTAAGAAAAGATTATGAAAAACATGCATTCAGCTGTTCTGACCCTGCCAGGCTTGTGAGCACAATGGTCGGAGAAGAAAAGAAGGTAGGGAGGGGGTTGAGAGCTGCCTGATGCCTGCCGTGAGCAGAGGTTTGTTCTGGATTGCTTACAATGGGGACAGCACTCAGGCCTGTGGGCTTTTTATGGCCGCTGTGCTTTTACAAAAATGGGTTTTCGAAGTGAATGAAAGCTTATAAAATGGGACAGAAGGTATGAGGAGGAGCTAACATGGAATACTTCAGCAATATTCAAACAAAAATGAAGAAAACAATTGAGAGACTGATGCTTTTTACTTACAGGCCAAGTAGGGGGAAAAAAATCAGTGTTCTTTGGCCCACTGTACCTGCTGGTAATAATTAGGTCAATCTGCTGAGAAAGTAAAACACTGTGTTTTTTTTTTTAAATTTATATTTCTTAATTTTTCATGGCACTGGACTCTAAGTATGTGCCTTCATCCAGCACGCGGCTGCCATGTGCCTGGATTTTGCACAGGACTGTTACACCTCTGGACAAAGGAGATGCTGGGTTTTTTTGGAGACTTCTGGGCTCTGGTTCCTCCCGCTTGCTGGTTCTAGGTAAGTGGTTATTGGCATCAGACCCATCTGGCCACCTGCAGCATGTGAGGCTGGACCAGGAGAATGAGGGAGCTCACATACAGATGGGAACTGTTTGCTGCCCCAAATATCAACCTGAAATGAAATGCCAAGCACATGGAAGTAAATAGCATGTGTCTCCAGGTAGAAATCAGCCCCAAGCCAAGTAGGGAAGTGGGGCAGACGTGGAGATTTCTCATTCCTCTAAAGGAACATCAACCTGAAGGCAATAAGGGAAAAATAAAGGTCTTAAAGGACAGATCCACTCCAAATCCATGTTCGCACTTACCTAACCAGTCTTCTCTTTCCAGGAAAGAGAAGAATTGCAATTTCCTGTACAGCTCTCTGACTTTGCAGTGGTATTATTCTTTTTCTCTTATATTCTCCATTTTGCCTCTGTCCTCACTGAAAAGTGGCTCTCAGAATTGAATGTGGTACTTACTCATGGAATGACCTTTTTCATGGCTCCTTGGTAAACACCTTTTATCTTTTCTTATTCTCTGCACATTCCTAGGTAGATAGCCTTCACTTCTCCACTCACTGACAGGTATGCAAGTCTATTGTAAATCTTGTGAAATTTTATTGCAAATATATTTTTAAGAAATTCAAAATTCCTGGAGGACTTAGGCTGTTCTTTGCTCACCTTTATTCAGCTTCTTTCATAGTAAACTGGTACATTTTAGCTTCTCAGTATTTTTTAATTAAACCATAAATGCTATTCTCCTTTTGAAAAAAAATGTTCTTGCCTCCTCATTAAGTATAGAATAGAAGCCAACATCTTCCAAGTGCTCATATCAGACTACTCTCTCAGCCTACATCCTTTAAGATTCACCATAGCATTTTCCTGCTATTTTTCATGAGGGTTATTTGGTCACAGGAAAGGAGGGTAGGGGTCCCAAAAGGAGTCGCAGGTGTCCTCATTTACAAATATGTAAATGCTCTCATATGCCCTCAGTTATACATATTAAAAGGAAGTTGGTTATGCAAATGTAGAAGCTGACTAGAAGCACAAGACCATACACAGGCAGTGAGGAAAGGAAGATTATGAGTAGGCAGGAACCCTATGGGCACAAGCCAGAGCTGTTGTCTGCCGGTAGAATGTCTTTTCTCTCTCAGAAACCTCAGCCCTACTTGAAAGTCTTACAAATGATTCAAACAGATGTATACAAATTATTCAGGACAATCGTCCACACACATGAAGTCAACTCATTAGGAGTTTTAAGTATATCTGCAAAATCACTTCACAATCACCTAGATTAGTCTTTGATTGGACAAGCGGGGACTGTACCTTGCCAAGTTGACACACCAAAAAAGCCATCACGATTTCCAAATAAACCACTTTTTACCCATTTCCAGTCTAAGGATCAGCTTTGAGAGAACCCAAAATAACATGAGACTATTGGTGACCCAGTGAGAATTTGCTCTTGTCATGTTTTATTCCTCCTGTTTTTATTTTCATAACCTAACTTGTGGCCATACGTAAATATTTACCACTTATCAAAAAGAAAATATTGCTACCAACCATTTCCAGTTTCCTTTTCCACTGTTTTGAATGTTCTGACCCTGGCACAATTTCTACTTCATAAAATTCTACCACTTATCTTACCAGCGACAACAGGAATAGACCTTAGGGGGTATGTGAATATCCCAGCATTCTGCAAATTCTGTGCACACCGTAAGGCTGTTACTCCTACACCTCCCCCTGCTGCCTCTCACATGCTTCATATTTTGCCGTGGACTCAATTAACTCATGAGTCTATTTGGCAAGAGAAATTTGAACAGAAGTGACATGGGTCCTTCTGGATTGAAATTTTAAGAGCCATGGAGTGATTTTCCATGTTTCTTTCTCTGTGTGTGTCTTGGTGGTCATGGAAGCCCTGAAACACAGCCTGCCAACCAAGCTGAACCAAAGTGAAAGCCCATCATGAATGAAGAGCAGACGTGTGTGTGTATGTGTGCTATGCTACTGCGTTTTGGGGATGTCATGGTGACCTCGCCTAACTTATTCAATGGCATTCACCTTCTTCTTCTCTGATCCATCCAGTGCAAATGAAGATCTTCTTGCCTTTTGTTCACTGCATTTGTAATATGAAAAAGCCTTTATTTCAGGCTACTTACAAAGCTAGTTCTACACATGGATCTATGGAATTATAACTTACAGAAATTATAGTATTTCATTCAATTTCTTAAATTGCCAATATCAAACAATGACTGAACTCTAATAGAGTTAAGAAATTTTGGTTAAATTTACTAAATTGAGACAGTTTAGAATTGCTAGAACTTCTTTGGGATTTCTATGTGGCCCTACGTAGAAGCAAATATTTTTCTCAGATGGATTTGTTAATTGTCAAAAAATGCTTAGAGCATCATAGAATACTTGGACATTTTAAATAAATTTTCTCATGGTTAAACTAATAAGAAATTATGACACTCTACCATTATCTTAGTAGATTACCAGCAAAGAAATTAAAAAAAAAAAAAAAAAAGAATCCCAGAAGTTTAGAAATGTAACATTTTGTAGTATAAATTGTATTTACTCTTTGCCTTCCTAAGTAACAAAAATGCTTGTTCCAGAGACATCTTTATTACATTTGCCTTTATCTGTCACTTGATCTATTTAGGCCAACAACTTCTTATTTAAATATTTCAGTTAAGCATATTCAATTAAAATTTATACTGACTTTCTTAAACAAGGTCCTCTCAGCTGATTCCAAACCTGAGAGCATTACATGAGATGACTTTTTCCCTGTCTCCCTGTAGTTTGAAAAAGTTTAAAAGTTAGAGAATGTTTGCACAGGAAGAAATCTCAAGGCTAGATCTATAGGATGTGTTCAATAGTGCTATTGCTGTTCCCATAGAGTTATGACAAGAAATTATTATTGCTCGAAATTTAAAAGTAAGTTAATCTATCAATGTATAGTTATTAAATCTATCAATGAATAATTATTGACAAACTCTTTTTAAAGCAACATTATCTGGAATTATACATACTGCCTGTTCACTACCTATTATGGGTTTACTTGGTTCCTCTGCCCCAAATTATTATATTCCCAATCCCCAGTACCACAGAATGTGACCTATTTGGAAATAGGGTTGTGGCAGATGTAATTTGTTCAGATGAGGTTATGCTAGAGTAGGGTGAGCCTTTATTCTAATATGTATAAGTAGACCACCATGTGAAAACAGGGACACACAAGGAGAATGTCATGTGACAAGGAAGGCAGAGATTAAAGTTAATGCAACTCCAAGACAAGGAATACCGAAGGTTGCCAGCAAACCACCAGAAGCTAGAAAGAGGCAAAGAGTAATTTTCTACAGATTTCAGATGGAGGATGTCTCTGTCGATACTTTAATATCAGACTTGTAGCTTCCAGAACTGTGAGACAATATATTTCGATTGTTTCAAGCCACCCGGTTTGTGATACTTTGTGACAGTAGCTCTAGGAATCTGAGGCACTCCCTAACCTTGTAAAATTTGTAAAATACCGAGACAGCGTCAACAAGAAATAACCAGGCAGGAGAGGAAGGCAAAGGAAAAAATGGCAACTGCCTAATACACAGCAGTTTCAGATGCATGAGGCCCGGATGGTGGTGGAGCTGGTTCTGCCGGGCAAGGTATTAGAGAAGTTAGCACTCAGTCACTGTGGAAAAAGGAAACCATAGATAAAAGGACTGTGTGGCAAAGAGGCCAAGCCCTTAATCCAGAAGGATTGGCCTGCCTCTCAATGGCTCTGTGCAGCCCCAATATGTGTTTGCTTCTCCATGCGCAGGATTAGCACACGGTATTTACAGCGTGTTTCTCAAAGCAAAAGTACCATTCGTTAAGGAAAGTAAATATTCAAATGAGGACTAGGATGCGCAAGTTATTTTGTATTTTCACAAACAACGGATTTACCATTTATTTATTTATTTATTTATTTATTTATTTATTTATTTATTTATTTACTTTATTTATTGCTTCTAAGAAAATTGCAAATACATACAATCTGAACATTAATTGAATTGAAAAACCTGATTTCTCATCTCACATTTGGTTTCAGCCAGTCCTAATCAGCTTTATACGTTAATTTCCAGAAAACATTTCCTAAAACGATCTTAATTGAAACATGAACAGACTTAAAAATAATAAGAAACTGAGAAGAAAAGGTGGTCAGATTTGGATAAAATACAAATCTAAAAAATAAGACCAGATGAGCTATAAACAGTGTACTTTAAACAAATGCATTATTAAAGGAAATTGCTTAATATTCAAACTCATTAAGTCAAGTTCAATAATTATTTTTCCTCTTTAAATAAATGACTCTTTTCCAAATCAATGCAAACCACACTTGAGATATTTCATCAGTGTATGTTTGATTTGTAAATATAGGGCAAAGGAATAAAAACAAGAATATCACATTAGAAATCAGACTAATTGGCAAAATGCCCTTTTAGCTTTTACAACAGATTTAAAAATCTTGGCCAAGCATCTGAATTTATGGTAGTTTTATCTTTCATCACTGTTTCCAGGTGACCTTCATTTGTTCAGCCAGATTTTAGTTCTCTGCTGATTTCCAAAGTGTAAATCAGCCCTTCAACTTGGTCGTGAAAAGATGTTTGAAACAGACTGTTGCCGGAAGATTAAAATATGTCTCTTTCATAGAAACGTTTACCTTAAACTGATATTTAATTATTTTTCTTCCAATTACTCTCACTCTAATTTCAATGTTGTTTTCTTATAGTCTCCTTCTCCTCACTCTGAATAACAGGTATATCAGCTAAGTTTGTCACGCTAGTTGTCTATTCCCTAGGGAAAACCCAGGAAGGGCTGACCTCGTGCTTACAGCCTGAGCAGCCAGCTCAGACTTCTCTATCAGTCAGTGCCTGGGAAGACCAGGAATGGCCTCAGCTGTCTTCCTGAGTGAGCCTGATGATAAAGTTGATTCCATCAGGAAGGAGAGTATTGGTCAGAGTCCAGTTGAACGACTTACTCTGAGAGTGAACTTTTCGACGTTTCAAATCTGCCACATCAAATTAAGCAGAATAAAGCCGGCTGTTTGCCCGATTATTTATAACATCACAGGAAACTTGAAATGACTTATTAAAGAATGGAAATATTTCTCTTTCCTCAGAAAGAAGCTTGCCTCTGCCAAAACATACAGCGACGGGCTGGGTATGGGAATGGTGCAAAAGAGTTCCCACTTCCAAGGTTATTAAAACATACCTGGGCTTAACTTAGTATGAGGATGAACTATGTGGGGACGACCTGAAGGGACACAACTGAGCTGCTTGGTTAGCCTCTGTTTCATACACATAAAAAAAAAAAAACACACAAGATAGCAGGAATGTTTGATTTTGCTGAGAATGTTGCTGACCATCAGCGTTGGCCAAAGGTGTTTATCACCTTAATAAGCCCCAAAGAATGTAGCTGAAAGAGTGACTTTGAAAGTGGTTTTAACATCCTCCCTCATTTACTGAACTGCACTGAGACCGGAAATCACTGATGAAAGCTGACAATGGAGTTTGGAAAAATAAATGTTACATATATAAGACTTTTTTTTGGTGTAATTTTACTTTTTAGTTATAAGACGATATTGGATTCTTGTAAATAATTTGAGATTGTAAAAATATATGACGCTTTTAGTAACCAGACTGTTATCAACGAGAGATATCAATTATTAGTATTTTGGTATATACTTTATCAGTCTTATTTCCATGCAAATTAATATCCACACTTACAACTCATCTATGAAAATTACATTGTTAAGTAATGCGTATTTTAACTAAACCAATATGTATGTGTGTATTTATATATATATATGCACACATACATATATATATACTATTACACACTCACACACATAAATATATATTCATACACTTCATACACACATCTATATATCTATTTTAAATTCATAATAATCTTTTAAAACCAGGTGTTCAATGGCAGCATGATATTCAATCACTTGGATAGTTCATACTTTATCTAAAATATTCTTTTTATTGAGTAAGTTTACAATTATTTTTTCTTTGGTATTACAAAAAAATACTACAATTAATATTCTCATACAGAAATCTTCCTACTTTTAATATTGCCTTAAGGTAAATTTTAAAAAGTGGATCTAATATGGCCAAAGGAAATCAACACCTTTAGGACTCTTAAGACATATTTCCTATCTGTTTTCCAGAAAGTTTGTAAAAATTTACAGTCTCCTAGAGGTATAAGTGGTTACTCCGAACAGCAGTTTTCAAAGTTGTAAATCAAGATTATCAACCCATTTCCTTGATCTACTTGAATACATTTTTTCTAGCTTCTTTCTATGTAAACCTCAATCAAGCTTGTCAGAGAAGTTACCTTTTGTTCAGTGCCGATACAATACATATGATTACAGTATACCAAACATGCATATTCATGTACATACCTATCCATTCCTGATATTTTTGATTCCCCAAAAATATTATTTTAATTAAATTTTCTAGTCTCTCTAATTATATAGTAATGATGATTGTTTAAAATTAAATATTCATATTTTAAAACTGGTACATTAGAACAATTTGTTTATTAATTTGAGCACTCACAATATTTGCTAGTACATATACATGCAAGAAAAGCCGGTCATCGTGTTGATGGCTGTGAGTTACATGTTACGTGCTACTCACCTTCCATGTGTAGTCCTTACTGACCACATGTGCCTATTCTAGACAAAAGGGATAGAAAACCCCATTACACCTGAACACCACACAAAGGCAGAAGAGAGCTGAAGGAAAATAAGTACATAAATAATGAGGCAGATGATAAGTGATAGATAGATGATATATAGATAGAAAGATGATAGATAGATAGATAATTAGATAGATAGATAGATAGATAGATAGATAGATAGATAGATAGAGAGAGAGAGAGAGATAGAGAGATAGAGAGATAGATAGAGAGGATGAGGTATGAGGAT
Source organism: Rousettus aegyptiacus (assembly GCF_014176215.1). NCBI lineage: Eukaryota > Metazoa > Chordata > Mammalia > Chiroptera > Pteropodidae > Rousettus > Rousettus aegyptiacus. The sequence goes on from NW_023416306.1 coordinate 159,623,409, forward strand.
GGTGCAAGATAAAAGAGAACTGAAGTAAGGAACAAAGCATAAGAGACGGAAAGAGAGAAGGAATAAATGAAGGCTAGGATATTGCATTCTGCAAGGTGCTTTTAGATATTTCTTTATAACCAGTTTGCCCTTGCCTGTCTTTCATCACCTCCTGGAAAGAGCAGTATGGATTAAGATACAAAGACTAGGGAATAATTATCTACCACAACTAATTCTGGATGATCGTAAGAATTCTTCCCCGCCCCTGCCCCTCTCAGCCTTTTTATTCTCAGGGCGAAAATACTATTAGCTCATCAACATTTCACAGTATTGTATTTGGAACAATGGGGTAATAGATCTAAGGAATTCACTCTTAAATATTAGTTTTTCTGTATACTTTCAGCATCTGGATTCTTTACTTTTTTCTTAAAATTGATAGAACAGAGACATCATATAGGACAGGACACATTTAAGGCACTTTAAATATTGTGGTATAAAATAAAAGCTTTTTTAAAGTGCTTCTTTATTGTAAATTTACCAACTTCATTCTCGTATTTAGAAAAAAACCTAATTTGAGGAGCAAGACTCTACGTCTTTGGTGACAGGAACAAAACAGAAAAATAACATTTCATTTTATACACACACACAAACAATGAATATCTATACAAATATATATGCACATATTCATTCATATATAAAACAGAAAAACATGCATTTGTATGGACACAGCTACATACATACGTATTTATATTTCATTCTTAGGTAAGTTATACATACCTAATAAAATCTAATGATTTTTTGCTGTTAGAATCTCCCATTTAACATTTACACATTTGATTTTTTAAGTTCTAGAAAAAGGCTTATAAAAATATTGCATTATTTAACACTTTCCCACATTTTACATTAAAAGTTTGATTTCCTGGAAAATATTATCGAACAGAGTTATTTATTTAAGAGTTAGTAGGAAGATTGCTGCCCATTTAGTTTTTTTCAAAAGAATATCTATTATTAACTGAAAAGGCCTTTAAAATATCTATGCGATGTCAAATTTTCTTTATATAACTTAACCAAATAGTATATTAAAATATTAAATTCAGAAAAAGATATGACAATACAGTTGTCTTTATTAAAAATACATTAGAGCAATTTGTAAAAAGATAAACAAAAACTAACACAATTCTCACTAAATTACTTTTTTATTTTGAAAGTATAGTTTTATATGCTTTTTTTCTTAAAAAATGGTCTTATTGTTATTGCTAATGAATTATTAAGTACTTATTTTTTTTGTTTTGATTTGTAATACAATAAATATTGACAGATTAGAGCATTATTTTATTTCCTTGGGAATATTTCTTATTTTTTAAAAAAGGTATGTTGGACTAGATTATTTTTTCTCAAAATGTAGCCCAAAATGTTTTGTAATAGATTTACTTGGAGTGCTTATTACAATATAGATACCATATACCAACACCTGCCCCCAGACTCATCAAGTCAGAATCCACGAAAGAGAGTTCTATCATTGGAGGAACCCTGGGCATTTTTCAGGCCCATTAAAATTTGCGTGCTATTTATTAGATGACCTCTGTTAACTCTGCTTCACTGCTAGTTTCAGGTGAGCAAATACCAGAATCCCAGCACGCCCAGCTATCGCCAGGCTCCAAGGCTATTTTTACATGTCTCCTTTTAAGGGTTGGCAGATAATATAAGAGACACCCAATTAAATTTGAATTTCGGATAAGCAACAAATTGTTTTTTAGTGTAAATGTGTTCTGTTTATGATTTATGATTTACTATATATTTATGATTTACATACATTAAGAATATATCCATTGTTTATCTAAATATTGAGCAGAACACATTTGTCCTTTTTTGTTTTTATGCTTTGTTTTGCTACATCCCTCATGCTTACCACTTTTTCTTATAGTTCATCATTGCTTCCAGGTGGCAATATCCATAAGCAGACAAAGTGAAACAATGCAGGTAGGTCTTAACTCTAAAAATTATTAATTGCATAAAGTAGGGCAAGAGAGAAAATGGCTGAACCCAGAAATTTTCCTAAAATCACAGAAAAACTTTATCCGTGATTTTACATCCTTTAAGGTAAACCCCTCTAAACTTTCCCCAGAATTTTTTTCAGGAAGAATCTCTGTGAAACTTATATGGCTCTGTTTTCAGTTATTGTTCCCCTCATTTTAATGTAGTTTTACTCATTTTAGAGAAACTGGTTACCTCAATACCAGAGAAACTGGGGGTACAGAATGTGCAGTTCAATCTCTATCAAAGCTTTTGTTCCATTATGTCAAAATTCACCTCTGCTTTTAGCTGCTCTAACATGGTGTGATTGTAAGAATGTAACCATTCTTTGGATGCTTCCTCCTTATTTTTTGTCTTTCTTTCCAGAAGGTCTGAGTGACCTCTGCTCAGACTGCTAGATTCACTGGACTTTTACTCTATTCCTAATAATACCCTCTTCTCTGCCAAAAATACACATTTTCTTTGAGCAATATTGCCCACTCGACAATCTTTTTAACCTTTCCTGATTCAAGTGCTTTTCTGATTCACCTTGTTGCAGATAAAAAGACTTTCCAAAATTTTTGTCTAAGAGGAATAATTCTGTTTTTAAGAGAATAGTAAAGAATTAGATAAAGAAATGTATTAATATCGACTTATCAGTTCATATTTGCTTTTTCCACTGATCTTAACTACAATTGAGCAACCTGTAAAAACGGTCTTTTATTTTTCTTTATTCCTCTATGATTAGAAAGTAGTTCTTATTTTCTCATGCCTGGCATTCTCCTCAAATCACTTTCACAGATGATTTCCACTTTGGCAATTGCCATGGTCAGGCTTTGACATATAAGGTGATGTTTGGCCTTGTTTAGGGTCCAAATGTAAAAGAAGATTTTGACTTCAAAAGATGAAGTTCCACAATATGTTAAATAGGTAGTTAATTAATTGCTTGAAAAAATCTGAAACAATTCACCTATCTTGGTTGGAAATATGTTCATGATAGGTGAATTGTTTCAGATCTTTTCAAGCAATTAATTAACTACCTCCAAAAGAATCCTCTGTGATATTTTATGTTTTCAAGTATATTTCTTCTTTAATTGATTGTTTTAACTGATGCAAAAACAAAATCAAGTCCTCGTAATCACGTTGCAGAAAGAAAATTTAAACGGGCCATTTGTATTTATCAATATTCTATAAGATGATTCTCTAACGAAGCTGTTATTTTCTCTAAGACAAAACTATTTTTTCTGTTTTTTATTACTTTTGTTTAGACATCCATGGCTGCTGTCATTACCTACACTTATCCAATTACCATTTTAGGCTCTAAAAAAAACCAAACAAACAGTATTTTTTACCGAGTTTCTATTTCTCTTGCCCTATTTTCTCTCACATTTTAAAAATAGGTTTACAAGAACATGAAAGAGAATTTTGAAAGGAAAAACCACCACATTTTTAGCATAACAGAATAAAGCTATATGTATTTACCTAAGTTGCTTTTTTGAGTCCTTCATTCAAACAAATATGTAGATATTGTTTGTCATAGTGTATAATAAAATTTAGTGCATGTTTTGGTTTTGGAAAATTTTAAATGGTTATTTTAAGGATTACATGAGAATATAAAAGTGAATGCATTTAACATAATACCTATCAAACAGGTACTTAAATTGATCTTTGAACCTGCCACTCTGAATACACTTTTCTTCCATGTTGTAAAGTGCATAATATCTAACAAAGTTGATGCTTTGAAATTCATACAAATATTGTCACTGTATATTTTTCCTTTTATTTTATTCATTTTCATTATTTATTACAGAAATGACGTATTGGATGTTAATACTTCTTTCTTTGCATGAATTTTTGGGAACTGAAATTCCTATATTAACATCTAAATGTTAAGCTATTGAAATTAAATTGATTATATCAATTCCTACTGCCACAAAAATCACTTTCACAGATGATTTCCACTTTGGCAATTGCCATGGTTATCATCAAATTATCAAGATTGTCTCTTATTAAACTAAAAACTGATACTCAACTGTAAGATATTGTTTATTTTTATTGAGTGTAACTTTTTTATTACTATGGGAGCCAATTCTTTTCTGAAATTCTATTGCTATTTTTTTTTTTTTTTTTACTACTTATTGTCTATGTCTATGGTCTATTTCCATTTTTTTTTTTTTTTTTTTAAGTAAAGTTATACATTGCCAGGTTTTTTTTTTATGGGGTTAGAGAAATGATACAGTTTAGTGATTCCTAGGGTGGGTCAGCAGGGTCTGAGAGCACCAGTAAAAGGGACTAAGGAGACTTAAAAGACTTTTTAGAGGTGGATGGGTACCTGAATGAAGGAAGTGGTGGCCAGGGATTTTGTTAGAAATGACAGATGAGCAAATAATTCATGGGAGTGTAATGGACAGCATAGGGAATATGGCCAGTAATATTGTGATAGCATTGTACAGCATCAAATTGTTCCTGGACTTATCATGGTGATTGCTTCTTTAGGTGTATAAACATTGAATTACTATGGCATCTGTCCGAAACTAATTTAATGTTGCATGTTAGCTATATTTTAATTAAAATCTTTTAAAAAGTGGAGAAATGATGGCAGTAAAGAAACAATTCTCATACTAAAAACTTGTCTTTTTAGTTACATTAGCCCATTTATTTCTTGCTGACCATGTTTTTTTGTGTGTGTGTGTGTTTTTTTTTTTTTTTTTTTTAGAACTGGTATCATTTAGGAAAGCTATCGTACTGTCAAACTTATTTTTGTCTAAATTTTTCCACACCATACCTCATTAAAAGATGCTTGATAGAAAGCAAGGAAAGTGAAAACCTAAATTTAATGAAGTTGAACACTAGTTTAGCCTGAGTCTTAAAAATTACATTGGCCTCAATAATATAAACAAACGAACATTCTATAGTTCCTTTGGCAGGAGGGTGTGACTGTGGGTTCTTTAGGAAGTAAAACTACAAACAGACAATTATGTATTAACTTTCTCCTAGTTTCTCTTCCACTTTTTACACTTTTTTAAATACCATCAATTAAAAGACTACTAAGATAAGAATAAAATATATATGTATAAAATTGATTTCAGATGATTATCAGAAAATGTTTGATCCCTGTTACTTGTGCCAAGATAGAGGGAGAGAGATTAAAAAGCTGAATACAAATGAACATAAAGAAAAGATCACAGTTTGCTGTTTTGAACAGAAGGAATATGATAAGTTAAGCCACCAAAAGGATATTGACATTTCAGGAAATACTACATCACCACCCTAACCATTACCTAATGATTGATTAACATATGTATGATTCGTACAGTTAATCATTTGTGTATTAACAAGCTCATTCTGTATTTCTACATGTGAAAAGTGAGAGACAGAAGCAGATATCTTCTTTCTTTTGACTTTTAACTAGGTACACCAAGTAAAGCACAATAAACAGATTTTCCCATATGAGAGAAAAGCAATGTTAGATAAAATAAATTTATTTAAGATGGAAGGGGAATTTGTTGCAAAATAGGGTGTAAAACTTTACTTAAAAACTATTTCTACTTATAGCATTTTCTCCGCACACTATAATAAAGTTACGATGCAGTAATGGTTTGCTTGCGGGCAGGCAATTAAACATCCGCAGTCACTCCACAGGATGTAGATCTCTCATGAATAGCTATTTTATAAATAAACAAATAGAAACTCACATACAAAATGATAAAGTCGAATTATTTGGTTTTCAAGTTTTGAAAAGACGGTTCCACACGTTTTTGAAAATTATTTGTTTCCACATATAATTGGATTCAGCTTAATCTTTTTCTTTCCCAGATTAATAATTAATAATATTATAGTTATTTTTCTAGTTTTCTACAACAATTTAACCAAAATATGGTTAAATTGAATAAATGCATTAAGGTGAATATGAGCAGTATGTGAGCAATGTATATGGTAAATATCGGTTCGTGATTTCTCAGCGGTAGGTGAGAGTTTACTTTTGGTCATCTATTCCCTTTTCATGGTTTTGGTGGTCTAACCCAGAGGAGCAAGACTATTGCTTTGGCCCCTCTCATATATCTGCTGGACCTCATGTTGATTCTTATTTCAGTATGTCTCATGTGGCGTTGGGAGCTCTTTGCAATTCATTCAGATTCAGAAACAACTGGTACAGAAATTCACCTATGCCATGTACCAAGTGAACCTACATAAGCTGCAATAACTAACTAAGCCTGGATTTCTTTGTGTGAAAAATGAGGTTGGAAATGATAATCACCTAGTAGGTGAGTGTAAAGACTCTCTACTCAGACCGTGGGGCAATGGCTCTCACAAACAGGAAATTTGATCTGCGATTCAGCTACCACTTAAAGGTCATCACCAGTTAACAGTGAGCTGCTCTCACACTGGACTCTGGAGGCTATTTCTTCCCTGTCTGCATCCCGGATGTTAGCTTTCTACATCAGAGCTGGGCAGCCAGGCTAGAACTTACAAATACCTTCACCAAAACCTGTGGATAACAAAAGAAATCAGTTTACGAGGTTTACAGGATAGTCTTACAAGCTGTAAGAGCCAAATGATGAAAGGAAAGTAGACCATAAAAATTAAACTAGTGAAATGAGGATGATGGTGACTATATTAATTTAGAAAACATGACATGCACTTCGAAACATATTAAAGTCTCTAAGTTGCCTTATTTGGACATTTCTTAGTTCTTAGATTTTAAACAAATAGTGCATTAAAATAAAACTGAACCTTTAGCAGGTATAATAGTAAAGCAGTAAGAGCCTAGATTTTGGCTATAGGTATATCTGAACTTAAGTATAAGGGTCACCATTAGCTTTGGGACATTAGGGAAGTTGCTTAGCCTCACAAAGATCATGATCCCCATCGGTAAAAAAAAGAAAATGATAATAATAGTACCTACTTCAGGGTCTCAGACGCAGTGTCCACTTACTTAGATTATCTGTCATAAAATTAAGTTCTTAAGAAATATAAGGAATAATATTGAAAAAGGAAAGATATAAAGTTAAGAGCATGGGAGAAAGTGATAGATAAAATTGAAGGTCTCTAGAGAGGTACATGTTGGTTTCTAAAGATCAATTTATTGTGACTCAGAAAGGAATCAAATCAGATCACTTTTGTATAAAGATTTAGAATGCTCTTTAGTCTCTCAAACTTCCCCCAGTGATATTTATCAAAATCTACCCAAGAAAACTTTTTCGAATTTCTTAACCCTGATAAAAGAATGTCTCTGATTTACTGTGTTAAAATTGAAGCCAGATTTATGAAGGAATAAAATAAGAAATTTGTACCATAAATTATAACACACTTTCACATTAGAATAAGGTTTGTGGTTGGTTACTATTTGTACCTTGTTTAATAGATTCATTTCACATGATATCTTTGTTGTATGGATTAAAAATTTGATTTTATTTCAGATAAAGATAGTATTTGTGGCAATTATTATTGTTTACCAGGTCTTTATTATTGTTTCTGTTCAAATGTAAAATTATTTCTTAAGGAAAACCCAGGTATAAGTTTATATGATTCTGACCTATTGTGAATTTCAAGCATTCAACCATGAGCAAGAGAGGCATTTTACTTCTTCCAGAAGCTCAAGTTTTAGCCTTGGAAATCCAAACTCTCTGCTGAAATGTTCATAAAACATAGAGCTATCACTTATTTTGTCTTCGATTGCATGTTTGAGACAATACTGAGTAAATGAACCATTTTATTCAGAGAACATACAAACCAATGACCTTAACCTGTTTGAGGTTTACCTCCTACATATGAATTTTTTTGTACTGTTTCTCACCTAAAAGGTATATAGAGCTTGCTTTCAACAAGAATCAAAGCATATCTCCCTCCCACAAATAACAATTACAATTGATGTCAACGCACCTCATCTTTCTTGCTTCCCAGAGGACTTCAGCAAAAGCGGGAAAGATTAATGAGGGAAGTTGAAGCTCATGTTATGTCACATGCACTCAAAAACTTGCCAAGTTTAAAGTCAAATTAGGAATTGACATTAAACTTTCAAAAGTTGGTTGTAAAGAATAGGATAGTAACAAAATTTACAGCAGAATAAAATGTCGGAGTCCTAATAAATGTCCAAGGAGAACATATACTCTAAGAGAGTAGACTCATTCCAAGGTTATCTCAGATTTCATGGAAATGTTTCTATTAAGTTCCTACATAAAAAGCGGAGAAAGAGAAAGATATTTTTACAAGTCACACAAGAAATTGTATTCCTCTTAAACTACCGTAAAATCATCTATAATTTTTGTCAAGTATACTATTCTAAGTATGACATTCTGAGAGTCACTGTAGTAGAAGTGGGGGTTGCTAAGAGTGTACAAACAACAAATAATATATTGGATCCTAAACAGAACCACCATATCCAAAAAGAGACTCAACCATTGTCCTGCTTGTCCATTTCCTGCCAACACGCATGTCATTGAACAAATCCCAGCATACTAGAGCCACCCTTACCTCATCTATGGGATATTAGTCATGAAACCTTTAGATAGTCACAACACAAGCCAGATGCAGCCAGAGCATGTTTGGCAACATTGCAAAGAGAGTCGATATGTCAATAATATCAATAATTTCAATAAATTAAAATAGGAAAACTTTGTTCGGATTGTCATAACAATTCAGAAAGTTGCTTCATCTCCAGCCACCCCCCACCCCACCACAAATATAGCGTAATTTATCCTCTCTTGTGATCAAAGCTAGGTACCTCATAGATACAGCAACACAAATATAAAATGAGTTCAATTTTCATAATACAGCAGCATTTTTCAGAGCGTACTGTAAGGAAGCTTGCTGTATTCCTGTCTTCTGCAGATCTGTGTAAATAGAACTCGCAGCGGCAAGAGTTGGAGAAATTGTTTTGTTGAGGACTGGAAATCGTTGGAGGTTGGAACTATGAGCAATTATTGGATAAAGAAATTAAGAACCTTCCTTAAGTAGTGATAAATGCTCTGTCTCAAAACTGTGGCCTTTTAGTACAGACAGGAAGAGACAGACCTCAGCAAAGCAGTGAGCAGAACAGAGAACAGAGTTATGAGCCATTTCAGCTGTACTTGGCTAGGAAGAGATGGAAATTTAAACTATCGGACTAACTAATGATTTACTATGTGACAAGCATTAATCAAACTTACTAATAATTTACTATCAGACTTGCTAGTAATTTGCTACGTGACAGGTATTAATCAAAACTTACTAAAATTATTAATAATCACTTTCATAACAAACTATGAGATAAAAACTGTAATTACCCTTGTTTGAAGCAAGTGAGAAATCTGAGGCACAGAGCAGTCAAGCAACTTGCCCAAGGACACAGAGCCAGTAAATGGCGTGCTGTGGGTTGGAAACCTGGCCCTGCGTCTCCAGGGTCCATGTTGTGCTGTCATCCACAAGGATAAGAGCCTGAAGAATGTTAAATGGGGCTCTTTGCCTCAGTTTCAACTGAGGCCTCAATAGTAGCAGAAAGAAACATCAGTGCAAGTGCTCCCCCATCCCAAGGCGAGGCCCTGAGCAAAAACTCTAAATCAGTCAGGGCTGATAAGGTTACACTGCAGTAAAGACTGACCTTCCTCCCAGTGGCTCAACCACAAGTTAGTTTCCTGCTCAAGCTATATGTTTCCAAATGTTGCCTGAGATTTCTTCGTCAGCCTCTCTACCCTGAGATCCAGGCTGGCGGCAAGGCCTTTATCCAGAACACTGCCACTTGTCACATCAGAGAGAAAGAAGGCCCTGGTAAATTTTGTGTGGTGTTATATACTCCTGCTTACTTATGATACCTGTCACTTCTACTTATAACTTACTGGTCAGAATTAATTATACAGCTCTGCCAACCAACAGAAGAGTTAGGAGGACAATCCTGCCACCTCGAAAGGTACAGAGGAGAAGAACTATGTGGGGATGCTGGAAAGCAAAATATTGTGCAAACTGCAATAACTATCCCCACTAACAAGGTAGCTTATAATTTATTTTTAAATATATGACCCTCTCGACATTATAAAATTGTTCAATTATAATGGCCAAGGAAATTGAGAAACAGTTTTGGCAGTATCCTGGCACTTTCCTCATCCCCTCTCACGGAGAAAGTCAGGAGACACTCGCCCTCCTCACCCCAAACCTAAGGGACCAGTTGTAGAGTCTGGATTGTGTCCTCTGGAATTTGGATAACTACTAAACTGATGATGACTGAGTCATAGCTGAGCAATCACATAAGCGAGACTAACTGCAGCTTAGTTTTATTCTGCAGAATAAAATTGGCACTTGTTTCAATTATAGACCAATATAAAAGTTTCCTGATGAAGAGAGAAGAGAGAGAGACACACAGACATAGACATGGAGAGAGAGAAAGACAGAGAGAGAGAGAGAGAGAGAGAGAGAGAGAGAGAGAGAGAGAGAGAGAGAGAGAGAGAAACAGAGAGAGAGAGAGAGAGAGAGAGAGAGAGAAAGAGAGAGAGACAGAAGAAAAATACAGGAGCGAGTAAATCATTCTAGAGCCTCCTTTGGTGTCCTTGCAAAAGAAAGCCGCCTGGAGGGGGCAATAGGACCCTGTGAGAGGGAAGCTGCTTGGAAGTGGTCTGAGAACAAAGATAAGCAGACAGCCAGAGTGTGTCCCATCTGCAGAGAGCTTCCCAGAAATGGGAGGAGCTCTGTGGAAACAAAACAGTACCCCTCAAAAAGGGTCGGCTTTAAAACTCTACCTAGCCCAGAGAAATCGTGCTCCCAAAAGCGTCAAGTCGATCCCTTGTCCTCCTGTCAACAATTCCGCACGCTCCTTACCTCTACCGTGGAGAGGCCATGGAGAGGCCGGAATGCAGTTGGTGATTTGGGGAGAAGCTTTGTGCGTGACGGGCGTGGCAGGGGTGAAAAACAAAGAAGGCAAGCCGAGCATGCTCATGTTTCCTATGCATGGCTTCCTGTCTACGCCAGGCCTGAGCTTTGAGAAGGATTGGCAGTGAGAGGGGCGAAGCCACGAAAGGAATGTTAATTCTGAGTAAGGTTCAGAATTGTTGTTATAACCCTGAGCGAGACATATTAATTACAGAACTGAGGCTGCTTGGTGACTAAAGTAACTGGAATAACGTTTCTACTATCTGACAATAACAGATAACCTTCGGGCCTGCCCCTGATCTCATCCTCCACCAGGGGAAGAACTAGCACCATGGGGAAAAGTTAGCATTCATTGCTCTTTGATGAATTCTAGAACTTTCCTCCTTCAACATACCAGCTTCAGAGAATATCCATGATTTAATATAAGTCTGATTCTTCTCAAATAATTCTTTGACTATCTTTATGTTAAATAGTAGAGCTAAATAAATATCCCGAGTATGCAAGCCCCAACTTCAAACCAACACCATGCGTCAATTAGTTTTTGATATTTCCCTATTTTTCTGTGGGGACAATTTTCTCATGCAGCTGGGGATGAAGATTCCCTCAGAACACCCCTCTGTGAGTACAAACTCCTTATTCCACTCTGAGCCTAACACTGCCCTTGTACACGTATGAACTCTCTCCTCACCCTGCCTGGGTTCTCACTACATCATCTGCCCATCCATGTGGCTGCCTTCTTCATCGTGGATGGGCTGCCAGCGTCTCCAAGTGGAGACATCCTCACCCTCACTGGACTTTATGCTCCACTTTTGGCCATCATAGTGCCACTATATTCTTCAAACTCTTCCTTGCTCAGCCAGACCTAATGGCTTTGGATGAAAATTATTCAAGGAAAGAAAAGATGAGCAGACAAAAAGGAATAAGAAGACATAAAGATCCCAATTGATTATTTTTAATTATCTCAATTGGTTCTTTGAAAACTAAAGTCTTATTGAAATCAAGAAAATAACTTTTTGTTTACTTTTTTTTAAAAAATTACTTCCCTATTACTTATCTATTTCCATAGATAGGTAAATCAATAATATATAGACAGGACTTCTGGGTTTGCTTAGAGATTTGGAGAAAAGAGTTGAAAAAGTAAATTAATTCACACCAGCCTAAGTTTCATAATCGCTTTTATTGTTCTTAAGATATTTGCAATCAAGGTGATGTACTGGATAGGAGTCATTGTATACCATAAGAAAAAGTGACATTTCTAGTTAAATGGACTTATAGAGAGACAGCTCCCTTTCTTGGGGTTCACCTTAAAGTTTGTAGAAGAAAGGTGTTAGTTAGACTTGGAGAGCTCAAAGCCCTTTTCCATCATTAATGTTCTTTGCTCTAAAGATCAAATAATAAGCAATTTATTTTCCTTCTCTAGACTTTTTTTTTTACAAATAGGTACATTGTCCAGTAATAATACATTCCTTGTCTTACTTACTAAAAAATCCATTAAAGAAAACATTGTGACCCAGAGCACAGGCCACCTTAAATTTCCATGAGAAAGCTTTTAAGCACTAAATTTCTACATTTATTATTTACTTTAACTTTCCATCTTTCATGGAACCAGACATGCCCTCTGGATCCTAACTTCTCCATCAACCATGAGAACACTTTTATGTGGTTATGTTTAATGTTTGAATGTAAGGAAATAAGGAAAAAGTTTTGTTTCTTTTAAATCCTGAGATTGTTTTAAAGTTTGGATTTCATTGTGACCTGATATCAAGTTCATCCAAATTGCAAATCTAGTCACAGTCTTTATAGTGAGGAGATTATCAATTATTTTTAAGATTTAGCGTCAAAGAGGCAGAATTCTTTATCAGTATAATGGGGATCTAAATAAAGGGAAATCAAATTGTTTTTGAAAGGAAAGATATTTGCAGTAAAAAAAGATGTTGGTAGAAGAAAATATAGTCCCCTTTAGGCAAGAAGTATCTTCTTTGCTTTAGAGTGGGATTTTTGAACTGTTCAGATTATTTTACTGGTTCCTGACCAGAAAATTCCATACCAGTTGGTTTTAAGATGTTTTTGGAAGAGGTTGAAACTGCAATTAGATGAGGTATTAAATCTAGATTTGGGATCATGGGCTTTTAGCAAAATGACACCATTACAGATGTGTGTGTGTGTGTGTGTGTGTGTGTGTGTGTGTGTGCATGTGCGTGTGTGTGTGTTTAACAAAAGTAATAACAGTTGTCTATGTGAATATATAAGCATAAAGGGACATGAAGGCAGAAACCGAGAATTTACCATTTGTAAGGGAGTGGGCTCACTTATCTAGTCAAATACAATAAATTGGGGCATGGATAATCCAGTGAGGAAAAACATCTTACGGAACCTACAGTGTTAGAGGGAGTTTAGCAGGTACTGTTGGATGTCTATATATACTTAAATAACAAGCTTCAGGCATCAGACCTACAGGCCTTTCACTTAGAACTGCACATTGTCTTATTTTTGAGGCATTTGTTTTCAGTCTATCGATTCACTAGATTTAAATTTGAATAAATATTTCAGGGAAAAATATGTGAGCACCTTCACCATGTGAGTGCTACAGAATCTAATATGACTTCAGTGTTCACAAGCTAAGTGTTGGCGCTGTTGAGTCTCCCGCACAGTAGCTTGGAATTTGGGAAATGTGTGAAACCCAACAAGATGTAACGGGATCAGGCTTTTAAAGTATTATCTGTATTTATTAGAACAAAGTGATGTTTCATATACAGAGAAAAAAATGTTTTTTCTTCTTCCTTCTTGCTCTAACTCTTCTACTGCCAATGTGAATGCAAACTCTTTGATATATGTAATGGAACAAAAGGCAGCAGGAACCTGATCTCTGGAGACTCCTAAGGCCAGACTAGATAATTAACTACCGTGAATGCTTGAAGAACATTGAAGTATGTTTTATTCAGTGATAGTTTCGATGACCCAGAATATCCTTTCTGACCTCTAAGTGGGTACATTTGATTTCTACGTGTGTGTGTGTCTGTCTGTCTGTGTGTGTCTATGTTTCAAAATAAATGGAAATCTTATATAATGTAGCTGCAGTCATTTGTATAGAAGACATATGTTTTTACCTTTAAAATGAAGAAAATACTATGAATGCTATCTTCAGATATGAATTTGCTAAGTTAGAAAATCTTTGAATATTTCTGAACTTCAGAAAAACAAACAAAGTTTTTAAAAAGAATAGATACCTAGCCCCAATTCCCATTTTAAATCATCGTGTTAAAGGCTACTTATATTTATTTATACCTAGGGCTTAATCTCTGCTGATGTGTCGACGTGTGCCCCCAATTCTGTTTAGCTGTAGTCGGTTCTACTATAGAGAGAATCACATTTAAACGACTTCCCAGAAAGAAACACTACATTATTTTAAAACATACAAACTTATTTAAGCAAAAGGAAAACTTACTGCTCATGTCACTTCACCGTGAGAAGTCTGAGGTAAATATAACTGGTTCTAAACAATCAGAACGAGAGACAGAAACGCAACCTGGATTTTACTCTTTCTTTTAGCTCCTGCTTTTCCTGAGGTTTAGCTTAAATTTCTCCCTCTGCAGATAGAATTCTTTCATTTTCTCAGATTCCTGGCTAACTCCCCAAAGCTGACTCCCCACACACACCATCACGGAACTTGATAAGCAGCAGGAGAATTATCAGAACCGTGGAACTGGCATTTCTCTACAGTTGCATATTTGCTGAGTTGAGAAGCCTCATCTGGTGAAGACCCATCTGGTGCTACCACCATGAGCTCAAAAGGAAGGTTTTAAAGAGAAGCTGACATGTATCCTCAGGAGTTGGCAACATGAACCAAAGCAGTGGCTCCTCCTTGGCACCAGGAGCCTGTAAGAAGCCAGAGACTGGCTGGTGCAGCTGTGGTGGAACGGAGGGAAGTGAGAATAGTGTACCTTTCCCTGCCACAGTATAGCATGCGTGACATACACGATCTTTCTGTCTGCAAAGAAACAGGCTGGAGCAAAGTTTCCAGCACCTCCCGTTAGAAGGTTGCTTGACCTGTGGGGAGAGGCTATGGACATAGGAAGAAAAGTAGAAAACTCACAATTCAAAGAACAGTGCTGTTCAGAGAGGGCTGAGCACAACCCACATATATGGCCCAGAAGAATTCTCTTTAAACAAGGGATTCCCAGCCAAGACAAGATGACAATGACACCAATCAAAGGTATTTGCCTTTCTCTATTTCATCACCTGTCTTAAAACTGGAGGAAATATGAGAGGAAAGGCTGTGAGTCAAACTCGAGCCAATTGCAAAAGAAGAACATGAAATAAAATATCAACAGTAACTTCCAAAGTGGACTTGGGTGGACTCCACTAAATTTGGCAGAAAGTCAGGGAATTACAGAGTACATCTAAAATGTTAGGGGAAAAGGAATGGATATTAGGCAGATTAGTTGAAGGTCATGATTGAAAAATAAATCAATAAGACCCCTTTCATGCACGTTCCACTATGATGACTGTTCAGGACACTAGCTTTATAAACACGTGAATAATCCAGAACCTCACCCCTCAGAAGCTTAAATCTTTGATGGCCACCAGCAGACATGACCTTAGCCTATTCCTTTAATTCAAACTGAGAAAATCCTGAAATGGATTCTGATTGGCCCACCTTTACTCAAAAACCCACATCAGTGCATGGTTCATGATGTGTGAGTGGGTATCCTCCTCTACTCTCACATCTTCGGAATAGAGACAATTTCCTCAAAATGAAAAGACTGCTAATTCCCCAAAAGGAAAAGTTCCAAGCAGATGAAACAATAAACATTCTCACCGAACAACTTGGAAGAGAACATTACAAATTCTGTAGAGGAGTAACTTCAGTATATAACACTCTTCTGTTTGAAATCTTTCCTTTATCTCAGCTCAGTCACACTTTCCTGTAGTCTTTCTTTCACATTCTTTCTTTCAAGTCCTTTTGCTTGTAATCATGAGGCTTTATTTATTGACACAAGTTGAATTATTTAATTAGAATCAAAGACATCTCAAGGAAACCATTTATTTTCCTTTAGGATTTTTCTTAATTCATGAAATTGTCCTTATGATTGATGTGGATATCTCTAATTTTTATTAGGCCATATTTTTTCCTAGAATGTTTAGTTTCCCATTAAAACTGCAGGGCATGACATAGATCATGTATAATGACAGTACGTACATGTATATGCATATGAATATACATGTATATGTTCATGCATATATATTTATACACATACACGAACATATCCAGCACTACATCCTCTGTGTAACAAGCAAGTTCATGGTTACTATAGTTATGTATAACAGCAGTAAAATTTTAGGTCTGTTTTCTGTTTGCTGAATTCAGATAGAGAAGTTTTTGGTAATTTCAGAAAGAGAACGGTTTAGAAATGTTTGCTCTTTGGTTCTATTCTATATTGTTTTTCCTTAATTATTTAATTTATTTATTCATTTGTTCTATTATAGATCAGGTATGACATGGAAATAATTCTTCGGTAAGTGGTTTCTCTTTTAACTTATCCAAGTCGCTTTGAAATCCGACATTAAGAACTGTGTGGGAATCATGCAAATAAATAAATAAATAAATAAATAAATAAATAAATAAATAGCTTCAATTCCAGGTCCTCATGCAATTTCAAAGGTAGAAGTGATAATTACTTTCTCTCTTTATTTCACGTCAGGCTTATTTATCTATTCCTTCTTGATATCACTTGACTTGGTGATTCTATGCTCACAACCAAAAGGCCGTACTTTGTCCTAGGAAAGCTCCTCTCTTACTGGTAAGACTTACTTTCATGAAACCAGCTTTCGAATGTTCATCTCTCCATACCACTTTTCTCAGAGTGACTGGATAAAAAGAATGATTTTATCAATTACCACCTTGTCCCAACATATCATTTCAGGGAACGTTTCCACTTTCTCAGCTCACACATCTTTGAACTTATGTCATGTGGATGGAATGATTCAAAGTCTGGTGAATTTGATAGTTGTGCCTTCTACAACTGTCTCAACCTGCGGTAGATAGACTCTGATAGATGCTGCCAGCATAGATTAAATTCCAAGAATGCAAGGAAGCCAGGATTTAAACTTTTTTCTATCTCTTTGCTTTGATATAATTCCTATCATACTTCCATATGCAAGAGGTCCTTGATAAATGCTTGTGAATATTCCTGGCTCGGTACTGTAAGTTCAGATAACCAGAGTCACAGGATAGAGCTGGATGGGTCTTTAGAAATCAGACCTCTGCTCTTTCACTTTTTACATGAGAAACTCAGGACTATAAATGCTAACTTGCTTTAAAAAAAAAAAAAAAAAAAAAAACTTTTGGAAACAGCCTGCTGGCAGAGGCAGGACAGGGGCAGAGATATTTTCACTTTCATCTCAAACTCTTTCCCCTTCACTAAACTATGCTGCCTGTTCACTTTCTAGAGTTCTAGTTATTTCTAAATGTACCCAGTGGAGGAGAAAATGAGTCAATTTGTGGCTTGCCTTTGCTAGATTTATAACATAAACATCTAGACACTGTGGTAGAAACTGTCAGGTGGAAAAACTTCCAAGAGACCCAACTCCATCAATGTGCATTGAATAAATTACAGTGAAAGAATGTGTATTTCATTAAACGCCCAAATTTATTTCCCTAATTGAACCACTCTCTCGGCACTATGGCTTCAAACAACCAGTGTATCTGTGGCATTTTCTCTGTGCCTCTTCTCAGAAGACAGTGATGACCCAGCACAGTAGAGCAAAGTCTTCAGAAGTAACATAGAGCGGCACTGATTGTGGCATTTGAAGCTGTGGTAAAGGAGGGACCCACTGGACCTACCCATTTTGTATCCAACCCTGGTAAGTCTGTTGCCTTCATCTTCCAATTTTTAATCTTATTTGTGGCCTGGTTTCCTTTCACTGCCCCCTGACCCTCATTCCTAGTCTCCTCCTCCTCACAGCTATTATTCCTCATTCCTCACTAGGAATTCTAATCCTTTCTCCTTCCCATTCCCCTTGTTTTTGTTTCTCAAGTCCTTTTCACTTAGCTGATCTATAGATATCTTTAGATTGTAAACTCCCCAAAGATAAGGACGAAAACAGAATCTGAACCCCAACTGGTACTTATAACTGCTTTTTACATTGATATGTAGTCCATGTGTCATGAAAATTAAGATATTTTGACATTTAAAGAATGATCCAGGAGGCACATGCTAATGAGTTCTCTGTACCATGCTTAGGGATAAAAGATTTTCTGAATGTGGAGTAGTTTGATTGTAATTTCTCCAACTATGTCATGAAGGTGGCCTCTCACTGCTCTAATATGGAGCTGTTTTCAGTAATAAGAAGCCCAATGATGTCATTAGTTTGAGTACCCAAGAGTGGCACTATATGTAATCTATTTCTCAAGGTAATAGTTTTCCTTTCACTTTCTTTATTAGGCCCATGTAAATAACTCCAGAATCTTTCAGCACTGGAGAAAGGCCCACAGAGTTCATCTACTCTCAAGGATCCTGACCCGGTTCTTGGAAACCATGGTGGCCTGTAAAACTTTGCGGTATTTCAAAAACCCTGACAGTGATATAAGCTAACAAAATACTTTTACTTTTGCCTAAATTTTTAGAACTCCATATAGTAATACTCCTCATACCTGAAATTTTTGTGCTCAACAACCAATTTTGAGTAGTAGTCATATTTTTTTAATTATGAAACATGACTTAAGACAATAAATAAGTAAATATTTATAACTCAAATTTTCAATTTTGATACCTACTGAGCTGATGGTAGAAATAATATATGTGGTTGTTCGTAGTAGAACCTTTTGGAAAACAGATTCATTACAGACTACCAATTTGTTGATATAGTGATATCTTCAGATACAGTGGTATCTGAAGCTACTAAATGATGCCTCATGGACCAGAGTAGCAAACGACAGTACTAGGATTTCTTCACTGCAGATTATCACTCTCCCTCATCATGTATTTACCTCTATAACGATTGAAGAAAGTCAGCGTGAGCTCTTTCTCATATACACGGAACCCCTACATTCTCTCTACTTATAAAGCATTCCAAGGGTTTTCTGGAGTTATCTCGTATAAGTAGACCACCCTTGAGGGTTTTGAAATGCATCTATGAATCCCTATGAGGTGTGTTCTTTGTTGCTTTGTGACCCAGTAATGGTTTATTACTCCAAACCTCAGAGGAGCCCACAGAGACAAATGGCTCTCCAGCATGCACTAGACCAGATAAAACATGTTTGCGATACAGGTTAAACCTTAACAAACAGCCCCTGTGGGATTACAGTGTGCTGTTTCCACTAGAGAGAAAGAGATTTTAGATATAAATGCACGTTAAGAGTCGAAAAGTCTCTTAGTGAACAAGAGCAGATCAGGTTTAGTAATAACAAAACCCAGCCAGCGAGGTACACACTGGAAGTGTCAGATTCGGAGAACTATACAAACGTAAAGTATAATTTTCAAATACAAGATCATTTCGAAAGTTACTCCACATAAGTCTGAAATCATACAGATTACTCTGTTTCATACTTGGTATAGTATGCTATTGATAATAACTAAAATTGTATTTCTCAATGGATCCAAAAGTTACCAAAGGATCATTCCAGTTTTTTAAAATTTATTATTATTACTTAAATAATCAGCTCATGCATTACTTTCTCTCTGAACTCTAACACCCACTTCCACTTTGAAACCCATTGTTCATAATGTATTACAATCTCCACAATTATTGATTGAAAATATATATTTATTTGAATACAAGGAGTTGGACAACATCCTGCCTTCTACTAAATTAAAAATTATTTTTGGTCATTGGCTAGATTTCTAGCGCCTAAGAACAGTGTCTGGCCAAAGGCAGAGGCTTATACAATTATTTGACTGAACTGTTTTCTATAATATAAAGACAATTTTGTATAGTAGAAAAGTTCTTGCTGGAATTAAAATCAGTGTCACAGGAGTCTCTGAAGCTACTGGCCCCACCCCCAAGTAAATACAACTTTGTAATGAGATTGCCTTTCTATGGTAGTTGGTCACTAGAATGCATGAAAACAACTTTGTTTTATGGGTAGAATTGAGACTCCAAAAAATGTGTATGCTGAAGTCTTATCTCTTAGTACCTCAGAATGTGAACTTTTTTGGAAATAATGTTGGTCAAGATATAATTAGCTAAGTTAAGATGAGATCATTAGGGTGGGCCATAATCCAATATGAGTGGTGACATCATTGTTAAGAGAAAACCACAGGCCCAAAGTAGCATCACTCATGCTAAAAGTCCATGATACCAAAACTAGATTTAATACCTGATCTAATTGCAGTTTCAACCTCTTCCAGAAACATTATCTTAATCAACCAGTCTGGAATTTTTCTGGTCAACACCAATGAGGTAATCTGTCATCTGAGTTATTTCTATCCCCCATAGATAAAAGGTGATCTGTGTAATAAAAACACTTCTCAATCTTTTCCCCACCCCAAAATATATCCCAACCCCCAAATAATCCTTTTTTTCTTTTGTTAATGGCTCCCTTATTGAACCTTTTTTTCCTTTCCATTTTTCACAACCTCTTGGAGCACCCTTCTAACTAGATGGGGTGCTGTTTAGTTCATCAATTCGTTAATGAAGCCAGTTAGAGCTTCAAATTTACTTGGTTGAATTTTGTTTTCTAACATCATAAATAAGGGACATTCAGGGATGGACATGCACACAGGAAGAATGGCATGAGAATATAATATAATTATATAAATAATATAATTTATAGTATAATTAATAAGATATAATTAATATAATATAAAATGATACAGTGATGGTGATGAGAAGAGAGGGACCACTTCGACTTGGGTGGACTGTGAAAGAGTCTTTGGGTCGATAAGTGCAATTGAAGCTGAAACAGAATGACAAGATGGAAATAATGTGTGATGATCCTAGGCGAGGGGGTAGTGACTGCAAAGGTCCTATGACAAGACGCAGCTTACTTGTTTCAGGAGCCTAAAAAAAGTCAGTGTCACTAATAATCATGGAAGACTCAGGTAAGATGGGACTGGAGAGATAGAAAAGGCTGGATCACATAGGGCCCTGCAGGCTTTGCAAAGCATTTTGGGTTCTGCTTTTAAGTCCAGGCATTTGGAGGATTTTAAATTGGAGAGTGATCTGATCTTATTTATTTCAGTGATTGTAATCAATGATTCCTTCACTGAGGCAAATAAATTCTCAGACAGCATGGATTTTTTTTCTACTTTTTCTTTTGTTGCTTTGAATTTTTACTTTCTCTTTCATGTTCTTTCTCCTTATCTTTCAATTCTTTTCTTCTTTTTCTCTCTTACCTTATTGATTTCTAAATTTCTCTCCCTCCCCTTTGCCCCATCACACATTTTTTGCCTACATCAAGCAGTACCTGAGATGTACTGTGGTAGATGTTATTTTAATTGAAGAGAAGAAAGCTGCAGACCCCACTAGGGGTCACTTCTGACCCACCGATGAGGCCTTGATCTTGCAATTTTGCCTTGGGTTTATAGCCAACCCTGGAGACACTGTTTCTCCAGTCTCTGTCTTTTTCCACCTTATGACCCCCTAAGGATCTAAGTCAAAGGCATTGTGGTCCACATCCTCCCTGGACCCAAGCCACCCGAGGAGCCAGACAGGCTATCAAAACAGGCCTGCCCCAGGTGCTCTGCATTGTTCAGAGTAGATTGGCGTTCTTGAGCCAGGAATTTGGCTCAGTGACAAAAGTGGCATCATTCTGTAAAGTGGAATGTCACCGGAAAGACTGTGTTTGTGTGAGGAATGCCTGGGCTGTCTGTCTGCCTCTTGCCACCAGGCCGCCTGAGGGTCCCGCGGCCAGACTTCCTGGAGCTTCCTTCAATTGTCTTCATACACAGAGTTTAGTACCTACTTAAAGACACACAGACTGCCCTTAGCCTTCTGCTGAAAAGTGAATCTTCCTGTGATTTATTTCCAATTTGGTCGCTTTTGAACTGACGGCTTTATTAATCAGATGAATTTTATTATTTCACAAGGCCAGTTGAGGCATCAAGGACAAGTGGATCCCTTTGGCACTCTTCCCCTTGTACATTTATCTGCATATATTAAAAAATGCCCATGCATACTGTCTATATGCACACATATATCTGTCATCATATTTGAAGTGAGAAGGCGAAGCTAACCCATCTACACATTATGCTTTATAAAGTTGACTGCAGATTCCTTGGGAAGACCAAGAAAGCAGCAAGTTTGCTTCTGTTAGATAAACTAGCAAGTTAAATTTGGTAATCTGTAAGATTATCTTCTACTTTTCTTTCCTTGCACCCAAATTGCTCTTCTAAAATTAAACACATATGTTTTAGAAAGCCTTGGACAAATTATCCTCATTTTAATTGTCTGGCACAAGTGGATGCAAATGTCAAATTAAATATTTGTCATCCTTCATTTTATATTACTTTACAGTCTACCATGCACTTTCACCATGGTCTTCCCTACATTGAACATTTACTATTTATTTCATTTTATGAATAAGAATTCTGAGTTTTACTAAGGTTAAAGATTTTTCCAAAAGTTATATGCTTATCATGTAACAGGCCAAGAATAGGGCCTAAGGGCTTCTGAATTTAGTTCAGATGTAATGCCCTTCACTCTGCAACAGGGTCTGCAAGCTTTTTCTGTGAAGGGCCAGAGAGTAAATATTTTAGGCTTTGTGGCCCATGTTTTCCTTCTTAACTACTCAGCTTTGCTGTTACAGCACAAAAATAGCCACAGAGATACAAAAATGAATGAGTGCTGTTGTGTTCTAATAAAATTTTATTTTTGGACACTGAAATCTGAGTGTTTTATAATTTTTCTGAGTCATGAAACATTGTCTATTATTTACAGAAATAATATGTATAAAGCATTCTTAGTTCATTGGTTCGAATGAAACATGTGGCCAATGTGATTTAGCCAATGGCCTGTAGTTTGTAGAACCATTTATAGTTGAAATTATGATCCAGACAGCTGAGTCCTGAGTTCATTTCACCCCCAGGGATTGGGCAAGTTAAGGTCTCCAGAGTAATTTTCATCATTAGAAATCATCACCTGAGTCTTAGGGACTAGTCATCAAGAATCAATTTCCATCACAATTTCTTTTTGAAGAAAATAATTTTAAACATTAATTGAATAACTTAATCGGAGAAGTTTAATCATATTTTTGAAAATGTACAATGAAGAAATAGACTTGCTTTTCTATAGAAGAGTATCATTCATAGGTTCCATGAACTTCTGAAGAATTATCAGAAAAAAGAAAAAAAATATATATATATATGAAAATCTATTATACCCCAGTTCATTTTAATTTTAATAGCCAGTGAATTGGGTCTTGGCATCTTGTAGGCACAGATCACACTATTAGCCAGGCTATCTAGAGAAACAAACCATTTTCTTTTCTGATTATTTAAAGCTAAAAGGAGTTTGCTCAGGATAAAACACTATGCAATTGCATAGGTGCAGGTTCTAGAGCTACAGGATAAAAATGAGAAGTATCAATGGTTAATTCTATAAACTAAGTTCTTAAGTTATATTTAGAAGCAATTATGTAAAAGGTTAAAAAACAGATCAATTGTTCTGGGATTAGCAGTTAGCTGATACTGGGAGAGAAAATCTCTCAATTTCAAATCTTGTCCTTAAATAAAGAGCAATCATAGGGTTTTAGTCAAATTAAATAGAAAATCAATAAAATGAAAATATTCCATTAACATTTCATCTCATTCCTTGTTAAGATAACAATTTTGAAGCGTAGTTTTTACATTCAAGTTTATATTTAGCACAAAGTAAACATTTTTAAATATTCAAACAAAACATAACAATGTAGATACTCCCCCAGGTTAGAGCAACTCCATTTTGGAGGCTGATAGTAGGATTAGGAAGAAATCTGGCTGGATATTCAGAGAAGAGGGAGTGAGAGAAATCACTGGCTCCTTGCTATTGCATTTTCAAGTCACTCAGAATGCAGGAAAAACTGGAATGCCTCAGTTTCTCTTTTATTAATTCAAATTCTGTCCACCTTCAAGTCCTGCTCAACTCTCAGTTTCACCCCCACCCCCAGAGATTTCCCTAGTTATACCTGGTTATGAATCTTTTTGACTTTCAAACAATGTAGCATTTACCCAAAGACCATGAGAATCAATGTAGATAGACGCATTTCAGTATTTCGTCTCCAAAAGATGTAAACTACTTAAGTAGCAGGTTTATGGTACGCAGTCAGAGTGCATTTCTTGGGGTGTTCCCACACTAGGCCACTCTTGGTTGGCTGATTACTTCCTTTTCAAATCCTGAAGGAAGGGAAAACCTTACCTGTCATGCTGTCAGTGGAAGCTGATTTTCCTTGACTTTGCAGAGCTGACTCATGGGGTTGAGTTACCGATCTTTCAGATTTTCCATTGCAGAACTGAAAATACTATTAGTACTGAGGAGTACTGATAAGTGGAAATGATATTTACCTGCTACTTTGAGTCAGGAATTATATGATGTTTTGAATAGAAAATGTCTAACTTCAATTCAACAGAGCAGCAGCAGCAAATTTATTCCCTTCTGTCTGCAAACATTTTCTTCAGCCCCAACATAATTCTTGAAAACCAGCACCATCACATTCAGAAGGCATCGGCAGTCAGAGCCTGGCTCTGTTTTTAAGATGGACTCAATGGCAACTCAGAACAGACTGGCAAATCAACACCTTCCAACTTATCCAGCTCTTATATCAAGATGTAGCACTGTACATCTTTTACATCTTGTAAATGAAAAGAAGGTTACAAAAATCTCTGTATTTACCTGAAGCCATTTCTTACACTTCCTAGAAATTAGGACCTATTTTACTTAAGCAGGAAAGTACATCAACAAAATTTAGAACAAAGATGTAGATATAATAATAAGAGTAGTTAACATTTTTGAGTGCTTTGTGCCAACTGTTATATTAAGCAATATTTCTCACAACAGCTCTGAAAAGTAGGTACTATTACTATGTTCTCTTTTATAAATGCATAAACTGAGGTTCAGATAGACTGATTCAGTTTACTAAGGTGAGCCAACTTCTAAGAAACAGAGAATGGATATAAATTCAGGATGACAGACCCTGTAGCTTGTGTAATACTCATAGAAGAAAGCCAAGGAATTATTTAGGATAAGTGATTAAGGTATTAAAAGTGGGCCATGCCAGGCTAATATTAATGAAACAATGATTCTTTGCCCAGAAAGGGGGCTTTCACATGGGATTATGTATGCAGGAAATGAATTTTATAGCCGTATGTGATTTTCCACTAGTTCAAAGCATGTTCATTGAGCACATACCACTGCCCAGCTCAGTTAGCCAAAATATACATGGGCTCTACCTTATGAAAATTTTAGTTCATCTTCATGAAGATCTTTCTAAGATTTAGAAACCATCTATACCTTATTTTCTGAAGTCTAGAGATGGTCGCAGCACCTTAATTTGTGCCCGAACGTCACGCCTTTGACCAGTTCACTTACCTACCTGGAAGAAACTTCAGTGACAGTCATTTCTGTTTCTGCTACTTCACTTCTCCCACTAGTGTGCAGATCTGGCCCCTGTGGCAGTCAGGATTCAACCAGAGAAACAGAATCAGTAAAAGATATCTATTAAGAGATTTATTGCAAGAAATTGACTGTGATAGTGAAGGCTGACTAGGTAAGTCTGGAATGTGTAAGGCAGGACTTCAAAACAGGCAAGTTAGAACTCCCGGACAGAGCTGAAATTTCAGTCCGCAAGTGGAATTTCTTCTGGAAAGTTTCAATTCTGCTCTAAGGCCTTCCAAATCAGCCCTACCCAGTTTGTCTAGTGTAATCTCTTACTTAAAGTCACCTGATTATGGGCTTGGATCACATCTGTAAAATACCTTCACAGTAGTACCTGGACTACTGTATGATTGAATGTCTGAGGATAGAGCCCAGCCAAGGCAATACTTTAAAATGTCACACAATCCCGTTTTAGATATAACTCACAAAATGTAGCAAGCATTCTTTAAGCTTAATTCTCTGTGGAAAGTGAACATTTTTATGATTTTTTTTTTCCTAGAAAGGGTTATTTCCACTGTGACCTACTATCATTGTGATTTGGAGCATATCCTTATACCTCAAATTCTTCATTTGTATAAAGAGAAGTTCATGGTTATAATTATATGGCCATATAAAGTAACTAGAAAAATTCAGTAAAACAGAAAATTTCCATTTGACCGAGACAGCCCCTGTGTACTGTCAGGATAATTATTAATAACATTCTTTTTACTCTCCAAAGTGACCCAGTTTTGGGGAAAAAAATAGTCATTTTATTTATATAGCACTCTAAAAACTTTGATAATTTTAGTGGGAGCTCATTTCCACTGATAGCTATAATATATATATATATCAGATTTTTCTCTCTAACTCTGGGACAGAACTGAAGACAAAAGGCGAATGTTACTAAGTGCCATGCTTAAGCTCAATGAAGAAAGATATTTTCTAATTTTTGAAATATCTTCTTATGTCAGTCCTTCAAATGTTTATAACTTCTTGAGTTTTATCTTTGCCAGAGAAAATATCCTCAGTGGCTGTAAGTCCTTTTCCATTTGGTGTGGATCCCAGTGCCTAAATGATCCTGGTAATTCACTTTGGAACAACCTGCAGTTTTCAGTTATTATTAAAATGTAGTTTCCATGTCTTAAGTTCCCATGTTGTCTATTCAGTTCAGACTACATTCAATGACACTGTTGGCACTTTTCCTTGGTTCTACCCATGCACTAATTGATTGCATAAGTGTAATTAGCATGACTGTTTGGGCTGCACTGAACTTAGAGTTAAATCTCTGGGTCTTTTTCAGCAGAAATGTTAATTAAGCCAGTCACCATTATTCTCTTCCTGTGTACCCTCAACAAGTCTCAGCCTCAACAAAATCGCTCCCTTCACAAAGACATTGATGCTTACCTCTGTTCATCAAAATCATTCATTGAAATTTTGAGGAGAATGGAGTCAAATGTTAGAGTCTTTCTCCAGTTTGTCATTAATCTACAGGCTTTTAAAACAGTTGCTCAATCTGCTATTAATGCTATCATCCATATTTTGGCAACTTATAAACAAGGATATCATAATTCGAATATATGGTCAGGATAAAGATGGAATTTATGACATGCATCTAATCTGCCATCAATTATGGATAAGGAAACATATGGCTTTGAAGTAGACAGACTTGGGGTCTAATCAAAATTTATCCACATAGTAAATGTGTGACTTTGGACAACAATCTAAATCTTATTAGTCTCTTATTGAAAATGAGGATGTAAGCATATATTAGCTAGCACAGAGAAAGTATGATGTACAATGCCTGGCACATGTTGGCAAAATATAGCTGGTAATTATTGTTGTTGCTCTTGCTGTTGTTAGTAATATCACTTTTGGAGCTGGAAACAACTGTAGAATTAAGTTCTTTAAAATCCTTCATTTTATAGAACAAACAATTGAATTCAAGAGAAGCAAAGATACTTACTAAGCTCTCAAATTGTTAGGATTTCTTGAATTTATCAAAATATAATGAAAATTGTATCCATTGTCTTTACTTCCCTCTCCACCCATTTATCTCTTCCCTGGTCTGAAATATGAATATCAGCTTCAGAAATCTTCTAAAATGTTTGTTTTAAAATATCTCCCCTAACTTGCAAGTGAGAGATCCAAAGAATTCCTCTCCGTCTTTTAAAAATTTGATCGATTTTCTGCATTCGACATTGCTGAAACCCTTGCACCACTGGAAACTTTCTTCTTTTGATGTCCATGACAAGAGCCTCTCTTAGCTCGCCACTTTCATCTTTGTCTGTTTCAGCTTTCTTCATTGACTTTGCTTCCTATAGTAAATTTGATTTTTCTTCTTTCCTTGACCATCACTTTCATCTCAAGTTATCTCATTTATTTCTACAACCCCAGCAACAAACTTTACGATAGTTTCTCACAAACTGATGTCCCTAATCCTGATTTCTTGTGTGTTTTGTCCACTGAGCATCTATGTGCTTTCTGACATTTTCCAACCATCTTTCAGCTAGGCAAGGCCATAGGACTACTTCTGACCATTGGGCTGTAAGTTGAAGTGACACATTTCACCTCTATACCAAAGCATAAACAAAAAATTAGAGTTTTCCATATTGCCTTTTTCCCTGATGCAGGAATGTTAGAGGTCGTGTATTCTAAATGGTGAAGCTATGATATTGGGATTTTATCAGCCCAACTTCTTGAGCCACTGTTCAAAGAAGATTCTCTCCCTGATCTGCATTAGATATGCAATGTGAGTCAGAAAAAACATATACTGTGTTCAGCCGCTGAGATTTGAGGATTATATGTTTGTTTGTTTTGTTTGTTTCCTGTTAGTGTAACCAGGACTATCTTAATGAAAACAATTTTCATTATAGTTAATGACCTTTCTTTCCATTACTATGCTAGCTAGCGGTTTCTATGTGGATTGATAGTCATCAAAAATGACCACATCAAAAAGAGATCTACTCAAGTATGTTTTTATCTAAAATGTTTAATAATTTAGCATGTTCTGCCATTCTTTCTGCCAATTATCTCAATAGGGACCCTTGTTTCTCCTTGCTTCTTCCATCAACCTCTTCAGATGGTCATCAGCTCCAAAGCTGGTTCTTACCTCAGTCCACTAGATCCAGTATTTCCCATTCCAAACTATTGTTTCTCTGAAACATTTTTCCTTATTTGAATATATTTGATCTCTACTCATAGTCTACAGTGAAAGACCTCTCGATCTCTACCTTCTGCCATTGTAGTTTTCTGTAGTTCAGAAAACTCTTATAGATACTGTGATTTAATCATATTGGACATTACAAACCATTATGTACTTTAAACCCCAATGGACTTTTTATAATATTTTATTTTACCTAAAAAAATACTTTTAAAATTTTTATATGGCAAAATCCTCCCAGTTCTTCAATTCCAATACAAATTCTAGGTGATGATTCATGGGACCAAGGTTCAGTAACAATTAATTCTAAGAATATGGAAGATTTCAAAGCAGTAATGTTTATTATAATACTTTCTGCAAGCATCATGACTTGTATTATATCATATATATTTTATCTATCCATCTATATAACTTAGGTGATTAATTTTATTTGTCAATTTGGCAGGAATATAAGGTGTGTAGATATTTAGCTAAAAATTATTCCTGAGTGTGTCCGTGGGGCTGATTCTGGGTGAAATAATTGTTTCAGCGGGTAAACTTTGAAGCAGTTTGCTTTCCCTAATGTGGAAGGGGGTCAGCCAACCTGCTGACGGCCTGAATGAAACAAAAGGCTGTGGGAGGAAGAATTCAGATTTCCCTGCCTGATTCCTTGATCCGGAATGTCTGTATTCTCTTGCCCTTCTCACTCTCGTTCTCAGGACTTCAGATCCAGACTGGAATCTATATCATCACTGGTGGAACAATCTCGTCATTTTCATCTTCATATCTCTTTCACTTACACTGTGCCTAAAACAATGCTTTTACATGGATGTTTTATAACTGTTCTTTGAACTAAAGAGTGAACCTCTGTTATCCTATCTACATCTCTATTTTCTTTGCCAACTAGTCCCTAAACATCTACTTAATGAGTCTTTCAGAAATCCTTGAAATACTGACAAGATTATTGGTTTATGAGGTTCAAAATTAATCTCTTACTACTTTATTAAAATTTGGTATATTTGCTTATCTCTGGTATTTGATAATGCTTTGTAATGTTAACAGTGTACCAGTAATCTTAGGCACAAATTATTTTAGTGTGTAATTGGCCTTTGAAACTAAAACTCATTAAAAGTACCTGTTGCTGCTTTTCAAACATCTCTCTAATCCTAGGATTAGTGTCCTCTTAGGTATTTGATTTACCTTTCTCATTATAAGTACCATTCTCCTTAAAAGAAATGAGGATGGAAAAATAAGAGATAAGTAGCGCTGCCTTCCGTATCTAATCTTTTTATTTTTATATTCTCCCAAATACATTGATTCTCTCCCTCCTCACTCCCCCCACCACTTTCTTTCCCTTCTCTTCAAACTACAGATAGTCACCAAAGATAGTCCAACTAAAATTTTTTGACTTTATGATTGTGCAAAACCAATATGCGTTCAGTAGAAACCTTACTTCGATTTTTGAATTTTGATCTTTTGCTGGGCTAGTGATATGCAGTGGATACTCTCTGAGCAGCGTCAGCAAGACACAGCTCCAGGTCAGCCTCACCGTCATAAAGGTAAACAACTGATACTCTACAGTGTACTGCTTTGCCAGCGTTTTTTGCATATTGCTTTCTGAGCATGTTTAAAGTAGGCTGTGCTAAGCTATGATGTTTGGTACATTAGGTGTATTTTCAAGTTATGACAGGTTTGTTAGGATGTAACCTAATCTTAATTTGAGGAGCATCTATGCTTAAACAGTTTCATTTGTCTGTGAAGGGCTTAAACTTTTAGTCCAGCAATTCATACCTACAAAGCATAACACAATAAGGGTTTGTTTTCCCTAACACGAGTAACCCACCTAGTTTCCTTATGTCCCTTCCTTCATCTATAGTTCCCTTCCAAAATTTCTGATGCTTCTAAGACCACGTTTATTATTTTATTGGATAAATCAGTTCTATAATAACACTTGGTTTTTCCTGGTGTTACTGTTTTTACTGTTTTACAATTTGGTGATTATTATTGGAAATAGTTTATATTTTGTTTTCACACATTAAAAAGACCCTTTTGCAAACTGTGTTACATGAACCAGATTTGGTTAGAAATCAACTGTAAGAAAATATTTATTTATGGTCAGATTTTAGAGACATTTTGTTTATATACAATACAAAAATGTGTAGGAATGAAAAGATATAACTAACATTAACACTTTGGTATATATTTTCTAGCCATTAAATGTAAGCGAACATGCATGCATTTTTGTATATTTATATGAAATATATACATATTTTACATTCATGTGACTATATATATTCTATACATTGTTCTGTAGAGTGCATTTTATGATAACAGCAATATATTATGCTTTGTTGACAAATCTTTATCTTTCATTTTTAAATTAATTTTATTTTTTTAAATTATCACAGCAAAATTGACTCTTTTTTTGCTGTATAATTCTATAAATTTTAACCTGCATAGATTTATGTAAGACTATCATAATTAGGATACAGAATAGTTTCATCATTTTACTCTCTAATACTACTCATTTTAGGGACATACTAGCCCCATTTCTAACTCCTGGCAAACACTGATAATTCTCTATCACATGGAAACAGAAAGATTTTGAGAATCACGTCTTTCACTCAGCATAGTAGCATTCCATTGCATGGATGTGACACAGTCTCTTCATGTGCATCCATATTATGTAGGATATGTAGGTTGCTTCCAATTTTGGATGATTATGAATAGACCCTCTATGAACATTCATGTGTAGGTTTTTGTGTAACCAGACTTTTTCATTTCTCTAGGGTAAATATCCAGGCATGCCATTGCTTGGTCATATGATAAATATACGTTTAATTTTATAAGACACTGACAAACCACTTTCCAGAGTGGATATAACATTCTGTATTCCTCTAGAAACCTATGAGAGTTCCAGTTCTCTTCATTCTTCTTAGCACTTGGTTTTTTCCCTGTTTAACTTTTTATTTATTTATTTATTTATTTATTTATTTATTTATTTATTTATTTATTTTAGCCATTCAAATAGGTAGATAAGATGTTTTTAATTTAAAATATCCTTAGTAACTTAAGATATTGAACATCTAATGTGCTTATTTGCTTTTTTTATAGCCTCTTTTGTGGTAAACTGTATGTTCAATTATTTTGTTTATGTTTTAACTGAATTGTTTAAATTTTTGAGAGTTTTTTTGTATAATTAGAAGACGAGTTATTTGTCAGATGTGGAATTGTAAATATTTTTCCCCAATTTGTGGCTTATCATTTCAGTCCCTCAATACTATATTTTACAGAGAAAAGTAGTAATTTTTTTCTGTTTTAAGTTCAATTTATTACTTTTTTTATGAATTATGCTTTGGTTTTATGTCTAATATCTCTGCCTAAACTAGGACAAGAAGGTATGCACTTATGTTTTCTTCTAAAAGTTTTATAGTTGTTTCTTTTATATTTAGATACATATTCCCCTTTGATTTAATTTTTATAAAAAGTGAGATTTAGGTCAATATTTTATTTTGCATAGGTATATTTGATTTTTCTGCCACCGTTTGTTGGAATTATTATTCATTCTGTATTGAATTACCTTTTCAGTTTTGTCAAAGATTAAATGCCCATATTTGTGTGTGTATACATCTGGACTCTATTCTGTTTCATTCATCTATAGGGCTATTACTTCCTAAATACCACACTATCTTGATTGCCATAGCTTCAAATTAAGTCTTAAAATCAGTTAGTATAAACATCAAAATTAATTTTTCAGTTGCAAACCTGTTATAGCTGTTCTTGA
Organism: Rousettus aegyptiacus; assembly: GCF_014176215.1. Lineage (NCBI taxonomy): Eukaryota > Metazoa > Chordata > Mammalia > Chiroptera > Pteropodidae > Rousettus > Rousettus aegyptiacus. The sequence goes on from NW_023416306.1 coordinate 159,655,712, forward strand.
TCTTTTGAAAGGCCATATACAGTTTAGAAAGTCCATATACATTGCTACTAGAATTGTATTAAATTTATAGACTTCTTGATATATACTTTCCCCAAACTACCACAAAAAATTGCACGGAAAAATATACATTTAGATTTTGGTCTGGAAATTCAACTGGCAAATGCCAAGGCTCTTATGCCAAGACAGTCAGCCATTCCCAAGCCCAGTTTGGCTCTCTATCCTGGTTTGGGGGAGGGAATTCTGAAATGAGGCCAAAATATTTATAGGCTGGTCTGACTTCCTATGAAAACTATCCATAGTATGGTCTTTAAAGAGATACAAAAATAAAAATCAAAAGAGGTTTTTCCTTTGGAATTCTCTATGTCGAAGGAAATTTTCATATGGTATTGCTGACTCTTGTTCTGTCTGACTAAAAATAAATACGTACAAAACAGCAACAAATTAACAAATGTCACTAGGAAGAAATTTGTCTGGAGCCTCTCATAACAGTTATTGTCCTTCTTGAGTCAAAGAGGTGGCACTTTTCCTTCATTTTCTGTTATTACTGATTACACAGCTTCTAGCTCAACTAAAACCAGGTTTTGACTGAACTATTAGTGACATTACCTATAATGTGGGAATTTTAAAAAAAATGTTTTCTTCACTGAAAATATTCTGTACCAGGCCATAGCAATTATTGCTATGTTTATTTTACCCTTGAGAAAAATGTAACTAAATTAACCTAAGTAATGTCTTGGAAATTGCTCATATCTGAGGGCTGCTTTGTTCCGGATATTCTTTGCAGCCTTCAATAACGTCTTCCATTCATAGTTGGGTTGAAACTGACTTCGAAGAAAAGTCAAATTTCAGTCTTACACACCAAATTCAAAACCATATTGGAAACAAATGTGACCATTTGCTAGAATAACAACCTGCTGTTATTTTTTCCATATGCATTTTCCTCTCTAATTTTCCCCTATTCTTCTCTCTCTAAAGCCTGAAGTTTGCCATGTCTGACTTTATTAAGCATACAAAAAAAGACTGCTTAGGTTTTTGTGAAATGAAAATTTAGAAAGTAGCACAGGTGGCTGAGGAGATGCCAGAAACATAGCAACACTGGACTGGTCCAATAATCGTGAGGACTGACTTCAGAGATGCGAAAGCTTTTTCTCTGAAATATCATTATTTTCCTTTCAGAAAACAGCGAAAGATATGTGACATGTAGAAACGATTTCTTCATCTCTGATCATTGTGCACATCAGCAGAGATGACTATAAAATTATCAAGAGGGTATTTTAGCATTGATGTTTGATTCTTCAGTGTTGATCTCCCAACATCCATAGCTCGTCTCCTCAGAACGCTCACTCTGCAGGCCACCTGACCTTAAGTTCTACGGAAATGTCCTTGTTCTCACATGGCTTTCAGTCCCCTGTGAGGTGTAAACTAGTATTTACAAAAGTAATTGCTGCCCTTTGAGAGATGAATACCTAATAAGGAGTCACTTATAATGTTTTTTCTATTATGTATGTGTATTCACTATTATACATATTTACATAAAAGCATTGTTAAACACAGTCACTGTATATGCCATCTTTTTTGACTTAGCTCTAAAAGCTTTTTAAATTTATTAATTCTCTTTTGTAGAACATAAAAATAGCAAAAGTGTAACGAGCTCCATGTAATCCCAAAGCTTCAACAATTATCAGCCTCATCATGTTTAATCCACACCTCACCTACCATTTATTTTATTTAAAATAAAATAAATGCTTACAATATTTATTACAGAACCAAAAAGCACACATTTTTAAATGTTGGTACACGCAGTCAAATTGGCATTCAGAAATATTATGGTATTTTTAAATCACATTCGACATATCTGAAGGTCTATTTTTTTATATTATGTTCAGAGTTTTTATTTTTCTTTCACTTATACTTTTGTTATTGGTGCATTTGACCAACTTTCATTACAATTGTAATGTAATATAAAAGCTAACAAATTGAAAGTGTGGTTCCTGTTTTTTCCTCTTGTACGATGATTAGCATGATCAGGATACTGAAAGCCTTATGAATTCTGTGATCTTATGAAATCTACATGCTAAAATGGGAGGTGGGGTTTTCCTGTAAACTTAAGACTAGGTTCTGATGCAAAGCGACCTTATAGTTACTTAATGGACTTGTATCCTTGATCTCTTTTCACACTTTAAGGTAAAAACCACAGGAATTATATAGGAAAAGTAAAGTTTGATAACATGAAGATAATATAAAATATTTAATTCTATAAATTGGAAGTAAAGTATAAAAATATGCGAGCTGAGAGGTTTTCTTTTCTTCTCCCAGACAGACTAATCTTTATAATTTTTTCTTTATTAAACAGAGACCTCAGAAGTCTTCTGATTTTTCATTATTCTTGAAAATTGCTCAAATGCTTCAGTTGGAATATAATTTGCTTTCTCCGGCATTGCGCATTGTGCCCGAGAGATAATGTCTTTCTGCATAAAATTCTTATGCATTTGGAGTGGTCTTAAGTATAGATTTACAAGGTGATCATTTCCACTCTCACACAGCAGAGCATCTTTCCTTGTTGAATTTCATATTCCTTGGCAGCCTGTAGGGATGTTGTCAAGATAATATATTAGGCTATTTCATGTTATCACCTTGAGAGTTTTGCTATTCTTTTGGTATTTTTCTGACAAATTAGTAGTTAATGTGAAATGGTGGCACCAACTATAGGGTTTTTTTCTGTTTCCATTTCTGTAATAAGTCTGAAATCAATTGCAAATCATTTTACAAAATAAAATGTCTTCTGTTTATTAATCCTTATGTTCAGTATTTAACCAGTAAGCTTTGTGCTAGGGTGAAAAGCAACGTATATGAGAAAACTTGCTACAGGAAAACATGCATATGCTACCACCTCCACACAATAAATCATAATATGCTCGACATGGTTAAAAGAACAGTCAGTGTTATTCTTGTGCTTTGGAGGCAAAGAGATGTTAGTAAAGGTTATAGGTTGAATTGTGTCCCTTGTCCCCTAAATAAAGATATATTGAAGCTTTAATCCTCAGTATTTGTATTTGTAACATTGTTTGGAAATATGGTTTTTGTAGATTTAAAAAAGTTAAAATGAGACTATGAGGGTGGGCTCTGTCCAATATGTCTGTTATTCTTATTAAAACAGTGAAATTTGGACACAAACAGGGACACACAGAATGAATAGCATGCGAAGACACAAAGACACACAAAGAAGAAAAACAAGACAGACATATGAGGAGGGAGGTAGAGACTAGAGTTTTGTAGCCACAAAGCAAGGAAGGCCTAAGACTACCAGAAACTGCAAGAGAAAAGGAAACGGTGTCCATCGGCAGCTCAGAGGGCTCATGCCCCTGCTGATACCTTGATTTCGGACTTCTGGCATGCAGAACTGTAGATAATAAATTCCAATTGCTTTAAGCCACCCAGTTTGTGGTACTTTGTTTTGGCAACACTTAATATAGTAACTATACTTGGGAATTTGGAGAAGACAAAGGGCTGGAATAGAGGCAACACCCTGGAAGAGGCAAGGGTTTGGAGACTGGTCTTAAGTATAAAGTATAGTAACTAAAATAATGCTTTCTTCAAGAAGTGCTCTTTGATCCCTCTTAGGATGGTTTAGGGGCACATCCTATATATTTCCCTTGCACATTATAATTTCCCTTTATAGATGATCTATGAACACTTATCGCAGATACTTAACTAATGTTTTTTCTAAATATCTGAGTTTCACTAAAAGTTTATGAAGAATAAGGTAAATTTGTTGTCTCTCCTTGTTCTTTTCTGTTGATGCGAAAGAGTGATTGATGCCTGTCAGAACTGAATAGTGTCTTCAACATAAGACTAAAATGTACCTTCCGATTTTCCCATTCAAAAATACATATACTTACATACACACAGACATGCATGCACAACTGAGTAAATACACACAGGACACCACCAAGTTAACCAAAGAATGTGCATCCACATGAAACTTTCTTCCCATGTAATTGTAAACCTTGGCTACAATATCATCTTCATAAATACTCTTACTCAAAATCAGAGTGAAAATACTCTTATTCAAAAACAGAGTGAAGAATTTTCATAAATTACTCCCTTGTAATAATTAGTTATGATTAAATGATTACAAGAGAGTAATCATTATTTCACCAATTAAACCACTATAGGGTAAAAGGATGATAGGAAACTAGATTTCCAACAATATGATTATTCATTTATATCGTTATCAGAAACTTGAAACCTACCTCTTATTCTGGAAAAAAAAAAAAGGGGGAAAAACAAGTAAGCCACTCATGGAATGTGAGCAGTTATTCTGTTATAAATCTATCTCTTATTTTAAAAATTGTCTTATATTTTCCAAAAGCTTAGTTCTCTCTATTCCTGTGTTAATTCACATACAGACCTCCAGTATCATAGTAGAGTATTGTTCTTTTCACATTTTTGATTTTGTAAGATTAATAATGCTTCTCTTAAGGGTCTTTAGCTGAGCTATCTGTCCTTGCTGTCATTTTATTATCATGTTATTCACGGACTCAACAATAAATAAGAGGACCATTAAATAGCATCAAGACATCTGCGTATTTCATCATTTTATTTTCTCTAATAAAGCTTTCACGTTTGAACTCTTTTGTTTTTCGGTATTAACAAATAAATAAAAATAATCTTAAAAGTTTGATAACTTACAATTGTTAATATATTATATTATTCGAACAGATCTTTGCGTAGTTACCTCTTCATTTCTAATTAGCCTTGGGTGGGTGGAGAGGCGCGCGCTTCAGTCTTTAACAGTGGGTGCCGGAAGTAAGTATTTAATCTTAAACTCTGTGCGGTGACTTCCTGGTAGTACGGAGCAGTATCCGGCAGCCAGAGATTATAAAAGAGTTACCAGTGGGACTTGCCAGTCCTGCCAGCTCGACAGTGATGATGACTGAGGTCAGCGCTACAGCGGAGTCCCAGAAGCAGCTGTCATCAATACAGAGAAGCCAAAAGCAATCCTGTCCAACCAAATCCCTTATCAGAAATTTCCTTCAAATCCAGTGATATATTCTATCTCAGAATTTACAGTGACGTGACAGTTCTTTATATTGATAGCATGCAGTTTCTTTTCTTAGAAACCGAAAACTCTCCTCAGCGGCCAAAACGTCCTTAGAAAACAGCTGCGCTCTACAATGTATTCTCATTGCTTTCCTGTATGTTCATATTACAGTGTTCGTGTTTAACAGTAATGAGTGCTGATAAATCATTGCAAAATGACCTCATTCCGCGTGTTTCTTTATGTGACTACCAACTTCCATCGATAAGAGTAAATCATTCATTTAGTGCCTTATCACCATCTTTCCTGCCATGCTTCTAGCGTTTCCTTTTTTCTTTTTTTAACTTTTTTTTTTTTTTTTTTTGGAACTTTGCTATTAGCTCTTAGAGGAACAAACATAAGTGATAGGATGAAGATGATTAGAATCTTTGCCCTCCGCAGGAGCATCATTTATTGTAATAGGTAACTGAGGAGTTGATTCTGTATGGATTAGTGCTGGGCCCAGGCCTCAGGAAGAATTAGTTCCACCAGATTAACCTGTGTTTTCCTTCCGAAGCCCACACGACCTGCCACAGGGAAAGTCAGGGAGGCCCTATAATCCTTACATACACCCTTCCTATGCAGAGAGGTCAGGGTAGCTTCCAGGATAGGATACACATCTTCTAAAGCTTCTTGGAGGAACAAGTAGGCAAACCCTAGGGAACCCGAAATCACAAACAAATTGGGGATTTCACTTTGAGCTTCTTCAAGTGATATGTTTACCTATCTGCTTCATTAAGGAATATTTATACATAGAAACGATCTAAGTGTTCTCAGCAGGAGACAGGAGATATAAATAATGCCAGATTCCCATGATGGAAAACCATAAACAAAAGGAACTGAGTGCTTCCACATAATGGTGCAAAGACAAAACATTATTAATCACACAAAGCAAAGCATGAAATGATTTGTGTGATATGATGTTATTGTGTAAATAAACTTAAAGAATGAATGGGTGGATACCAGATTATTTATGCGTTAGTTAGTTAGTTAGTTAGTTAGTTAGTTTATTGTTAATTAGTTTTTCCTATAGAGTAATATATCAAAAGAACCTGCTAGTAATGATTAACTATTAATAAAGAAGAAACACTCAAAAAATTTTGTTACTTTCTGCATTGCTTGCATTTTATAAATGTGCACATGAATTATTTTTACTCTTTTTAAAGCAATGACAAGACCAATTACTTAGGTAACACTATTTAGGGCACTACTGGAGGGTTTTTAGACTTCTTATCTTCATATGTAAAATAGTAACATATTAACAACAACAAATATTATAAAGTATATAGAATGAATTTGCCCACACCTGGAAATAAAGTTTAAAGTTCACCAATATCTTCAAACACTTTAGATATAAGCAATTTAAGTGATAAAGAAGATTGAATAGAATTCAACTTCACATTAGAGTCAAATATTGTATTTCTACTTAGATTCTGAACTTGTTAGCCTTTCAATATATTGTAGAGAATAATGACTAAAATTCAGAATCATAAAAAGTGTAGGCCTTTAGGTAGTAATAATTATTAACTAACAATAAGGGGGAAAAAAGAAAGGAAGAAGGAAAGAAAAAGGAGAGAGAGAGAGAGAGATGATAGTAAAATTTAAGCCATGTGTATTAAAAAAATCTCCTAGTAAAAGAAATTTGGCAATTTGTTTCGTTTTGTCACTGCTGTTTCCTCATTACCTAGAACACTGCCTGGTAATTGCTAGATTTCAATAAATACTTGTTGAATGAATAAAGAAATTGTATAAACATTATAAAAAATAGTTTAGTTTTCTTTGTCTTTATCTGATAATGAAACTTTCATAATTACATTCCTTGTAAAAGACTACACTGGGAAATACAGCAATGGTAGAATAAAAATTATGTGTATATGTATGAAATGTGCGTTTGAAATTCAATGTGTTACTATTATATTTTGCGGATACTAATATATAGGTATGTTAACTATCAGCAAATCAATAAGTACTTTGAGTTTAAATGCATGCTTCACTACAGGTAGATGGCATATAATTTGTGTGTGCCCATAGTTTTTGTTTCAAGTGCATTCGAAGTGTTAAAATAAAAAACACAGTAGACTCAAAGACTTATGTTAGTTCAGGGATTTAGTGCAACAGAATAAATAACTGTGTGTTGTCCATCATTTTTGCAACTCTTTTTATCCAGTCCCAGCATATAGGCTGAAAAGAGTAGCCCAACTTCAACAAACTCAAAATAATAAAAAGAAACAATATATTTTAAGATTTACTAATGAATCTGGAGCAGCATCCCAGCATCAAATCAGTAATCATGGTTCAAAATTTTTAACTGCCCAAATAATGACAGGCACACCAATGTCCATCACAGTAGTAAAAATGCATATTAGATAACATCTGTGAGGATACATTAGGGTATGAAAGACATAAGACATATAGATAATTGTATAGAAAATTACATTACTGAAACATATAAAATGATGTTGCCAGTAACTTTTATTTCCTTGAAAAAGCACAGGCAAAACTAAACAAACACATCCAAAGTCCAACATAAAACAGGTAAATACCAGATTCATTAGGTGTGTTTTACAATTACGAGTTCACTCAAAAAATAGTATCTAAAATATTTCCACAAGTTTAAGTCCTTAATGTGTAATATTCTAAACACCCAATATTTACCAAAAAAACAACATTCTTGTTTTCCAGATGACTAAAATATCAACCTCCTCTATGCAGCAGTTTACCAAATTGGTTTGGCAGGAAAAATGAGGTGCACTTCTTGGAGTAACTGAACTAATCACGAAGCACAGCTGTTTTCTCTCTGCAGAGACAAGTGATTCCGGGTGTGCTCATTTGTCAGCACCCCATAACATGTAACCCCGGCAACTTAGCCCAAACCGAGGGAAGGACTTTCCGCAAAGCCTTTTAGTTTTTAAGGAGAGTGGCTGGCTTTCTGGAAAGTCAGATGTTCATTATTTTAGCCGTTAAGTATTTATTGAGCACCACGTATGCCCAAAGTGTAGCCTGGAATAGACAGTTGCCTCATCATCAACGGCTGTCTGGGGTCCACAAAATGTAATAGCCTTGAGAGTATGGTGTGATTTCTCTCTCTAAGGATTAAAAACGGTATTCATGTTCCTTCAAATTTTAAATACACCCTAAGTTAAGAAAATAGCTGAAGGGTTTTTTAATCTGTTCTTGTATAAAATTTCACTCTGAATAATGGTACTTACACACCACATAAAGCTACGCTGGAGAGCTTTAAAGTGTGTGTACAGTAAGAAAAAAAAAGAATAGAAAATTCGTGACAATTAGAATTATATGAAGCCCCTACAGTAATGTTGCTTCAATTATATCTAGTGAAGAACCATTTTTTATATTTTAATCCATCCTAGATATTTTCATGAAATACAATAAAATGAATAGTCAGTAAAATTAAATGTCAAAAAATATAATCATGAACTTGAATGTAATGGCAATGTAAAATTGCTGTTAGTTTTCAGAAACTCCTTTTATTTCTGCATTCAACTCATGGGCGACATGTAATAAACACTCCACAAATGGACAGTGATCTCCAAACCACATTGTGAGAAGTGCTCCTTTATGCTGAGATACGAACCGATGAAGTTTTATATATAAAGAAACACATATCTTAAAGTTCACCTTGAACATCTGTGAAAACATGCTTTCAACAAATGATTTTTTTCTGCCTCTAAGATTCTGTGACTACTACTGTAGTCACTAGAGTTAAAAAGACATTTAAAAGCAGAGCTAATAAAAATTATATTTGATGTTAGATATCAACGCAACCAGTGTTATATTACCAACAATAACTTTCTACTTTATCTCTCAAATCCAGAGATAATCTAACTAAACTCATTTAATAAAGTCTTCTAAAAAGAAACTATATAAATATTTTCAGAATGAACAAGCCCTAACATGATCCAAATGTTATATTTCGTGTATAACTGATATTAACATTATCGTTTTTTTTTTTTTTTTTGTTTTTGAGAGTTGCATTTAGTTGTAAAGTGATCTGGTTAACTACAAAATTTTTGCCTAGTAATTCTCTATCTCTAGACATCGTGCTATGTAATGTTCTGTTGCTATCGACAGAATATTAAATTTCAAAAGTCGCAGAATCAAGATTTACATTTAAACCCATTGATTTAAAGAAACTACATCCGGTGTTTAAGGAGTCAACTAAAGGAGAGGAAAATCAGCTTTTTTTTTTTTTTTTTTTTTACTGAGTTCAAGTGCAGAACTGAGTAATCAATGAAAAGAGTACACAGTAAGAGGTAAACAGTAAACAGTTGGCTACTCACATGTACAGACACTGGTTTAGGCAGTAAGCTCTGCTAGGTAGACACTGACTGTTAGTTCTAGCTACAAACTAATAATATAATGCAAATTTTTATAAACATTATATATATTGTTATACTTATTATTATTCAAGGTTTATTATAGCCTGATGTGATGCAGCTCTACAAACAGATCTACAGTTTTTTCTTAAAAGTCCTAATTCACAAGAATAAAACTTTCAAAGAAGCCCCAAATAATCAGACTAAAATGTTTATTTTGTTATGCAAGTTAGATTTGAGTCACAATTCTTCCAACAATTCAGTTTAAAACCATAGATATAAATACTATAAACTGATTTAAGAAAGAGAGGAAAAATTCTTAAAAAGGACTATATTAACTCACATTTGCCCATGGCACTAATTGAAGAAAAAATGCAAAATAAATAACTTTTGTTGTTTCACAAGCAATTCTAAAAATGATACTATTTATCCTGAAAGGTTTTGTGCAAATTACATTTGTAAGGTTCACCACAGCATACTGGGTATTTTAAGGTTTCAGAGCCACTATCAGCCATGGCTAAGTGGTGTAATCTAGAATGAGTCCTGCAGTGGTAAAGGTATATGAAAGATGATGGTGGTGTGTGTGGTGTGTGTGTGTGTGTGTGTGTGTAAGTGTGTGTGTTTGAATAGTCGAAATCACAGTATCTAAAAGAAAGATATGGAGAATAGCAATTAATATATTTCAGGTTTAATACAAAATTGTAATCCCTGGCTAATTAATGGTACTATAATCATAGAAACAAGGAAATGGTGAAGAGGTTGATAAGGCAATGTAAAAAATTAATCAGAAAATCTCCACACCTTATGGAACTTATGTGCTGTGTCCTTAGCCCGGAGAACTGCTGGCAGATTTCATTCAAGTTCATAAACCGTAGCATTCTCAAGAGGAAGTGGAAAGGAAACAACTGCGAGATTGTGCCAGATTGGGGAGGACTTACAAAATGTCATCTGGATGTGATTCTTTTCTCACCATATTTTCAGCTGCACTGATTTCAAACTTTGAGGATGTGGTTAAGTCACTTGCGATGAAACGGATCTGCCCATTCCCCGTACCATTCAGTTATATGACCCGCAGGGCATGGGAACTGGGCTAGATCACTACGGCATGCCATGTGAAGATGAAAGGAAGGAAACAAGTTAGATAAGAGAGAGAGCACGCACCCCCTCTTTTTCAGAGGAGTCCTGCCTCCTCTGCCGTTTTTTGGAGGTAAATTAGAAATGGACAACATTTGGGAAGTTTCCTGTTGACGTTGATTGGGGACAATTACCTATGGAAGCATGAACACACATGCAGGGTGCCACTACTAATAAAACAGGTGCGTTTTTACACAATTCAGGGCTTTTATTTTCCAGCAAAGGGAACATTCATGTTAAAAGATCGTGGTACTAGTTATGGGATTAATTGGGCCTGTCTTGCTTTCTAATATTCAGTTGCTCAGTATTAAGTTCAATGCTGTCATGTAAATTCAGATATCTCCATTGTCCTCAATATTCTGCAACATCGATGGCACAACATCAACTATATGTAGGAAGAAAATAATCTCTCAAAATTAATATCAAGTGTATAATTCTCATAGATGAAGGCTTTCTCCTTGTTAGGATGTTTAGAGACATCTATTTTCTCAGAGTAGAATATAAGCCTATCTACCACTTACAGCCAAGAATCAATAATAACTATGAAGGAAAAAGCTTCTGAAATTTATTCCGTGGCAACAATAGAGAGCTGTTGAGAGTGTTCTTCAAACATTTCCAGAAGGTCTGACTTCATCCTCCCTAGCTAGGTCCTTCCTTGGAAATGCAAGCCCAGGTGAGAACCCGAGCACAGCCTGCTACGTTGTACCTGGGCTCTAAAAAGCACAGCAGGTACCAGCCATATGATAGGAATGAGAAAGATGATCTCCTTACAAGTGTGCAAAGATTCTGGGCTAGATCCTGGAAGATCTTGGTTCTTTTTAGGATTTGTTTTATACTATTCATGCCACTTTAGGTAAGTTTCATAAACCTCTTGTGTCAAGGTAAGTCAGACAATTATTCACACCTATTATACCTGTGCCACGTGCAGAGCGTATAAGAATGATTTTTAGTATGAGGTGGGAGTCAATTCAAAGGATACGGGCATCATAGGTAGTTTGCTGTATGCAAGAGAATGCATTGCCACAGAAACAAACATACAAACAAACAGAAACTTATACGTTTAGACGATACATTTAATAGCAAATGATTTTTGATTATTCTTAACTGAACTGGAAAATTCAATTCACAATACAGTCTCTTGGCAATTGCCACTTCTAATACTAGCTTGTAGGCTCACACAGGGGTGTGTGGCACACATGTTTAATTCTAGTTGACATCAAGAAGTATGTGAAAGATTTCATGCTGTGCCAGACGCACAGAAGGTCTAATCAGGTGGTGATTCCACCTCTCCACCTCCCCCATTGAGCATCTTCTTCTCTGAGGAAAGTGTTATACACACAAATGATAATTTAGAAGTGATTTTACCTTGAAAATAGGTTTTGGAAAATAGTAATCAATGTGGTGTTTCACCAAAAAAAAAAATTCTACCATTCTTATTTATTTATCCATTTTGGTTTCCTCTATTTCTTACTTGATTTATTTCTTAGTAAATAAATATACTTCCCATCAGAAGATAGAGTGCCTAGCATTGGACTTCTCTGAGATGATGAAATAAAAAATACTAGTTTTCTGCCTTCATGTAGCACCTGACAAGTTAACAGGAAGAACGTGGGAGAAAAGAGTCAGTTTTGAAGAGGATATATTCAATATCCAAGGAGCTCCGGGGAATATTAGCACATGTACACACACACGCACGCGCGCGCGCGCGCACCCACGCACGCGCACACACACTACCCTGAAATGTATTTACTAGATTGTAACGCTAAAAGATTATTATTTTATTATCATCTATATAGAAAAAAACATACTTTAAATAATCCTTAACCAAATCCTAGTCTTTTAAATGAATATAACGGAAAGAAAAATAAAGCAGACTTGACTATATTTCTAGATATAATTAACACTATTTTAAGGTAGAAATAGTGATCCATTCTCTATTCTTAGTCCAACTAATGGTACAGAAGAAAATCTCATACTATCTGATTGTTCATTTGCAATTTACATCAACACAGAGACATTAACTCAAAGCAGGGATCAGGTCCACAAGCTGCTGATCAAAAGAGGCTAATGGCTCAGGTCTGGAGGCTCATGTTTATGGTCTATGATTCTTTTAGCATTTTGTAAAGAAAATGTCTGAGAGATGTACCAAACCAATGCCAAACAGCTGACAGTTTGATTGTGTTTGAAAGGAGAGTATTTGAAGCAGGAGAAACTCCCTGGTTCATAGCCAGTTTTTTCCATAAATACAGACACACACCAGGCACCAGACTCTTGTCTCATGCACATAAGTCCTGAGAAAGGCTGGCTGCTGGTTGTGCAATCAGGGAGGACTGGCTTAGAAGTTCTCCTCTTTTTAATCTGAGCTGACTTCCTGTAGCAAGAAGGACAGAGTACATTTGGCTGTCTGTACCTTTATCAGCAAGTGTTCCCCTTGATTAATTGATTCAGCTTGTGTTTCTGCTATCTGATCGTCCAAAACTGAAGCATATACTTCCAATTGAATTCATCTTGTGCATTTTCTCTTTATTGTACTAATTCAGGATCACAGTTTGCTATAATTAAATAAAATAAAAATTTTGTTCAAGTTGACTTTCAAAACAACATGTTGATATTAAATGTCTAGGATTCAATGTTGTTTTATTCTGTTAAAACATTTATTACCTCTTATCTTTCTTCCCCCAGTTGATCAAGAATTAAATGGTCTGAAAATTTTTACAACAAGCAGTCTATAGTTTGTCTTTAAGACACATACTATGATTCTACACATGGCCACAGCATGTTTGCGGGGATCCTTACACAAATGCCCAATTAGCATAACTATATGCCAGAGAAGGATGGACATGAAAAGGAAAATAATAGACAGCCAGCATGGCTCCTATGTTCCAGGGTACAATGTATGTGACTGCTACTGGGGGAAACTGTCTAGTCACTAGAGCTGTAGCATGGCAATCTCATTAGGGTCATAGAAAGGCTTTGCCAAAAGAATTCAAAGAACAATTAGCCCAAAGCACCTCTTAGCACTTAGCCAGTGCCCTGCTCTTCCGGGTGCTACCGTTCATTCTCACAAGTGCCTCAGTGGAGGCAAAACATTGACAGCAACATTTTCATTTTGTGGAAATTTCTTGTCCTTGTTAATGGCTCATACCTCTCCAGTAAATAGATGTCAAAAGAGAAATATGACAAAACATTGGGGTCACAGGTAAATCGAGGTCCAGTCTTAGGTGTAATGATTTTTAACCTGGATATTTATTTTGCATCCAGAAGGCAGAGAAATATTTCTTCATTGATATTTAAAATTAGGGGTTTCAAAAGGAAAGAAACAAAAGTCTCAATTCATTTTTTCTTATGGGTAAGTCCAACATTTTAAGCTACAGCATTTGACAGCCTCTTAAACTCAGCAAAATGCATTTATTCAGCAAACTCCTTTAGGGTAGGGGGAGGGATCAGGTGTATGCAGGTATATGTGAGTCCGTCTACCTCTTAAAACCAGACATATCATCCTGCTTACTTCTTTCTTAACTAAAAGCATAAGCCATATGACAAGCCACCTTTGTTTCTGAACGACATTCAGCACATCTACAATTGACCTCTCTGTTCTTCTCCTTTCCCTTTCTTCTTGACTGTTTTGAAAGAATGAATCTTCTGTGGACTGCCTGCCAGCAGGGATTCAGTAACACCTGTGTTTATTTAACAAAGTGATGCCTTGAAGTTACCATTTTTATTTTCAGCATAAATGTATCTGAAAGGGGTTAATAGCACCCAGTAGCGCTATCGTAATTAAGATTCTGTCAGTATTTTCATAACAAACTGGAGATTTTCAAATACAATCTGGAAATGCTTTGTGAACAATTTAGAACACAGTACTAGAGATTACTTTTTAAGGCATAAACAAAAAATGTACTTTGGATCTAATTTGTGGTTATCAGGATAACTAATTACCCTCTTTCTTACTTGTTTAGTATAAAAAGAAAAAGAAGTCTTTTTTTTTTATGTTGAGTAAGATATCTTTCTTATCTGCATGTGGTTTACCAACAGGGAAAATTATTTATACCTCTATAATCTAATAAATTCTTGTGGCACATTCTCTTCCAATGGTCTTAAAAGTGAATACTCAGATAAGAGGACGTCAAGTGAAATAGCTGTTGTTTTAGCGTTTTGTCTAATATCCAAAGCTGAAACTGACATACTAAGAAACAGCAAAACCATCTCCGACACCTCTGTCCAACACCCACTTACTACCTATATTTACAGGTTAGAGATTCGTCAGAGTAGATGAAGCTTCTGCAGAAGAGTGTTGAGTGTTGATAAAAGAGGGAGTGACTTTTTCCTCACTTCACAAACAAAGTGAGGAGGGCTTCAATGAAACCTCTGTGAGAAAGTGGGGCTATTTGCCAGGAGGGGAAGCCAGAAATGCCCTCTCCAGCTGTATCCTTTCCTGATGCCGACACACACACAGTTCTTCACTTTGCAAGTGTCCCCTGAAGTCTGAGGGGTATAGAACATGTCTCTGATCCCCTTATAAAAATATTCCTTACTTTCATACCTGCCTCAAAACATGTGTGATCAATATATCACATTACCAGCTGAAAGAGTTTTCCATTTATTTGTTTTACCTTTTTGCCCCTCCTCAGAATTTTTGGCAAGATATAGCATGAGCAGATGTAGCTTACTGTAGTGAAGGTGACTAGGACAAGAAGAGATAAAGAATAGACCCAAGATACATCCCCTCCCACCTGTCCTCTCTGTGGAACTTCTGAGCCTGGGCGTGGCTTAAATGGGAGAAAGAAGGAGACTTTCAATTGGATGTTATAGGAGCATGTAGTGAATTTTGTAAGATCGTAAGTTAATAAAAATCAAATATGCCAAAGTGGCGAGAAAGCATTGAGATCTCCTTTAAGTGCAATTGAGAACTAGGAAAGGAAATCCAAGAAATTGTGTGAAATTGGAGCTGGAAGAACAAATACCCAGTCAATGAACTAGCTCTAAGAAGTCATAGTAAAAATAATTTGTATAGTTTTAATATAAATATGAATATTCATATCTTTATATTATTTTACCAATTATTATATGTAAAATGATACAAGTTCACAAAGAGCCTTTAACTTCAACTTAAACCCAAGCAGACTTTTGAAGCCAAGCACAGCAGTTTAGAGAAACTGCCACGATCAGAAGCTATCAAGAGGGCTCATGAGAAAGGCAGAGTAGAAGTCAATAATGGAATGAAAAAACTATAAATTTGCGTTTCTGCTCTAGTGTTTACTGTATATTTATGAGCCAATTACTTAATTCTATGCTTTTCTAATTAGTCATTCATGAAATGAAAAAAAATATGTCAAAACATAAAATGAAATAACATAAAATGTGTCTCTCTGGTGATAGTTCCACGCAATTTCCCCCCTCTTTTTTTTTTCTTTCTCTTTATGCTTCTTTCTTTCTTTCCATCCTCCCTTTGTAGTTTTCCCATTGGTTTTTAGGAATTGTTAGTTTTCTCTCCCTTTTCTCTGGCTCTTTTTTCCCATTATTACTTGCATTTGAGTACCTTCAACAACTCCTTCTTGAAACAAAGAGATCCAATTTGTCTCTAGCCCAAAGGATTGTCTACAGGGTACATAACCTAGACAAAGAAATTCTCACTTTTCTGTGATCCTACTCAAACACTATAGTCCTTAGAACCTGTTCGTTACAACGATAAAACTCCCACCCTAGATTCCAGAGATAGTGAACACCTTTCTACCTCAACTATCAGCCTGTCTTCCTTGAGAATCTTCACAATAACAGTTTCCTCCAAGACTAGACCCTTCCTGCTCTTGTCAAACCAATTCTTGAGAATAAAAATACTGACATGAAACTTTTGCCATTCTGTGGTGAAAATGTTAACTTTTCTAGGATGATGTCCATGATATCAACATTGGAGATAATGAGGTAAGACCTCGCTTTGTCTTTATGGGTTCCAGTTTTTATTGTGGATTGCAGTTCACCCTCACCCAAGTCCAACTCCCTTTCTTGACTGCTGATCTGGCAGATCTATAATAATGTCAAGTCCAGTTGTCTTGTGTAGATATCTCCACCAGGTCTCACCATTGCAAAAACTCTAATTGCTATAATAAATCCTGTTTCTATATCACTTAAAATAGTTCTACTTCTTCAGTGGAATGCTGACTGATACATAAATTGTATGCATCACTTTTTATATTAATTCCTAAATATTTTATCTTTCTCTTGCTATGGTGAATGGGCTTTATTTTCTTTTCAGTTAATCAGGGTTTTAGTTCTAAAGTTCTGCCTTTGAAACTTTTCTGATGAAAAATTCCTAACAGAGAAGAAAAGTAAAAGTTTTCATACTGAAGCATTCGTGGGGTATAGGCAAGATCATAAAGACTTAGTGAGCTTGAAAGTTCCTTTCAAAGGTTTAATTTATCTTAATTTTTCTTTCTACTTCGTAGCATAGCAGTAGTTTCCTCTCCAATCTTTAAATAAAGTTAAACTTCTGGGATGGTGTATGCTTATTCCAAGGTTTCTGGTACTTGGTGGATGATGTGCTGAGCTCCAAATACATTGTAAATAAAATTTGTAGGAACATTTCTTTAAAATGATTTTTGGGTAATTTAAGCCTCCCCAATCTCTGCTGTCATATTATTCCTACTGGACAATGCATTGCTATAGTTATAACTACTTAGAAAATCATCCCATATCTTTTCTTTCTCATTGTGTGATAAGATATAGATATTGGGCATTTGATTAAAGTTACCTTAAAACTTTCATTAAAGAATTTTTTACTTATTTGTTGAAATCACTTCAGGTAATATTTTTCTATAAGGCTATTGAATTCTAAGGCAATTATGCAATGATAATACATCAATCACTTGCATAAATCATCAGATTTTCAAATAGAAGCAATACCAAAGCAGAGTACTGCAGACTTATCCTAGTTGTTAATGGAAGAGAAAATCATTTAACCAAGTTACATAAGTTCAAGACAAAAAAGAAAAATATTCAGCACTTTAGAGCTTACTCTCTATCAAGGAAGTGTTCAGAGACAATGAATTGTTCACATAGCTTTTAGTTGTCAATATTGCTGCAACCTTAAAATCTCTAGAAAACAAGAATTCTTTGTCTTTTTGAAAGTGGTTGCTATTGAAAATCAGAGGGACCGGACTGAGCATAAAAGAATGTATGATAATGGAAAGGTTCAAACACATGCTAACAAAAAATTTCACATCTATGATGCTTACTTAATGCTTTGAATTTGCTGTTAAATCCTCCCCTGCCTCTCCAACAAAATAACTTATGGATCTTAATAGTCTTTTCTCCCACTAAATCCAGGGAATTTTGCAAGGCACTTTCCCCACAATTCTGTTATCATCTGATAGCAGAATTATGAGAATAAACAAAAATACTAAATTTATAACTCAAAGAGATATAATTAAACCTAAATATATAGTATAAAATATTAGATGTAAATATGTTTTATCCAGATTGAATTGTTATTTCTGTTGCTGCTATTGTTTTTGTTCTATACAACCCAGCAGTTGTGGTCACATAGAGACCATTTTAGCACTTTCAGAAAGTAAAGAAATGGCATATTCTACATATAACATATATAAATATTCTCATATGTCTTAACTTCAATTATATGTTATTTAAAATACCTTATTTCAGATATATTTCAATTGTTGAAATCAGGGCAAAAGTTACAGTGGACTCAAGTAGATAAACTTCTTGAGCCATCTAGGCTTACGCCATCCAAGCCTGATGGGAGAGCATTACTATTAGGTTGCAGATTCTGGCTTATTGTTTTGCCATTCTTAAAAGCCGGCCTCCATTAACACATCATGCCACCAGATCTATGTTCCATCTGGTGGGAAAAGGATAAGAAATGAAAGCTACATTTTTTCCCTTTAAGAACATAATCCAATATTTGCATATGTTTCTTCTCTTCACTTCTTAGAAATTGGACAGAAATTAGTTGCATAGCTCATTAGTTGAAAAGAAAGTATGGAGGTAAAGTCTACCGTGAGCTTAGATAAAACTTGGACATTTTATTACTAGAAAGAATAAGAAGAGTATGAATATTGGGAGATAATCAGCAGCTTCTTCTGATTATAAATGCCTGCTTGTAAATAAATATAGCTAATACACATAACATGCTTAAATGCATGAATTATCACATATCTGAATCAATAATAGCTACAGAAAGAGGTAACATTTTTAAGGTTCTGTTAATTTTGTTAATGGATAAGCTCTCTTCCTGACAGAATTCCTCTTAGAGAACACAATTCTGCCATCTACCTACTTTCAAATGGAGAATAAAATGTCAGGTGAAAAACCACAGTAGAGTGTAGATTATATAATGACCAATCTGGAATAGATAGGTATGCACTGTAACGTGTATTCAGGTAGAACAGATTTCATTCATTTATAGTGCTTGTGAAAATTTGTGTGGGATATTGTTGAAAATAATATAATTAGAACCATGTAAGAGATTGAGTCAAAGGTAAGCAAGTAAATCTTTCCTACTTCCTTAAAATCTAATGATATGGTAGAAGAGATTGCATTGAAATATTGATAAATTCATAATAATTGTGATAGTCTTCAAAAAAGAAAAATAATTGGATATACAAATAAATGAGAATTTTAAAACTACAGCTCACAAAACAAGCCTCAAAGGAGTCAACATGAAAGCTAAGAATTTTTCTTCAAGAAATCTACAAAACGTTCTCAAAATCAGGAAAAAAAATAGTAGAAGTGGATCTGGTGAAATTATTAGGGAAATTATTTATCGAATAACAGTTATACAAAGGACTTAAAAATTATAATAGCTATTGATAAGTGATTAAGTTATTAATAATAATTATTCCTGAAAACATTATATGACTTTGGTATGTTAATTATAAGGTAGTCCAAGGATGCATTACCACTGAGGATCAGTCAAGTGATAGAAACCACACCACTAATTTGAACAAGGACATTTTTATTATAGAAGCATTAAGTAATAAAAGAAGAGTAAACTCTGAGTGAGTTTTTAAAAATGTCTAAAGAATATGGGAATAATAACAAGAGAAGGCAGCCACTCTCTCTAAGGATGAAGGAGACTACCCAAGGAAAAGAAGAGCAGTCTTTGAAGAAGCATGTCCATGGTTGAAATTTTTAACATATTGGAGAGGGTATGGCTATGGCTCAGTGAATGAAATTTACTGAGGTGCCACAGGCAAGGACTTGTGACTCTGAAGCTATTTGCTGGGATGCTGCCAAAACTCACTGGACAGCTGACTTCTAGAATGTTGGCAATGTTGGCTTAAAAGATATCCACTTGAGTGCCAGCACTGGAGGGTGTGTGCCATGAGATTTTATGTATGCCATTGGCCAAGAAGGAATCATTGGCCTCCAAGCCAGAAAACAAGAAACACACCCAAATCAAGACATGAAGCTCCTTTCTCTTATAGTCTTCCTCCCATGCCCTCTACTGAGATCTGATATTTTGCCAGCTGTCAAAGGAGAAATATTTACAGAGTCTAGCTCCCCTATCACAAAGCAGGGCTAGGAAAGTGGGTTGCAACTAAGAAGCAATAATTTTATAACTATCACAGCTGCCAAGGTTCTTTTTGTTTTAGAGGAAGATATACTTTCTGATTTGCTATAGGAAATGACAGAAAAATATTCTAAAGTGTATAAAAACTTAAGTATATGACTTCCAGTTTCAGCTCTGAATTTTAAAGAGCTTGAAACTGTCACTTCTTTTACTTAGAAGAAAAAAAAAATATATATATATATACATATATATATGTATGTATGTATGTGTATATATATATATATATATATATATATATATATATATAAACAGAGTGTTAACTTTTCACAAACACATCAGAGAACTGAGGTCACAAGGCATTTCACCATAAAATAGACCCATATCCAAGAAGAAATAATTGGGATCTTCTTCCCTGAAGCAGAAGCTACTGGAACCATAATGTAATGTAATGTAGGAAATTTAGATGATAGTCTTAATAAATGCTGGAGTCAGAAAGACAATTAGTGTGACAATGTGACACTCCCAGGGACTGCAGTTTTCAGTGTGTGGAGAGGCATATTTTGTGGCTCTTACCTTAGGAACATGACCACTGTCTCATGGTGAAAATCCAGAAAGTATTCCCCATGACTTCATCAAGGGCAAGGGAACATGGTTAAAATAATCATTGTGAAATACACCTAGAACTTTCTCTATGACAAAGGCTTACTCTCAAGAGAAAAGGTAATGCTAACAAAGAGAGAAATTCTAAGAAATAAAAGTAGAAATTAGTAAAACATAACTGAAATAAAGCTTTCAACAGGCTCATCCATAGATTAAACAAACTTTGGTGAACTTGAAGATAACTCAAAAGAAATTTTCAAACATAAATGCAAAGGGAAAAAGATTTTTAATGAAGAGCATGTTTAAGAGCTATGTTGTAATTTCAAAAAGTGTAGCACACATATAATTGGAATACATGAAGGACAAAAAAAAGAAGAGATCTAAAGAAATATTTGATGTAATATGGTCAAAGCTTTCCCAAATGAATGACAGACACTAAACTACAGATCCAGAAAATTTAAAGAACATCACCAAAATAAATACCAAAATAATAATAATAATAATAGCAATAATAATAATTAAGCAGGAAATATTAAAATTACAGAAAATTAAAGTATATCCTAAAAATATCAGAGACAAATAGAAAAACAAGGAAAATTGCAACAGCCTTCTCATTAGAAACTATGAAAGAAAGAAGATAACAGAATAAAATAGAGTTGAGCAACAACACAAAAAGCAATCTAGACGTCTATATTCAGTGAAATTATTCTTCAAAAGAAAAAGAGAAGTAAAAACTTTCTCAGACAAACCAAGCCTGAAGAAATTCATTAGCAACAGACTTGTGCTGTGAGAATAGTTAAAAGAAGTTTTTCAGAAGAGGAAAAATGATATAGGTCAGAAACATGAGTCTGCATAAAGAAAGATAGAATATCAGAGAAGAAATAAATGAATAAAAATTATGATTTTTCTATTATTTATTTAAAAAATAATTTTCTGTTTAAAGCAATAATAGAATAATATATTGGGTGATAGTAAAATATGGATAAGTGAAATGAATGTCAGCAATGTCACAAGGGAGAGAAGAAAGGAATGGAGAATTTTCTGTTATAAGATATTGCACTAAGCATAATGCAATATAGTGTTATTAGAAAGTGGGTACAGATCAGTTAAAAATGTATGTTATAAATTTAGCACAACCAGTAAAAACCACTAAAAATTAGGTATAGTTGTTGCACTAAGAGAGGAGATAAAATGGAATCATATAAATGCTTAACTAAAATTAAACTCACAGAAGGCAGAAAAAGAATGCAAAAGAAATGAACGACAAATGCAATGAATAGAACACAATAATATATATATTAATAATACTATATCAACCATCATTTTAAATATAAATGATATAAATATATGAATTGAAAGATGAAGGAAGACAGAGCAGATTAAAAAAAAAGACCCAACTTTGTTATTTTGAATAAATCTACTTTAAATTTAAAGCCAGATAAGTTAAAAGAAAGGAGATAAAGAACCATTTTAACATTAATCGAATAAAGTAAATGTAACTATATTATTTTCAGACAAAGTTGACTTCAGAATAAGGAAGGTTAGCAAAGATAAGGAAGAGCATAAGAACATTCTAAACAAACAGAACAGAGAGAGAACTTTAATGTATGTAAATTTAAAAAATCATATAAAGGGTCAGGATATCCCAGGATAGAATGCAGACTGTGGCAAAAGAATAAAATTGTATTACAAATCTATTAAACAACTTAACTGAAAGCTATGTAGAAGAAATGTTCTAACCTTATTAACTGTGGAAATGAAAGAAGGCTGTAAGACTAAAGGCAAAAGGAACTATGGAACTGAGCCTAAGAACTGTGTTCTGATTGACAAAGTTGCTTCCCATAAGGGTAAGGGGAATAATTCTGAAACCACTGTACATGCACACTAGATTTGAACAATTAAGCAAAAGATGGCATATGGTGGGAATCAGGTTTCTTACTGCTGAAGTGAGATACAGATAAGGGAAAAAACTAGAATGATCCATGTGATAAGAGATTATAATTGGAGACATCTTATGAACTCATTTTCAGCTTAATATAGATATAGTTAAAGGTATAAATGTAGATGTAGATACATATGTGTATATACATGTATTAATGCAAACACATATATTTCCCTACTCTCTCATCTGAGAGGGCTCAGGAACAAACAACGACACCTGGTGGTAATAAGCATATCTAGCACCCAAAACTTGGTATCTACTACCATATTTCCA
Organism: Rousettus aegyptiacus; assembly: GCF_014176215.1. Classification (NCBI taxonomy): domain Eukaryota; kingdom Metazoa; phylum Chordata; class Mammalia; order Chiroptera; family Pteropodidae; genus Rousettus; species Rousettus aegyptiacus. The sequence continues at coordinate 159,678,607 of NW_023416306.1, forward strand.
TATTTTCAAAAAGGAACCATGATTCTTGCAGAAATGACTGATTCTAGGACAAGGGCAAGACATATACAAGAGCATGGAATGCCTTATAGTACCAGAAAAGATGTGGTCAAAACAAAAATACAGTGACAAGAGGATGTCAAAAGGTATATAAGCTCCCAATGATAAAGCTTCCAATGACTAAAGCTGGAAAATTTGGGCAAACGATATTGATCATAGAATTTGAGAATAGATACTTAAAGAATAGATAATACATAAAATTTGTATTACTATATTATGATTTGCAAATAGAAATATGTACAGCAGAATTTTAATAACAAAAATAATGTAAGCAAGTTAAATGTTCTCTAATATGGAACTTAGTTGTGGTGCATTCAGAGTTAGTGACATTATGAGGCAAGAATAAAATAAGCTAGTCCTATATTTATTGTGTAGTGTTTTATATGGTGTGTCATTAAAAGTTAATATTTTAAAATGATAGCTTGTCTGATTAAAAACAAAAGAGAAAGAGGGGAGAAGAGTTAGAAAGAGGGAGAGAGAGGGAGGAAGAGAGAAAGAAAGAAGAAAAAGAATGACTTTGAATAAGTATGATTTACTTGATACTCATTAAATACATGAAAGCTGGAATTATAGAAGAAACGAAGATTGCTAACCTAAAGTTGAAAGTGCTAGATTGAAGACAAAGAAAGTGTTATTTGTCTGCATCAATAAATAAAAAAAATTATTGTCCATAAAATTTTTAAAATGATGTGAAGAAAATATTTAAAGGAATGGTGATTTCATCTCAAGAAGGTAAAAAAAAAAAGAAAAAGAAAGAAAACGAAATAGAGGTGATGTATGAATAATTTTAAAAGAAGAAATTAAAGAAATAAAAGACCGATTTTGTTCATTCTCAATAATATTTATGAAAGTGAATATAAAAACAATATGCCTATAAAGTTTATTTGGAAAAAACAGATTAAAACAAGTGTGGAAAGATTTTATCTATGTAATTACAGTGATGAGTACATTGGTGTCTTTTTTATTATTTTCTGTGCTTTCTTATGTTTTGAAAATATTTCATAATTAAATTGTTTTAAAGTTCAATAAATCTCAATGAAAGGAACATAACCATATATACATATATATTTAAATTGGCTCTTTTTGTTTAAAATTTTAAGATACATAAACAAGTAAAAAACAATTTTTACGTTAATCAAGTTTCTGGAATCACTACAATGAACACTCAAAGGATGTGTGTGTGTGTGTGTGTGTACATCTCATGCTTAAAACAATTTTCTCTGTCACCTCTCCTTGTTTATATACGAGATACATGCTTATGAAAAACTAAAATTGCTGATTTCTTATTTTGGGTAAATTAAAATAAAAGCAATATAATTTTTCCACATTTATTTTTAAACACTACCAGCAACTAAATATTGTCTTCATGATAATAACAACAACAAAAAAATAAAATGTGTAAAACAGTAACCTGATTATGTTGCACGAAACACAAAATTTTATACACAATGAAAACAAACAACCCAGTGCACATCTCAGAGATTCAGCCTCCAAACAGTTATAAATGTGACTAATTTTACTCTGTTCCTTCAAATCTCCATCTACAGGCATCTCTTTTAAAAATATATATTCTGATCTCTACTTCTAACCGAGAATTGCTGAGCTATGATATTCACGGAACTACGCTAACTGGATCCTTTGAAAATGCCTTCTTCTCACCACTCAGCGCTTCTCTGAAACCCTTTTATTCACTCATGGTTGAATCCCAGAGGAGCTGTTCCAAAACATGCTCACTTTACTCAAGCCCCAGAGTTCACCCCTGCCTCTCTCATTCTCATCAGATGCCTCTGTCATCTATTTAACTCAGATTAAGCCTGGAAGGTTTGAACTTCCTAACTCCCTGTAGCTAGTACCTGAGGGGAACAAAGAGATGTCCTGGAGAAAATAAAGTTAGAGTAGTTAAGTTCAAACACAATAGTTAATAGATATAACTAACATCTAATCTACACTTCTCACCTCTATTTTCCCACTGTTAACTTTCTGTCTTTTTCTGCTTCTTTCGCTTTCCATGTTTTATTTAAAAATGTTTTAAAAAGCATCAGACATAAAGGAAATTACTATAGGAAATTCTCTGAAAGTTATCATAAAGTGAAATCAAATGAATGATTGGAAAAACGTGCAGAGTGGGTTAGAGGATATATGTTTGCTTCAGAGAAGACAAATATTTGTCTAAATATTGTTATCAGTGCTGCTGCTGCTGCTGCTGTTGCTGTTGCTGATGATGAAGATGATGATGATGATGATGATGATGATGATAAGAAGTAAGATTGAGATCTCTGACTTTTCATTATTTTCTTTAATCTTCTCAACATCACAATGAGATGGTGTTATTATTATCCCATAGTACAATAGAAGAAATGGAGATTTTACTTGTTCTAAGAAATAAAGTTGCTAAGTGATGAAGATACAAACTCAGTTCTGTCTGACCTCATAACTCTATAGTTATCTCTGTGCTCTAATGCCTTGTTAATCACATATTCACACCTGACTGATACCTTTCTTAAATTTAATAAATTCAAGTAATGAAACGTCACACGTACTACCTGAGGAAGATGTTTCAATTGCATGACATAAAAGTAGAAAAAAATATTCAATGAAGTGACAGTGAGGAAAAATTCCCAGGACTGCAGCAGGAAATGTGTCTGCCTGAAAAGAAGAGGAAAGAAACGTGTTTATAAAGAATTTAGCAAATGTACCAGGCATGCATTTTAGTGCAGGACCTTTCTATGTCCATGCTACTTTCTTTCTGCCTTGATCATTTTCCTCATGCATAGTATTACTTTTATGCTTACGAACCTGGAACTTCTATTATTGATTACTTTAAGTTTTGAGTAACATCATCCTTGTGTATGTTGTATATCGTGAATTTTAATATATGTTACAAAGTATATTTGTCTGCATCTTAAGAAATCAAAGCTGGGAATCTGAGTCTAAATGGGTTATCCATTTGTTATTAAGTGCAGATTTAAAGCCCGTTAAACGATGTTTGACATATGTCACTGCTCTCTGTTGAACATGCTGTTAATTAGCTTAAAAATCCCATGGACTCCTGCTTATGGCTTCCTATTATGAAATGTGCATTTCTTCCCCCAACACATTGCTTTTTTTAACCTGTACTTACAGTGTTTTGATTTAAAAAGGTTTTATATACATATCTTCAGTCATGTTTCCTGAATTAAAATTATAAATACCAGATCTTTTTACTTGCTTTCCTCGAAACCTCTTATAAAGCCCTCTTTATTCCCTTTGATGTTTGCCAAGTTCTGTGCATTCCTTTCATCTCGTGTAAAATGATGAACAGAGTGTTGGAGTAAGATTCAGAAAACCTGAGTTCGGTAAAATTTTGCCACCAAGTAATTGTAATTTCTTTTGTCAATTACTGCACTTCTCTGGGACTCAATTTCCTTGTGCCTGAAGAGGATATGGTATTGGATGAGTTGAAACAATTAGATTTCTAAATTTCTTTTCTTAAAAGCTATATACTAAAACATGATTTCCATTTATATTTTTCAAGAAAGGAAGACTAGACTCAAAATTAAGACTCACTCGGGCATTTTCTCTCCAAGAAAGCCAAGTTTGGGCTTTGTCTTCCTATCTATCCTATGCTTCTCAGTCTCCCTCATCCTTAACATAGATTCAAAACTATCCTCTTATACTAAATTGCAAGTTCCTGAAAAGCACAAGGCTCTCACCATTCCTCTGCTCCCTTATATCTATCAACATTAAGCAAACTTTTTATTTCTATCTGCCTTGTATATCTTTCCTAGTGAAACTGCTTGATTCTCAGTCCATGCAATTCCTCCCCACTGTCACTCAAGGGACTCCATCCACATGATCAGACTCTTTCTCCTCTTTTGAATTTCAAGTAAGAACGTAACTATGAAGCAAGCAGGACCTGCCAATCAGTACTTATACCCTACACAATTCTTTCTGAGTAACGCTCTTAGAGCCCAGGGTCTGTCTAAAATCCTGGCTTCCATCTTCTCAATCTTAGTCATTTAGCTTTTCCTTTGATTCTGAGAGGAACTGAGTGTTGTTATAATAAACTTTCCTTTTCTTCTTAAATTAAACACACACTGGCATTCTGTTTCTTGTGCTCAAAGAAATGTATTTGATTTCTTAGTAGGGATAGATCCAGATTTTTGAGGCTAAAGCTTGTATAATTTTGGAGTTTCATTTTAAGAAAAAAAATTTAAGTTGTAAAGAGTCTACATAAAATTAGATAGAAAACTGTATATATGTAGAGATTATATATATACACTTATAGCATATATGTGCAAATTTTAAACTTACAAATTTTAAAAAGCTAACAAAAACCACAAAAATCAGAAATTTATATACCTTGGTGGTTTACTAATTTTTTTCCTGACATAATTTTTTAATATTTGTTTTTATATGCCTTTTGGTCATATGTTATTTAATTATTTTCTCTTTTTAGAATAATTTTAAAATCATATGTACCATATTTATAGTGAGAATGGAAAGATAACTCAGTTTTCTATATGTCGTGGTAGATTGAATTTTTAAATTATTATAATTGACCACGTAGACAAGTTTCAGCACATACCTGTTTTAGTAAAGTCACATAAATTTTAACATTGTCAATTTTGGGATTTGATTTATTTCAGAGTATTTAGTATGTGTGTGTGCATTGACAAAACATAAGTTTTCTGATTTTCTGATGCAAATTACCAGTTTTGCATCAAAGTCTGCATTGTGCTGACATATTATGAATTTTATCTTTTTTGATATTAATATTTTTGTAAAATCAGCAAAATAAATCTCTTACTACATGTTCATATAATTTCTTTTTATTATGTAGATTATCAATAATCAAACACTTATTAGTTCTATTTGAAGTATCTATTTCTCATAATAAATTATTGCTTTGGTAAAATACAAACATTTGTATTACAATTTCTTTTTCAATATCAGAATAGTGTCTACTGGTTTCACCACACATATTTATAACTTATATTTCATATTCAATTAACTTTTCCTTAAAATTGTCCCAATTCCATAACAAATCTATGGTGATAAAAGAAAGCACACAACATATAAGTCCAAATAAGTGTTTATAAGTTCTTGCCTGTTTTACCAAAATGTTCCAAAGCATCTTTCTACTGAAGAAGATATATAAAAATTTTGCAAATATACCATTTCCATTAAGAAAGAAAAATAAAATTTGTTCCCCATTTTATATGTGTCCCAATTTTTTAATATACTTTTGACGAAAGATAACTTTCTTTTTACTAGATATCAATGAAAACAAAACTCCACTGAAATTTTACACATCAGATCCTTTTGTACAGGCTAATTTCTAGTTCCATATAGTTTAAACATTTATCTATTCCATTAAGATAAGTAATGCCAGGCAGTATGGAACACGTCCCTTTGTATCACAACAAGTATGAGTCAGGATAGATAAGGCCAGTGGTAACTAGTGGTACATGGAACTTATTGTGAGCTAAATAACCATCATTGGACTAAATGCATACTCAAACTCACCTTTTTGCCAAATTCTAAGATTGCCTATGACCACTTGATTGGCACCTGGCACAAGAGGAAGTATAACCTAGGAGAAGCTCTGGTGGTAAACATTGAGGTCTTGATCAATAACAATAAAATTGCCTTATCTTTGGATATTTTCTGAAAGCACAACTATATGAACACATTGGTAGGGCCTTTCCCAGGTCTTACAAGTTGGAGTCCCTGAATCTTAACGCTTCATGAACTCCACAGGGAATCCTTGGTATAAAGGCGATGCTAAAAGATATGATTGTTTTTTGTTATTAAAAGGAAGAAAAAGAACATAGAATGCTAAACACGTTTGAAGAGGACGTGACAGCCAGAGAGAGAGAAACCATCACACTGTACTTTTCATTTATAAACAGACTTCTTTTGGGGGTTTTGATTGAGTGGGGTCTTCATTACTTATATCAATGGGGATAACTACTATGAGACTAGGCAACTCTCTAACATGGTGATTGGGATATGGCCCTGCTCCTAAAGCAACGGCAGAGGCCACCTCATTATTCATGAGAAGTGTTTAAAAAAAATTACAAAGCCCAGTGAATGAGGTACATCAAGGCAGTACGTCAGCCAAACCTTCAGGCATCTTCTGCTGCTTGATCCGTTTTCGTTTTCCTTGACGTTGACAAGTTGAAGGATTAAGCGCCTAATGCCAATTGTTCTACAGACTTTGAAAAGAGTAAGGCATCATATCTGAAAGCACTTTAAAAAAAAAAAAATCTCCTCCTATAAATGACAGATGTATTTAAAAGCAAATGATAAAGTTGCCATTCTCTTTTAGTCTTACCACACATTTACTTGAATTTCAAACTCTAATATTTGATACCTTTATAGTATTTCTTACTATCCTAACTTTCCACCAGCTTGCCCCCTTCCCAACTGTAGCTAACATTTCATATGAAATGATGTCATCCGAATGATCATATTTGCCATATTTGTAAATTAAAAATCAGTTTAAGTAACTGATTTTTAAAAATTGAAGAAATTCATCTTCCTTTTTAGAAAACAAATCGTAACCGTAATAGTATACATTTAAATTTTTAATTTTAGATTTGTGCATGTACATGTGACATAGTTAAGGAAAACAGTAAAAAGCTGCTTTAATCTGTACACACCAACCTAGACATATTACAACATCAATTAAATTTCTGCAGAATCATCAGAGACAGGATTTCTCATTGTGCTATTAAGGACGACACTACATTAAAATATGTGGCCATAAAATGTGGGATTTTTTTTCTCATTCTAATACACAGGAAATAAATGTGTGTTACGTTTCCTCCCCCATACCAGAACATGGAAATAGATATGGAAAACGATTTACACCCTAAAATTTCAATGGTGGACTAAAACATAATGCTGTTGCTTAATTTATCTGTAAATTTCCAAAACTCTGATCATAGCCAAATTCAATGGGGAAACTGCTAAAGTATGTTAAGAGATTCAAAAAAATTCCTGAAAATATTCATTCTATCTCTGGAGCATTTCCTGTGACACATAGAAGATTTAATTTTTCAGCCTTTCTTGGCTGTCTGCACCACTATCATTGCAGGCGTATACTTACACACACACACACACACACGCACGCACGCACACACATGCACACCTATAAATAACGATATTTATGTGAGTTAACTCACATCTTTAATTGAAATCTCCCTTCTCTTCCTGTTAACCATAGAATGGCCACCCACAATGCTTGTTCAATTCCAGAAGTTTCCTGCTCATTTAAGCAGGATCCTAGAGGCAGAATTCATGGGGGATTAACACTCTAAAGCATCCTTTCACCATGAATCTCAAGTCATTTTGCACATTTTAATTCAATCTTGGAAAGCCACAGAGAGGAAGTTAACTGCCAGGCATGTTTTTCGGGGAAAGGTTCTCTTAAATAGGGAGAGATTCAAGTAGATTTGGTATATTTAATTTAAGCATACCAAATCAAACATGAGGCATTTTAAAAGATGAAATGTTTACATTTTAACCTAAAAAAATTACTTTTTAGAAGAGGTAGCATAAAAACCTTAAACAAGGTTATAATCAGCTATTTCAAGTAAAATACACAGCTTTACAAATAAACATTTAATTTAAATGACTGTGCTGATATAGGCTAAAAGAAGAAAATCACAATGGAGCCTAAATCCTTTTATGATTAAAGTCTAAACTGCACATTTCTTTCACATGGCACCATAGAACATAGGGGTCAACAAGATCCTTTCATTACATGTATGTAAGAATTTAATACACTGTAAATATAAATGAAATCTACATTTATTTTATCCTCTCTTATAATACATACCACAAAATATGTTTTCAAGTAAAACAAAGAAAAATAAATGCATTCTAAGGTATATATTATATTGCAGGGCCAAACTATCCTCTCTACTTCTCCCAAGAGCATTAGAAATTTTATTTAACATATGAGGATGTAACTTTAGGAAATTAGACTATGAATGTTAATATCCCAAATTGAGACCAGAGTGCTTAGGCTTGATAAGGTCGCATGCCCTGTCAAGTTCTAGGCAGTGACCAAAGCAGCCAAAATCTAATTTATTTCAAAGGTAAATGTCTTCAGGAAGTGTCCCACTCCAAAGTGACTTCTCTACTTCTCCATAGGTCGAATTTTAAAAATGTTTAAGGAAGACTAAAAAAAAAACAGTAAATAAAAATAATTACATTTCAATATATCTTCAACTATTTTAAAAATTTTAAGAAGAGAAAGAAAAAAATAAGATTGTTTTCGGAGCAATTAGAAGATTCCTCAATAAAATATACCTATGTGTGTATTGTGTATATCCACAATCAAGTCATAAAAATCAAATTGTGGCATAGGAAAATGAATCAGTTCAGGTGATTATATACTATAACTTTAGGTATCTTTAAATATGGTCACACAGTTCACATGACATAAATTATTCTTTCCTGATGTGACAAATGTTCAACAAAAATATGGAGATAATTAAAATAATCAAAATGCATATATATATATCTATAAAATACATAGTACACATAATATATATATTCATTCAATGTTTTAGTATACTTATAGAGTTGTGCAATCATTACCATAATCAATTTTCAAACATCTTTATCACCTTGAAAAGAAACTTTATATCCATTAGCAGTTTTAACCAATAAAATTTTTAAACCAGTTTATGTATATTTCCACTTTTGATCTTTCAGTTTTAACCATTCAGGTTTCCTGTGTATCCTTTTTGTTTGCTTTTCCTTTATTGAGCACGAAATGATGCAATGTCACAATCCAGTGGCATCAGATTCCACCTCTAGAGCCAAATGGCCTATGTTTAAATCCTGATTACATTCCATACAAGTCTGGCCTCTAAAAAATTACTTAAGTTCTTTGTCCCTCAGCTTTCTCACCCATAGAATGGGAATGAAGGAAATAATAATAACTTCATTATAGCATTATAGCATTTGAGATGAGAAAATTAAATAAGAATCTAAAGTATTTGAACAGTTTCTAGTATATATGCTTTGCTATTTTCACCAATACAAATAGCTTTAGATTCCGGTTTACTAAGAAAAAATAGTTGCATTATCAAATTTCGGCTACAATAGATAAACCTGGAAAGGGAAAAGTCATCTGTTTCAAATTTGTGGATTTTTTAATGTAAAAAAAAAAAAAAAAACCATGAAATAATTTTCTCAGTAGGACACATGAAATAATTCTAAGTTCTTCCTGAATTATTTAAATCAGGCTAAAAGTGAATATCAATTGAAAAGATAAAAATATCTATTTCTGTGCCATTCAATTCAGTTTATAACTCAGAAGCATGTGAATGATAACTTTTAAAATCAGAAATGTCTATTCATGATGCAGATAAGTGCTATGTAAGAGAATCAGTCAACATATATTTATTGTGAATAACAGTGAGCAAGGCAGTGGCTAGAAGTATCCTCAGGTGGATCAAATTAACTTCATCCGGCAGGATGTCAGTCACTGCTGGAATGCCCATGTTTGTATATATTATGTCGCCTTTGGAAGCCAGAAGATGTCTCCACGAGGTCCCACCCACAGCAGACATGACACTGTACCCAGCCCCTCTCCCCACTTCACACCAGCATGAACTCACTGAACTTTGGTTGAACTTCCTTGCTCAGTCGAGTACATTTTTAATGCAATCTATCCTATTTCAGCCTAATTTGTATTTCATTTCACAGTCTTGCCATTTAACACAAGCCCATCAAGACAGATTTGAAGGTAGCAGCTAATCTTCAACCCGAATGACACCATGCCTCCTACCAAGGACATACTTGCTGTTCCTGAGACATATTCTTAGAGAAAGAGAATGGACAAACGTCTTTATTTTACTCTATGTTTCTGAATTGTTGTCTTCTTTAACAGTGAAAAACAACTGACATGTTGTTTTTGCAATTTTTAAAACTTTTTTCTCCATAATAAGAATCATATATTCTTTCAACATCACACAAACAAGATGATATGACCAATAGTGTCTATCTCCAAGAAATAACATTTTCATTTAAGACTTACCAGTAGTACATTTTTTGTAGACTTGGCAATGACAGCTTGTATGTGAAAGCGACTTTCCTGTCAAATAAGAGGGTAACATGCCTAAGAGATTTATAATTTTTTATTTTAAAAGAGGATTCTTTGCATACCAAAATACAAGCTTCCATTAACCCAATCATGGGGAAGATAAATCTTAGCAGGGCAATCATTTTTTTGAAGTTCAGATGGTCACACATAAATTCTTTCCTTGGATTCAGCACATTTTTTAGTTATCTGCTAGGAACATTAAGCCCTTCAGTATAGACCAACTTTTTTGGGGAGGTGAGGGAACATTCTTTCTTTTCTCTTCAAATAAATTTCAAATTTATTTTGTTTGGATAGGCCTTTTGGAATAGCTGCTACTTGTTTCCAAAGTGCTTCTGGAAATCTGACTCCTAATTAAATACAAATTTTATAGCATAAAGGTATTCCGTAACGGATCTAAAATTTTAGACTTGTGTTTAAGCAGCACACTATAAACAGATTTCTCAGGCTGAATCCATTTGCTGACTTAATATTATGTGTAGTATACACAAGGACATGTAGAAACTACAGTGACAAATAAGATAGGGCCCTTTTTTCTATAAGCTTATAGAACTTTAGGCCAGATAAAAATAATGATTGTTATTTACTAAATATTTACTAAACATCTATCATTGTGGGTTGTAAATGTAAGACATTCACTTGAGTACACAGTATTATTTGTACAAGGTTGGCCTAGTGCAGGTCAAATAATTTTATTGAGCACCTACTATGTAATGAGCATAGTGAATGTCCATGATGCCTCTTGAGAATCCTTGCCATTACAGAGCGTACACGACTAAGTGCTCTAAGAAAGGAATAGCCAGCTTTTAAGGTATGAGTTGCAGAGCAAGGCAAGATTATTTCATTTTGTGTAGATAAGGCAGGATTTGAAGAAAGATTTATGTTTGGAAATGCAAACAGGAGAGAGAAGAAAACGACAGCAACTGAATTACTATCATCTTGAGGTCTAGAAAGAGGCTGTTGTTAACAAGAACTTGTAAGGATGAGGAAATTTTGTCATAAGTTTGGAGTTTATATTTGTTATTCTTATACTAAACTACTAATTCCAGCCAAGATCACATACAAAAGTATTAAAATTATACAACAGAGCTATTTTTATTATATTTATATACTCATTGAAACTAAGGGAGAGGAAAAAAACGGTGAGTCAACCAAACCCAAAATGTTCTGAGAGATGGCCAATTAGCAATCACTGCTGCAAAACTGTCCATGTATAACCCACATGTATTAACAATGTAGCCAAAATTAGCCTGAAAATGTAATGTGGTTTAGAATTTGCTGAAGCAAAAATAGTCAAATAGAATTGTTCACCCTCTATATTCTAAATAATACATCCTGATTCTTAGGAATTTGTCCAAAAGATTATGGGAAACGTATATACCTGCAATCATAATTTCAATAGCTGACAATGCTCTATGACCAGCCAAAAGATATTTTTTTTGGTGTGTATACATTGAACACGTTTGTTACAGAACGCGATCCTACAGGAATGTAAGCAGTTTGGAAGAAAAGCTCAAAATCTATGTTGTCTTGGTCATTATCTATATTTTAACAACAGCATCTTGGGGTAGCTGAGGCATTTTCAGTTTTCACTTAATTCTCACAAATTGTTTTTATTTTTTCCTTCAATCTTTTCTTCTGAATAACAACTGTTAGGAAGAACTGGAAGCAAAAGAGAAGAAAGATGCCATCTTTTTTCACTCCAGTGATGTCTGCATTTCATTGGCAGAGAGATTCCCATCTTTGGTTCTCATTTCCTTTCTAGAGAGTCGGGGGGTTCACTGGTGTAGGCAGCACTGTATAATTGCAAGTGTAAGTGCTATGATAATTATTATAATTACTATTATTATAATGATGTGGGCCTCCTGCAGCAAGAAATGAGTTTCTGAGTAATGGAAGTGATTTTATAATCTAACGGGCAAAAGTCATTTAGCTGTCTATCTGCTTTAACTCTCTAACCACCAAAATGGCAACATTTAAAGACAGTCGAATCTCTCAACATAGAAAAGTTTTGCAAATGTATTATCTTGAATCGATATGGATATGTTCTTGATATTAGTTTTGGTTGTCAAACCACAGTTTCCCTTGTGCTGTTTATCTTCATTAGTATTATTTTTTGAATTATCACATATGCAAAAATAGAGACACACAAAGAAAAACAAAACAAATGTAAAACACAACTCCATTGAACAAGGTAACATGTGTTTACAGAGATTTCTTGACTCATTAACAGCCAATTATCTTTCGGAGAAAACAAATCTAGGTTTCAGTTGGCTACATTAAAATTATCTTTGAGATTTTAAGTACTTGTGGATAAGATTTATATGTTTCTTGAATTTCAACATAAGTACAACTTCAGAAATCTTAGTCAATTATAACCATCGATAATCCTTGTATTTATAATAATCAGTAGAATAAGAATCCAATTGCTATATCCATGGAATAAAAAGGGTTTATAGGCTGTTATAGATATAAGGTAGGGAAAATAAAGTTACCTTCGGTTTAGAATAAAATACAGTTTCCTCCCAGATATATCATCTTGTGCCTGAGTTTAAGAGAAGCAGCAGAAGATATTTGAAGACTGTACATATATACAAACAAATAATAAACTACTGCAGGATCCATATTTGAAATGCTATACCAAGTGTCCTCTTCAGTACAGTAGTCTTTTTAGTCTTACTACATAAATGTGACCTAACAAGTATATAAAACACTTAAGAAAATAGAGAAGCGATTGACAAAGGAATTACAAACACGTGAAAAATGCTACTGCATATCTTGCTTTAAAAAAAAAAAAAATCAACATTTATACTTTTCATCTTCTAATTGTTAAAGCAGTATAAATCGTATCACGTTGGCCATTAGCATTTACATTAAGAAGTGATGACCACTACTAATATTTTAAAACAAGGTAAGGTCCGTACAGTTTTTATAAAATTCATAATTATTTTCTTAAAGGGAGCATGACTTTGAACAGATCTAGTTAATAGTATGTACACTTTTTAGTCCATCTTTATGTTTATCTGTGAGGAAAAAAAGAGTGTTTTTTCTATTTCTATGACCAGCAATTAGATCATTTTTATTTAATCCATCAAAAGTGATAGGGGTAATAAAGTACCACTGTGAGAAAATCTACAGTCCATCAAAGAATCACAAAAAGTTAGTAAATTGTAGGCACTTGGAGTTTTGTATTTGAGTAAGCCATTTATTTAGAATGTGCAGTAAATTCTAATTCCCATCAGTTTTAGGATCAACTGGCTCAATCATTTAAAAAAAAAAAAAAAGTCTTGTTCCTGAATTGCCTTGGCATTTTCTGTCCTCCAATAAATTGGAAGATCATCATTGAGCGGTGCATCAGAATGCATGCCCTCAGAATCTTCCTTCTCCTTTCTTGTTCTTCCTGCTTGGAGAAGTTGACACAAAAGACATTTCCAAGAACATCTGTCTAATCTGTATGTATGACCACCACAAGGGGACACTATTTTCTTAAAGACAAATTGCCCTGTGCAAGTCAGTTGAAATTTGGGGAGTAGGGGGTGGGAGGGTGGGGTGAGGAATGGTTTTGGAAAACTAATCCAGAAAATAAACACAGAAGGGTGATGTTTTCTTTTAATTTCCTGCTCATAGAAAATTAGGAAGTGCTAAGTGATCCTCACTGAATTAAAAAACAAAATTCTAGCCTTAAGTAGTGATTTTCTGTTGATGAAATTCTTATAAACCCTGTAGAAAGTAGAAACAAACTAACAAACAAAACCCCAAAAACCTGAATTGAAAGGCAATTAAATCGTAAAAGCCCAGTATTGCTTTAGACTTAAAATTTTTTCTTACCTAGAAAATGATTAAATCTACTATCGGTTAGCACTTTTGTATGTCACAAACTCTTATAATCTATCAAGATATTAGCTGATATATATCTTAACAACAGAGACCCCTAAATGTTTTTATTATTATTATTATTATTATTAATATGCAATCAATGCATTCTACCTATTCAGGTTAAAGAGCTAAAGTTATGAGACAGAATTAGTAACAGGAGTTGAAGGCCAGGCTTGGGTCTGCTAAGCCAGGCGACTCCGATCTGTTCTTCTGTGATCTTCTGCACCATTCCACCTTCATCTTGATTTTAAATACTAACGTCATTTACATCATCGTGGTCTTCAAAACCTACAACTCATTTTCAGCCCCTATAGCATTGTGATAATTATATTTTTTGGTCGTTGCCCATTCTTTTTATATGCAGCTCCAACTTCATAAATCCTTTTTACTATTCTATTATTTAATATGCTCTGTTCTTATCTTCTCCTTTATCTTGAACCTGCCTAAAACTAGACAGAGTATTTTCTGATCTTTCTTACTTGTGAATTAATTCATCATTACAGAATATACCAGACTGTCTCCCGTGTGAATCTGGCTTTTACGAGACTTCGCAGTAAACTAGAAGGCATCAGACAAAGTTTAGATTTGGGTTTAAATTTGGGTGACTGTCCCAACTCAGATTTAGGAAAGTCACTAAATTCCTGAGTTTTTATGTTTTCATTTGCAAAATGATTTTAATGATTTTTTTTAAGCTACCTTATATAGAGAAGGAATACATATGATGCACGATAGTAACTGTTATCCTTTTTGCTTATCCTTTTTTCTGGACACTTCGTCAAGTATAAATTTCTGTGTTTCATTAGAAGCATTGTGTGTAATGAAGGCTTTGAGGGGAAGTTTCGGCAAAAGTTATCACAGCGTCACACTTCTGGGATTTGCACTGTAGAATGAGATATTATTTTCTCTTGTTTGTTTTCTGCACTATTTTCAAAATAGATTATCAGGATGCTAGAGGAAATGAGCTTACATGAAAGAATCTTGTTCATTTTATATTAGCATCTCCTTCACTCTCTCTGTGTGAAACACATCAGGCCTCCTCATTATAAATAGTACCCACTCCATGCACTGCTGCTTCAAGATCTTGCAAGAGGTGTTCCCCCTTCCTGCCTGGCCTGTTCCCCCAAAATACCCATGGCTCAGACTCTCTCTACTTTCAGTTTATTATCTTATTATTATGCAGCATGGTGCCCTTGCTTTAAAATGGCAACTGCATTGCCTTCTTTGATCACTGAACAGCCCTTCTCCCTTTCTCACAAGCTGCCTATTGCACACTGACTTGTGTGTTGTCTGTCTGCCCCACCAGCTTATTGACTCCCATCAGGGCAGGGCTTTCGGTCTGTGTTGTGCCTACGAAAGTGCTGGGCAGGGTTAGGTACTCAGTCATAACCTGTGGACTACACGAGTGAATTTGTACTTCCAGCTAAATGAGTCGACTTACTAAGGACAGTTCTTCTAGGACTAGGACTAGGAATCTCTACTATATAGACTTTTAGACCCAGATTCAACTAAACTCAACACTGCTTCAAACATTTCCAGTAGGTAGAAAAAAAAAAATCATCGGAAATCTCTATTGTTTGCAATATTTTGCTTTTTCTGAAGGGCAAAAAATTAAATGTAAATGTAATATTGGCCATAAAACTAAAAATAATTTCCTTAGCTCACAATAAAGAGGGAAAGTAATTAAAATCAGCAGAGGCAAATAGATCACTCCCTAAAAAGTCTTCTTGTACTCTTCATAAATTTGCTTTCCACTTTTGATTCTAGTCTAGGGTTATATACCTAATATATTTCTCCAACTACAAAAGTTAAGAAAAAAATATCCACATCAAAAATCCCACTATGTTTTCAGATATTATTTATTTTTCATGATAAAAATAACTTCTAAAGATTTTATTTAAATTTTGATGTATGCCTAAGCTAAAAAATACTCTGTCTGTAATGGCACTGTTGCTAATGGGATCTTCACACTAATTCCATGCACACAAGGAGAAGAATGAAATGGAAATAATGACTCATGATAGTAATTTGTAGCTCAATGTGAAATCTTTTGGCAGGATGTGTGTTCCTGTATCCCATAAACAGAGTTAAAAGCTGCATTGTATTTATATCCAGAGGGACCAAACTAATGTATTAGCAAATTATAATAAGTGGAAAAATGGAAAGAGGGGGCTAATGTTGGCAACTAAGAATCACAGAAATCAGAAAAGTGCCCGTTATATGTTGGTTTCTAGACTAATGGGTGCTAGAGTTAGCTCACAACAGGCAAATTACTTGAATGTAGTAATAACTGAATTTTAAAAGCAAAATTAATATAAATAACCCTTTTAAGCTTGAGTTACTTACCATTAAGTGTAGTGCATTGTAAGTTTTGATGTCCTGAGGTTTCTTTGATTATTAAAGATGTAAAGTGCTGGAAATCAATAGGACACATTGGTCTCATTATTCTTCTAATCCATGGCTAGAGATACCGATAAGATGACTATTAAAACTCTAATTATATTTATTCATTTATTATTATGTTATACATAGGTGTGAATAGGATGTATTTGAAACACATAAATAAGAAATATACAATATAAATTTAAATGTCATTAAGAGAAAGATAATAACTATTCTTTCCCAGGCCTGTGGCTCATGTCATGCTGCAGACAAGGAAACACAGTGATGCCTAATTTGAGGAAGCATACTAAATATGTGTTGGCCTCAACCTTGACTGGGGCACTGTGTGGACCAGAAATACAACATTCACTTTTTCTCTAAAGCGTGTACTTTCTGACATATAGGTTCCATTTACTCTTTCACGACTAAAGCTGTCTACAAATATTTGATACTTGCTCTCATTCTGAGCATAGGGTAAGATTTGCCTTTCCCATTGAATAAAGTTTTTACTTAATCACGTGTCTGGCATTGGCAAATAGAATATAAATAGAATTAATAGGTGTCATCTACCACGAAGAGTTTTAAAGAGCCAACGCATATTTTGCCATGTGCGAAGGAATTTTTTTTTCAATCTACAGAGAAAAAAAATGACTCTTCAGCCTGGGTCCTGCAGAATAGACCAACAAAATGTGGAGCTGAGCTCCTTCCAAACTTTGATGCTCATAGTGTGAGTGAAAAATAAACCTTTCTTGATTTAAGCCAATGATGCAGTAGTATTTTTTCTTATCTCCACATAACTTAGTTTCTCCTAAATGATTTGATTACATCAGATTATCCAAATTTTGCCCAGAAACTTCTCAAAATACTTTCAGCCCTTCTTTTTCTTGCCTTTTCTTCAATTACTCCCACACTTTGTTCTATATTGTTGAGCCAAAAATATATCATGATAACTGCCAGGCATATTAATTGTGCTTATAACAGACCAATGGTCTACTGAGGGCATTTTAGAAGGTCAGTAAACAGATTTATTATCCACCATTCAGGAAATACCAAAGTAATTCAAAAGGCCACATCAGAATCTCAAGAAAGCTTTTTATTTGCTCTATTTCTCTAACTAAAAACTTTCTTTAAATCATCAAATTTTAATATGTATAAAGCTATATTTTTCTTACTCGTATATGTTTTTTTTTTCAGTTTGAACGGCTAAAGTAGCATACTTATTATGTTTACAGATTTTGAAAATATATTATTTTCTGATACATAGTGATATATTTTCATCAAATAATTCTTTCAAAAATATTTGTGTGCCTTCTACATTTCAGGCACTTGCCTAGGTTGATGGAAATAAGGCAGTAACCAAATTAGATACCACTTCTGCCTTCATAGAATGAACTGTCTAGAACAAGTGAGAGTTATTAAATAAATAGATATATATTCTGTCAAGTAATGATAAGTGCTATCAAAAAAATAGCATGGTAAGGGGAAATTGAATCTCCATAATACAGCATGGGAGAAAGAATAGACTAGCTCTTTTATAAAGATCATTTAGGTAACTTCAGACATTAAGCCAACTTTTGAAGAAAAGAGTTTAAACATTCTGAAATTTTTGGAAAGCACACATAAATACATAAAACAAATTTAGAAAAATTAAAAAGAACATAAAGTAAAATTTAATAGAAAATAAATCTATTTTATTAATAATATATCATTAAAATGTTTTATGTATATTAGTACTTTTCTCTTAAAAAGGCTAGAGTACATGCTAAACTCTAAACACTGGATGACTCTTAAAGGAGGAATAATGAGAAACATTTTATATTACTGAATATTTAGATCAAAAACTCATAAGGGTTGAAAATATACTTCTGCAGAGTAATCATCAATGGCTTTATAGCATTTAATAATACAGCTAATTAGCTAAAACAAAATTTATTTTATTAATCTACCATTATTGGATATTTAATCTTTCCAATTTTGGGGTGAATAATATGATTTTAATGTTTTTCATGATAAATATATAATATACCAGCTACATTACAAGCTAATTACACTTTCATAGGCTATCTTGATAATATATAGTTTCGTATTCTATGGGAAAATTGTTTTATGTATTCCAAACTATTTATGTAAAGAGTAACCTTTGAAGCATAATATGTGTTTTACTTGTGTGCTTTCTCTATAATTAAGTATTCGCACAACTGGAATCACTTCTATATATTGCTTGAATATGGCAATTATATGGCATGCAAGCTTCAAGATACTAAGAATTAACTTTCTGTGATAACCAGTCCCCACCCCTGGGCTAATTGGATTGCACATCTTTGTGTTTAAAAGCATCTGGAACTACTTTTCTCATAATGCTTATCACATTGCACTGAAATTCCTCTGATTTAGTATCACTCACTTATCTGCAAAATTCTTAAAATCAGTGACTACATACCTTCTCTGTGAAATCATTACAAGTTAGCAAAGTGTCTAGAGCACATCGGCTCCTCAGGAAATGTTTACTGACTTGAAATAAGACCACCTGAGGGATGTCACGGAGGATGGTACGAATACTGATGTTAGAATAATGTAAAAGCCTGCCCAGAGGAAAGCAAAATTTGAAGAGGAAGGAAAAATGGAAAGAATGGCATTATCAGGTCTGGAAAAATCCATTTTCAACACTCAGATTGGAGTATTGGAGTTCTCATCAATAGACAGAACAACAGAGAAGATATTGAAATTGTACCTATACTTCTTTAACACTGAAAAAGAGAGAAAAGAATCTCTCTTTCTCTCTCTTTTTGTTTTGACAGTATTATCTTCTCTCCCTCCATGAAGGATAGTTCTACCATATATAAGAAATAGTTTTCATTCATAATACTGTAGCTAATATTCTAAAGCTTCCACTTTCTCCCTCACCCTTTTCCACCAACCCTACCCCTTCTGTATGGATAAATTAAAGATGGTCAAGAAATATGAAAAATCATTTTGCACAAATAATGGGCACAGAATAGCTGCCAAGTATGCAAAGCTAATGCCAAAATTTTTTTTCCTCATTCCATTATTTTTCTACCTAAAGGAACCATGAGGATACAGTTCTCAGATCTCAACTTCAGGAAAGTAATTGACAGTCCTCACTACTATGTTCTGAAATTCATTATTGTGTTTGCATCAAAATCACTCCTCCTGGGCTACTCCCAGCCAATGGCTGAACATGGTAGAGATACTAAGGCAGAAACATTTCTAAAGATTAAAAATTCTCCCAGGGACTTTGGTTTGAGGACTCCTAGTGATTTTTCTGGACTTCCCTTAGTCTGCACAAAAGCTTAAGAAATTTCCTACCTATCTTCCTCTTTTCACTCTCTCTTTCACTCAAAGTCTCAGACCTGCAATGTGGTCTCATGTTTACTTAGGATTGAGTGAGGTAGCCCCTCTTTCCTCCCAAGAAAGAAAGGACTTCAATTAGTGTAAATATTAGAAGTCTGTAACAGTAAGGGATGAAATGGCAGAGATTTGAGTACCTAAATTTGACTGGCGTCAACAATGTCTTCAAGTGCCCTGTAATGAATACATGTTTTCTGTGGTGGTGTGATGAGAGATATGGTTGAAATTTATCTTTAGTAGTTCCTGAAAGCCTGTAAAGGATGATTCTCAAGGATGTTCTTAATGTGGACCTACTAAAGGTAGCTTTTAAATTCAGTCTTTTTAATTTTTAGAAGGAAGTCATTGTATGCCATTGTCTTTAAAATGTATTTTGGCAGCATGCATATAGCTGAATTTCTAGAGTAATAATCCAGCTGCCTGTGCAAGAAATTGCAGGAAAGATGAAGTCCATAGTGGCGGCTGCTACTTATATAATAAGGAAAGTCTTGGAAAGAGTTCATGCAAATGAGGGGCTTTGATAATGTTGCACAATTAGTTTCAAGGCAAACCATCCTCTTAGCTTCACTGATGGGCAAACTAATCATCACAGACTTGACTCTGAGAAGGGTTCATGAAGTGAATAAGAAAATGATGTAAGCCCAGCTGTTTTAGCCCCAGATGTTTGAGTCTTTCCAGCTCGGGCACCAAACATGTGCGCAACAGAACTTTCAAATGATTCCAGCCTCTATCATTACTATCAAGAATTGCCTAGCTGAGGACAGGAACATGAGAAATAAGAGTTGTTGTTTTCCATCACTGCGTTCTGAGTATCTTAGTATGCAGCAAGAGATAGCCAGCAGGTGCCCATTGCACTTCAGTGTCCAAGGGAATGAGAATGAGAGGGTCGAATGGAGGCGTTGCACCAGGCAAAGGAAGAGGCAGGAAACTGTACATTGGGTGGGTTACAGCAAGGTCTGGTAACACCTTGATCAATGGGGCAATTGGAGATCTCTTGGAAGAGGCATTTGAGGACACATACGCCAGGTTCTCCTGCAGGAAAATAACCAGGAGGAACATGGGATTGTGGAATACTGAGATGTCTAACACATCTAGGCTGGACTTCTTAGGATCTCCAATTTTAGAACATCAATTAAACCAAGTGTCCTTGCTCAAAAAAATAAGATAAATATAATGTAATTAATTTATTTTAACTATATTAAGAAGGATAAAAGGACAGATTGCTCTTTAGCCTTTACTCTGTTGGTCTGGAATTTTTGGAAAAAAAAAATAGGTTGAATCAGGAATAATTTTATAGGATATTTTTCTATTTTTGTATGAATATATATATGTACATTCATATTTGTGTGAATATGTGTGTGTGTGTGTCTCCAAAAACAGCACTGCTCTTGGTGCTTCCCATAAAACCATTTCCAAAAACAACTACAGAATTCTAGAGTTGGAAAAGACATATTAAGTTACGTAGTTAAAATCATATAATTTAGAGCTTAGATTTCTAATATGTTAATTCTTTATAATACATTCAGTAAAACTATTATTTTTGGAAGTCCACAGCAGGAAAAAAGAAAAAAAACTGGCCTTCTGACTATTAGTTACTTCATAATTAGAAGATTCCACATGCTGAAGGAGGAACTTAATCAGTAATAAATTATTTTCAACTTTAGTCTCTACAAATTTTATACCGATGTACATTGACCAACTATTATGTATACACTCACACACACACACAGACATACACACATGCACACTATATATCTTTGCCTTTTATTTGTCTGTTATATGCACATACACCCATTAAACATAGTATACACATGTACATACATAAATATGTGTTACAAATACACATGTATGTATATGTACAAATGTTTTGATATATATACATGTGTGCTATACATATATGAATATGTACAAAAAAGAGACAAATAAGGATATTAATGGTTTATCAATGGTTTATGTAAAATCTAAACTTATCTAGATTTGGATGTCTATTTTTTATTTCTTTCTTTTTAAATTTACTGTCTATATCCTGTGTTTAGTCATTAAATACAAATGTTAAATTCTCATAAATCCAAATATGTGGGGAAAAGTTATCATACACTTTGTCTTCTAGGACCAGAAACATGACTATGCTGGTGCTTTTCTGTGGGCTTGGCTTCTTCACGATAGCAGAACAAGATCTGCATGTCCTTTCAGCTCCTCACTCTGTATAAGTATTTCTGGATTTTCTTATGAGCTGCTGAACTGGTACAGATGCCTAGGTATTTAAAATGGTTTTTGCTTCTTTCATTGAGACTCATGGCTTTAAATCTCCAAGACTAGCCTGAATACCGTGATTTTTTGTTTCCACATCACTGTCTAGCACATTGAGGAGAAGTGAAACGGCATTGACCTTTTGAAAAAGGGGAAGTGTTCATGGTTTCCTTTGAGCAGCAAGCCCCAAGAACCCTGTGCACACTACGGTGGCTTAGTAATTAAGTTCCGTGTGTAAAAACGAACAAACAAACAAATAAAAAGGAGAACTAGAGAAATAGAGAAATATAAATGGAACTTTTAGTATTTTTGCAGAGAAAAGATTATGAACAAGTAGGGCTATAAGATTTTGGTAGCAATTATATCTACATTGTAGAACTTTTAAAGTATTTTTCCTTCCCAAAAATATACAGCAAATGAATTTTATTTCAGAATTTTTATTTTTCTGTTGCTAATAAAAATATGTCAACAGTGTTAAAAGAACAATTGTTAAAAAAAACTTTCAGTGACTGTTAAAATTTATTAGAAGGTCAAATGATGTTTCTTTCTTCTGTTAGATAACCTCAGTACCCCCCAAATATTTATCAAATTCTAAAAAGGTTGGTGGCAAATTACTTAAGTGCTCCATATGCCAATTAAATAAAATGAAGTTTTCAGCATGATATAATTTCTTTGGTTATAGGTTTTCATAGCTGAGGAAACAATACATGTGGGGTGTCATCAGCAGACAACTAATTGGTGCCTTGTTTATTTGTGGAAGAATGAAAAGAAAGAACTATAAAACAGGCGAGATGGGGCAATAAGACCCAAGGAGATCAAGTATTCTACTCTCTTTGTTCAGGCAAGCCTGTTTTCTTAAGTGGAAGGCAGGATTTGTACTTTGTACTCAGTAGGTTAAAAGCTTAAATACAGATGGAAAATTTTGAAATTTATATTTTGTTAGCACACATACTTTTCAGGTTGAGAGAGAGTTTGTAATAAAAATAATTGGTATCAATTACGAGGTATCTCTGCACTCTGTTGCTCATAGGTTCTCTTTGGGTATTTTATTCCAAGGAGATGAATGTTCTTGTCTCCATCTTATGAATGAGGAAACTGAGTCACAAATTGTTCAAGTCATTACTAAATAATTTAAGAACCCAAATTTAGCTCTTTCTAGTGACCAAAACAATATTCTTTCTGCACTGATTACAAGGAAGCATAAATTCTGGTTAAAAAGTGACTTCTTACACTAATAATCTGGCTAGATTTTTCTCTTTGAAGCCAAGTTCTGTGTTAAGTTGACCAAGTGTAACTATATGGGAATCATGCATGTATAGCCTAAAGCAAATACTACAAAAATTGATGAGTTTTCCATGGTTTAAACATTTTGGTTTTTAAAGAGTACATGAAAAAAAAAAAATTGTTTAACTTGGCCAGAATCAATGAATAAGGTACTGGTATTGAAATCACGATTCTTAACACTCAGAAATCAGTAAAAACAAAACAAAACAAAACAACAACAAAAAAAACTTGAATCTTTTTCTTTTTAAAGGGCTAAGGTTGATTTTTGCTTTTTTTTTTGGTATCATTAAAAATAGTATTTAAATAATTGTTAAGCTCCTTCGGTGTGATGCGTGAGGTATCTTTTGCTACATGGTGATATTGCAGGTGATAACCAAATGTATCTAATATTTTAGTAGGAGAATAGTCAGTTAATTATTATTTTAATGTATCTGTTTTCACTGTATTATGTTAAATCCACATAGTCCTACCATATATCTTAAATAATGACACAAATTGTTTAAGTTATTCGTACTTAGTTCTGAATTTTTTGTTGAACATTGGACTTATACTAACCTCACAATAGGACAGGAAGAGAAATATGCCCTTTCTTGGGAAACTCGTGCAATGTTACGAAAACATTAATATGACAGAGGTTGTAAGTTAACTTTGAAAGTGCACTGATAAACTTTGAATTATTTATCTGTGAAATTCAAAACATGTGTGGGTAGCTGTTTTTTGGACAACTCCTGTAAATCTTTCGGCCAGTATCACTGAGCATTGCCCTCTGTGATTTAGAAAAATTAAAAGGTAAGATTTCTGCTTACTGGAAATAAGTCATGAATTGGCTTTGCATGTCTCTATTTTGGTCTGGCATACACAGTTACTGGAAGGCCTAATACTAACCTCTGAAGAAATTCATAATAAGGAAATGATGTGATATTTCCATTTCAGATATTGACCTAAATGGCATGATAATGATAACT
Organism: Rousettus aegyptiacus; assembly: GCF_014176215.1. Lineage (NCBI taxonomy): Eukaryota > Metazoa > Chordata > Mammalia > Chiroptera > Pteropodidae > Rousettus > Rousettus aegyptiacus. The sequence goes on from NW_023416306.1 coordinate 159,702,889, forward strand.
TGTTGGTGCCATAAATGTGTGTGCGTACATGTATATAGGCAAACACTATTTAGAGATATGTGATACATCAGTATATATTGCCAGGATGCACATATAAATGAATTTCAGAACAAAAAACAGCAAACTTTTAAATATTAGGATACAATTATAATTAGATACAGTTTAAATTTTTTTTAAAAAAAAGGATATTTTACTAGTTTAAATTTTGATATTGAAATTTATTTACACAGATCCTTACACATTGAATTATAAACACAGTTATAGTCAGAGATCTTGCTGCTTAATGGTCCTTTGGTCCATGTCATCACCATCTGGACTATATGAATTGTCAAGTGAGGCAGTCTCTTAGCAAGTAAAATGTCATTTGCCTGGCTACTTAGGCCGATTTTCTGTAAACTGAGATTATGCCTATCATCACTTCCCTCAACAAAATAAGAATGTCTGGAAAGAGCCAGACTCATAGATCTTTAAATTTCTAAAGAGATTACATCCTTTTGTTTTGTTTCCTGCAAAAGCTTAGGTTTATATTTATGAGCTTACTTCAGTTTATTTTAGCTCTTGTTCCTTTAGAACTGAACTGGATTGGACAGGAATAATCAACAAGCCATATCAGAGAGAAAAAAAAGAGCAGGACAAGGTGAGACGGCATAAGGCCATTCCTTTATGTTCTCCCACCCAACCATTCTCCTCCATGTCTTTTCATACGTGTTTCAATGATGTGAAGACTGCTGATAAATTCTAGCGGTCTCCACTAAACAGTTCGTTCCAAAGAAAATCTAAGTTATTTAAAACATCCCATAGAAGTTGATCCATAGTCAAATTTCATGTAATATAATTTTATGAATTTTGTTACAGATTTCTAAGTTCCTTCTCTTAATAGACAATATGGTGTATTTCAACTTGTCAAAATAAGTTGTCAGGTGAAGTAAAGTTACTAAAACTAGGAAATGGAAAGAAATTCTAGACTGAATATTGAATTTTATGTTTACCATAAAATTAGAGCCTATTAAGTATTCTGTCGTTTCTAAATTTCACAGTACATTACACATTTTAATCCTGTTGCTTGTATAGAAATAATAGAGATCATTTCTGAGCATCTACTATATGGCATGTATTGTGATCATGTATACTACTTGCAAGGTGATTAAAAAGTTTTCCAAATGGAAAAATTTTACTTAATTTTACAAATTAAGTAACTCAGCTGCCCTGAAATCTCATGAGGAGACTATGAGCTGAATTTAGCTTATCTGGCTGGGGCCTATGCCCTTCCCTAGAAAGCGGACAGCCCCTTATGATACTAAAGTATCAGGCAAATGCAAAACTCAGAATAGATTCCTTTTGCTTTAGAAAAGATTAACTGAATAAGTGTCTACTAAATAATTGGGATTCTCAATGTCACATAGCTAAATCATAAATATGTCATTCTCTCTTCCTCTGTCCATTCACATCTTTAAAATTTAATTCAAGTTCAAAATTCAGATCACTTTAATCTTTAAATTTTCTGGTCTCTAAGAGTTCATACAGCCTGTGATAAACAATCTGGATGTTCTTTGAATTCCAGTGATTCGATTTTCCATAACATGTAATTGAGAAGTGATAATTATCATAGATATTTGTATCATTTTGTCTCTAAAATGTAAATAAATCACATTTATGCACTTTATTTCTATTTTCATCAGAATATTGTATAACAGCAATTCAAAATTTTTTCTTATTCCTTCTTTTCTTTCTTTCTCTTTCCTTTCCTACCTTTCATTCTTTTTTTTTTCTTCCTACCCTTCTCCCACATTCTGTCTCTCTCTCTCATTCTTTATTTTTCTCTCTCTCTATTATCCTTCTCTTTATTATGAGTGTGTGTGTGTGCATTTTGATCAAGGCAACAAAAACACAGATTTTCAAAACTAATATAAATTGGAGCATAAAGTAATGAACTTATGCCCACTCTTCTATTAAAGCATATTATTCACTTTGTATAATTTTTAAACATTTTCATTTGTATTATTACTAAGTTTCTTGAGTTCAAGTGCAGATCTTTCATGCTCCTTTTGTAATAGAGTAAATGGAAACAGGGTGGAATTGAAATATATTCTATGTAAAGGGGTTCAACATTTCTCAAAGAGCCAAAAGCTCATATTATTTCTCTCAAACTGTAGTTGAAGTTTTTTTTTTTTTTTTTCAATTTAACCCTCATTTTGGAAACTTCTCAAGGAAATTCCAAAGTACCCTCTCATCCTCTGGTCTTTCTGAAAGAGGATTAAGAGTCTGAAGTAAGTAAATGAAATTTAACCAGCTTCATAAAAGAATGTAGCTTGGATTTCGTTCTCACAGCATAACAACACAAAAACTAGAATAATTATTTGCTCTCAGAAACTTTCTTTCAAGGAGCATCCTAAAAAGTTTCCACTTTCACCAAACCATTATAAAGGTATTTCAATCTGCAGGACCTCCTCGCTTCTGTTATAAATCACCTAGAGCTGGAAATTGTCTGAGCCTAAAAAGACACTTTAAGCAGCAAAGCCAGACATTTCTTATTCGATTTCCTGAAAACTCAGACTTTACTAAGGTTTGGCTTTCATTCCTTCCACCCTGGTGAAGTTCCAAAACTTTCAGATTTATATCTCTCATTGAAGACAAAGTAGCAGAATATCAGATTTTTCTTCTCTAAAGAACAATTTCTAATCAGGAACTTTTCAACTATAAACCAATTGGAAAAATATTTAGGCCAGCCCCACATTTGGCATTTTTCCATCAGCTGAGAGCAGGCTTCCACACTTTAGGTGAATAAACACTATCTCTGTTCATGAGTGAAGGCTCCGATTCAAGCACTGGGACTTCAACTCCCCTCAGTATAAAATGTGACCTGTGTCACACTCTTCCCAGGAATGCTTTGCTATCTTGATCACATTTTCTCATATGTGTCAGGACAGTCAACAGGAACATATATCTCAATTCTGGCTTTCTGCACTTATATGTCTTATTTAGAAATGTAGAAAAGACTATTATTGTTTACCTTCATTTGTGGTTTAATATTTGTCTTGAAAAAGCCAATGGATCTTATAGATGTAGAAAAAGCTTTATAAGTATAGAGAAGAGGTAACGATAATAATAGCTGACTTTTATTGATTACTTGTCCTGTGCCAGCCACTGTATTAAGTGGGTAGAACAATTTATCTTTAACTTGAATCAACTCAACAACCTTATGAATTGTTATCCTTCTCATTTCTAGAAGGAAAAACTTAGAGAGCTTAGGAAACTACTCCAAAGTTTCCTAGCAAGAAAAAGGTAAAATTAGAATTCAAATGCAAATTGATTTGGTGTCAAAAGGGTTGACCTTAAATATTAATCATATTCCATTCTAATAATTGAATTGTAAATGTTCTTGCTTTGATATATCTGAGATCATATAGATTCAACATTAGTCAACATGAAAAACGTAAAAGGAAGAAAACACTAATTCCGAAAAATATTGTCCTCACTGACACTAAACCTATCTAACAGGCCAAAATAGGTGTTGAAAGAAAATGATAAGTGGACTTCAACTTGGGAATGTTTTACTGAATTCCATAAGAATTACTGAATGTATTCCATATTTAAAAAATATATAATACTATCACTTTATATAAGAGAATATTAGTGAACAAAATATCTCAAATTATTTTAAGAATATCTGACACAAATATGTAAAGATTACAGTCATCATATTATTTTCTGCCAAATCCATGCTGAAATATACAGTGGAAAACTACCTCTTCTTCTATATAAAAATATTTTAAAAGTTTCAAGATAGCAAGGATTAGCATCTACTTTTTAAAAGTTATATTCAAGGGAACCATTCATGTGAAACCAATATTACTTTCTTTAGAAGCATAAAAGGTCAAAAGAATAGTTTCTGAACCAAAATTTTCCTGGGGATCAGGGATTTCCACATTCCTCTCTCAAATAGAATAGAACCCAAGAAATGACAGAAGTGTTCTCATCTCACGGTTTTCATCTAAGCTTTGAACTTTTCTATTCTTTTCTATAAAAATTCAGGTCCATTAGAAAGCATCGGATATTATAATCATTTAACAGTTATCAAGAGTGAAGCCATCTCCATCCATTAACTCAGTGCACAAAACAACAACATCCATTAGAAGATAGTACAAAAAGAAAAAATAAAGGGAAATCCACTTCAGAGAGGGTATCCAGGCACTACTTGGCAAGTAAAAGCAAGATTTCTCTCATTTGTGCGCCAAAGTTACAACTGATTGGCCTGTGTTCACTGTCTGTTCTCTGTAAAGGCCACCAGAATAACCCATTGATCAAGCAGATCTGGATCAAGCAGGGCTGAATTTCTTGCTTGCTAATGGAAAGTAAAGAACTGTTTTGAGTGAGCCATAGCAGTGTCTCAAAAGGGAATAGATGAGGGATAGGTACTTACAGGTAAGTACCTTAAGCTTGGCTTAAGGCAAGCTTTCAATATAGACTTATGACTGAGATTGGACAATGTTCTTGATATAAGAGTTTAGAACTGATGGACACAGCGAGGTAAAGGTTGAAGAGTGATCTCATAACTAAACATTTGTCCAGTTGAGCCATTTTTTTCCCTTTGTTAATGGATTATTTACCCAGATGAGTAAGTAATATATTGTATTTTAAAAAAATGAAGCTAATTTAAAAGTTTATTATTCAGATAAACACATTTTAATGAAGTTCTTGATTTATTCAATGAAATTATTGTTCTGAGGAGGATTTTGCAGATTTATTTTTGGGGGGGCAAAAATTTCAAGAACAAATGTTAGAGTCATGTTTTTCTAAGTGGCCTATCTTAGTCAATATAGTCTGCTGTCACAAAAATACCATAGACTGGGTGCCTTAAACAACAAAAATTTTTTTCTTGCAGTTTTAGGGGCTGGAAAGTCTGAGATCAATATGTTAACCAATTGGGCTCCTGGTGAGAGCCCTTTTCCCTGCTTGTAGACACTACCCTCCTTTCTTTATTCTCACATGGTGCAGAAAGAGATCATCTATCTATCTCCTGGCTTATTTTATAAAATCACTAATCTCATTCACAAGGTCTCCATCCACATGACCTAATTACCTCCCAAAAGCCAACCTCCAAGTAATACATATAACATTGAGGATTATAGTTTCAACATAGAATTTTGAGGGGGCATAAAGTTTCAGTCCATAGCCTGGTCTTATTTCTTAGTCTGAGAGGTAAATTATGGGATTAAAAATAATCTTGGTTCTTAACCAAATATCTCATAATGACTTTAAATATTTTCACATTTAAAATATTTTAAGATGAAAGTTAGATTGCTAGGAAAAAATTTAAAAAGAAATTCTGATAATAGCAACAAATATTTTTTTCACTTTTAACTAGTTTTAGAAAATGTACATTTACCAGTACATTTATAAAATACAATAAGGTGAGTACTATGAGAATCCTTATTTTAAAAAATGAAATATCTAAGTCTCATAAAAGTTAAATAATGTACCCAAAATCACTTGCTGGAAAACTCCAGAACCAGAATTATATCTCGGATTCCTGGCTCCAGATCACATGTCAACCTATATACCAAAAATAATACCAAACCCAAATGACAAATTAGACAGCTTTGAAAAAAGAATATTTAAAGGTCCATTGTGCTTATATAATAGGAAGGAACAAATTTAGATTTGCTTATCTAGATAAACCTTATTCTGATTCTTCTGATGCAAATATATTCCCATAATCCCTTTACCGATGAGTTTCAAATTTTAACTATCATTCTTAAAATTTACACATCAAAGATAATTGATAAATTGATAATTACATTAAAATGGAAAATAAGTTAAGGCATTTTCAGCAATAGCAAACTTAAAATCAATTTTCACTTCTCTGGCACTATGGCTGTGAAACTTTTTTGCCTCATGGGTACTGTGTTTGAATGAAAGACCTCAGAGTCTGTTTACCTCACTCATTCTTCATTTTTCTATGGTGATGATGAGGGCGGAGGAGAGCAGGTATGTGCTAATCATATAACTCCTTGTCATGCATACTTTATAAAAGATAAAGTGAAAATTAGCAATCAATCATCAGAAATAATCCAAAACAATATAAAATCTTTATTGATACCAAAGTGTCCTTCACAATAAGCATGAAGAGTCTATTTGCTTGTAAAATTTTTGAAGTAGCTGGATTTCATAACAGGACAGTGAATTAGAGACTTCATTATACTTGGGTAATTTGCAAGACGTTTTAAAAAATATTTTTATTTAGCAAATTGAAAGTTTTAATTTAATAATTCAAAAAGCTAACGGTAAAGCACTTTTGAACACATAAAATAAATGTCTTTGCTCTTTGTGTCATGAGATCTGAAAAATTAATTTTTTTTTTTAGAGTTAATATCATCTAGCCAATCTCAGACCACATTTGGAGAAGAATGATTGGAAAGATATCAAGACTAACATACGACAAGAAAAATAATGATAGATAAAGTTAAGAAGGGAAATTTGAGGATTATGGGTAAATTTGATATGAATTATTGATATCTAGTAGTCAAGATAAAGACATTTGGAACTTAGGGAGAACTTGAAAGAAAAGTTTAAGAGGTAAAGAGAAATGTAACAGTAATGTCTACTTTTTTCTAGACAATGTATATTAATACAACCCTTATATTTTATTTTTAAAAATTACAAGGGAAAAAACAAAGAAAGCAACCTCAATCAAACTTAAGTTACTTATGAAAAGTTACTTAAGACTATGATTGATAAGCAGAAGTTACTTATCAATCACAGTCAGATACAGGATTTATTCTACCCTACACTGTATCTGTATCATATCCTTAAAGGACAGACATGGCCAATCAACAAAGCTATTAATGATATAAGAACTGCACAAAAGACTAGATTAACCTGACTAATCGAATGAATTTTGACTTATAAATTCACTTAAAATAATAGGTTAGTAACCTCAAATCAATAAACTAGAATTAATTTGCACTTTTTATGTACCTTATATAAATGAACTTGGCTCAAATGCTTTTGCTTAATGGCAAAAAGTTATATAGAGATACAATTACTAAGAATTGTATTTAATGAATATCTTTGATGGTTTCTCTTAATAAATATAAAGCTAAATTTAAATACCAAGCTGGTAATATTTATGAGATATGTTTACAATTATACACTGCATACAACCATAAATTTTGTTCTTGCTCTAAAAAATATAAAAGCTGAAGGAAGTAGAAATTTGAAACACTTGAGATATTACTTGCCATTCTCCAATTGTTCAGAAATGAAACATATTCACTGTTTTTTTTCAAAAACATTAAAGTACGTTTGTTTGTAGTTACTCAAAACAGTGCAATAATTGAAAAACTCACGCTATGACAATATAATATTTAAGATCTATTCAAACATATTCAAATGAAGGGAATGATAAAGGACTTGCTATTTCTTTCTTTAAGAACTTATTAAAACTAGATCTCAAAGACATCAAGTTGAAAATAAATTAGTTCATGTGGCTGTGTTATCAAACAGCCTTGATCAGCAAAAATTAGGAAAAAACACATTTGCATAGCTTGCGATGAATGAATGTGCTCTGATGTAGTTTGTAAGACATTAAGATGATAATTTAAAGAAATTAATGTTAATTTCAAGTTATTCAATAACTAATATTTTCCCAAGGGGAAAAACAAGTACATAGTAAACTGTTTAATTTTTTCCCTTCTCGTTTTATCTCCCTTTCTAAACAGTACCCCAAACAGTATTAATGGCTTGCCAATTAGAATAAATGAGACCCAATTCTAGGACTTTTCTTGAGCTATTGAAGGAGACACCTTCTTTATTTCTGCTGACAATGAACAGAGAAGGATCCAGTCCTTGGTTCTTTTGAGAAAATAGGTGGGGAGTGAGCATGCTTTAGCAGAGAGCCAGCCCTAGGGTGGCCAAGTCAAAAGCAGAGAGAGCAGCTCAGTTCAGTTCACGCCATTTGAACCTTAGATTAAGGCTCCCCTCAAACTAGGAGTATATCCGGAATGTTTGTTTGCATGGAATGATACTTGCTCTTTTATTCCTTTCCGTAATGAAAATTACCGTATTACTGACAACCAATGCTATGCTGACTGATACATTAAGTCATTATCTTAATCAAGTTCACAGAAACAATGAATCATAGAAATCAGATGTCGAAAATTAATATTTGATTAACATCCTTTTTCTATGTGTATTATGGGTTGGGTGTGCCCCTCCCCCCAATTCATATGTTAAAATCTTAACTCCCAAATGACCGTATTAGACTGTAGGGACTTTGGGAGGTGATTAGAGCCTGAGGATGGAGCCCTCATGAATGGGATTAGTGCTTTTATAAAAGAGACTCTGAAGAGTTCCATTGTCTCGTTTGCCATGTGGGGACACAGAAAGAAGATTAAGCCATTTATAAACCAGAAAACTGGTTCTCACATGGACATCAAATCTGCCGGGCAACTTGGTTTTTGACTTCTCAGCCTCTAGAACTATGAACAAATAAGTTTCTGCTATTTAGACCACCTTGTTTGCTATTATTGTTATAGTAGCCTGAATAGACTCAGACAATGTGTTTAATTCCTATTATTCTTATGATATTCTGTATAACGATACCATTGTTCAATTTTATAGGAGACTGGCCAGGCCAGCCTCACAGGAAAGATGATTTATAGAAAAACAAAGGAAGTAAAGTTGGCTATGAGGGATGATTTCATGCAGAAAGAATAGAAGTGCAGTAGATTTCAGGTGGCACGTTCCCTTCATTGCTCATATATTAGAGAGAGGCCCCGAGTTGCTACAGTAGAGAGAGAAAAACCAAGAATAATAAGAAATGAGCTTAAAGAGGAAACAGGAAGCCTGACGGCATAGCAATAATCAACATTCAGATAAAGTTCACTCCTTGAGCACAATTATTAAATAATGGAGGAATTAGGAGTCAGAGTGAGATTGTTCAACTAGATTCAGATATTTTTAAATCAGACTCTGGAGGAGAAAGCTAGGGAACGGGCCACAATAAAACAGGAACTGATATCAAGAATACAATTCAGCTCAGAAACTTTATGAAGAATCCACTGCCATGTGCGATCATTCGGCTAGGACAAAAAAACTAAGAGTTGGGCTGGTGAGTCATTATTTGAAGGGTGATTGTAGTTCTTTGAAGCAAGAGCAAGCTTTTGGGAATGTTAAGAAATTTCATAGGTCAGGTCAGACATAGTGAAGTTCAAGAACATAGACTGGAGGAAAGAGGATGATTGAGGTCCTCAAAGTTTTATCATTAAGTATATTCTCCCTTCACCTGGCATGAAGTATCAATCTGTGTGTATTACAGGATATTGATGGTAGAATTGAGAGGAAAAATAATAAAGATATTGGTAAGTAGAAAAACTCCATAAGGGAATCAACAAAAATTTTTAAAACAGAAATAGGAAAAAACGATCTCATACCTTAACAAGTGATATCTGTTTTTTATCAGATAAAACCAACACAATGAACAGCTAAATTGCAAGAAGAGTTAGTGTGTATGAGCAATAATTATGATGAGAACATGAAATGGATGATAAAGAAATTTGTAAATACCCAGTCTTGGCAGGGTTGGAAAAGGTGAGGAGAACTCATATAAAGAGAAACACAAGAATATATAAAGAGTGAAACAATTTGAATTGTGTCAATTAATGAGATTTTAAAAATTATTAACAGACATGGAATTACCTAGTTTTATTATGAATTATCTCCCTTAGGCATAGGGTAACATTGGCCTTACAACACTCATCAAGATAGGTACAACTATGACTTGATTTGACTAATGAAATTAAGCAAAAACTGGTATGTCATGTTTATTTAAGAACTTTTAATGTGGCTTTTAAGAAATGATTTGATTCCCCATGTCTGTCTGGCTGTCTGTCCATCTCTCTCACTCTCTTTTACAATAACTATGAACATTTTGGATGTGGCTCCCCCATCAGCCTGTATAGCAGAATGATGGTCATATGGAAAGCAAGAGGCAGCCTACAACAGACAAGAGGAAAGAAAAAACACTTTGGTCATTTTAGGCCACTGATACTTTAAGGTTGTCTGTTATTGAAGCAGAACTTAGTTTTATACTGTCATAGAAAACCATATATTCATCATAAGCTGATTATTTCCTTGTACTACAACAAATGTGATAGTAAAATATAAGAAAAGATCCATTTACAGGTAAAAATAAATAAATCTCCCCCTTAGATGACCATTCTTTGATTTAATAAATATATCTTTCCAACTCGACTAATGTGTATCATACCACAACCGCTCACCCACCCACACCAAATACACAATAACAATGAAAATAGAAAGACTAAATAATTCTCTTGATAGTGGTTCTTGTATTAAAGATGCAAAGTGAAAGAATGCGAGTAATGTCTGTTATCAAAGAAAAAGATTAGATTCAGTGTCAGGAATATTAGAATTGACACTCAATGTAGTCCAAAGTTTTATGTATTAAAAAAAAAAAAAAACTGAAAAGAAAGAAGGAAAGGAAAAAAAAAATCATTGCCTGAACACATGTTTCTGTCTACTTTTATTTTATGTACTAGTTCTCTCAAATATCAAGGTTACTGTTTTCTTTCTCCAATATTTATGGAAAATTTTTACAGTTCTAGTGGCAAAGCTATAAAAATTTGAAAACATAATATAAAACTTCTCAGGTTTCTGTACCACCAAAACAAAAACACACAGAGCTATATTTGTTAGACTATCAAGTTTGTGGTTTTGAGAATTAGAGTATACCTGCCTTGGTCTAATGAAAGATACATAAAATGGATGCATCATATAATTTTCCTAACACAGAGATAAAACAAGGTACTGACATTCCCAGAGCCGACAAAACACACTTCGGTTCTAAAAGTTATGGGCATTTGTCTTGGCAGTTGTTCTTTGGAGCTCATGAAAATATATTTTAACAGTTAACATAGAGGAAAATAAGTTTTTCCTCATAAAACGTTTTAAAAGTTTCATTAGAGGAACAGATGTGAGTTAGACTGTGATTGACAGATATTTTTCTCCTATGTCCCTTTTGTCCCAGGGACTAAGAAATTTACTGCCGTGTTTTTTATTGTATTTTATTGTATTTTAATCAATAATTCAATGACTCTAAATTTATCATACTTTTCCAAATCCAACTAGAAAAATTTTAATCAAGTCTTTTTTAAGATAAAAATCTAACGACTTGATGAGTTAATGTCTAATAGAATTTGTCAGCTTGCAACTCTGAACTCAAGATGCATCACTTTCTACTTTTTTTTTCTGAGTCATAATTTTAGAACTAGCCTTCTTATCAGAAAGACTAGAAATGTGAGCATTATGTTTACATAATACCAAGAATTGCTGAGTTCTGTGGTACGAGTAGAGTTTTATTTAAAGAAAAAAAATAAGATTTGGTAAATGACCATTAAAAAAATATTTTTTCTTTCTCTTATTTGTACTATACACAGAAAGGAAAAGTAAGTTTGATAATTTGATGCTAATTTTACTATTTGATATATTTTTTTCATCGAGAGGTCATATTCAAAAATAAAATGTCCAGATGATTTCAAAGTTATTTATCCAGAAAAACAAAGATTGGAAATATCTAAATAATAAGATTGATTTAAAGTGATCCTTTCTTTTTAAAGAAAAATCAAATTTTAAAAATAACAGTTCGAAAATCGAAGAATAAAAAACTGTATTGTTGCCCCAACACATCTAGACCAACTAATTCATGATTATTTTCCTTCATTCACTCACTCAACACATAATCAGTTATCATTTGTACTCTGTCCATAGGACACAAAATTTAATCACTACAAAACTATGAAATCCCTACCTGCAAACAGTTTACATTCTGATGAGATGCTAGACAATATAGAAATAAACAAATATCTAGAGATCACTAAAGGGAAGGGTTCATAGGCTAATATGTAAGCTCATTCAGAGGGTATTCTTAAAAAGCAAAAATAAATGAAGTCATCTATTGTTGGCAATAGAATTACCATCTACTCCCACATTTATTCTCTCTAAAAGCAAGAACTAGATAAGTTTCAGGGGCTATTGCATCCCCAGAGCCTGGTATGATATCTTTCCCTTAGTTCGTACATGTTTGTCGAACGTGTGAATAAATAAACACCATTTGTTTGTTTGTTTTCTTAGTTATAGCATTTTCCCCCATTATATTGTCAATTCACACTGCTCGAAATGCATGATGAAGTCTGTGTAATGCTCATATAGCAAAGAACTTATAAAAAGTAATTTACAGAATTATATAAAACCCACCTAAATAGAGTGGGAATGGAACAGCCACTTTATAATGTGTCTAAATATGAGCGGTGGCTCCTCAGATTTAAACACTATTTACTTAAACGTAGACTTAGAATAATTTAGAGATCTGTAACTAATTTGGATTTCACCTTTGACACATATGATAGGATGTTGAGTCCAAGTTTACACACATGTTGAGTATATTGATTCTCCTTTCCTTTTGTGCAGTTACATTCTAAATAACTTTATTATTATCTGGAAATTATTACTGTAATATGATACCATTTAATGCATTGTTTTAGATTTACTAATATTTTCTTTAATTATGGGAATAATTACAAAATGCTTGGAGCATTATAATTCTTCAGGAATGATAATTTTTGAAATTATATGATAAAGCAGAAATTGAAATTTCTCCTGTACAGATATATAAGTTTTACTAAGTTAAACATTTATCATAAGATTGAGTGAACCTGCTTCAGTATGAAGTATGATGTTTAGATTAAAATATAGTGTTTGTATTTCAGTACCTTCAGAACTACCGACTTCTTTTTAGATGCTTCTTAAATGATACAACACAAGTATGTTTTTTCACAAAGCACTTTTCCTTTCATACACAATGTCTTCACTGTAGCAAGTAAATTGTTACCAGTAGTTTTCTGCACTGTTTCCTAACAGACGATTTAAATCATCAAAATAGTGTCTTTGAAAGAACCATGTGATGTCCAGAAAGCCTTATGAAACTTTTTATGTCTGATTTAAGTACTTTTGAATGATAGGAATACAAATGAAAATCACTAAAATCTTTGTGTTTTGGTTTAAATCTCTGAATACATGAATTTCAAGTGACATGAATTGACCCAGATAATAACATGGCTGGTTAATGCAATTCTCACTCACCCTTGTAAGTAAAATAATGTTTTTACATATTTCTAAAGAATCCTTGCTGCCATGATAAAACAAAAACAAATGAACAAACAAAAAACTCCTCATCTTTGCCCACAATAAACAGCTTTGATGGATTTCTATACTTGGTCCTGAATACTTTTGTTTTATTGTCTTTCAATCCTAAGAAAAGTCACCTTATAAAGAAACTGAAAAGACAACAGGGAAAACAACACCCAAGTCCACCTAAATGGCAGATAATTATGATCATTTCTCATTAATTTGGTGGCAAATACATTGCATAACAATTTAAGACAATGAGCAATATATATCACACTGTGAGACATATTGATCTGCCTATAAAAAAGTAAAATTTAATGTTCTTTGTGGCCATAAATAAGTTCATTTAAGAAAGAGAGACTGACTTCTGGTCGATAAACATTAAAAAGGTAAATTATAAGAGTCTAATCAACACCAAAATCAGTTTATCATAAATCAAATGAAAGTGTATTAAATCAGCATATCTCTGCTAATTATTTGACATGTTAATGGTAAGTTATATTTTTGATATTGGAGAGAAATATTCTTAATGTGGAAAAGTACAGGGCAGAAGAAAGCATCAGAGAAGGAAATTTGAAATCAGAACTGATTATTTACCTGATGAATCGTTATCCATCTATTAATTTACTCTGCAATTTTGCTCCTTTACTCTAAAATATGCTGAGAAAATTTTCTTTATTAGGAAGAATATCTTCCCTAGGACGGTTTTCCCATTACACATAAAGTAAGAGAGAGAACTAAGTTACTATGGTGTTTTAGTTGCAGGGTACTACGATTCTGGAGTATAAATTTTTATTCCTGGTTTTGTCTGCAATTTTTTTTTCTCTCTAATGCCCATGAATTGGGCTTAGCAAGAATGAATGAATGAACCTGTGTCTCAGCAAGGCATTTACAAAATGTGCATACAAAAAACGTTATTGAAGAAATTATCTGAAAGTTTGACAAAGGAAAAATAATTCTTCACTTTTTCTCAGTGATGTGGAGATTTCGTGCATAATGAGATTTGGAATAACTTAACCACCCTCATAAATTCATTCACTATAGGGCAAGAAATCTACCTCCATAATGCACTGTGCATAGATGGCCAGGACACCGGCAGCTCCATGAATGTCAAGGATAACAGTGATGACAAAGGTGATGAGGCCAAGGCTGGAGATAATAAAGGCAATGTGAGTTGATTTTTAAAATCCAAATGGAAATATTTAAGTAAAAATTACTGCCCAAAAGTAAAATATCCACTATAATTGTATGGATTTAAGTTGAATTCTTTACCTGTAAATGTATACGCATTTTGCTGCAGTGTATGGCGAGTGAACCACGGTATGCATCAAAGACAAGGAAAAGTTGAGAACTAAATTATTGAAAACTTTGAAAGTATTTCATCCAGAAACAATAGAATATTAACCTGAGAAGTTTTGGACCTGCTGGTTTCACAAGTGAAATGAAGCAGAATTTTCCACTTATGGAATATTTCCCAACAGAGTACTAAAAATACTATCACTTAATATTTTTTATGATGCGTTATAGTTACACAGCTATTTTGAACACATTATTTCATTGATGTAATGTCACCGTTAGGTGGTTTTATTATTCCCATTTTAAAGATGGGAAAAATTGAGGGTTTTTATTTTAATCATTAACTGTTAGTGGGATAATTTGATATTATTAGGTTTTAATTTTAGTTTTTTCCCCTCTGGTATGTTAGTAGATATAGCTGATATTCTACTGTGCTTCTATATGGTGTAGGGGCACAAGTAAGCATGTTTATAATAATGTGTACACATTAACTTTAGCTATTTTCCTTTGGACTCTGGATTTCAATCCCTTTATCAGAATATTTAGGAATAAAATACATAACATGATAAATTTTTAATTATATCAGATAACCTGAAATCTGTGAACAAGTCTTGCCTTTTTTAGAATGATTTATAATATTGAAAGATACTTGTGAAATTTCTGTAAAAACAATAAGAGCATGTAAATCCCCAAATACATATGTCAGGTCATCAGGTCCGATTTCATTATATTTTACATCTCTGTTTATCTCTACGGCTCTCAAGAGTCTAAGCCTTAGTGGTCATCTATTTTTATCTAGTTTCTCTTCCTTACAATGGTCAATATATTAATCCAACCAAATCTATAGTCCACTTAAAACTTTCCACTATGCTCTCACTAGCTCCAACTGAATGATCAACAGGAGCTATTACATCACAAGTTCTTTTCAGAACTTTCTATTCACTTATATGACTTCGACTGAAATCTGGCTGTCCCCTTGGACACTTGCCTTGTAGGCTTCTGAGGCTTCTTTTTAAAATTAAAAGGAAGATGCAGAGGTTTCCCATATATCCCTGCCATCACTCATGCATAGCCTCTGCCATTAACATGCCCACCAAATGGTATGAATGGTTAAAACTGACAAACATTGTCACCCAGACTCTGTAGTTTATATTAGGGTCCACTCTTGGTGTTGTACATGTGAGTTTTGACAACTGCATAATGACATGGATCCATCATTATAGTCTTTTATGGAATAGTTCCACTAACATAAAAGTCCTCCATACCCTCCCTAACCAACCCTCTCTCCTCTCCTAACTCTTGGCAACCACTGATCTTTTTACTGTTTCTATGATTTTTCCTTTCTTGTTTGTTTGTTTGTTTTTAATTTTTTTTTGTTGTTCTGTCAGATTCCTCTCAACTCAGCACCAGATAACTAAAGTTATATTTTTTATTTACCATGTTATTGTTTTTTCAGGCTACTTTTCTCCTTGCACGTAGAAAAAAAAAAGGTAAACAAATCCACAAGCGGAATACATGTAAACATACTAAAGATGTCTTATTGACTCTCCCACCATGTGCTCTATCATATATTCTGTTCTCCGTGTGGTCCTGCCAATTTCCCTGGCATTCATTGTAGACTGTGGTTGATTTTCACAGTTTATTACTCCAAACTTTTTCCTATCTTTTTTCTCAGTAAGGTCAATAACCAATCAATATCCAGCTCTCCCAAATTGCCCAATATTTTTTTTATCTCTTCTATTTCAAAACCACACTAATCTCCAAGGTAACAATATCAAGACTCCTAGTTATCACTTATATCCTTTCCTTTTAACTCACCCACTGTAGTGCCCTCTCTTCTACAATTCCTCTCTATGTTATCTAGACCCGAGAAGGACACACTTTTTCTTTAACAGGCTCTGTAGTAAATATTTCAGTCTTTGCAGGCCATACGGATTCTATTATAACTACTCAGGTCTGCCATTGTAGTGTGAAAGAATACACACATTTATTACTTATATTTAAAAATGAATGTGGCTATGTTCTTGAAATTTATATTCACAAAATTCAACCTGACATCTTTATGGTTGTCACTCGTAATATATGATTTATCTATATAAATGGCCAGTGTCACCCACGTAGATTTTGCGTTAGTTACTTTTAACTATGGATGACCACAGACCGGTAAGAGTAATAAAAAGGCCAGGTCACAGGTGTTGAGAATCTAAGGTGCACAAAATCTAGTGACTGAGTCAATAAAACTGAGTGGGTTTATAATTACTGAGACTATATTTGGAACCACAAATAAAGTTTTACTATTTTTTAATCAGTTGGAAGCCCTTTAAAGGTGAGTTTTGGCCTTCCCTGCTGACTTCAAAGAAGCAAGCTGCCATGAGTTCTAGAGCTGCAAAGAAACAAATAAATTCTGCCAATAACCTCATGAGCCTGCGAGAATACCTGGAGCTTCAGATGATACCAAACTCCAGTTAGAACCTTGATTGCAGGCTTGTGAAACCCTGAGGAGAGGAACCAGCTAAGCTGTGCTGGGACTTCTGATCCATTGGAACTATGAGATAATAAATGTATGTTGGTCTAAGTGTACACGTTTGTGTAATGTGTTACACAGAAGAAAAATGAATATAACTGTCAATGCTTTCATAATCAACTCTATTAACTAAAATATTATTTGAATTCTCTTTTCTGTTCTCATACCTGTACATTCTATCCTCATCCTCACCTTGGTGTCATCTTATATTTCAGTGAGAAAAAAGGAAATTAACAGAGATAAATTATCACACTTTGTACCACAACGTTGACCATTCCATTTGAAGACAGCTACTTTTCTCTTAAAATGTAGGACATGTCCCTGTTTTTATGAAAACCCAGAGTCTCAATTAGGATTTTATTTTATTTAGTTATTACTCTTATATTCTAGGTACTTATTTATTCTTCTCCATTTATTTTTGTTGAAGTATCTCTGATTTATATTCTATGCATATGTGAATAATATATGTATATATGTCTATATGTATTTACATACATGCATACACACATATATTGTATGTACATATATACACACATACAAATATAAATTTCTGCATGCATCACTACATATATATGCACACACATCCATTATATTATCCATCTATGTGGATGATGTGCATATGTATATATTAATACATATATTATCTAAAATAAAAGATATAAATTACATTTTACAATAAATTATATATTCAAAAAAAATGTCTATATCCATTAGCTCTGCTTCCACCTAAAATACATGTGGTACCCAACTCAACTGAAATTTCTCTAGATCAAGTCGCCAAGGATTTTACTCCTCCTGAATTCAATGGAAAATATTATGACTTCATAATGTTCTACCTCATAGAAGCATTTGGCAATATGACTCTCCTTCTGCCCTGCACTTTCCCATTACCAGGTCTTGAAACAATTTTTTCTTTGGGGGTCTCATGACACAAGAGGTCCCTGAAATTACTTGACTCTATTAGCCTCTCTTATTTTGTTAGCTCTTTTTTCTGTACCCAACTGCTAAATTTTGCGAGAGTCACTGGGCTCAGTTCTAGGTCCTCCCTAAACTTTCTTTTAGATGATCTTATTAATTCTCATGACTTTACTCTCCACAGTTTAAGTTCCAAACTATCCCTAGCCTGGACGTTACATCTGGAATTTATACACATATCCCTTAAGCTATTTGATATCTATACCTGTCTGGCTCATAGATATCTTAAAATTATCATACCAAAATCGGTACCCTTAACATGTATCTTACAGACACACATCCCAAACAGTAGAAACAATTGTAAAAGTAATTATCTGGCCCTCTCATATTCTCCTTACTTAGAATAAATGACCCTGCCAGGCGACTAAAGGCAAGAAATAGAATAATACAAAAATAAATTATTTTATTAAAATTAAAATAAAAAGTTATATTTAAATAAATAAGTTATTTACTATGCTTTTCTTTCCTCAAACTCTTTTTTGTTCACCTCAAAATGAATCTCCTATCCATCTAATTCTGTCCACCACTGAAACCACCATCATATGGAGCCTAGACTGACTTTCCTATTTCCAATTTGGCTATCCGACATTATATTTTTGGAATATATTATTTGCAAAGGTAAAACCCGACCTATAACAATAAGAATTTCTAATACTTTTATGTTTCCCTCCAAATAGATACTCATGAGACTATGAAACTCAGTGCTTGTTTTTTAAAATAAAGTCACTGTAACTATAAAATTTATTCGGTAGCCACATAATAAAAAATTATCTCTATGAAATAACACACATACATTGCTTATTTACACAAATTACCTAATTTAATCCCCATTAATAACCTTGATATTCTAAAAATTTTATTTTCCCCATGCTAAAAATTAAGAAATCAATTCAAGTTTGTAAATTACTTGCATATGCATATCAAGTCCTTTGTCTCGTAGGCTCATGATGTACTCAATAAAACTAAAAATTCTAAGGACAATGTCCTTATCATCAATATAGTAAATGTATTATATATATGTATAACATTATATCTATAATTGCATATATGTATATAGAGATATATATGCAAATTATTAAGTACATCTATAGAAATATAAAGAAAAATAGATAAATACTCCATTACAAATTGAAACTAGTGTGTTTGTACCTCTGTGTGTGTGTGTGTGTGTGTATGCGTGTGTGACAGAGAGAGACAGAGGAGAGAATATATGTTTTATTAACTCCAGATTCAATAGCAATGATTTCCAACCAAGCTCCTTTACTAGGGGAATAATTTTTATTATATTAGTTGTAAGATATTTAAATGATAAAATGGCTCTATATATGACAAATAGAAACTCGTCAGTTATAATTATTCTTGTGAACTGAGTATTAAATAAGTTCTATATGACCTTTCTAAATGTCTAGAACATTGGTTATGGGTACAATCATTTCTATCTAGACATAGTCATTGATTTTTCAAGTATTATGTTATGCTAATGTGAAATGTTCCTTGTTCTCTTGAGTTATTCTAAGAAGCACTTGAAACAGTGATGAGCAAAATCAGTCTTCTATCAAGTACTCTGTATGGAAATTTAGAGAAAAATAAGGAAGGTAAAGGGTTCATGATTTTATGATAAAAGAAGCTATACTCTCCATCAGAACTTGAGAGAAATTCATTCCTGAAAGTAAATGATAATGAGATCTTGGGCTGAAAATCTGTAAGTTAAAAAGGTAATTAGCTTGTCTATCTTATTCACCTACAGGGGCAAAAACAATTCAGTTCTCACTGTTAAAATGGATTGCAGTCATATTGGATTTGAAAACCTGACTTTTTAAATATTTATGAATATCTAAATCCTGCATATGAGTATAAAAGGGGGCACATATAATTTAGAAAACTTTCATTCAGCTAAATGACATCATTGTAAAATTTTTATTTTATTTGAAACACAGGTTAAAATGTAATATTTGCTATGTTACAAAAGAAGACAGAAAATAAAAACATTGAAAATGAAAGTATTTGTGTATTATTATTTTTTAAATGGAGCATCAGAATAACTTCTTAAGATTTATTCTTTTATTAAAAAACGTCAAATTAGAAATACTTTCAGAAAAAAGTGCTTCATATTATGCATTCTAAAGCTGTTCTGACTGTAACATAAGCAGCATTGTTCTTACACACAGCAGAGGGAATGTTTGGCTATGTGAACTCAAAGCCAATCACTGGAGAAACATGGTTTGTTTAATGTTAATGAAAATTTTCATATTCGAACCAATATGGTAGTCAATTATAAGAGTATATATGTTACTATACTTTAAAAACCATTTCAGCATGGGAATGGCAAAGGAAATCTCTGTTATTTATCAGTAAATAATGCAAGTCAGCCATATTTGTCCTTATAATATCTGATCTCATATTTTTATTACATAAAATAATCATTATATTTTGGGAATGATGCTTGGATGTTGTGTCAAAAGCACACTGATAATTCAAATTATTATTATTATTATTATTATTATTCTTTTAAATCTCAAGTCAGAATCTGCCAACGAAAATACCTTGTTCTCTTTCGTCCAAATGTGTCTGATCAGATTCTGTGATTATTTAGGGGGAAAAGGAGCTCTCTTTTATTTGTTTTTAAGTTTTAAATTTTCAATTACAGTTGACATTCAGTATTATTTTATATTAGTTTCAGGTGCACAGCACAGTGGTTAGATATATAATTTACAACATGATCCCCACAATTAACCAAGTATCCACCTGGCACTATACATAGTTATAATATATACAATGAAGTATTACTGAGCCATAAAAGAAATAAAATCTTACCATGTGCGACAACATAGTTAGACCTGGAGGGTAGTATGCTAAGTGAAGTAAGTCAGAGAGAGAGAGACAAATACCATGTGATCTCACCTATTTGTGAACTCTAAAGAACAAAATAAACAAACAAAACGGAAGCAGACTCATAGATAAAGAGAACTGATGGTTGCCAGATGGGAGAGGGCTTGTGGGGCTGAGTGAAAAGGGATTAAGAAATACAAATTGGTAGTTACAAAATAGTCAAAGGTTTTTAGACCAGTGATCAGCAAACATTTTCTGTAAAGAGATAGTAAATATTATTGAGTTTACAAGGCCTCATATCTTAATCGCAATTGTTTAATTCTGCCACTGTAAGAAAACAGCACAAACAATAGATGAACAAATGAACACCTGTGTTCTGATAAAACTTTATTTACAAAAACAAGTAATGGGTTGTAAGCTATAATTATTTTTTTAAATCATATGTTTGCAAAGTTAAAACTAAAACAAACAAACAAACAAACAAAAGACCAAGTGATGTAATCAATAGGAGTCTGGTTACCTAAACTGCCTCCCTGATTTCTGGATATGAAAAGGAATAGAAAAGAAATTAACAAATGATAACATACATCCATTGAAAGAAGTTTATAAGCCAACTAATCATTTATTCCCATTGAAAGCTTACCTACTCTGTTTCATTCTCAAAGATGACTATCCCACTTCAACTTGAATATCTCAAGCGATAGAGAACTCAGTCCTAGAATAGCATGTAGGTACATACTATGTTCAATTTTTGGACAGTTCTAAATAGTAAACATTTTCTCATTTCTTCATCACTTGTTTCTTATGTCGCATTCTTTATCACTCAAAGTATTCTTCCATCTATTTTAAATTTCACCATTTAAAGAAATCATTAACTGAGATAAATCTTTGCTGTTTGGTTCACATTGCTTGTGATCCATTTTAATCAAATATAGCAGGATCAAAAATGTTCTAAAAGACCCCTTCCTTATTTATCAGGAAGATCAAAGAGAATTTAGAAATATGTTCTTGCCAGGTTCAATAGGTAGAGTCTGGATATACATTAAAATTTTATGTAAGTTGGTTTAGATATTTTTATTTCTGCTTCTTAGGATTTTATTGATGATCTTTCAATATAGGCAGCCCTAATAAGCTACTCTGATTTCTAGGTTTTACTGAGTTTATTTTGTTTATTCCAATGTTATATTCAGATTTGATAATGTGTGATGAAATGCCTGTCATTTCCAGTTATCAAGCAGGGCTAAAAGGCCACAGCTAATGCATGACTAAAGGAATTACCCAATTTAGAGTATGAGAGAATATACTTTTTCTAATCTTTCCTAAGTATAAAAACAAAAAACAAAAAACAAAAAACACCCAGACTGTGTTATCATCAGACATGAGAAGGAAAAATATGGTGGGGAGGTGGAGTAATTAATATTTGGTAAAAATAAGTTACTATGTCAGGAATACTACCTTTTGTGTTTTAAAACCCAGCCAATATTCACTCATCACTATTACTTACTTACTGCAAGAAATTTGGAAGATGGAGCATAATTTGTAAACTTGATTTTGTTTCTCTATCAAAGAAAAAACAAAGCAAAATATAACTATATTTTGTTATTTAGTTTGATGTTATCATTACAGGCACCATGGCTTTCTCTGCTTTGTAGAGGTTATTAAATGTGACACTCATTACTGATAAAATATAATGAAGTCTTTGGGGGAATAAAAGACTATGCATTGTTATGCCTGAATTCATGTATTTGTTTGCTTTCTTTTGTTTTTTAACGATTAGTCTCCAGTTTCATGAAAGGTTTTCCCCTTAATCAGTGAAAACATAACATATCGAAATAGGAAGAATAACACCTATTACTTTTCTTTATACATATTGAGCTTTTAGGAGGAAAGATACATAAAAAAATGAACATATTTTCAGATGAAATTTGTATTTGAAAGAGAAGTCCTGTGCTTTCTTCTAATTTTTGGCTTGCTTCTTTCCTTAGTAAACAATCCATTCGCTTATTATCTTTTACTTAAACCAAACTGAGTGTGCTCTATTAAGGTAGAAATCCCATTCAATAAAATTGGTAACTTTCTCTATTATAACCTAAAATGCTCTCCAAGAGCCATAACATTCACCCTTTATGGTTTTTGACTCTTATAAACCAGAAGATAAAGGCTGTGTGTGTATCACAAATGTACAGGGGGTCGGGGGGAAATGAGATCTTTCTCATATGCAGCTGTAAGAGCCAATCTTGGGTAAAAGGAACCTATTTCCACCCCATTTTCAACACTTAGAGATGTCCCTTTTCCCTCGTTGAAAGGAATCTCTAGCTGTGCTTCATTATAGTGTGCAGTGGAAGAGGAGAGAAGTGAGTGAAAGGGAAGGCTGGAGAGAGACATAACTGAAGACTCGAAAGTAAAGGTGCTGTGCTATTAGAAAGAAATAAATTGCCCCTTTCACTTTAGAGTCAAACCCTTTTAAAGTTCATAGTAATTTTCAACATTTATTGCTACTGTACCACCAGCAGGGTCATGAGCTTTTGTATACAGAAATAGATACACATGTACATACTCACACTGTGCACACATCTACTAACTATGAACTAACATCACCCCAAATCAGCCAACGTTTCAATCTATCTGTGTTCACATGTCTCAACTAAAAGATTTCATTATTTTTTGTCTTCATAATTTCCCCATGACAACAGAGTCTGTACATCCTAACAATGTGATAATTATAAATGTGTGTATACTTTTGTTCCCAAAGTTATTACTATTTACATTTAAAATTTTTCTTTACAAGTTGTTCATGAGAATTGTTGCTAACTTTTCTTTTTAAATACAAGGCAATTATCTGAAACAGAAAAAAAATTATTCTGCTGATTCCCGGTGAAAAATTTTATAGCCAAATGTGTAACTATAAATTAAAATGTATTATTATTAACAATTTAAATACCTCTGCTTAAATATTTAAGAGACTTATTTCCTGTTATAAAAAAACTAAAAACTTAAATCATGATTACACAAAATTCTTAAGTTTAAGACAAAAATTATAAAACTTAATTTCTCTAGTTAAATGAATAGAGTCAGAATCATAATCTATACTTTTATTATGGAGGCTCCAAATCTTTATTTATTATGCAATTCTTAAAGTAGTTGTTTAAACAAAACGACTAAAAGTGACTAAAACAATAGAACTATATTTGTCTTATACTTCTTGATATTGCAACTAAGTCGATTCTTAGAAATGCTTTAAAATAGTGAAGGCTGAACTACATTCTGAGGTTTGCATCTGCCAGTGGTCTAGTTTGTTTAATTCCATCTAGTCTTACTCATGGACTGACAGATTTGAAAAGAAACTCTGAACTTATAATTCAAAATGCCCTTCCCTGTATTATGTCCAAGTCAAAATAAACTTTGCATTCTATCTGTTAAAACAAACCTGACTGAATGGACTTTAGAAAAAACTGAATTAATAAAAAATCAATAAGAAAATGAACTAAAATTCAAGAATTTTGTCAGCGTGTTACAGGGATATGCATCTGAGTGGGAAATAGTTCTCTTGGAACCTATCTCATGGAACAGTCAGACCTCTTGGAGATGGTTTGGATGATCATTGTAAATGGTCCAGGTAGATGGGTAAGCACCTTAAAGCTCTACATCATAGACTCATTAGTACTATTTCTCATAGTGTCATCTTTAAATAAAGAAGGATGAATGATACCAATTATAACTGTAGACCATGGGCCACTGTACTGCCATGGGCTATCTCTATCCTCACCCTGTACCCGCCCTGATACTAAATGAACATGTAGTAATATCTCGGGCGGGGGGGGGGGGCGGGAATCCAACTTTAAAAGACAAAATATTAGCGATACAGCTTTTACTGAAAACTGTGCAAAGGGGAGGGAAATGGGATTTGTATTATAGACCCTCCCCCAAAGCAAAATTGACTAATTCGTTATTACCTCTGTTTTTCCCCAAAGTCTTTTTCTGAGTACTAGAAGCTTCATCTATTTTTCCCCCTCTTCCCTTATGTTATTTAAAATCTCATCTATTACCTCCCACAATTTAGCTACACCTTCAGTTTTAAAAGCCCATACAGTAAAATATTACATTGGTCATTTGTTATTTGACTCCCCCATTTTAGGAAAAAATAATGTGATGACTCAGGAATACTCCTAAGGGTCAAGTTATTATTTAACTCCTCTTATTTCATTTAATATTTATAATAAAGACAATGATATGATGTTGGCATTGTACCCCAAAATAGTTAATTCCTCAATTAAAAGAAGAGGGGTTATTTTTAAAAAGCAAGGTGTAGGCTTTCAATAAAAACTGACATAGAAGTGCTATTGAATGCCAAATCAGTTAAGAAAAAGTCTAAAATGCAAATTGCTCACTAGAAATCAAGCTTCAGTATCTCCAACTGAAACACCACTATGATAAAAATGTTAAAAAATCCAGAACAACGTTAGCATACATTTAGTGAATGAAGAAAGATTGTGAATTCTGCACTTCTTTTTTTAGGCCATTCAGGCTTGATGGATCTCTGCTCATTCATTTTTATTCTTTTCATTTAACAACATGCATCAAGTCTTTACACATGCTTCAGTTCTCTGGAAACCAAGATGAATACCACATTGTTTTGCATTTAAGTTTGTGAAACAAGCAGACAAGAGAGCAATCGCAATACACAGCCTTTAAAAGAGGTACAATAAGAGAGGAATGTGGTTTATTTTTTTATGAAGAAATCAGTTACTAGAGCCAAAATAGCATTAGACCTACACCAGTGAAAGGAATCAGAATTTGACAAGAGGATAGTTCACAAAGGAATAGAGGTGAAAAAGATCACAATAATGGTGGGAACAGTAAATAAATTGATGCATGCAGAATAAAAGTTTGCGAGTATATACTTTAAATATTTTTGAGTGTCACTTAAGAGCTGAATGACTAAGGACAAGTCACATAATATCTCTGTCATCGTGACTCATTTCTACATTGGGGATAAACATGGTAACTTTCTCTTTCCAAGATGGTTTACTTTATGCCCTTGACATAGCATTTGGTACACTAAATGGTAAATGAATTTAGTACTTCTCTCTCCCTTCTTTTACGTTTAATTTTTCTTCACCTCCTTTTTTGTTTGAAGGCAAAGCTATAGATGAAGCTTAAAATATAGGAAGAGGAAAATGTCATAAGACTGCTGTTTCAGGTGGAAAGGGGTTTCAAGAAAGGGCGGGCAAGTATTCTAGAGCTTTAATCCTATTAACTTTGTACAAGAGTAGAATTTTTTTCTGTTGCTAGAAAATTTTAAGGATAGAGTTGATATATT
Source organism: Rousettus aegyptiacus (assembly GCF_014176215.1). Lineage (NCBI taxonomy): Eukaryota > Metazoa > Chordata > Mammalia > Chiroptera > Pteropodidae > Rousettus > Rousettus aegyptiacus. The sequence goes on from NW_023416306.1 coordinate 159,729,039, forward strand.
TAGAAATAAAGAAATTAACTACCCCAAAGAAAGTTTAAGCTCCTAGACTAAATATGTAAGAATCAGTAACAACATATAGACAATTTGACCTTTTGGATGCTTCATCTGAAAGCAGAGTAGGAAAGAGTTCTTAAGCAATGTTTTATTTTGACTTATTCTAATACTTAATATCATCAAAATTAATAAGAATAGAGAAAAATAAGAGATTAAATATTATAAAGCTATTTCCAATAGAGTAAATGCATGATATATTTGTATTGTTACCTTTTGTAGGTTACATTTCAAATTCAAAACAGATGGTATTAAGGGGTTTGTGTTTTCAACATCTTACCTGCAGTTTTCTTTTAACTGAATAAGGTAAATCTGTTTGGTGTGAAAATATTTATTTAAGAATATGCTTGTACTTGAGATTCTCTTTTAGTTTAATCAAAGTTGGTTGATTAGCCCAGGTAGTCTGGTCATGTTCTTCTCAGACCTATGGAAAATATAAATGTATACTTGATAATATAATTAGAAATAAAAAATAATTGGTACTAAATAGTTCCTACTGGACAGAAGTCTATACATAACAACAATGTTATCTGATTATGGCCAACAAATGATATTGGGTGCCAGCCAGTTTAGTTTTATCCAGGAGTTCAGAGGTTAAAGTGTAATAGTGGCACTGACCTCTGAGTCATCAATTAGTGAATGAAGAGGGAGGGTATCAGTATGTAATTACTGGTATACAACTTCCGGATTTTTCCTGATGTGTTAGGTAAAAAATAAAAAAAAAAAAGTACAATTATTAATGATCATTGTAACTTTATGATATAATTTTTTGTTTGATTTTTTGTTTTTCTCATGCTTGATTATATTCTCACATGTAGATCATTTGATTAGCTACATATGGAAGTAGAAAATGCTTCTAGTTCAACCACTTCACTTGGTAAAATAATCTTTGGATGTAACTTCTTTCATTTTCTTCTTATAAGTCCAATAGTTTTTATCATAAATTTCATTAAAAAATTCAAAGCATTTGTTTTCATTTTTCTCAAAAGGTTATTTTTTTAGCAATTCATAAGAAGCTTGAATTACTTCTCTGATATAAATATGTGCATTTATTTAATAAAATTATAAAATTTGTGGAACAAAAATGATGTTGAAGTGATACCTAACAATTCTTCTGTTATAGATTTCCAGAAAATTTTTATAAACATTACCTAATTTTCTAAAAGTCTCCATTATCAAAGACTTCCCTTTTATATTCTATTGAGATTTATTAAAAGTTTGTAACTCTACTGTGTGCAAAATTCATGTAGATCACTTTGAGTTTTATTTATGTAACATGATTTTATATATACATATTTAATTTTTATCTCAAAATGGAATAGAGTTTGGAGCAAGTATTATGTTTATATCTATTATACTATGAATGTGGACATAACTGTCAAATAATAAAGTGTCACTTTAAAAAAATTTGTCTCTGCTTTGCATATTTCCAGTGTTCATGTATAACAGAAAATTGTCAAGATTATTTTTCACATTAAGAATAGTAACAGAGTGATAAAGAAAAAATAACCGTCCTTGGTAAGATATGTGACACAGATATTAGTATTGACATATGGAGATACAGCAAGTACACTGCGATAAATATAGTGGACTTAGTAAACTGTTTTATATCCATAATTTAAACATATAACTGGACAAGTTGTAAAAGCCAGACAACCCAACACATTACTAAAAAAAAAACATTCTTCTAATGAGCATGAGACATGATCACGAATTTGTGAATAATATTTTTTGGAAGATGAGAGAAAAGAGAGATCATATCTAATAATGTATCAAGGTCCCCATTTGCCCTAAAAGGCAGTTGGATAGTAAGTGTGCCCTGAGGGCCACCTCTGTCTAAGTAACAGAGACATGTAATGTAGCCTGTGACAGTTTGAAAGAGTTTAATCGGAAACCCTGTGAAGGAATCAGTAGGATCAGAAATTGTGTGCGTGTGTGTGCGCGCGCGCGCGAATGCAATGGGGAAAGTAGAGGTGGGAGGAAGAGCTCAGCATCAGAGGGAATAAGACAATTGGCTCAAGAGATTCTTCTGAGTTGGTAAAGTCAGTGCTGCCTTTTGAGGCCGCTTTAACGTAAAACTTTGCGCAAACGTTTCAAAGTTTTAAGATCCCAACACCCCAGTCCCGAATTCTCACACTGCTCTCAGACCAAAGGGACTCTTGGATACTGGAGGGAGTAAAAGCGTCCTCAGTGGTCAGCAATTCATCTGCATAAGAACCACAGGCTATAACTGATGCTAGAAGATGTAAAACACAGTCCGGAAAACTTAGAATAAAAGATACTTTTTAGATACCAGTGTTATTTGAAAACGTCGATGAAAAGGAATTGGCCATTCTTGATTGTTCTCCGGGGCTGACATGAAAGGAGCAGCCTTCTGGCAATTCGAAAGAATGGAGAACACACCAAAAAGTACAGGTGATAAACAGAATCACTAAAAATTAATAATAATAATAATAATAATAATAAAGAAAAAGTTTTCCTAGCACAACACAAACAGGAACATGAAGTTGCAGAAATACGGCCTCATTCATTGTACTTCAGAGCCAAGGTTTTTATTCTCAGAGTTAGAATTACTTAATAAATTCAGTAGTAATGGTGGAGGGAATCACTCCCACACCTTAGGTGTGGGCTGCACAAAATGACTGCCTTCAACAGAGTACAGAGAAAGAGGGAAAATACTGATTTTGCAGTGAGATTGAAGAGCACTACCTCATCCAGATGATCAAGGGCAACATAAACAGTCATAAATCATGTCGATGGTACCTACTCTTGATAGGATGTGATGAAAAGGGCACACTGCCTCTCTGGTCTTCTTCCCAATAAATCATAACCCCAGTATTATCATGAGGAAAACATCAGACCAATTCCAACAGAGGGACATTCTACAAAATATTTGACCAGTATTCTTGAAAACTTTAAAAATCATAAAAAATAAGGCATGTCAAAGAAATCTCCACAGCCATGAAGATCACAAGGGACGTAAATGTGATGTCATATGTTGGATATGATCCAGGAACAGAAAGAGATGCTAGGTAAAAACAAGGGAATCTGCAAAGTCTGAATGAAATGATGTATGAATACTGGTTGGTTTATGGTAACAAATGTATCACACTAATGTAAGATTTTAATTATAGGGTGAGCTGGGTTCAAAGTATATGGAAATTCTTCACAATGTTTTCTGTACATCAAAAACTGTTCTAAAAAATCAATTTCATTTTTTAAAAGTCAATTGAATGCATGAATAACTAAATTGAGATACCTGAAACTCAAATTACTGATCAAAAATGACAATTAAATACTTGTCATAGGACCTGGTGCTGAATGCCAAAGATGTGAGAGTGATTATTTAAAAAAAAAAAAAAAATAGACCTAGCCTATCCAAGACTGTTTGTAAGAGTGCCTGAAGATATTTCAAAAAGAAGGAATTGTAGAAATAACAAAACAAATGATAGGGGACTATTGTATTAAATATAATAATACACAACTTAATAGGAAACTATACTACCAAATGACTCCTAACTTGACACATCTCAGTGAAATTTATACTTTCCAAGAATAAAGAGAATACCTTACGTACTTACTGAAAAGCAACAACAACAACAACAAGAAAGCAAGTTAGAGCAATCTACTGAGATAGCCGTAAGAAAATGTGGGTCGAAATTCAAAACCCCATATCCTTATGTTCTTGTTCTTAGCAAAACTCTTGCCAATGGTGTCTGGAGCCTTGACAGTGGGAAGCAACCATTTATATTGTCAACCTTTCTTAATGAGTAAAGACACATTAAGTTCTTGCTTCAAAGGGGAGACTCTCCCTATTCACCATTAAATATTTTTTTTCTTTATCCAAAAAGCTTTAAGGTCTAATGTGTCCTCTTATTGCTAGGTCTATGAGAATATAGTTCCATCTATTAACTCCCTCTGAAATAAGCCAACTGCAAGATTATATACAGTCAGCCATTAACCACAGTCCAAGGAATTACAAGGCACAAACTATGCAGCAACAAAATTACAGGTGTGTGGAGTAGATAAAAATTCAGTCCCAAGGGCTTCTTTTTCTACCTCTAAGAAAACCAGGTTGTTTTCCTAATTCCAAATTGTTTCTACATCCAGCAGAGGTATGATTGATGCCAAATATAAATATTTTAAAACCACATTAAATAATGTTGTGAAAAACATTTTTCAAGTATAAAAAATAGAAGTGGAAATCTTCTCTTCATTTTTTTTTTCTCTCATGTTTCCTAAGGGGAGCACTTCTTAATGGTTTGGCATGAGGAATAACAGACTTCTTTCCAGTCAAAGATGGATGGGGATGGACAGGTTGACAAAGATACAGATTGAAATTAGAGTTCAGAACCCTGGCATAGCTGAAGGATAGTGAAGGGTGACGTAAACTTGCTGGAAATCACCAATCTGAAATGTAGAACCAACAGCTCTTGGTGCATTCTGTATCTGGAACAAGTAGCCTAAAGGACTGAAGATTATTTATTTAAGAATCTAAAAAACTTAAGAGAAAACATCCATCTATAGGTACTGTCATTTTGTGTGGCTGTCAATGAAAAGCACTGTTCATGCCTAATACTCCACTTAAATTCAGTAGACAATTTTGCCTATGCTGGCTGAGTTTCCAATCAATATTTACTGCTTTTTTCAAAATTATGAATGAATATTAAGTATTACAACATTTGAGGAATTCTTTCAACATGTAAATGAAAAGGTTCACATAGAAAGGGAATCTGGAAAAAGCAAAATCCAGAAGAAAATTATAAATATTTAACACATAATTAATATTTTCTGACTAACAAAAATATATTGTACCTATCTTTTTAAAATTTAGAGAATGTTGTGTAAAAGGGTCAGAACAATTGAAACAAGATATAGATTTTTGTGAAAGCAAAAATATAAATTCAATGAAAGTGTTAGAAGATAATTTAGAAAGTCACCAGAAAGATAAAGGGAAAACTAAGAGTGGGAGAAAACTGAAAACAAAGAATATCCAGTGGTCCCAATATCTAACTAACATAAAACATTTTTAAAGGAAATAAAGATGCCAAACGACGTATGCAGAGTCATGCCAATAATAAATGACTTACATGGCAAAGACGATACAGGAGGAGAGAGCCTTCTGAGTATAAGTCAAATGTTCCTCGTTGAAAGAGAAACTGGCCTTCCCTTAAAAGATTTATTAGTGAGTTTTTGGTGGGTCAGATAATATTTTAGGAAACTCAGGTAACTGGAACAGAAATTTTACCACCTAGAACTCTTTGAGCACAGCCTCTTTATACTTCTTTACATTATTATTGTTTCTCCATACCTTAGCTGTAGTGGAGGAAAAGAAGGCCATTTACAGAAATTATATTTCTAAATGCTATAGACATTTCCTTACCCTCATTTCTACACATCAACCTACATCAGGCTAGGAGATAGAAAACAAATGCAGGCAATACCTCGTTCATGGTCCAAGTCATATTCTAACTGGTCCGAAGCCTTAGGTCCAATGCGCACTGCCTGATCTGAGTTGTGCTCTGTGCTCTCATAATGGCAGTTAGTGATGCTTCTATTATTGAAAGAAAAACATTTTTCAAGAATCAAGAATCGTAAGTAAAAAGACATAATATCTTAGCACATGTTGCCCTAAGTCTTCTTACCTTGGTTATTTGATGCACGTTTGGTTTTCATTTCCTTTTGTGTTTATCTATCCCTCTATCCCCGAAGGCTCTTTGTTGAAAGACTTCACCAAAGAAGCTTACGGTTAGGTTGCTAAATAACAAATGGTGATGAAAGTATTTGGTTTCCTTGGGAATAAAAATAAATCCAATTTTACTTTTAGATTTAATACTTTTATTATGAAAGAAATTTACTTACTGAATTTGAAACAAATTCAAAGCAAAGAATCCCTTTATTCTTTTTCCTGAAGCATCCGGTACCCAGAAGTCCAATATCCAAGAAACACAATGATGACCCTTCTCTCTGGGATTCACATCTAAATTAACTTCAATAGCCACAGAATGATGCATGTTTCAAACCTCCATTAATTTCAAAGTAAACCCAGTGGACCATAGAGAATAAAAAGAAATTATGTAGTACGTGGGTAATTCCACCTAGGACAATTTTCAGGGTCTGACACTGGATATGCGAACACTTGAACAGCATATCCTAAATAATAGATCTTAAATACCAACAGCTGGAAAGCTCCAAAACCATACTTTAATGTTCTTAAAATCATCTACAGCATGAAAATAAATGATAGAGAATTATGTGCTGTCTGGGAAAAGTGGAACAAAATAATTGTATGTAAAATATGAAGACACTTTTGCTTAAAATCTTCCTGAAACTCCTTTTTTGCTTCTGTAGAACATGATTAAGAGATTTAGTCAGTGTTATGATGGATTAGCTTAATTCAGTCAGTTCTCATTCCCCCAACAGCCACCCTTGAGTGGTTACATAAACTTATATTTAAATCAATAGAATCTTGAGTTGTTTATACTGGAGATATTTGCTCTTGGAATCGTGTTCTTATTTGCATAGGAGATATCTAAAATGTCATATCTTAGTGGGAGGTAAATATGGTTTATTGTCCTGTCAGAAACTGGAAATGTATTAAAATATACGCATCTTGGGTTTGCTATTCATTGAGTGTTTGTGGGAAATGTTAATTGTATAAAAACTAGTATTATAACTCAGGGACCTAAGAGGACCTCAGCAATTTACAGATGTGTCCATTTCAATGAGAACTAACCGACAATTTTTTTAAAAAATTATGGAAACTTATTGTTTCAGATACCATGAGATCTGTGAAGAAGTATAAACCTGTTCCCTGTCACTGAAAACTTACCATCTCCATGAGGAGACAACACATGAAATTGAGTAATAAATAATAGGAAAAAAATACTATGCTGTACAGTGCATTTTACAAGTACAGCAAAACATGGGAGAAAGTCGTTTTTATATATTTAATTGTATGTAAAGTCTTAGGACATCAGTGGAGCCTCAAGAGGTACTTCAGGGGATAAATAAAATTGTCACCAAAGAGTGAGGAGGCCAGGAGTGTTTCAAGGTGTAAATTGAGCAATGGCAGAGAGGTGGAAGGAGTAAGATACATGAGGGAACTTTAGTTCTGAGAAGCAAAGGGTGAACTTGAGCAGCTGGGCTTTTCATTTTGTGGGATCTTGAAATCCAGACTTAGTAATAAATCTATACTCCTATGAAGCAGTAAGCAGCAACAGTTTCTTGATCTCTTGCTTTCCAATCAAAAGGTTATAACTTTTATCTCATTTTAATTTTTTCATTTTCCTAAATATAGATGATGTTCAGAATCTTTTCTCATTTGACTGGCAACTTGATTTTATGCTTCTGTGAATTCCCTTCTCATATCTTTTTTTCCCATGGTGTTGTTTGCTTCTTCACAAATTTTAGTAGCTCTTTATATATTCCAGATATAAATGTGAAGATATATATTTTAAGCATCTAATGTCAAAATATTATTATTCTTTTACTCAAATTTACTTTTGCATTTTTATATCCTAAATTTTCTTCACCAAATCCATATCTTAAAAATATTACTCTGTATTTTCTTCTAACACACTAAAATTTTTATTTTCTACATTTATGTAATTAGTACAGTTAAAATTTATTTTGTGTATGGGTGTTAGATGATTAGATTTTATTCCTTTTCTATATGGAAAGTCAATTGCTTCAACATAATTTATTTTAAAAATCCACTCTTCATCAGTAATTCATGATATCAATTGTTAAAGATCCTGAGTTTTTCTATATGTGTCTCCAATACTGTCTTGTCAACTAGTATATTTGTGTCTTTGTGCTCCACTACAGCTTTTTAAATAGGTATATGTTTATAATAAGCATAGACAGTTGGAAAAAAAAGTCTTATTCTATTATTGTAGTTTTTTAAATTGCCTATTTTTCTCTTTTCCTACTTCTTTATTCTGTCATACAAATTTTAAGATAAGCATGTAAAAAATTTTTGTGAAAATGTTATTTTCATTTAAATTGCACTGCATTTTTTAATTTATTTGTGTAGCTAGAACACATTTCATACCTAAGTCAAATATTTATTTTGGCATTATTTTATGCTTATGTTTATAATAAATCAAAAAAGATCTTGTAATTTTGTAATTTCCTACAGTTTATTTTTTTAAATGATTTATTTTTATTCTTGTAATTGGTTAGTATTAAATTTGAAGTGTGATGTTGATCATGGTTGTGTGGGGGTAGAGGATGTATAGTTGTAGCTGAAAGAAAAAATGAGAGAAAAAATTTTTTTCCTTATTTCTCATCTTCTAAAACCTTTTATTGGTACTAACTCCGTTTCTTTATATCTATTATAAATAATTTTATTTCTTTTAATCTTGTTTTTTTTTGTTTGTTCATTGTATTTTGTGTATTTTCTTTTTGCATAGAAATGTATTTTCTTTTTGCATAGAAATGTCTATGACAAGGATTTTTATCTTGTACTATATAAAAGAAAATAATTTTCTGATCATTAAAGGTAATGTAAGTTTTTGACAGATAGCATGTGTTAAGTAACCAAAGCCTTAGTATTAATTTGTTTTAAATTTTTGGTTATGATAAGTGTAAATTTTATTTTAACAATTATTTTTTATAATTATAATTATACATTTTTATCCTTTGTATTACTAATATAAAGAAATTAGTTGATAGCTTTCTTTATTTTAAGGTACCCTTTATATTATATTCTTGGGATAATTATGATTTGTTGGAATACATAATTATTTTTTAAACATTGCTGGATGCAAATTATGAATATAATTTTTGACAACTATATTTTTAGATGAGATTAGCCTTTAAATTCTTATTTTCATACTGTGCCTGTCTAGATTTAGAATCAATGTTCACCAAGTTTTATTAATTGAATTGTATTTCTATTTTACTTACTCTGAATAACCTTGGAGTTATCATTCTCTAAAGAACTGATTTTAAAACATATAAAATAATTTTTTTCTTATGGAAAAGAGAAGTAGGATTAATGGGTAATAATGTCATTTTTAATATTTACTTATAATTTTTAAATGAAGAATGAAATTGAGGCAGCTTTAATTTAGATTTTTATTCTCTTTTCATTGAAATTTTTTAATAGCCTTTGCTAAACTGGTTTTACATATGGGTAATTCCTGTTTATATAAAAAACTCATTGCCTATATTTCCTGTTATTCCCTATATTTTCAATGCTCTATTATTATTTATGTTATTGGTATTCATGGTAAGTAGCTGTCTGTAAGTAGCTGACCAAAAATATATTTTTCTTTATTTTCTATTTAATTTTTCTTTAATATCCTTATATTTGCTTTTAGAACATGTAGGATTTTCTTTTCTTTTTTTGACGGATTAAATCTTTGATCTATCATTTATTTTTATATGAGGACTGAGGAAAGAATCCAAAATTTTCTTTTTTTTTTTTTTTTTTTTTACCAAATGATTGGTTAGTTTTGCTAAAAGGATAGTGGTTTACTCTTATACCATTTAATGAGCATTGTTCTTTTCTCAACTATATCTGGCAAGTTAGGTAAATGTATGCTGAGTAACCAACAGCTGAAAATCATTATGACCCAAAACAAGGGTTTATTTCTCTCTGATGTTTTATGTCTACTATTTCCCTTTTTCTACTCCAGGATCCAGTTTGAGCTATTGCATAATATGTATTCATTATGCCTCCTTATTATCCCCTACTCTAATTTTTCACAATCATTTCTCGTTTTTCTTGACTTTGTTTTGCAGAACACTGGCCAGGTGTTTTTTTTAGAATATTCTTACTTTGAGTTTATCTGATGCTTTCTTGTAATTGTATTGGAGTTAAGATTTGGGGGAAGAATACCACAGAGATAGATTTCCTTCTCATTTCATCGTATCAGGGGTAACTGAAATCAACATGACAAGTTTCCCCACTATAAAGTTGTGTGGTTTTCCTCACCATTCTTTGGAAATAATTCAATAAGTAGCTTATAATCAGTAGCCGTTTTATTAAGCTCACCTCTGAGGGGGAGATTATTTATATAGGGTATTTGGAATTCATGTAAGTTATTTGAAATTTTTTTGTAAGAATAATTTTTCTCATTTTTTAATTATTCAATAACATATCACTATGGACTTGTGAATGTTTATATATGATTGTTTTTTCATATTTTTGTGTTATATATTTTAGGCTTTATCACTATTATAGCAGTTCTTTCACTATGTATTGAAATAATAAAAAAGGTGGGGAAGGAAATCCCTCTTAGGCATGTCTAACTACTTGAAAAATTCGAAAAATTATCTGTTGCTCTTTGATCATTTTCTAAGCTTCTTTTATGACTTTTTTTAAATATTCTATAGGTTTAATTTTACTTCCCTCATATCCCTTTTAGAATTCTTAAATAATAGATAAAATATGTATTCTGAGTCATTTATTACAAATTTTTATATTTTGGGTTTTTATACTTGTGGCACATCCAAGAATTGTAATTATTTCCTCTTTTACTGTATAGTTTCTTAATGTAGTAAGAAATTTATGGACACAGCGACATGCTCTTATCTAGAAAATGTGTATGCCATAATGTCTCTATCCAGAGATACTAATCGCCAAGTAGACTGGTATATCTTGGTGACAGGCAGGTTATCTTTCCCTCAAGAGTTTTGTGATTTACCACATTTGTGTTGACATGTTTTCCCAAAGATAATATCATATCACAGTGATTTGCTCTGTTTTAGTATTACCTGCCAGGCAGATAATATCCTTTCTTGACAGTAATTTGCCTTGAGGAATTTCAGTGTTCTCTGGTTTGAAATTCCATTCATCTGTCATCATAGCCATATTGTTCCTTTAATTAACTTTTTCTTAAGTTTGAACAATGTTTTAGCTTATTTCTCATGGAGACATTCAAATTAGTTCTTTTCTTCTCTTCCCACCCTTTAGTTTTCTTGAAGCTGAGTGGAAGTTGTGGGGTTACTTTGTTCAGTAGAGTTAGTATATGTAGATCTGTAGAAGGCATGACCATCCTCTGGTATTTCCCATTATAATGATTTTATTATTGAGGATTCCCTTCTATGGTATTACTAAAAAGATGTTTGTTTATTAGTCAAAAACTTTCATTTTCACATAAGTGAAAAAATGAAAAATGAAAAAAAGTATAAATTTTTGTGAAAACTTATCTTGCATTATTTAGGCAAGAAAAATATTAGTTTCAAGAGAAAGAGGCAGAGACTATGTACCTGCCACAAATTGGAGACTTTGACATTGAAGACATGATAAAATATAGCACCTGGACATTCTCCAGCTAAGGAGTAATCATTCTCCCTGTTCTAGTACAGACTCATGTATCAAATAGGAACTATACATTTTTTGTTTTTTTATTCTACCATGGCTACTTCACAAATTTGGAAGAAATGTAACAACCGGTCTGGGGTTCACAGAACATTTCTGGAGAAAATCTGTCCTGTCCAGTTACAGAGAAACATAATTTGTTAGTTGGGATCAGGTTTAATCATTTTATGCAAGATGAAGGAAAGGTACAAGATAGTCAAGCATAATGGGCTTTATTTAATGCTCTGGATGATGCTATAACTCATGCACATTGAAGACTTAATGTGAAGAGGAAGAAAAGCACGTACACACAATCTATTGCTTGTTGCTGATTGTAAAGAGTTTAAACTTACAAAGGCCAAAATAACATATAGTAGTGTAAATTGGATAAAGACTACTTCATTCTGACCCTGTCCATCTTTATAATGGTTTATATGTGCCAAGGAAACCATTTAGAGAACATATTCTGCTGATTCTGAAGTAATGTATCGAAATCTATTTAAAAGTCTAAGTTGCATAACAGATAACATTACAACACTTAAATGGAGTAGCTGTGTAACCTTTGACAAATCACTTCATATCTCTGTTCTACGATCTATAAGATCCCTTCCAATTCTAAATTTCCAATGACTCTAAGACAATGCTATTTAATAGATGGTTCCAGAACCAGGAGCATCGACATCAGCTGGGAGCTGGTTAGAAATGCATATTCTTAGATTCCATTTCAGACTCATTGAATCGAAATCTCTGGAGTTGGAGGTAGGGGAATCTATTTTAAGACGTGCTCCAAGTAATTCTTATAAATACTCAGGTCGATAAACACTGCTCAAAGACGTTTGGTGACAGGTAGGAATAAGTAGAAAACACGTATGCCTAGGCTATGGGAAGTGAAGTAATGGAAAGTTCTACTGGGAGATGGAGTTTTACTCTGTGTGTGGAAGCGACCATCAGACAGTTCTTGTTGTGACGATATACATTTTGGTCAGATCAAAACAAAAGTGGACCATAGTGGTTGTGCATTTTGTGGAACTTTTTTCCTTACTCTTTTAACAGTAGTAGTGTCACTAGAGTGCAGTCTTCGCCCTGACACTAGAAGGACCAAGAAAAGTATAAAGGCCTGCTAATAAAATCTTGCCAAACGATACATGCTCACACACTCACAGTTCACTTTTCTCCGCATGACACTCTGGAGGCTGATGCTTCTGCCATGAACTTGCCAAGTTTTTCTGCTCCCCAAGGCATGAAAGTCCATTTTCCTTTATGACACCCAAGATCATACTACAGACTATATACCACTCCCAATTCTCTAACCTCTGCACAGGCCCTGCAAGGAAAAGACTCTATTATGTTAATAATACTCACTCTCCTATTACACAAGGAAAACTCATGATTCAAACAAGACTTTCCCTTGGCATGTGTAATATAAGCTTTATTATACCTGTGACCATATTAAAACAGCAATGGAGAGAGAAGGAAATCGACCAGGAAAACACACTAGGAACAAAATAAAAAATGATGTCCTCCAGAAGGCAAAGGGATGAGACTGTCCAGGAAAAGAGAGCTGATGACCAGCACGTATATTCAGCACAGCTGAAACCAAGTGGAAGGTTCATAGTCATGACACTCAACACTTTTTAGTATTTTTTTAAAATAGAAAATGTTCACTCAATCAGCAATTGCAGAGTTTAACTTTCGCAATAACAGAAATAACATCTGAAAATTTTAAGGTGGCCAAAGTAGCAAAGCATTACTCCTATAGGAAGCTCATAATAAATTTTTATTAAATATATGAATCAATGTATGATCTAACAAGAGCAATTAAGCTTTGTCAAATACAAAAAGCAATACAGAGGAATGAGACTTTGTCTCAATTATTCAAGAAAGATTACTTTTATTTTCTCCATTGATTATTGGGACAAAGTGGTTTCGAGAAGGAGTAAAAGGCCTAAATGTCCTCAATGGGAAGGTGGTATATCATCATTGTAAAGAGTTAAGGCTCTGGCGTCACACTGTGTTCACATCTCAGCTTTACAATTTACTAGATGGAAGTTTTAACTGCAATAAGTCTATAAAAGGGGAGCAAAAAATTGTTCCTGCACTATGTATTTGTTTTGTAGACTAAATAAGTTAATGGGTAAACATAATTCAATAACATTCTTTGTAAGAGCTCACATAATTGATTATTAACTCATTATCATTGTCACTATTAAAGGCTTTATGTTGCTATGTAATTTTAGAATGATGCAGTTGTGTGAGACAGATGACAAATACTGCTTGTTTCTCTTTCAGCTAATGCTTCAATGGCTGACCAGAGATAAGAGGGAAAAGTTTCAGGGAAGATACCTTGGCCAGACCTTATCGCTTACATGACAGTGAACAAACACTGAATATATAAGGAGTTAAAACTTCAGCAATGCTAAAATCAGTGACTTTGAACAGTAATCAAGTTCCCCCCCACCCTGACCGCTAGTAGTCAAAACTTTCCTCATTCACATACACACAAATAAAAATTTTATGATGTTCCAGCTGAGAATAAGGGATCAAAAGACAGAAGTCATGATCATAGAATATAGTCTTCAGATTAAAGAGAAAATGCATATCATAAAGAGGCAGCTAGTGGGATTCCTACAGTGCAACCAGGATCATATGAAAGCTAGAGCTTCTGGACTGAGCAAGCAATCAAAAAGGAAGAGAGGATGGAAAGAAAGAAAGAAGGAAGGAAGGATGGAAGGAAGGAAGGAAGGAAGGAAGGAAGGAAGGAAGGAAGGAAGGAAGGAAGGAAAAAAGAAAAATTCTGTTCTAAAAAGTAAATAGTTCCAGACAGTTGTCAGAGTATGTAAGAGAAAAGCAACTTCTGCTTAACAATATTATTGATAAAAACATGGTACTTAGAACTTTTGATTATATATGAAAGAAAAGGCTTACTTTTTTTTCTGAAGAAAAGTAATCAGGATTCTGATACAGAGGTGACATTTCAGAACAGATTGGCATGAGACACAGAGTCAGAAAGAGAAAAGGAAATCAGATATTGAACAAAGGAGAAAACTGGGTTAAAACTAGCAATTTTCAAAATTTATTTCCTGAGAAATAAATTTGGAATTATTGTCAAAATAGTTTCTCATGCCTGGGTTTTATATAAAATTATTGTTATGGTAGATTGTAACAAGTATAAAATATCTCTATAATACTCCTTCATTGACGTAGATTCATCCATTCCTTACCAATGTTCATTTGTGTGAGCCATTCTATATTAAAGATTTTATAGGTGTACATCTTGATAGTGTTAATTCTGTCTGATGATTACAGGCAAGAGTGAGCTGACTAGAAAAGATAGAATCTACTAGAAACAACTGAAGTTAATACCGTCTTAGGCTTATTTCTGACTTTTTTCTTTCCTACATATTATGTTCCTCCGGGAGACTTTCAGCTGTTGATCACAATTAACATATCCTTTTATCGTCAGACCTCTAATCCCACTGCACAAAAATAGTCATAAGATCAAGAATCAGGTTTGCTAATATTGGGAAATATATCCTAACTACTGTCTCAAGGTATTCTTTTATAATTCACGATTAATAGTCAAAATAGTACCAAATATTTTGTGCTATACGTTATGCTTCATAGAAATTATCACTATTTGATTCTAGCAAACATTCTTTGATTTAGGTGTTATTATTATTCCTTTATTATTGGTGAATAAACTGAGGTAAATACAGATTAAATAAATTGCTCGAGGTTGAAATGCTGCAAGAGGAAGAGCTTAGTCTTTAAAATACAATTGGAATACATTGTTTAAAAGCATGTCAAAATTTAAGTCAGTGTATAAGTTGCTTTCCTAAGGTTTTAAAATTTATCTTAATAAATTTTACAAAATGGAAACTTATTCATAATATAAAATAATTTTAATGTGTATATGTGTGTATATATATGTATGTGTATGATATCACTGCAGAGTTTTTCCTAAACATAATTTGAATTACTCACAGTAAGTTAAAAAATAAAAAACATTGTACCCAGTAAATTAAAAAAAAAAAAAAAAACTCAAATGTGCATTCATCATCTCTAATTCTGGTAAATGACTTAAAGAAAATTAAGCATCACTTGGAATTCTTCAATGTTAACTTTTATCCTTAATTCTTCATTACAAGAAATATTTTTCAGCATAGATAATAGATAATGCCTACTCTTATCTCAAATGGGTGTACTATCCCGTTTCAGAAGTGTTCACTCTGCTTCATACCTTTAGGCCAAAGAAAAACATTACTATTCAACTGCTTAAAACCCTTATAATGATTTTATCAAAAACACAAAATGTGATTTAAGTTAGAGTGGGCAGATTAGGAAATAGCAATACAGGACACGTGGTTAAATTTGAATTTTAGATAAATAACAAATATATATATATTAAGTATAAGTATAGGCTGTGCAATATTCCTGGGGACATACTTATATTAAAAGTTATTTGTTGCTTGTTTAAAATCCAAATTTAACTAAACACTCTGTATTTTGTTTGGCAACCGTAACATTAGTACCCAAATAAATCACATAATTCATAAAGTCTTTGAAGATAGATCAAATTTGAGTCATCTCAAGTGATAAAATTGGCCTTTGATGAAATTAATAATACAACGGGTAAACATGTTGACTGTGGACTACCCCTTTTCATGCCGCAGTTTAATTAGCTGCTCAGATGTTTCCCCATGCGCTCCTTTTTTCATGTTTTTTTTTTTTTGAATAAATGTATCCATTTTTTTCTCCCAGATTATCATATTTAATGTGGTGACGCTGAGACATTTTTATTTCATGTTTAGAAAGGAAAATACTCTGATGAATAATTAAATTTAGGATGCATAATTTTTTAAAATGCTTTACGATAAGATAGCATTGTACTGTGTTTTTCTTTAGTATTCAAAGGGTGGAGAAGCTAGCCTTCCTTACTCAAATCCTATTCAGATAAAATACACAAAAGGCAAGTCAAAAGTCTCTATTTTGTCCCACCCAGCAAATTCTGTTTAGATAACACCATATCTATTCTTTGCAAGTTAATTTAAGAGTATGGAAGGGAATCAACCAAAAAAAGTCCTTATTGAAATATCGATATCTGAAACACAAAGCAAATGATTATGTTTCTAGAACCATTGTCATGTGTAAAAGAAACTTATTTTATACTTTGTATATCTAATGATAAAATTTCCTAAGGCATTTTTTTTCTGACAAGTTAAATTGAAAATAATATTAATACGGCAGCTAGAATCAAAATGTGAAAACACATTTTGTTTTTCTTTTAACATCCAAAATGCCTTGCTTGGGCTCAAGCTGATAATAATAACTATAGAGTTCTTATTTTATGCCAGCCTTTTCTATGATAATTGCCCTATAAGAGTTATCCTTTTAATTGCACCAACACTATGAAGCAGGTAGTAATATTATCCCTATTTTATTGATTAGGATACTTACCTAAAAACATATAGATAATAAGTAGCAGAACTTCTTAAAAATATTTTCCTAGGTGAAGAAAACTATCTGACCCCTATAAAATAGGAAAAGAGTGACACAATCTACAGAAGAACTCTGAATTAAGCTGACATGCCTTTCCCATCTTTGGATTGATTAGTCTCAATCCCAAGAAGTACACAAAAATAATTAGTTTTGATAACAATCCAAAAAATTGTACTATGGAAATAAAGTAGATTACAGAAGCTAAACACAGCCAACAAGATCTTATGTTCTATTTGCCTTTAAAGAATTAATGTTAAATTCCTGTAGACTGGTTCTTAAATTTGGCTGCCCTTGAAAACTCCTAATCTTTTCAAAATAGTGATGTCTGGGTCACGTGCTAGAGATAATGATTTAATTGACCTGTGCTATGGCCTGGGTATCATGATTTTTTTAAGACTTCTAATTGTTGGGAAAATAAATACAACACTGCCAATATATGCAGCATTTAAACAGGCTAAGCAAGTGATAAACCTTAATGCAGCTGATTACAGCAGTCTGTGAAGGTGTCTGAATAACGTCCAAATTGATCCTCACAGCTCTTGCAGCTAGTATATATGAACTATTCCTGAAAATACATTACTTTGAACAGACATATATCCTAGCTCCTCACTGGAATAGAGAACTAGAAGAGTAGGTTTTATCTATTCCAAGAAGAAGGTTAAAAGAAAAGAGAAGGACAATGTAAACTACATGGAGGTACAAATAAAGTTGTTTTAAATCCTAATATACCACCAACAATGATGATAATAATAATAAATTGGGAAGACATATCCTCAAAGACCAACTTTTCAGAAGACTGCTTGGCTCCTCTGCGTCTGAGGAAAATAATGTAGTAATTCCTATCTCCCCCCAACCCCAATTCCCTAGCTCCAAATCATCACAGCAATTGGCATTCTTCTGAGAAAAGCAAACATATCCACACATAAAGCCTTTAGGCTCTTGAGGTTCTCAGAAAGTAAATTAATCCACATGGTAGATTAGAAGTATAAAGAGAAAAGTATGTGTAGGGGGGTGACTCTTAGTGGTGGCAGGAATAGCAACTTGGTGCTTAAGAATGTGTAAGTGGTCTCGGCAACAGGGGTTTGCTGTGAGCTTTGAGCTCCTCTGGGTTTGCTGGCTGTGGGAGTCCTACTTAGGATCACAGCGGAGAAACCCATCATGGCTGCAACAAGCTACTTAATCTGGTCCTGCTAATAACAGCCAACTAAATTTGCATTATTAAATGATTTCCAGAATTGAAGGTAGGTGTACATTTAATTATGGATAGTTTGAAAACATTAAAGATTTTGAATCAAGGGCTAGAAGCATTATCTTTAGTGTGTGCTTAGTTCTGATCTTTCCAAAATTGTCTCCAGTATCTAAACTAGCAAATCAATGAGAAATGGAGTCAAATGGTTATGTAATTTTAATATAGAAGATTAGAGTTATATGTTTATATTATTTCTTCCTCTAGACATTCCATTATTTCTAGTTAATTTTAATCAAAAAACTAAATGGTCTTTTATCTCTTTTTTTTTTTCCTGCACTGATTCGAACTACCTAACATTTGTTTGAATTTAGATTTAATAAATGACTTCTTCTCAACCCCTGCAGCTAAGCGTTTGAACTAGTGGGTTGGTAATGAAGATATAAAAAGATAAAGAGCAAAGCGGAAAATCGGAATTACATATATTAGGTCTGCAGTGTCTGAAGATGTCTGTAATGCTTTGATTTCACTCTAGCGGCCTCTGGAAGTCTAAGATGAATAAATATCAAACAATTTAAATCATAGTCTAAGATCACAGGGAAAAAAGCCTAATTTTGTCACAGGTCTTAATGTAAACACAGTTTCCAACCAACAGAAGTAAAAGAACCATTGCTTTCCAAAAGCACATTTTAGAATCCCTTTGCTTACTTATTTTTGTTTGTTTGCTTAATTATTAGCATTATTCTGTTATATAAGGTTCTATCTTTAGATGCATATGAGTAATAGTAAAGTATTATCTGTATATGTTTAATAGAAGACTTTTTGTCAATAAAGTAGATTTTGGTGAAAATTAGTGTCAGCCTATAGAACGGGTTCTCAAACTCCAGTATAACCAGAAATTCCCGATCACTGGACTCCATCTCCATAGTTTCTAACTCAGTAGGTCTGGGGACAGATTCAAGAATTTACATTTGTAACAAGTTCCTAGGTTACGTGGATGTTGTTGGGCCAGAGGCCATGCCTGGAACCACAAATATATTAGCACTAATAAAACGGTAACAGTGAGCAGCATAATGCAGAAAGGTATGGCCAATTTAGTCAGCAAGAACTTCAAATTTGGTAACATTCCCATGAATCAGTTCAACACATGAGAATATGTTCTGAGATAGTACCCAATTTCTAACCTCCTGTCTAAATTACAATGACTATATCTTCCCACTTTGCTTTTATTATTATTATTACTATTATATCTACATCTTCATGAGGAACAACTAAGGTAATATTTTGATGAGATTCTAGAAGGTGAGTTTAGTGTTAGTTTTCATGCATCTTTTTCTAAATTCCTAAATCCCAGTGTCACTGGGTCACATTAGACACAGCGTCTAATCCCAAAGATGGTTTTGATGATCCCAGTGTTGAGCATAGCAAACTTTCATCACAGTTCTTACAATCACATTTTGGGAGCAAACCCAGATTCCTGAACAAAATCCTTGTGGAACTAGAGGTATAAATGATCATAGAGGCCACGGCCTGAGAGGAATCCGAGCAGGAATGCAGAGCCACAAATACTTATATTCCTGACAACAACAAATTCATTGAGGAAGCTAACTATGATACATCAAATGCGGAAACAAATGGAATAACAATACCCTTCATTTGGGGCAGATGGGTACCAAGGCAGATGGGTACCAGGGTTTTTAGGGTTTGTTTCACTTTAATGAACCAATCAACTTTTTTTCAGATACTTATTCATTCCTCACACATTTGCACTTCAAATTCCGGACCAGCCCATTTTTTTACTTTATCTTTAACAAATCTTTGGCTATCTTGGTCTTTCTGGAGAAGATGACTGCAAATGAGGGATCACAGAGTTTATGTAATGTCTGTGGAGATAGGGTAATCTAATTTTGTTATTTTACAAATGAATATATTTAGGTGGAGATGGTCCAAAGTCACCTAGCTGGTTAGTGACACAGATGATAAGAGTGCTGAATTGTAATTCCCTGCATGGTACAAGTTCTAACAGAGCTTCTAAAGAAATTCTGTTATTCTAAAAGACGTTGGTCAAATATAGCTTTATTTCAAACTCTAGATATTAAAAATTAATCTACTTGTTGTGTACATTACATTATGTGCTAGAGATATAATTCCCAGAAGAAAAGGACCAATGTGATATATAGATATACATATCGATATACTGCAGATGTTTATATAGAGATTTATTTTAAGGAATTGTTTCATGTGATTGCAGTGGCCAGCAAGTCTGAAATCTGTATGGCAGACTAGAAGCCTGGAAATTCAGGTAAGAGTTGAGAAAGGCCTAAGAAGTTGAGATAGAGATCTTCGTTTAACAGATTAAGAATTGAGCATTAAATTATGTAAAGAACCCAAAGCCCTGCAGTGTGTAACATGCAAAGACAGGATTTAAACCTCTACTAGTTAGCCATTTATATTTATTCATCCACTTAGAGTTCTACTAGAACTAAATAAACTATGTTTTATTTATTTGTTTATCCCCAACTCCAAGCGAAACACATGGCACATAAAAATTACTTGATGAAACTCGAGTGATTAAATAAATAGATAAATAATTTTTTTTCTAAATTTGTCTTTAATAGTAGATTTGTAGAGATATACAAAGTGTGAAACCTCAAAAAAGATAAGGACATTTGTTTTCAGTACCTTCATGCATCTTACATCAAGATTTCCTCCAGAGGTTAACAGCTTTTAACCCTTGACCAGGTGTTGCTATTTACTTATTGTGAAGAATGGAAAGGTTATCATGACATTTGATAGGAAAAGTCATCAAAAAGAATACATTCTGTGAAATACAATAGTAGGAAGAGACATCCAACACTGTGCTCTACATATATATATATATATATATATGCATATAATTAACATTTATAAAATCCATAAAAACCCATAAAAGCTCACATAAAACTTTATGCAGGTAATTAGTAGGATGAACTGACTAATGTGTGTCTTAATCATTTATAATAGGTTGGCCTTTTTTTTTTTTTTTTTTTTTCTGGCCTGCTTTGCAACCCCGTACAGACAAAACTTCACAAGTTGAATGTCAGGTCCATTTTCTTGGGGATGTGTGTGTGGGGGGGAGACATAAAGACCGCTATGAGTATGATCAAATGAATAAATTTCCTTTCAAACATAATAAATCCAGGCGGTAAAATCTGAAGTCTTATATGCTGTCAGAATTCTAAGTTCATAGTGAATATAAAATGATCATAGTAAAGAGTATGTCTGTTAGTTTATGCTATCAAAATTTAAGTAATATGTCACTTATCTTTTGTCATTTCTAGTCAGCAACCTTTATAGTACATTTAAGAATCCATTATGTTAATATTCTATGGACCAGTGAAAGCAGTTAAAATTTTCTTAAATGTGCTAAGAAACAAAGAAATTTTTTTGAATTTCCTAAACTTGATTTTTGGCCTTCCCAGGTATTTCTCCAAAAGTTGCAAATAATAGTTGAAGACTCCTTATAGATGAGTATAAAATATTTAATGTGAAGTTAAATTTTTATTGAGCAGATTTTTTAAAAGCTAACATCAAGACTTTATAAAATATTTTTAAAATGTGGGTCAAATATTTTATTAAGTTATTTACTAATGAAGAAAACACTAAGATGTCATAGCTGTTTCTAAAGGGATCCTAAAAAAACACATAAAAATATAAGTAATCAGGATTTGCGACAATGAATTTATGACTAGATTCACCCTTAGTCAATATCTATAGGGCAATATTCAGCTATAGTCCACCAGACAAAACTTTTACATTTCTATGTTGTGGAACTATTTGCATTATCATCAGATTTGTATAGCTTGATGAACTGCAAGTAGCTTCAGGACAATGGGAAATGAAATGTGCCACAAAGGGTAAGCTTCACAGGATAGGAAATTTCAAATTTTTGTTTATTTGAAAATCTTTTACAATATACCTTGATACTTGAACAACAGATCTTGGAAAAGTTCTTTGATAAACAGTTTGTAGGTAGTTGAGTCTCTGTGGGATATGGGCTATGGGACGGCGTCAAGATTCCAGAGAGGAAGTGAGGCTACTTTGCATGAGACAAGCGAAGGACTGAATATGGCTTCTGAAATGAAGTGTGTGCAGAAGAAATAAGGGAGACAGGTAAATGTGGGAAATTTTAATGCTCGTGCGCACCTCTCCCCAACTTTTCCGAAGTCTGAGCTTCGGTAAGGTAACCAATATGACAGGAGTGCTTTGTGTGATTGAATTTTTAATGAAAGTTAGAAAAAAAAATTCACAACTGTGTTGTAGTGAAGGATCAGCATGTGAGAGTTTAAGAGCAGAAGGGACTTGTCACGTCACAATCTAGAGCACAATCTAGAGGAGGCTTAAGCCTTACCCAGGGCATTGTGGAATCAGAGTTGTGAGGCAATCCTATTGAAACTCAAAGGCTCAGAAAGGTGTCTGCTACTTTGGATTATATATAAAGTGTTGAAAGCAATTGCTATTGTAAAAGTTACTTTGAGTAAAGAAAGCATGCATGTTCTTTACGGTTTTGAAGGGATTCCTCAGAAAACAGTTTTTGAGCTTTGTGTAGGCGGCTTGCTTGGTACGCACCAAGGCCCCAGTGAGCATTAATGTCCTCCCTGGTGCCTCCATCCCTTACCTTATTGCTTTTGCTGTAACAATTCCAGGGCCTCTGGAATGCCTCGCATTCTCTTTTCTGCTCATCTAATATCTTCAACCAAACTCTGCCAGTACCATGAAGTTTACACTGGTGAACTTTAATCTTTCGTTTTCTCAGGATTTGTTGTGCTTAGAATAATACTATTAACAATATCATTGTACTTTTTCCAGTTAGTCTATAAGCTCCTGGAAGGCAAGAAACATAATATGTATCTATTCTTATTCTTCAGTAAGATTTGTTCATTTAGAGGGATATATTATGAGTCTTTATTGGACTCTAAAGGAAATGACAACTATAGCCAAACAATTTTAAGTTTTCTTCTATCATCTCAAGGCATTTATATTAAATATGATATAATCAAGGCTTTGCTTCCATGAATTTGAGTCAAGATCAGGTTAATCAACATACCAAAATCATTTCTTGAGTGATGTTGATATACTGAGATTGTCATATTCACTATCTCATTTTATTCTGTTTATCTTCCTGGAACTATAATTTTTTAAGAGGTGAAAATGAATGCAAAGTCAAATTAATCTTTAAGTGGCCATGTAATTATTGAGCATCACTATTAGAAGTAGTAATGAACTCCTTTGATTTCTGATCATAGTTTGATCATATCACAGTATCTCCCAGCTATGTTTAGATTAAACTTAAAGAATTCAGTGGCAATCTCAGGCCATGGGAGAATGTGTGTCTAGTACACAGTCATTCACCGTGGTAGACATTTGTTTCCCTAATCTTCTCTCTTTATATTTAATATACATCTTTCTTTTCTCTTCACCCACAACATAATGTAGATGAGGGGAAAAAGAACAGTATTCTAACCATATATTTGACTTTAAACAAATCAATTAACTTATCATAGTGTCATCTGTTAGTCACAGTATCCTCAGCTGGAGCATTGTGTTAATACTGAAACCTACCTGAGAAGTTCATTAATAATGAATGAATGCTAAAAAAAATCCACTGTATTATTTTTATTTTTTTCCATTTTCACTCTTTTTCCCCTTCGTTCTTATTTATATTTTGGGTTTTCCAATGCCACTGAAGTGAGCTGGTTAACTCTCTACTGACACTCAGGATTTAAACAGCTTAGATGATGATCTAAAATTAGTCTTTGGACCATCTCAATCCCTAGAAAGTGTTGAATGGCTCCTCTAATTGTTGCATTTCACAGAATGTATTCTCTTATTTGACTTCTTTCATCAGTTGTCATGATAACCTTTCCATTCTCCACAGTGAAAAGATAATTATGTGTTAACCTGGTGTTTAAAGTATAAAGCTACCAACTTCTAGACAGCAGCCTTGATACAGGATATATAGGGACCTGGAAATTAATGTTCTTATCAGTTTGAGTTTTAACATTTTGTAAATCTTTAAGAATTTACTTTGAAAGGGCAGAAGGGTTCAAAACACTGAATAAAAAAGATACTTCAAATACAAACACTTGCATTTTATTTTTAGAACAGACTTTTTTTATCTACACAGAAGCATGTCATCTATAATAAGCTGTTGTTTTGATATGTCAATCAAACTATTTAATCAGTTACTCTAAAATTCAAAGTAAATCAGAGCAGTAGACAGTTTATGAAGTAAGTAAAAACTGATTTTGACTTCTGACCCCACCAACTCTAAGCTACACAGTTGGGAAAATTAACATGTTTTTTGGTCCTTGGTTTCCTTATCTGTAAAATGTGAGTTCCACAGTTTACTATTACTATTTCAGCTCTAAATTTCCAGGCTACAATGGGCAGGTTTCCTATGCCTTCAACTGTGAACAGTTTGACAGAAGAATTAATAGCCAGGGCTCTGAATTATCAGCCTCTTTTATATTACATTCTTTTAGTGAGTGTTCCTTTTTCTTCAAATGTCCCTTGAGGATCCCCATTTATCTTTTTTCTTTTCTGTTAGATTGACAAATTTTATTTTTTCCCCCTTTTTCATTCTAATGACCTTTTTTTTTCTCCTCAGAGTACTATTTTATCTACACATTTATGATTAATCTTTTTAGCTAATACATTTCTCTGTCATTATCTAAGCAGTTTAAAATTTAAAAAAATCATATTCTTGCTCCCTTTAAGTATGTTTATATAGATATGTGTTTGACTGTAAAAAATGCCCTTCTGTTTTATATTTTTATACCCTATTATACATATTTACTAAAAATATTTTCTTTGAACTCTTTAAACAGTGGTAGACTCATTACTAAGTATAATGAGCACGTTACTTTTCTATTGATGCATAACAAATTAACAAAAGTTTAGCAGCATAGAACAACACATGTTTAATATATCATAGTTTCTGTGAGTCAGGAATATAGGCATAGTTTGATTGAGTTTCCGCTAAGGTTGCAATCAAAGTGTCTGCCAAAACTGGATTCTCATCTGAGGCTTTCCTACGTCATATGGAAACAATCTGTTTCTAACTTCATATGATCATTGGTAGAATTCAGCTTCTTACAGGCCTCTAGATTGAGAACCTAAGTTACTTGCTGGCTGTAGGCCAGAGGCCACCCTCAGCCTTTTGCCAGGTGGCTCTATCCATGGGGCAGCTCACAACATGGCACCTTGCTTCTTTAAAACCAAGAAGAGCATCTCTTAGCAAGATGTTACAGTCTTATATAACATAATCATTTGCATTTAATCACATGTATTTAGTCACCCACGTCACAGGTTTTTCCCATACTTCAGGGATTAGGAATACCAGGAAGAATACCAGGAAGCTAGAGTCTGTCCAACACAGGGAATAAAGGTAAGACTTCTAAACAGTTAAAAATTATTCATCATATTTCTCTTTTTCATTGATCAGCAAAGGCCAGATTATTGATCATTTTGAAAATCAGGAAATAGTATGAACTATATTAAAAAGACAGAGCACGTCATTGAAGGTCTTATGTAGCAAGGTAGTGTAGTCCTACATTTTAGGAGGATTATTGATTACTATATGGAAAAGGCCATTAGAGATGAGAAAGACTGACAATAGAAAAGTCAATTATGCTGCCCATCAGTCCATGTAAAAGGCAATGTCACATCAGATTAAGGAATGGTTATATAACCGACAAACAGTGGATTAAGTTGAGATGTTTTTCTAAGAGTAGAATTGATGGGGCTTAGTAAAGAAAAGAGAATTTTGAAAATGACTTATCTGGAATGAGGGTCGATGATGCTCATTTAGGGGAGAGTCAGTTAGTTTAAACTGGGGCTAGACTTCACTCTACAGAAGGTAACTGAAGGCCTAGAGCTATAAAAAAGCAAGAAGAGAAGAAGGTTAAGCATGTTCTCAGATAACATTATCATTTAGGTAAGCAAAAAGACAAAGTCAGGAAAGGGTGTAAGACATGATAATCAGTTGAAGGAGGAAATCTGTACAATATGAAACTAATGGATGGTCTTATTTTGAGGAATAAACACTAAAATCATTTACTATGACTGATATATAAGTATGATAAGTGATGCAGAATCCATTGTTTTTACCAATAAAGACATTTGTGTATACTTTATTTGCACAGATGTTTCTTATATTACAGCTTTTTGGTTCTAAGTGTCTTTTGAAGTTAGTCATATGCATGAAAACTAATATTGCAAATTAGTTCCTTAAAGTGTTTTCTATCTTCTGCTTACAGTGAAATTTTGCATTAGGACAATTCCATCCAGCATTGACTCCTGAAGAAATACAATCTGCACTGGCACCTTGAAATGTTGTAAATGCTGCACAGCATTTTAGGAAACACAGCAATTGAACACAAATTATTCGTCCTCTGGAGATTTATTTTGGATCGAAACTGCCGTTTGTTCTGTAGTGACAAGTATTTCTCTTTGAATTCTCTTGCAAGCTTTTATTTAAGCAATTGCAGTTGCAGGATAAAGCATTCCTGGAGATTAATGACTGCCTGGGAGGGGTTACTCTCTGGTCCATTAACTTTAACCAGTCATTAATTTCCATGAAAGGCCCTGCATGAAAGTTATTATTACTAATATGAACTGAAAATGAAAGAAACATACAGTAGGTGTATTGATTTCACCCGCTTTCCCAGGATGATGCAGTTATTTCAATTGTGTAAGGATCTTCAAGAAAAATGAAGTCTTGCACGTAAGCCAATTACTTGGCTTAGAGCTCTTCTTGGCAATCTAGTCTTGCCAATACTGAAGCAATTAACTTAAAAGGAAATTAGGAGAACAGAAGTCCCCAGACCTAATCCAAAAGTCTTAATTCAACCAATATATGTTAATCTTAACTATAATTTCTGTTAAACATAGTAGATTTTAAAAAAATATATTGTCCTAGCTTATACTAGATCAGAAATAGTTCAGAAAGATACAAATTTTGGCTTTAGCTTTTAAGAAATGTAAATTTACTACTTACTCTATGAAAATACACTAAATTCTAAATTAATCTGTAAAGGTTAAAAATAACATTTTTGTCTCAAATATATACAAATGTTTTTTAAAAATGCTTTCTATAATACTTATCATTAGGAAGCATCATGAGAAGAAAAGTGCTATTAAAAAACAGCATATGAATGTGAAATTAAATCCTCTAAATTTACTTTAAATATTTTTTGTACTATCAAACATTTTAAGATTTATGGAATAAAACTCATGGACAAAAAAATTATATTACCTCATATATGTGAATGAGAGAATAAATAAGGCTGTTAAATCTTATCTTTCTTAAGCATGCTTTGATATATTTATTCCAATTACATTCAATCTTCATCTTTTATTTTATAAAATATTTTACACTTTCAAACTTCTTTTTATGAAAATTACTATATATACTAGTTGACAGACCAATCAATTTTAGTAGTATATGCTTCCTCATTTTATTAAATAAATAGAAGAGATTATCAGATCTGTTCATATTAATGGCACCTATATATATACATACATATAGCATACACAGACATGCGCATATATATGCATAAATGTATAGATATGTGTATATACATATATCAATATATATATACATATAGGTATAAATCGTATAATTATATATCATTTGTACATACACACACATACATACATGCAAGTATGTATGTAATTAATCATATAATGTCCAACACATGCAAGCTACACATTCACCTAAGGGGCATTAAGCTTTTCATCATAGTCCTCATTTTGTAAATAACTTGCGCTTAAAGTCACATTTGCATTGATTTATTACAAATAAGATCATCAAAAACAAACATGTTCAGTAATATGTTATAAACTGTAATGTTAATTTTATTACTTCTATAACTTTAATTTTATATGTGCAATAATATTCTATAAAATACATTCTATATTTTCAAAACTGCTTATTAACATGTTTACTTCAATTTAATATAAAATAAGTTGGTTTCTAACAGAAAGTGAGTCTGATTCTTCTGATCAATTTAACAATAAAGATTTTATTAGATGTATTTTTAGTATAACAATTATTTTGATACATTAAGTAACCTAAATTTGTAACTCGAAAGTATTGACAAAAATGTATTTAAAACTTGTGACAAAATAAAGTTATTTTGTCAAAATATATTATGATGATGAAAGTGTATTGAAGTTAATGTTTAGATTTTTAAATGCTTTCTAATTGTATCAGGTTAAATGAGGAGCTCCCAAAGAGGTCATAGATATATTAGCCATTTGATAAGATCTTATTAAGCATTTTTGATGGAATTTTCAGAATCTTAGGAAAAAAATACCATTACTGACTTAGTAATAAATGATTTTGCAAATAATATGTTTTCCAATATGCTTTCAACATTAGTAAAGGAGAATCTCATCAATTGTCTATTGATAGATCATTATAAATAGTTTTGATGATAAATCACACTTCTTATTTTGGCTTATAATGGAAACAATTCAAAAACTTGATTGGCATTGTTTTAACAAAATATTCAATTTTGATTAACTTACATCAATAAATTTTCTTAGTATTTGTATCTATAAAATAAAGAACAGTCTTGTTAAAAAAATAAATAATAAGCAACCATTGTACATATTCATAAATGAAGTCAACCACGTACTCATATATACACATATATATCAAACAGCCCAAACTTCTTATCAAGACATTTTAAAGTCTTCCTTTATATATCTAATCATAATTCGTTTGCATTTGTAATATGTTTTTATAATTGGCATACTTGCAAAATCATACTTATCAAAAAATTTTAAATTATTTCACAAAAATTTTAAAATTTAATTTATAAAGATTTTTATTATAGAGTTGATGCAGCGATCACAAAAGCTTTTCATCATTAATACATATTATATAAAATTATGTGAGAATATATAATAAAATAAATAGATTATAAACATTTTTACTGTTTTAAAAAATTTTGTATATGTTATCATTTTTTTTCTTATGTTAACCTTTAACAAACAGCCAGTTGGTTCTCCAGTAAAATGTGTTTATTTAGGAACAACAAAGAACTGTAATTTGGAACATTGGTCAGATTGTGAATCACTGTGCAAGTTCAAGGGAACAAAGAAGAGGAATGCTCTTTTGTGGATTTGAGAGGGGCTGTTGTAAACAAAGAGTCCACTGGAGGAAACTGAAAGTTGGTAATAGTGACTTTTCATTGGCCGTGCTGTTACTGAGCAAGGAGGAATTTTTTCTTAACTCCGGCTCTCTTGCTGAGGTTGCAATGCAGTATCACTTCCTGTCAGGGTCAGTAGTGTGTGTTGAGTGACACAAGCATAAGAGTTCTCATAGCCTCCAGAATCTATTTTAAATGAGGTTACTGTTTATTAATGTTTACACCTATTTCACAGGTATAATGAGAACACTGGAATGCAGAATTTATCTGGTGTACAAGTGAGACTTTTTGCCTATTTTGTTTTTAAATAAACTATTTTTATAACAGTTTTAGATTTACAGAAAAATTAACAATATAGGACAGAGTCCCATACTTTATACTGAATTTCTACTATCATTGACACCTTATGTTAGTATGATGCCTTTGTTACAATTAATGAACCAATATCGACACAATATTATTCACTAAAGTTCATAGTTTATTCAGAATTCTTTAATCTTACTTTTGTTGTTGTTTTTCTAGGTTTCCACCTAGGTTACCAAATTACATTTTGTTGTCATATCTTTTTAGGTTCCTATTGGCTGTGACAATTTTTTCAGACTTCTCCCTGTGTGTATACGTCTCTGTGTGTGATACTTTAATAATTTCGAGAAATACTGATCAGATATTTTCTAAAGTTCTTCTCTCGGAATTTTTCTGATTTTGTTTTTTAATGGTGAGGAGGTTATATGTTTTTGGCAAGAAGAGCAGATAAGTGAAGAACCATTTTTATCACTTCATATCAAGGGTAAATACTATAAACATGATTTATCACTCTTAATGTTAACTGTGTTCACTTGGTTGAGGTAGTGCTTATCTGACTTTTCTATTAAAAATTTCTTTTTTATCACCATTTCCATGTAGCACTCTTGATAAGGAAGTCATGATGTATAACTCATACCTAAGGAATTGGGAATTATGCTTCACCTCCATGATGGCAGAGTATCTACAGAAATTATTTGCATTTTTCCTACATAGAAAATTTTCCTCTCTTTCATTTATTTATTCAGTCATGTATTTGTATTAAAATTGACTCGTGGATATTTATTTTAAACTTTGGGTTAAAATCTAGTATTGTTAAATTTTATTTTGTTGCTTAAGTTATTTCAGCTTTGGCCATTGGGAGACTTTCTGTTGGCTCCCATGTCCCTTTGATAAATCATCATCAGTGTAGGGAGTGTGTCTGTGTGTGTGTGTGTCTGTGTGTGTGTATGTGTGCATGTGTTGAACATCATCTTACTTTTTAGCACAACAGAATGGTTCAAGTTCATTTTTTCTAGCTTATACCCCTTTCCCAGAGTAATCCATTTCCACAAGGAGGCTTGATTTCATTTACTGAATCAAGGAATTAGAAATAAAAGTCTGACTACCAGGTGTTTTCACTGATATTGAGCTTTAGTGGCTTCTACATGCTCTCTGCTGCCAAAGGAAGATTTCTATGTGTGTGCTAATGCTTGTATATACAGAAATCTGTAATTATTTCTATATAAAACATCTATATCTATATTAAGCTAAATATTAGTTCATATTATTGTCTCTTACTATAATCCAGTACCATATTGATCATTCTACATCAAAACTCCTCCTCTCACAGAGAGAAATCTGGCTTCCACCATCTGACATATATCTACTTCCAATTCACTTGGCTTGCACAGACATAGCAATATCAGAATTGTTAACTCATATTTCCATCCAAAGTAACTTTATCTACTACAGTAGAGTGGTTACATGCAGTACTTTCTGCCTTTAGTTTCATAAGATTTCACTCATTTCCAAGATTATTTAGCACAGCACCTACTCTCTCTACTCCTTCAGTGAGGTTATTTCAATTACTTTTAGTACAGTTAGATTCTTTGTCATAGGCAGCATTCCATCCTGAGATCTCATATTGTCCTGAAAATTTTTTATATAGCCTACTTTATGTTTTACTTTTTATTCTATAAATGTATAGGTTTTGACAAACATGAAAGGTCATATACCCACTATTAAAGTATCAATTTAATGTTTTTTTCACCCTAACACATTTTATATGCCTCACCTTTTAACCCTCCCTTCTTTCTCTAGAAACCCTGGCAATGACTGACCTTTTCATGGTCACTATTATTTTGTCTTTTCCAGAATGTCATGCAATTGAATCGTACAATTTGTAATATGTTCACTGTTTTTTTTTTAATGAGCAATATCTTGCCATATCTTTTTGTAATATGAAAGCTAATTTTTTAAATATTGCTGAATAATATTCTATTGCATATGTGTACCACAGCGTATCCATTCACCTTTTGAAGGATATCTTGGTTGCTTCCAATTTGGGAGAATTATGGATAAAGATTCTATAATCATTTGCATGTAGGTTTTTGTAAAGATTAAAGTCTTTAAATCACTTATGTAAGTAACTAGGAATGCAGTTGCTGGATTGTATGGTAAGATTATATTTAACTATGTAAGAATTGCTAACCTTTCTTCTAAAGCTTCTATACCACTTTGCATTTCCGCAAACAATGAATTTGAGTTCCTATTGCTTTGAAGTCTTACCAGCATTTTTATGGTTAGTTTTTTGGGGATTTTAGTTGTTCTAATAGATATGTGTTGGTATTTATTTTCATTTTAATTTGTATGTCCCCAATGACAAATAATGCTAACTATCATTTCATATGCTTTTATACCTTCTGTATTTCTTCCTTTGTGAGGTATCTTTTCAGATCTTTTGCCTTTTAAATTAGATTGTCTGTTTCATTATCATTGAATTTAAAACCTTCTTTGTATATTTTGGATACAAATGTTTTATCAGTATTGTTTAGAATAAAGAAAATGATTGATAGTAATTTTTCAATTGCTAGCTTATAACACCATGTAGTTACATTTTAAAAACTAGTCTAACAAATACATTTTAAATATGAATCTTTCAATAAGTAAGAAATTACATCTTTGGACTATTTGAATAATTTATTGAATTAAATAATTATAGCTATCAACTTAAAAACTAAAACAATGTAAAGAGATACATAATTTTCTAAATTATTCTAGAATGTAAGTGAGCAAATATTTTTGAAAGACACTGGATAATAATTTGAAAACCAAAAAAGTAGCCACCCCACTTCAAAAGCTCTTCCCTTCCATTGACATTTCAGTTCTATTATTCAAAAAGAAATTAGCATCCTTCCCCCCTTTTCTCTTGCCTCTAGATCAAAACTGCAATCTAAATTATAGTGTACAGTAAATCTTTCATTGAAATTAGTACTTCATTATGGATAAATAAATTTTCATAATATTTCACAAGCTGCTAGAACCTTGTGAGGAAATGAGACATATTTATAGTTGCTTATTTGAGTGTTGATAAGTAAAGGGACGGAGAGATTGTTTTGGAACATTATCTCTATGTCTAAAAAAAAGGTTTGATCTTGAAACTCAATTTAAGGGCCTCAGGTCAGAACAATGGAATAGTGAGTGATGATGGGTGAGATTTTACATACAAGTGAGACACTACTGTATATTAAGATATGAGGTCCTCCTAAATGAAATCTGCCTTTTTAATGTGTATGTAATACTTAGTATAGGTAAAATCTATTTCCATTAATTATGTATTTTATTATCAACATATTTATGTTAGTTATTTTTATTATTATAAGTTAATTATAATAGAGGCCATTTACTTAAATTTCCACAGTATGGGCATCATAGGTCATCAAAAATTTATTTTTAAATGTAACATTATTATCACTCACCATTTTTCTATTTGAAAGCACTGTTCTTGGCACTTGGAATTCAATGCCATATATTTACTCTCCTGAAAATATTTATATTATAAACAGAGTGTTATTATAAAATATAATTTTAAAATTGAAATTTAATTATGCTGTCAAAGGCAATTATTGTGTACCAACCAAGTACCAGTAACTAGACCAGGATTAAAAGCTACAAATGAAATGAAAATATAGTCACATATTTCAAGGAAATGATAGTCTAGTAGAGGAAATAAAATTCAAGTCATCTCAACACAATTAGGGAGAAATCAAAGAACTAAGTGTTTCTCATTTAAAATTTGATATATATGTGCTATACTCAATAAGTTTGTGTGACAATATGTTTGGATATCTTTGAAAACAAACGTTAATGTGCAAATGGATATGTCTAATTGCTCACTAGTATATGAACAAGAGTCTTATAGTATATGAAAATATCCTGCCTTTATGTAACAGTTTTTAGACTGCTTTAAAAAAATTTATTTTATATGAAAATAACTGAGTTGTGTGGCAAAGAAATATAGAGATTGGCATGTTATGAAACATTATTAAAATTGTCATGACTTTACAGATTTTTTATTTCTTTATATACATGGCAATAAGTTTATAAATATCAGATTACCTAATATTATGTTCCAAAACTCAGAGTATAATATTTGGAAGTAAAAGATATACCAAATTTCCTCTGATTTAAAACTTCCATTTTTTACATTTTATTATAATAATATTTCCATAGGTGTTAATAATGAAAGAATACAGTTATAATAGCTCTATTTTATCTCATCAAATTCAACTATTTCTCCATTGTATACTATTAAGAAAGAAATTTTGATATACTATTGATTATATGGGCCCATCCTCATTTCAGATATGTTAATATATGAAAGAATGTTTATCTTAGAAATCATGAAATCTGATATTTCTTTTTTTTTCTTTCTTCTTGAAAATCAATTATAAAATTCATGGCTCTTATAGTCCAGGAAGTGTAATAGTTTTATGACCAAGCCTGGCATTAGTAATCCTGTGACATAAAGTAAATTATTTAACTTTGCTGAACTTTACTGGTTTTATTAATTAAGTAATAAACAAAATAGATAAAGTTAATACCTCTTTCACAGGCAGTTAAATATATATGATAAATTAATGCAGATAGTTATTTCTCTCCCAAAGTATCAACATGAAAAAAATTAGGGAAAGTAAATAAAATTAAAGGAAAGATAAATAAATAACTGTAGTGATGAAAAGTTTTCCTGGACTGATGTGTGTAGTTATTGTCATTGGGACAGAATGGGGCCTGTAATGTAATACTTTGAGATTTCTCTGTGCCTTTGCTTGATACATTTGCCTTGGGAAAATAAGCTCCTGTCATCTTACTGGAAAAAAAAAACAAAAAAAAACAAGTTTACTGTCAAGACCACTGGCATTGTTTTTCACAGAAATGATTTCTGGGCAGCACAGAAGCCCAGATCTTTGAAGAGATGCAGAAAGAACTGGGTATGACCACCCTCTAGGATTAAATCACTAATCCTCCACTATTAAACCCACAAGGTTAGTGCATTACAATGTTAAGGGAACCTCATATTGTTGCCTTTCTTAGAGGCAAGAAGGCAAAGAATTGGAGACATCTCCAAATAGACCGATCAGGTTGCCCGGGCTCTCCAACTTGGGGACCACTCTTCTTTCATTGAGATCATCTGAGCAGACCAAGATGACCATGTAGCTTATAAATCCCTTATCTGACAGAGAAGTGAGATCTCTCAGGAAATATGAGCTCAAGAGGAGTTTAAAGATAATTTTAAAAATATTGAATAAGATCTGAAACAAGAGACATTAGCACTTTAGAAGATAGATAAAAAGCACAATAAAAGAAGTACAAAAATATATAAGCAACATTTAAACATTTAATAACAATTATATAGCTAAGTGAATTAAGTGTAAAACATAATAATTGAAATAACACAGGAGATAAAATAAATTGTACATTAAACAAGGTTGGAGATAAGTACTTGAATTGGAAAATCAGATTGAGTACTTCCCCTGAAAGAAGCATAAAAGGATAAAAAAAATTATAAATGTAAAAGTAAGTTTATGGGAAATGAAAGAATTGTCATTATGTAAATATTAAGAATCCCTAAAGAAGACAAAAATAAAATGGAGACACAGAAAATATTCTAAGACATAACAGAGATCAGTTTCTCAGAATTAAAGAAAATATCAAGTCGAAATGGAGTATGAAATGCTAAACCTTGGAGATAATAGTAAAAGTTTAAAGGATTTCAAAAGTTACAGGGAGAAAAAATTAGACCATCTAAAAAGGAAAAATAAATTAGTTTTATAGCAGACTCTACCATAGCAAAAATGGATTATAGAAGGCTATAGAATAATAAATTTTAGTAGAGAAGAAAATTAACTTTGAACCAAGAACTCATTTAGCCAAATTATTCAAAAGTCAGGATGTAATAGAACTATATCTGAGGAATATAAATCCTTAGAATGTTTGCTACTCATATCTGTGCTATGTTTTGAGGTAATGTTTGACATTTCTCCCCGCAACCAAAAAAAAAAAGAAAGAAAGAAAACGAAAAGCTAGTACAGGAGATGATACAAGACATGTAAGAATTTAGAATAATTATATATATATTCCTTAAGGAAGTTATATACTTAAAATTTGACAGTAACTAAATTTAAAAATTATAAATTCTATTTACAGTTTCCAGTAATTAAAATTCTATCTGGTTTATAGATATGATGGGAGTTAGGGTGGGAAAAAATGTCAGAAACTGGGCTAAAACAAAAATGTAGGTATCAATTTTTAACAGTAAGACAAAATAATAAAAGAAAAGACATATTTTGGCTAATCAATATTAGGAAGCAAGATGAAAACACTGCCCATTCATATCAACACTCAAAATAAACATAAAAGGACAAGATTTGCTAGTTAAATGTTGGATTTGGTTTAGATTTAAAAGAGAAGAAAATAATAAAATCCAATTATATAATATTAAAAAGAAATGTCTAAATCTAAAAAATAGAATGATACAAAGCAAAATAATAGAGCAAAATATCAGGATGCTACTAGCAAAGAAAGCTGGTGGCACTGTATCAGGTAAAGTAGATTTAAAGAAAAAGATACCAGTGAATACTGAAATTTCACTATATTGAGTCAATAAGCTTAATTTGCCAAGAATATATCAAATTAAGTCATGAGTGCATTTCATAAAACGGTCTTCAAATATACAAAACAAATTTAACACAACTACATTGACAAATTCAGTATCATAATGGGGGATTTTTATATGCTTTCTCGATATTTACATATTAATATGAAAACTGTGAACAACCAAATTCGAGCAAATATAAATAAGAACAAGAGAATGCAGGAGAGCGAAAGAGAAAGCTACACACGTGGAAAATGCTATACATACGGTAATTAGAAATTACACATTATTCTCAAGCACAGTGCAATATTTACACAAAGTGACCATGTATTGTCATGCAAATTACAACAGTTGTCAAAGAATGACTCTCATAGAGACTATTTTATAATTCTGACCTCAAGAGGATTAATTTAGATTTTATTAATAAATCTGATAAATTTGAAAAATCTCCATGTATTTGGAAGTTGACAATTATGTCTCTAAATCATCTATAGGTAAATGAAGAAACTGTGTTAAAAATATTAAAATATAACAAATAATATAAATTAAAATATGTGAGGAAAAATGCTTCTCCAGGGGCAATTTATAGCCTGAAATAGATAAATTATAAAAGAAATACTAATATCAATGAACCAGCTGCCAATTTTAGAAGACAGAAAAAGAAGAAAGCAACCTAACAAGGAAGAAAATAATTTTAAAAAGAGCAAAGATTTATAAAATACAAAAGAAAGATACAATAAACAAGATTAAAAGGGAATAAAAAACTACATGTGGTTATTTGAAAAGAGTAACAAAATAGATAAACCTCCAGAAAGATTGATCACAGAAATAAAAATAAAGTGCAAATAAAAATTTTTATAAAGAAAATTTGGACATGATGACAGACTGACCGACCCTATATATTTATATTAAGCCAACTTGTTATGTGTATATATATATTATTTAAAAAGTGTCAGGCGTATAATTATAGATGAGGCAAAGATTAAAAAGGGGCATAATTATAGCAGCAAAGATTAAAATATAATAGATATACTTGTTTATCCCAATGATTTTGAAATGTTATATGAAAGGATAAAATAAAAATCTTAGAAAGATTTAACTAACGAAAAATGACTAAAAAATAAGAGGTATCAATAGTGGTATATTTAAGAAATCGAAGCTGTAATTTGCAGTTGTAATTAAAGCTGTAATTAAAGAAAGTATTCCTCCAGAGGTTTTGCAGAAAGTTCTAACCATGTTCAAAAGATAAAAAGACACACAATGCCTGTATATCAAAATAGTTAATGGAATTAATTTAGTAAAGATTGCACGAATAAATACATCTTCTCTCCAAATTGATCTTAAATTTTAATGTAATTTCAATAAAAATCTCAAACTCATAGAATTTTTCAAAGTTAATTTAAATTTACATAAAAATTTCAAGAGCCAAGTATAGTCCAATTATATCTTGAAAAAAAAAATTTGAAGAATAAAAGAGATATTTGCCCTATCTCTAGTATGATTTATTACTAAGCACTTCCCAGAACAGGAATAGACAAAGTTATAAATACAATAAAATTAAGATCCTAGAAACAAACTTATATGGAACATTGATTTATGGCAGAAAAGAAGAAATGTGTCAGATTAGTGGGGAAAGGAAAGTATCTTCTAAAATATGAGCTAGCAAAACAGTTACTCATATGAAAATCCAAACAAACAAAATAGAATTCATGTCTCACAGTATACAGAAGTATCAACCATAAACATATTTCTATTTAAATGTCAAAAGCAAAATTATTTAACATTTAGGAAAATGTATATAAATATCTTTCTATCTCTGAGATAAGGAAAGCTATCTTAACATAAAAGTATTAAAAACAAAAGATAAATTCCACTATATTAAAGCATGAAACTTGTGTCTACCAAATGGCACTTAAAGTAACTAAAAATACAGATTATAAATTGAGAGAAAATATTGTAACATATATAACTAACAAAAGTAAATATCAAAGATATATATCCAGCAATTATTGAAGAGAAGTTAATGTGACATGGAAAAAATGGGCTAAAGTACAAACATACATTTCGCAGAGTAGGAAACACAAGTGACCAATAGGACAATGAGATGTTAGATTTTAATAATAATTAGGAAAATACAAATCATAACTTTTGTAAGATATTATTTTATAATCATTCAAATGCAATTGGAAAATATTATCTGACAATATGAGAATTGGAGAAAATGTGAGTCAACTAACTTTCTTAACATGGCAGTTAGAAGGGTAAATGAGTAGAAACACTTCGGAAAAGTATTCAACATTGTCATGTAAAATTCTATGCTCACATGTCTCATAAGCCAGCATCTCTACTCTTGAGAGAAACTTACAAGATCCACACCAAGAT
Source organism: Rousettus aegyptiacus (assembly GCF_014176215.1). Taxonomy (NCBI): domain Eukaryota; kingdom Metazoa; phylum Chordata; class Mammalia; order Chiroptera; family Pteropodidae; genus Rousettus; species Rousettus aegyptiacus. Next base: position 159,767,609 of record NW_023416306.1, read on the forward strand.
AATTGTTCAATAAAGTTGCAAGAATAATACAAAATGTGGGAACGAGATAACGTGTACATTGGTATGAATGAATAAACAAATCGTGATATCAAACTCTGGTAATTTTTCTTCCCAGGGGACATCTGACAATGCTTGAAGACATTTTTGATTGTCACAACTACAGGAGATGCTGCTGGCATCTAGTGAGTAGCAGCTTGGGATGCTATATGCATAGGATAGCTCTCCAGCAGAGAACTATTCAGTCCAGTATATCAGCTGTTCCGCCAAGGTCAAAAAACCCTATGTCAAAACAATGAAATGTACAGAAAAGAAAATGAATGAACCACAATGAACTTAACTACCTGCCACAATATGGAGAATCATGACAATATAATATAAAGTGACAGATTTATGTACCCAAACATTATTTATAGTATATTACCTTTTCGGATAACTTTTAAAATACCAAAGACTAAATATTGTGTATATATGTTAGTAGTATATTCATGTAAAAACTATACTAAACAAAAACAATAGAATTATGAATATAATAAAAAGATACATCAGTTGAGAAGGGCAGAGGGATAGAATGGGAACACAAAGGGGGATGTAAGCAGCTGTGAATGTCCCAGCTCTCATTTTTGGTGATGGACTCACAGGTGTATATGAAAGAGAGCCATTCTGAACCTGTTATGAGCTTGTTATAAACCAAGAACTATGACTAATTCTAATTTTAATTGTTAGTATTGTATTAATATACACCCACGTTTACGATAAATTTGTGTATTCTTTTATTCTCTGCTCAACATCAAAACACAGAAGCACTGACCTCAAGAGCACTTTGATAGCTTTGAAACAAAATAAACATTACTAAGATGTTAGATACTATCAGCCTCAACTGCTATACCAAACTGCTTTTTAAATATTTATTCATTTATTGTATTTAGTTTATTTATCGTATGTAACTTAGTTTTGGGAATATATAATTGCTAGTAGTCTGACTAGCTAGGATGTAAAATATGTCAAGTGTGTTTTCCTTTTAATAGTATTTTTACAAAATAATAACCAGTTAAAGATAAAGATTTTAAAATTATTTTGATATTTTGCTTTTCTATCAAACTAAACTTGTATGTTGTCAGATGTTAGTTTACTAGAATCTGTATAGAAAAATTTCTGCCTAAAATGATATCTGTCTTGTGTGAACAGACTGAGGAACAAGAAAGTCAGCATGCATTAAATAGGTTGTTTGATTATTGTCCACGAGAGGGGATAATTGTCCATTGGTAATACCCTTGAGATGATTCGGAATTGAATTGTATTTGCTTAATAACACCCAAAGGATTAGTCTATATTTATTCTTTTCAAATAACTAAAAGTGACAAAATTCTCAAACTGAAACTAGAAGTGTGACATTATGTACTGACATATTTCAGGAATGAGACGAGGAGAATTTTCTTTTTGCAATATCTAAAAAAGAAGTCTGTAACGCTGGAGTACTTTCAGAGGCAACCCCTCCACTTCCCTTTTATAATAGAGGTGGAAAGAGAGGGTTGCATATATTAGCATATTTGATTAAGTTCACTCAATGACAATAGCGACAGAGCCAGCATCAGAAAAGGGTGCTGCCTGCTTCTTCCATTTATGAGTGAACAACTAAAATATTCCAGGGATTGTGGCCTTGGGACATCACTTTGCTATTTTCTCTTTATGTCAAGCATCTATACAATAAACCTGTTCTTTCTTAATATTTGTAGGTTATGATATTTTTTGTTTTCTAATGAAAGGAATAATGTACTTTTTATCAAATCATCTATGAAAATTTTTCAAAACATACCTTAAATGAGAAATAAATATTACTCCCTGCTAAGCAATTGTTTTTTATAGTGACTTGGAGAAACATAACAATTTTGGATTATTGTGGACATGGAGTCATGTCTTTATAAAATGTATTTATGCTTGAAATAGAATTCTGTCACTTAATTTGTTCATTCTATTTTTAAATTTCCTTCCATTATAAACAACAGAAAGGCAATGTATAACTCCATTTTTAGCACATGACCTCAAGTTAAATTATGATAGACAAATGTATCCAACACTGAAGAGGGAGAATTGTCAGGGGGAGCTATGTGCTAATACCACAAACACAAGGAATTTTACATTTGTGAATTATTGTGGTCACATTGCCCAGGGCAGCATTTTTAATGATGTAGCATATGTTGTGGGTTATAGGAAGAAAGGTTTCGGCTCTGACGGGGAACTTTCTAGCTTTCCATCCAAGAAAGGGCTGTCTAAAGACATATCTCCATACATGGTGATGTTCAAGCAGGGGCTGGAAAAGTCACATAGTTGCCAGAATTGCTGTCGAGGGAAATCAAGTAGTTAAAGGGAAATTCTGAGACCCTTGGACTTCTTCCTGAAATTTATTTTCCTTTCTCATGAGAAAGAAATGAGATCAACAAACTATTGTCTGCAACACTTAAGCAAAGCAATCTCTGTGCCTCAATCTAGGTAAAAAGCTTATTTACTTAAGCAATACCTGCAAACTTTCTATGAATTAGCTTTCTTTGGTTAGAACTCAAACTTGAATTTTGTTGTTGCTCTTCCTGTTGCTGTTAATTAATGGGGAGAAACGTTCCCTACTGTGCTGAGTCAGGTAAGAGAGTTTTGACTGGATGTGACCCTAATTCTACAAGTTCTTCCCTAATGGAATGTAATTCATAGTTGGGAGGTCTCCACACAAATCCAAAATGACAGACCCCACAGAGTTTTGGTCCAGGCTTCTGACAAAATCTTCAATGTGTGCCTTGTCCAGACCCATATCATCTCTCGATTTCAGAGCTATTCAAACTGTTAAAGGAAACTTGTTCTTGGCAGAGAGGGTTTAAATTTTGTTGATGGGATAGCATGCATTCTTAATACAGGACGTGCTAACGTATAAATTAAATGCTTTTACTCTATGAAAGAAACAGGTTATTATCTCTAAATAAAGACAGTAGTATAAACCCTCTTCACAAGAGAAATATTTGGCCATGTTGGGTTTCTCAGACTGTGAAAGTCCATAACATCTTTTTGTTTCATCCCTTCTAAACTGTTTTTGGCAACCTTTATAACCATGTTATTCTCTGATTGTTGCTGTAACAAATTGCCCCAAATTCCATGGCTTAAAACAACACACATTTATTATTTTGTGTGCTCAAGATTAAAAATCTTAAATGAGTCCATAAGGCTGTGTCTCTTTTAGAGTTTCCAAAGAAAAATTCTTTTCTAGCCCTTTCCAGCTTCTAAAGTATGTCAACATCCCTTGGCTTGTGCCTCCCCTTCTTCATCTTCAAAACCAGGAGCACATCACCTTTTCTCCTCTCTGAGCCCTGTTTCCATCTTCTCTCTCTGACTTCTGACTTGTCTGCTTCTTTCTTATAGGGATCCTTGTATAGTAAGGGCATTGGGTCCCTTAATAATCCAGGATCATCTTCTCATCTCAAGATCTTTAACTTAATCACATCTCCAAAGTCCCTTTTACAAGGGAAAGAAACATATTCACTGGTATCAGGAATTAGGAAGTGGACATCTTTGGCAGGAAGGTGAAGATTGGGGGTGGCCATGATTCAGACTATCACATAACCATACTTTCCTTTTCAATGCCGAGCTTTAAACAATTCAAGATGCGAAGGGCTAACATTATTAGGTTACATCTGGTTAAGATGTTAAGGTGTCAAATGTGTCCCCAATGAAACTGATGTGAATTTCTGAGTGAGAAAATAAAATATTAGTGACTCTAAATATAGTATGCCAGTACTTTCTAAACCCTGGAAAACCCTTTAGGGAAATATAAATAATCCAGTGGGAAAGGAGCGCAGCATGGAGAAAAAGGATTCTAAGAAAAAAGAACTAGATTTAAGTTACTGAGTGCAAAGAACTGTAGGGAGACTTGGAAAACAAGAATTTCATGCTGAGGACACCATATCACAACTGCCTTTAGGTGCTGTTCAGCTGCTTATCTGTAAAAGCGTGACAAGAAAGGGAGAAAATGGGCTAGAAAAAAACATTTTTAAAGTTAAAAAAAAATTGTCTAGAAAAATCGTGCATGTCAGTATGTGCCCCTTCAGCATTTTATGCAAACTTTCCTTGTGCTTCTCGGTTATACAGTCTTTTGCAGAAAGTGTTTATAAATATGTTGATTTAAACCATGACAAACACATAGACATAAATAGGAGTAGCGCAGCCCCTTATAAGGGGAATTTGTGCATAATATTATGTGGTACTTTTAATTTTTCCCTCAGGCAATATTACAAAATGGGTCCATATACTGTCTCTTGTTATTAGGCAGATATGGATACAGTAAACTTCAAGCAATATTTTTGTAACATCTCACATATGTTTTTGTGTGTAAGGTAGTAAAGTGTCTTCCCTTGGCAATTACCGATACTTCATAAAACCAGCAGTCTGAGTGTATCATATAAAAGCAACATTAACTATTCACTGTTTGCTAGTTGCAAGCAAATTGTAGAATGTTTTATATCTTGACAGTGGTCTGGGATCAGGGAATAAGAGGTTTATTAGTTGTCCATGCTGCATAACAAATTATCATAAACTTAGAAGTTTAAAACAATATATATTTATCATCTCACAGTTTCTGCGAGTCAGGGGTCCAGGCACAGGTTAAATGGGTTCTCTGCTTAGGGTGTGTGACACTGTGATTTATTAAAAATAAATATATTTGGTCATTCAGATAATCAAAATATATTTCTCACATATATTTGGTCTTTGTCCATAGTTCCTGACCAACAGCTCTCAGAACCCTTGAAATTCCCTTAGTGGTTGAAAGTGATCAAGCTGTCTTTTGTTGTGTTAATGAGGTGACTTTTAGAGAGCACCTAAGGCTAAGGAGTGGTTGCCAGCAGAGCCAACCAAGTGTTTAGAAGGTTGAAACTTCCTGTCAGGCTGCTCACCTCCAAGGAAGGGAAATGGGCTGGGGATTGTATTCTATCTCTAATGGCCAATGATTGAATAAATGGTACCTAAGTGATAAAGCTCCCTGAAAACCCAGAGGAAAGGACTTGGAGAGCTTTTGGGTTGGTGAACACATGGAGATTTGTATAGAGTGATGCCCTGGGGAGGGCGCAGAAGTTCATGCTCTTTCCCCATGCCTTGCTCCGTGCATCTCTTTCACCTGGCTGTTTCTGAGTTTATAATAAACCAGTGATCTACTAAGTAAAAAGTTTCTCTGAGCTCTATGAACTGCTCTAGCAAATTACTTGAACCCAAGGTGAGAGTCATGGGAACCTCTGATTTATAGCTGATAGGTTAGAAGTACGGGTAAAAGGCTTGTGACTGGAGTCCAACAGATGAGAAGCCTGTAGTCTTGTAGGATGGAACCCTTAACCTGTAGAATCTGATGCTGTCTCCGGGTAGATAGCTGTCAGAACTGAGTTGAATTCTCGGACACCAACCTGATTCAAGAATTGCTTGGTGCTGAGTTGGGACCTTCCTCACACATACATACACACATATATGCCATATTGAGATTGGTCTCAGAACAATGATTATGTGTTACAAGGCTGCAGTTAAGGTGGCAGGCAAGGCTGAGTTCTCACCAGAGGCTACACACAGTAAGAGTCTGCTACTAATTCCTTTCAGGTTGTTTGCAGAATTCATTTCCTTTTGGCAGTAGGATTTATGGCAGTTTGTTTCTTCAAAGCCTATGAAAGAAATAGAGAGACTAAGGCAAGCTGGCTAGCAAGCAGGGTCTGGTATAATGTAATATAATTGCCAGAGTGACATCCCATTACCTTTGATAGTTTCTATTGGTTGGAAATGTCACCAATCCTACTTATGCTCAAGGTGAGGAGATTATATAGGGACACTAGGAGGTAGAATCATGGGGTTACCTAAAATCTGACCTCTACAGGAAGGAAAATGTAGACATAATGGAAAAGAGAAAATCTCAGCACCATGGCTCATGTACCGAATTGAAAACTGCATGATTTCTATAATTTGAAAATAAAATAGATTGCTAATGATGCAAATGATGTTTGCTTATCATGACTAAATCTGTATTGGAATCACACTTTCTATGAATCTGCCCTCATATACTGGGAAGTGTAGGTAAACATCGAGAAGGAAAAAGTTCAAAATAACAAGAAAACTCTGGTAATCTTCAAAATGATGTCCCTCAGGTCAATTCTGAAGATTTAACTTGGATAAATTCATTCATCTTTTTAAAGACTCGGTTTCTCTTTAACATATCCTGAGAGAGGAGTATCACCTTAAGTTGCTAGTATTCTTTTATATCTTGATATGATGGTGAATTTGAATAACAGGCTCCAGCAGACAGAACTAGTAAGACAGGATCAGGCATGAGAAAGAAAAAAAAAGGGAAAAAACAAAAACAACAAACAAAAAAAAACCCCAGAAGTTTCAAAGTATCAGTATTTTGCTGCATTTTCCTTATTTTCATATACTAGATTATTATGTGTAAATAGTTACTTCTCGTTATCTCTAAACAAAATTCCAGACCATGTAAGAATATGATTGTCATTCGATATATTCATTTATTTGCACAAAAATTGAATTGAATGGGAAGGAGTGAATGTAATGTGGAGAAGAAAGTGTACTAAGAAAAACTGTGATTTAAGTTCAATGAGGTAAATTACATCTCTGCTAGAATCTCTAACAGAAACAATGGAATCAAAAAGGCAAGGTGTCTCAGCCCACGATGGAAAATAAGGAAAGGTAACAAAAGTGAGGATATGCAAAATGAGCCAGTTAATCATTCAGAGGGATGCAAATACACGACTTTATATTTGAGGTTTGTTCTTATGTTTTGGGAGATATTCCAGTTCTGTGTCTTAAGCACTTGACAGCTTTTGTTTGTTTGTTTTGTTTTGTTTATAAGGATCATGGAGGCAAATTCAATAGCCTTCTAGTGGCACAATGAAGTTAAACTTTTCAATAGATCAGGTAATGGAAGCCTTTATTGAGAAACAGGATCCTGGAATAAATGGAATCTTAAGACGAGAATTCTACTGCTCTGCTCTGCTCAGACTTCTCTGCTCATCAGCTTCTTAAATACTTTCAGGCAAGATCAAAGCATGTAAAATGTTTTTTAACCAGTCAACTTAACTTGAATGTTGTTCATTTCAAAAAAATATAAAATTATTTCTAACATTTTATGTAAATTATCACACCCTCCAATATTAGTTTACAGTAGACCTACTTCTAGTATAGCCACCTCTAGAGTTCAGTCTCCAAATATTATAATAATTATAAAAGTAGCACAGCTCTTTTCTTTTATGGTCTTGCATTTGCTATCAGAAGAATTAAAAGACCAAGATTTCAAAATTTTATAGAAAACATTTATTGTTTAATACAATGATATCTATTCTCAATAGAAGGTAAAGTTAAAATGATAATTAGTTCCCATTACTGTAAATAATTTTCTACAACATGATTCAATATAAACAAAAACACTTGAAAATATTGAAACATCTGTATCAATAAGTATAAGGTAAATCCAAAATAGTTTTCCAAGGGCTAATTGACTTATTCAGCACCAGAAGATAAAATTAACTTAGCACAGATAATATGCACATTACACATTTAAAAATTTAGAGAAATTCCAAGTGAAATGTATTAATTTTGGCTTAATTAATTCTATATAGTTTTATTAGCATAAACTTAAAATTTTCTGAAAAAAAATGTTATTCCCCTTTGAGCCAGTTGGCCAGGCAATGCACATTCACTGATCTTGGCTCACAGATGTTTTGTATACTGAATTGGTGTAGTGTGAAAAAATCTGATTTTATCATTTGATTAGATAAGCTAAACCTATCAAAGTGAGGAGGGCAGCTGTTTTCAACTTTTAAAAGTTTACCAGCAGCATTTTACTGTTTAATTATGAACTTGTTTACCTTAACTATATCCATAAATGTTTTATAATAACCTCAAAGACAGAAAAGAGGTATTATTTTATTTCCTGTTTCATTTTTCTTATCCGACACCATACTTACCAACATGATCATACTGACATAGTTCTACTTGGAATTTAGCCATGTAGGGGGCAATAAATCTGTGATTTGAACAGATTCTTTGGAAAGAAACAAGAAAAATGTTTGTAAATTTATTGAGACAGCCTTAAAGTGAATATCATCTTAAAATACTTGGGAAATGACCAAGTTATATTACTAAAGGGGAAAGAGGGAACAAGAATAAGCCTTGGGTAAGCAGAAAACATCATAAATCATATAAGATAGCGCTGTGCTTTTATCCTTGAGTCCATATGTTCTTCTCAAAGAAAAACAACATGTAACAATTTAGCATTATTTTGCACAGCTCAGGGAGAGCCTGGGAATTTCTAATAACAGCTATGTGACACCATTTATAAACTTTATATCGACACATTTGGGTTTAGGGGTTTCTTTTCTAAATGTTTTTCAATTCTACCTAAAAATGTACATTTATTTTAATTTAATAACATCTGCCACATGTTTATCAGCTCAAGCCGTCAGATCCAATGGGTAGTTTTTCATACTCATCATTAATATTTTTGTTTTTCCTCCTTCTGGGCTCAGGGCACAATTAGACTTTTCTATTCTATTCAAATGGCTACATGCCTTGCTTTGAAAACAAAAGTACCGTGCAACATTTAAGGACAGAAATGAGTGAACAAGTATGTGATTCTCCTCTGTGTGCTTTTCCCACAGCAACTGATGACATTATAGCCAATGACATGGAAGAGGCTTTATAGCTAATCTTGGAGTAAGGAAAACGTGGATCAAAGTCCCTTACTTACCTGTCATGAGTATGCATTAAGAGTGAGACTTTCACACTCTTTTCACTTTAATCTCCTGAAATTTTGGCTTTATCACTGCAGTATACCTCGAAACATCCTGACCAATATGGCCAATGATCAATATATGCAAAAGAACTAAATAACTAACCCGGTTTAAAAATATATTAACTTAATTTCATTGAGTTCTACAAATATCACTTAATGAGCCTTGTATTGTTCTCTAAAGTAGGTTAAGGCTTAAGAGAAAGGCATAATTGAGGCTAATTAGTAGAAATGTTGACCAATATTTACCAACAGACAGAAATGTCTTCTGGGAAACTTACCATATATGGCTAGTAGATTAATGCATTTATTCATTATTCAATAGCTGTTTATTTAATATCTATCAAGCACCAGACATTCTTCACAGTACTTGAGATACCTCAGAGGAAAAAAAAAAAAAAACTGCATAAAGATCTCTGCTTTCATGGGTCAGTCTCCACCAAAGGAAGGCAGATTATAAAGAACGAAAGTAGTAAATTAACAAATAATATTATAAAAGATGATGAGTTCTTATGGGGAAAAAAATATGCCACAAGGTAAAGAAGATTGAGGACTTTGGGGGAGAGGGTGATAGGTTACAGTCTTTTAAGAGACCACATGGGTATGTTTATCATACAGGGTCTGGTCATGAAAAAGCAGGTGCATTCAAATAAGAGCTATATGCAGAGGTGTCAGCCCAGTGTTGGTGTACTCAATGTCGAACAAAGGCAGAAAACTGCTGCTGTCCCTGAACCTGAGGGCGGATAGTGGGAACCATTGTTATCAAAGACCACATAGAGCTGCAGTGATGTCAAAGGGACCAAGCTGTAGGGCTGTGGTCAGAAGTACTTTCAGAACTGCAAGCAGAAAAGCAAGGAGGGAAGTTGAGAGGAAATACCCCCAATATCTTTCTCCTTCTACCTTCTGATCTCTTGTTTGTGTTTGTTGTTGACTGAAGCCAATGAGAGGCGGTTGGAAAGGGAGGTCTGATGATGATTACCACGCCCAAGATAGAGAACATGCAGAGAATGGCAGAAGATGAATGAGAGAGATGGGGAGGGCATAGTTGGTCTTTGTTAACATTTGAGCAAGGTTTGAAGGACACAGGATAATTAGTCATGTTTCTATCTGGAGGACAGAGTAGTCTAGGAAAGAAAGTTAGTGTAAAGGTCCTAGAATAGAAATAGTCTTGGTAAGGCTGAGGAACAACAAAATATGGCTGAGACAGAACACATAGAAAAGAGAGAATTAAGAAGTGAGATTAAAGAAATAACAGAAGTCCACATCATTTAGGGTCTGATTAAGCTGAGATTCTAGTATGAATGAAATGAGGAATCAGTACAGAGTTTTGCCTGGCCTGGTGATGGGGAGAGGCTTGTCAGAGTGTCGCACAGTCTGACAATGAAAGACTTTATAACTTGCTGCTGCCTTAAAAGAACACCCTAGTAAAACATTAGAAACTCAATCAATATAGTAATGGCAACAGATTAAAAAATATATAAATTCCCACTATCTGCCTCATAGCCCAACATCACATTCTTTTATCAAAAGGCATTTTGAAAGTCTTTTATCAAAAGTTCACAAGCGTTGATCCCTTGAAGTCAACTGTAAGTTCACTACTTCAGTGTGTTGTCATCAAAATTCCCATCGTGGAGGTTTTGGTGATCAGGTATAGATGTCTAGCTAGTTGACTTATTCCTGTCATTCATACCTAGTAAAACACTGAAGTTAACATGACTAAAATATTATCTAGTCCCTGAATTTATCTATTTATTTGTTTTTATTAAGCACATATTTTATCCAGTATACCCAGACAATAGGAGAGTCAGAAGGACTGATTCTGTTGAAATTTTAATAGTAAATACTTTTTCCTAACTCCCTTTCTTTCTATCTTGCCCTCCTTTCCTCCCTCCCTGCCTGCCTTCCATCCTTCAATCCTGTCTTCCTTCCTTCCTTCCTTCCTTCCTTCCTTCCTTCCTTCCTTCCTTCCTTCTTTCCTTCCTTCCTTCCTTCCTTCCTACCTTTCTTCCTCCCTTTTTTCTTCTTTCCTAAATACTTTTGATAGTTTTCAATGTTCTCAACATATTATTAACCTCTGATGCACTCCATATCCTAACTGAACAACCAGTCTATTCAGGAATGTGGAAAATGATACAATGTGTTTTAGAATGATCACTCTCTTACTCTCATTAATATTTTATTTACTATCACTAAGAACATAAATAATCTTTCTCTAAGTCAACGAGTCAGATAAATGACCTTGAAATAGTTCCTATCAGACATAAAGTAGACTATATAAATTTCCTGATGGGGTCAGTTATCTTATTTGCCTCTCTAATTGAAATTGAGTCCTCAAAAGCAGAGACTGTATTGCCCAGGAGCCTGCCTTTTATACAATTAAGAATTAACAGAAGAGATGCAGAAGTCAGATTCCTTACTCTGCTTATATTAAAATGCTTGGTTTGCCATTACAAAATAGCATAAACTGGATGGCTTAAACAACAGAAATTTATTTTCTCATACTACTGGAGGGTGGAGGTCCCAGGTCAAGGTTCCAGCATGGTTGGGTTTTGGTGAGTCTTTCTTCCCAGCTTAAAGATGACCACCTTCTTGTTGCATCCTCATATGGCAGGGAGAAAAGTCCTGGTGTCTCTTTTTCTTCTTAGAAGGGCACCAGCTATATCGTATTAGTACCCCACCTGTAAGACCCCATTTAACCTTTATCATTTTGCTTGCAGCCTCTATTTTCAAACACAGTCACATTTGGGGTTAGGGCTGCAGCATATGAATTAGGAGGGGGCACAGTTCAGTCCAGAGCACTAAGCAACAGGCTATTCTCTCATTTCATTTTCTCATGTCTACGTCTACATTTTAAGAGTAATATAGTTTGAGACTCACGTAGTTGATTTAGTGGAGAACCCACTAAATCATAGAATTTCATGGAGACTTGCCAGATTTGATGGCAAACCTGAGGTAAATAAGACACACTCCTTATATTCCCAGCTCCAATTACAGGGTTACTCACCTCGCAGTGACTTTACAGCTTTTCAAAGCTTTGTCTAGTCTCTCTTTCCAGTATATTTCATTCTCCTTTTGAACCCTGACAAGGACTCATTCAAAGTGCTAGACCATATACACAATGGAGCTTTAGAAATGTTAGCCCCATGAAGCTCCAATATTGTTGCCATCTGATCCCACATGTATTCCCTTGGGCTTTTGGTTATTTGTAAAATAATAGAGACTTTGGGATCCTCTCCTCCACCCTCTCCCACTGTTATTATTATTTCCCTTAACCGATACCTTTTTACTGTGTCTCACTTTTTTTTTTTTATTTTGTTCTTTTGCACTCCTGAGGTATTTTGTCTTTAGTATGTTTTTATTTTATTAACATTTTCTTAAACCTGTTATAATCCACTATGCCTTTCTTGATTCTGCTTATAATTATACAAAAATACGAAGAATTATCTAATTTTACAAGATCACCAAAAGGTTAATAATGGTAGACAGTTGTAACATATACTGATTATAAGAGGGAGTAAACTCTGATGTCAAAATGAAGCCTAGTATAATTAGACAAAAATGAGGGAAAAAATGATAGAACTTTAAGTATCCAGAAATTAGTTCCAATTCACTGAATTTCTGGAATTTTGCCTTAAACTAACTCAGTGTGAGTTGATAACTTACTGTCTCTTATGTTCTCAGTCATGAAAAAATTCTACAATGGTGAGGCCAAGCTGGAGGGCCAAAAGAGTTTGCAAATTGCAAGATTTAAACTTTCGAAAAATAAAGTAGGAAAATCTACTGTGCTAATGGCAAATATATCAAGCTAGAAGGTGTGAGTGCTTGCTTCGAGATCGGAGAACTGTTTGGAAATGTGGGGGGAAAATATTGGCTTCAGGAAGATTGAACTTGTAAGAACTATGTAAGCAAGGAAATGCTTTTATTTTCTTCACTTACAATAATCAAATTCAAGCTTATGATTTACATTCTTGAAAATACATCCAAGATGCTCTAAAAAAGAGTAACTGTGGGGTGTGAGTGAGTTTATTTGTAATTTTCCTAAATAAAAAACACACAAGGCAATGATTTGTCTTGAATTTGTAAGGTTAGATATTTAATTTTCTATGTTTCTTAAACTGTCTTTACTATTGTCATTGGAAAAATGAGCAAAAACGCAAATTTTATTTGGGAGAAAAGTTTCTGAAGTTTCTCTCATAAATTAATAAAAAAATCTTCTATTTGTTCATGCTCACTCCCACTAATAACAATCATTTGGTTTGAAATAGTTCCTGTCACCAAGGAGATCAACCATTTTTTATATATGAATCAATTCATCATAGAGCCTTCCAGATAGCCATTAAAAAGGAAATGCCCTACAGAAGTTAAAAACAACATTGCACAGTCAATATTTTTGTAAATTTGTGAGTGTGTGATTTATATGAGAACATTTTGGCCTCCAGTTACAGTTCTGATCTTTAGTTGATCAACTTTAAGACTAATATATGATTTTTTCCACAGGCCAACGATTTATAACACATGTCCCATTAATCCTACCCATTTCCTAAGCGAGAATGTGCTCCATTATGCTTTCATAACTCTTGTTTCAGCCCACTTCTTGTTCTTCACTAAACATTCCACCAAAATGTCTCAATGCCTTATTTACAAATGCCTGTGGTACTTTGTCTTTCTACACAAGAGCCCTAAAAATCTGGGTCTACCCCACATTATCAATTTTACAAAACCAAGGTGCATAATTTCACCTGCAAAAACCATCAATTCTTTTCTAACTTTATATGACTAGACAGTATCAGCAGTAGGGACAAGGTATCTGGCCATCAGAATGTAGAATCTTCAATTTATCACAACGTGCTGCTGTATTTGTGTTCTGTGAAATAATGAATGGTAAGTACAGTATATTTTCATTTCTTTGGTTGAAAGCATTTTTTTAAAAAATCACACATAAGGGACTTCCAGGTGCATTCTAATTGAAAATTAATCCTAGTGAGTTTTCTATTTAAAAGCTGCAGAACCCCCATTCCTGTTAGAAAACCAGTAAATGAGATAATTATATTTTAATGGCATAGTTAAGAAAAAACATGGTTAAAAATATGTCAGTGTTTAGGCAAGTGGAAAGATAGAAAAAAAAATTTGTCTTATGAACTGGCTTAACTAAGTCTTCGAGTACTGGTCAGTGTAATGTGAAAGCAGAGCCAAGTGTCCAAGACTTGAAGCAGCATGACTGCATTTGGCAAGTTCAGGTGAACTAAACTTCCTAATCGTGTGGTCACATTGACCACTCTGAAATAGCTCATCTGGGTAAAGGTTAATGAATGCTAGAATCTACACAACTCCTTTGGGACACAATGTTCCACCGCCCCTCCCCCCCCCCCCAACTACTGTTGGTCTAATGGCATGAAATTCAAATTTAGTTAAAACAAAAGTAATGAAATTACATACTTCTAATTAAAGTGATGCACCTTGGAAACCTACATATGCCCTGAATGTTTTCTTGCAGATGAACTACGCTTTTATTAATTAATTTTCATTAATGTAAAATTAGAGAGAAACTATATTGCATTTGCCCTTTCAATACAAACTGAGACCTGTGGTCTACTTCCATTAAATTGACACACTAAGTAATTACATGTTGATTAATCACGTATTTGAATCTTTGCAAATGGTCTAAGAGTCTACCAAAAATTTTAATAGCTTTATTCTTTGAGAACTCTATAAAAATAATTATTTATTATTTATGCTTTTTCTTTTTGATCTTTAAACAGAATTACTGCCAGAAAATGTAGTGAACAAGAAATTAGAGGAACAGGTTCTAGTCCTATATCTCCAATTACTTTTGCGCTGTAAACACCATCAAGTGTACGGTATGATTCTTAAATATCTGTTTTCTCATTTGCAAAGCGGAAGAGTCTGAATGCGTGGTAGAGGTTGGTTTTCTGTTCACTAAATCCATTTATATTTGCTACAACATACCCTCGGATGACATTCCCAAACTTCCTTGCAGTTAGATGTGACCATACATATAGGTAATGGCCCAAGGAAATGCTGGCAGGTATTAGAAAGCCAATTCCTGACACTGCTCATGAAATCTTATCATGAACAATGCTTTTATTTTGTCATATTGCACTATAGTTAAAGTGCAAAGGGGACAGTCCATAGCAAAGAATAAAAATCATTTTTCTTCTCTTTTATTTTTCAGATCGTCACAAATAACTAAATATTTGTGTCAGGTGTCTTCATTAAATTCCCTTATCTAACAATGAAACAAATCTGTCTTTGGATTTTACAATGAAATCCATACATTTTTCATCTTCGTGTCCTCAGTGCCTATCAGTGAATGAGGAAGATATTTAATTTCAGAAGGAAATTAGACTGGGAGTCATGTATTACTTATCTATTACTACACAATAAATTATCTCAATATTTGATAGCTTAAAATGACACAAGTTTGTTGCAGTTTCTGTGGGTCAGGAAGTTGAACATGGCTTAGCTGGTCACCCTGTCTTATAATCTAATTACAGAAGTGAATTTCCTCAATATTGCCATATTATATTGATTAGCAGCAAATTATTCATAGGGAGAGAATTACACAAGGCTGTAAACAGGAGGCAAGATCACCAGAAGGTGTTTTAGAGGATACTTTCCAGAAGTCATCTTTAAAATCATTTTGTTACCTCACAAGTAACAAAATCTGATATTTTGGTTAGACTTTGGTAAGAGTTTCTTTCTTGCTGCTATTTTTTTTCTCTATGACCAATATTCAGATTCTGGACATAAGACAGATGGAATAAAAAAGAAAAAGAAAACAAGGAGAAAGAGTAAGAAGAATGGGAATATGGAGAAATAAATTAATAGAAAATTATTAATTCCTGTGTATTTCATGATTTATTATGCAATCGTGTCTATCTGAATAAGCAGTGTGATGGGTACCACTGTGTCAAAGCAATATACACCACTGGAGGCCAAGTGTGGCTGGAGCAGAGCTGGCTTAACAGCCTGACATATTCACAGTGTAAATGCATATATTGAGAGTTAAAGATATAAATAGCTGTGAAGAGAATAAGAAGTGGCATTATAGAAATCAAACAGCATATGACTATTTAGGAGTACAGTAACAATGCATTATATCATGGGAGTACTGATCTTGTCTATGGTGTAATTTTTTTATTGGTCTAATAAATATTTCTTAATATCAGCCTATTTTAATGATGAAGCCTGACTTAAATGAAATAATAATGGCTAAAATTTATGAAGAGTTTTATAAACTGCTGTCATATACACATCTTATTTTGTTATAAACCACCTCTTTCTCCCAAGATATATAGATTTGTCAAGTTATCTCACTATTAAAAAATTCTTTTGCGGCTCCCCATTATTTGGAGAATAAAGTTGAGACTCCTTCACCTACCTTACAGCATCATTCATGAGTAGCATATGGCTGTCTTATCATGCTCATCACTACTACTTTTCTCTTCATTCTTCTGTTCTGGACACTGAGACTGCTTGTCTCCTGCATACGTCATTCTTCAGGCATTCATACATGCTCCAGGTTAGTTTCTCAACCTCAGAACTACTGACATTTTGGACCATATAACTTTCATTGTGGAGACTGATCTGTGCTCAGTAGGATATATAGTAGCATTCTTGACCCCTCCCCACTAGATGCTAGTAGCGACCCTGCTTAGTTGTGAAGAACAAAAATGTCTCCAGATGTTACCGAATGCCCCTTGGCAAGGCAGAGGGCAAAATAATCTTCCCTTGAGAAACACTGTTATCGGTATTTCTACATTATGTTTTTTTTGATTTGAAAGACTCTACTCTGATTTCTACTATCGACTAACTCACTCTAGCATGTTCTTTAGAAGTTACCTTCATTGGTGCAACCACTATGGAAAACAGTATGAAGATTCTTCAGAAAATTAAAAATAGAACTACCATATGATAAAGCAATCACACTTCTGGATATATATCCAAAGAGGAAAAAACAAAACAAAACAAAATAGGAGCAAAAAGGTATAGGCACTCCTACGTTCATTGCAGTATTGTTCACAACAGGCAAGGTATAGAAACAACTTAAGTGTCCATCAGCAGAAAATGGATAAAAAGGATGTGAGTATATAAATACAATGGAAAATTATTCATCAATGAGAAAGAATAAAAATTTGCCTTTTGCAACAACATGGATGAAACTTGAAGGCATTTCACTAAGTAAGCCAAACAGAAAAAAACAAATACCGCATGATATCGCTTATATAATTAATCAGAAAAGAAAAAAAAAAAAGGTCAAACTCATGGAAATGGAGAGTAGAAAAATGGTTGCCAGGGGCAGGAGGCTGAGGGAAACAGGGAGAAGTTGGTAAAGGGGTACAAACTTTCTTCTACAAGATGAATAAGGTCTGGCATCTCATGTAAAACATGATGAGTACAGTTGATAATACTGTATAGTATATTTGAAAACAAACAGAGGGAAAAAAGAAGTATCTATTGGAAGATGGACAACCTTGATTGCCCTGGTTCCTTTCTCCATCTGAGCCTCAGGGACAATGTGCAGAAGGACCTGCTTGGATCATGCTTTCACTGCATGTTAGCTATATGACCTTGGGTATTTTACTCAATCTGTCAATACTTTTTTATCTACTCTATAGAATAGGAGTGATAATATTCAATACTTCATAGTGTCTAGAACATATTCAGTGTTCAATGTGAGTTAATATTATTACTATTGTGACTTTATTACTTTCTGAGTAGAAATACGGTGAATTCTAGTTCATTAGATGTTACAACATGAATTTGTAATTTCAAAGTTGATATATTGTAGAGGCAAATCTAAGTAATAACAAATATTCACCAATTTATATAACTACAGCAACATGCTCACCTTGGAGGAGAAAATCTTTTCTTTATTAAAGGATGATTTATATTAGTTTGGATATATCCTGCTGCAAAACCTGGAATTTATTCATAGGTATAAAACACCCTATTGGAACATGAATTTCACTTCTCTGTTCATCAGCCAATTTATGAGAAGGGTTCAGCATGGGCTTCTTGAAAGCAAAATATTTATATAAAACAGCAAAAAGAAAAAAAGCGTTAGAACACACATTAAAAATATTCCTAAATCGGCACACTGTGTGAACACGCCAGGCAAATTAGTAAAAATATATGCATAGAATAGCAAAACAGTTTAAGTGTTCACACAAACAAATTACTGAAAATAAAAAAAAAAATTAAATAAAGTTTAAAGATACAGATAACTTTTCTTTACTGAGAACTGAGAATTAAAGAGTAGAGTGACCTTTAGGAATAAGCTGTTTGAGATCTACTTTAAAATGCACTAAAAAATGGATTGGTCATCGAAGGAGGGTTGGATGGAGGATGGATTATGTGTGAGGCAGAATAATGTGAAGCTGTGAATGTTACTTTACATGGCAATGGGGTCTTAGCTTATGGATGTCATTGACTTGTGGATGTCATTGACTTATGAATTTCATTAACTTACAGATCCAAAAGTAGGAAAACCATCCCGGGTTACGCTGGGTCGAATATTATCATCAAGGATCTTTAAAAGATGAAAGAATGAGGTAGAAGAATCAGAGAAAGAGCTGTCACAGGGAAGCAGAGATCAGGGTCAGAAAAAGATGTTATGCCACTGGATTTGAAGATAGAGAGGAAGGGACCACAAGCCAAAGGATGCGGGTGACCTCTGGGAGCTGGAAAAGGCAAGGGAACAGGTTCTCCCCTAGTGTCTCCAGGAAGGTGGCCGGTTGGTGAGACTACAGTCCCACCAAATACCTTGGTGTTTAGCTCAGTGAAACCGATTTAGTCTTCTCACCTCCAGATTTGAAAAATAATAAATTTATGTTGTTTTAAGTCATTAAAACACTTATGGGAACTTAATAGATTTATTGATGTGATAAAATGTAGTCAAATGTTAATTGTAGAATATAGAGCATGATTATATGGATATACACTGAGTATTTCTTCCCATTTAGCTATATGTTAGAAAATATTTATTAAAAATGTATAAAAAATTAAATAAATATGAATTTTTATCACCACAAAAAAGATAGTACATTGTGGAAAATTATTATAAACTGGGTGGTTCAATGATCATTGATGAAAAATACTTTATGAATAAATTCCTACATAGGTAATATATTTATATTACAGAGATTAGCATTTCCTTCTCAATTACCCTCAGTAGATAAAGAAAAAAATCTCATTCACATTTCAGATTGTTAACACTCAATAAATACTCATAGAATATAATGCAATAAGATAGCACAACTGGAATTAAACGGCATGACTGCTCTGAGCTCAGGGGGCTAATCTATGTTTATGGATAGTAAAGTTATCAACAGAAGCATGATAGAGGAGTGCTTCTTTCAGCTTCCAAACACTACATTAAAAATTTTAAACGTTACTCATTTACTTTCGGAAGGGTTCCCATAGCATTGCTGGTACCGTATATGAGTAGTCGCTCTTGGAAATAGAGAGAAGGAATGGGCATTGGTAACTTTTGTTACCTTTATATAGATTTGGAGATTAAGAACACAAATTAAATAGATTCATTTAATTTATTTCAATTTTAATAGACATTAGCATGTATTCATGCCAGTGAGTCCAGGAGACTTTTTTGTATTCTTAAAAACTACATAAAATCCTTGTGCTGGTTTTTACATGTAAAAATTGAAACGTTGATATATCCCTGTAGCAGACACTTTCAGTGATCTGCCTATGTCCCCTTGGCATCCTGGTAAGACTTTCGACCTCCAGAATTTGTAGTTTTTATGCCAGAGGGCTTTCTCTGGCCACCAGAGCAGGCTCTGCCCAGGGTAGGGCTGACTGTAAAGTACTGAGAATTAGAATTCCCAGGATAAGTCATTAACCAGTGACAAGAGGTCAGTGGATAAGAGCCCACTCTCCATACCTCAGAGGGGATAGCTCTGTGGTAGGGGTGACTCTTATCCTGCACTGGGAACGATCTCCAGTTTCTGATGGTAATAATGTACTTGATAACTGGTCCCATTCTCTGTCTCATTTCCCCAACCCCATACAGGTGATTCCTTCAGATCACCTCTCAGACAAACTCAGAATTCCCTGCTTTGAGAGAATTAAACCCACGATCATCCCCCTTTGTCCACGTTTTCAGCAGTTTCAGTTACTAGCGGTCCACCGTGGTTTGTTTCATTTTCCACAGCATCAGTTACCCTGGTCAACTGCGCTTCAAAAATATTAAATGGAAAATGCCAAAATACACAATTCACATGTTTTTAAATTGTGCACCGTTCTGAGTAGCGTGACGGATCTTTGGCTGTCCTGCTCTGTCCTTCCCAGGACATGACTTATACCTTTGTTTAATTCCAGTATCTCCGCATTGTGTACGTGTCTTGCGCCATTTGAACCCAGGTTGAGCTCGTGTTCAAGTAACCCTTATTTTACATAATAATGTCACATTCACATAACTTTTATTACAATATATCGTTATAATTTTCTATTTCATTATTAGTGCTTAATTGATAAACTTTATCATAGGTATGCACACAAAGGAAAAAAATACTATATTGAGAATTTGATAATACCTGCAGTTTCAGGCATCCACTGGGGATCTTGGAACACTTTCCCTGAGGATAAGGGGGGACTAATATAAATACTTTTTCACCTTCATAAATGGAATAAAAAATATATATAAAGCATATTTAAAAAAACAAAATTCTAAAATGCTTTATAATATACTAATACAGTCTGTTTGAAAGCTTTGTTAATTGCCTAAGAGTTTACTCTCATCAAAACTGTTACACAGTATTTACATCGCCATCCAATGAAACTGAGTTTTAAAGCCACTGTTTTCTATTACTACTTAAATATCTATTAATAGCGAAAAACCCTTTTAACATCCATCTTGACTTGTCCACTTAAACGTATGGCTTGAGCTAACAGTATCCAGTGGAGGAGTTAACTCTGATGACCCACACATCTGACCTTAGTGATTTCAGATAGTAGTGCTAGAAAATTCCAGCCCCATCTTGGACCATGGATATTGAGCTTTCCCTTTACACATTTTGGTTTGGCACACATGGCAGCAGTAAGCAGGACTGAGATATTTGGTTCTCCTGGGACTGACTCCATGAAGTATTGCGTGATGCCATGCAAATGGGAACACCCATGTTTTTGTGTTTTAGCTGTAAGGCCTGTTTCATGCAGATGGACCACAAAGAATCAGAGTAATTGAATTTCATGGCTCTTTTAAGCTTCTGTCATATAAAACATGAAGGAAACAAAGAAAGAAAAATTACATTTTCAAATACACTTACCAAAGACATTTCAACAGTAGAAAATAAAATCTGAAGAAATATGGAAGATTAGTAATGATTAAGATGAACCGAGAGGTAACCGTTATTCCTGATGTCAGTTACTGAGGCTGGCCAATGAATGAAGAATGGCCCTATCCCTTATTAGGAGCTAAGAGGGACACCGATGCTCTGCTCTGTCAAAAAAATGCTGCAGTGGATAGACACAGAGGTCCTGTTGCTAATTCTTAATATCTCAGGTTTAGTCGCCAGGTCTATAAGCTATCACCTCATCTACCCATTGTATTTCTTCAGCTATATATTTAACTCATTTTCTGGCTTGAAATTCATCAGCGCACGACAATGACAGACTTTGGAGCCACAGTAAACATTTTGATTTTTTGCCTTCATAGCCGCCTCCCCCTACCCAATGCCTTCCTGTGGCAAGAGGAACCCAGCCTTCCTCTGAGAGATTTTCCTATGTACCCCGTGCTCTACAAACCTGATGGAGTTGGCAATGAAAAAAAAGAAAAAACAATTCTGTCTCCCTCTTCCCATATATGTGACTCAAACGAGACCAATGAATAATGATGGAATAATGAGTAAGATGAGGACAACCCAATGGTATTTCTCACCAGTCTTAACCACATAAAAGCCCAGACCATTCTGGCCCTGGTTTCTATCCTTCCCAAGCCTGCAAGGTAACTTTACCTTTCTCATACATTTATATGATCATCACAGGCCATTTCCTTTGCTTAAAAGCTATAAATTCTATTTCTTATCATGTCATTTTTCCCCCTAATATACCACTTGATGTTTTCTTAACTTGGTCAATAATTTGGTTTTAAAATAATTTCTTATTTTTATTTTTGCTTATTAAGTAACTCTATCCCAATTTTTCTTTACATTTCAGAAATAAAGATTAAAAGTCAATAAATACTCTGCCAGGCACTGTGTTTAGCCATTTTCATGCATTATTTTCTTTGGTCTTCACAAAACTTAGACAGATATATAACTGGTTTGAAAATTATTTCCTTATTTTATTTTTCCTAGGAAAAGAGAATAGGATATTTGTAGAGTGTTAACTAAAGAAACAGTTAAAGGAATATATTACATATGACAGTTATATAATGTAAATATGTGTATATATTTATTCCAGTCCTTCCTATGTTCTGTATATTCCAGACACTCTTTAAGAAATAAAGATATTTGTGTACATTACTTATTTAATATTACTTTACCTTACTCTCTAGATCAATAAACTGAGACTTAAAAAAAAAGGTATATAGTTTTTCTAAGGCCACATATGTCAAATAGACAGAGAGTGGCGGGGTGAGGATTTGAACCCAGTTTGTGTGACTAAAAGCCCACCACAGTTCTCCCTAGTTCTTACAAAAGGGCTTTCTATAAAGGACTGAATTCTCTAGATATTTATTATCTTCGAATTTGCTATGAAACATATTAATTGTGAGAGGGGACTACAAGACTATTTAAGCTTAAGGAAAACAGGAAAGAAGTAACTGTTTATAAATTCTCAATGACCTTTAAAGCAGAAACAGCTGTTGGGTTACATTGATCTTAAATGAAGACAGATCTTTTAAGTAGATGGATTTTGGAGTTCATGTGCATTGTCACCTTACTCTTTGAAAAAAAAAAATACTTGGAAAAAGCTGTGGGAAATAATTTACTGCATTTTTAATAAAAAATAAATGCCATAATGTAATATAAAGTGACAGTCCTTGATTACAGTCACTGATTAAGCTGGTTCCTGAATTTCTATTAATCGTGATAAATAATCCCAAAGGAAGTTAATCCAGGATCTCACCTTTGAACAGTGTATGAAAGTTTGAGTAATTAGGGGAAATCTATTTATAAATCTCCACTGTTGACTTAAAATATTTTAATGTACCATTATATAAACTAATGCAGATACAGATCTAGTTTTAAATTTCTTATGTGTACAGTTCTTATATAATGAAAAGAACAAAGACAAACATAAATATTAAATACAAGGTGAACTACAAAGTAAATGTATTTCGAATTAATAATATTAATTCAAGGGAATTCTGTTTTGCAGAATTTAAATGGCTGCTCATAAATGACTACTGTACTAACTGCTGTAGTTAGAAGGCCTCTTGAATTTGTTTTGTGCTTACTATACAACACCGGGGATGATACGATTTCCCCATTACTTTCTAAATTCATATTCCTGGGAAATTTAAATCAAATATACTGTGAAGTCATATTTTCATTGACTTTTGAGGATTTTATCATTAGTATAATTCTGCATTATAAATTATTTTATTATTTAATTTTTTTAGCCATCTGCAATTTCACAGAACCCCTTTGTACCAAGAATACTTTAAATGAAAAAGGAGGTACAATATTTTAGTCTGGGTTTTTCCAAAGCAGACTCTGAGACAAAGGTTAGTACGTTGTGGTATATTTAGAAATGTGATTTTAGAGGGTTAGAATAAAGGACCTTGGAACAAAAAATATGTCATCGAAAAACATGTCATTTAATTGGCCACCTTAACAGAATATTGTTTACTTGATCCAAGGGAATTCTAAGAAGTGTTTTGTTATGTTTCAGAACCACCCAGCACAGGAGTAAAAAGAAAAATCATTTATCTGTCAATTCCCCCTCCAACATGCAAGTATTGCGCATGCGTGTTTGCCATCCCTTCACAAGGCGCACACACTCACAGTCAGTTGAGCTCTGGGCAGAAAGTCAGAGGACCTGCTGTGCATTGTCAAGGCCGTGTCAGATTACACTTGCAAGAGCTGTTCAAAGCCTGTGTGAGACCGTTCACAGCATCAGTGGCTGGAATAAAATATGAGGCCAAGAAGATTTGAAGTCATGTAAGAGAGGGTTTCCCAGACACTATAATCTTAGATAATTTGAAATATCATATCTTTATATAATTAAAATAATCAGCAGATGATTTTAAAATTTGTCCTGGAGGCCACATGCTCTTCCTCCTGAGAAACATTCTTAGCATATCTTATTCATGGATGTTTCAGACTATCACTCTGAATTTAATATCTGTATATCGGTTGCTTTACAGACATTTTATTAATGTGGGCTTTCGCAAAAAGGGCAAAGATTTTTTCTTAGTTGATTATTTTAATTCAATTCAACATATATTTTCCAATCCTTCTTTTGTGTATTCTGCTATGCTCTGAGAATTAAAAAATTATCAGTCCACGAACACTATAAGGTCTCATATCTTGCTGGGAAGGCAAATCTAATAGGATTCTATTGTTGACACATGTTCAAAGTGGTTGTGAGACCATAACATGTGTTTTCTACATATAAAGAGCATATTTCAGATACGCAATTGGCCTTCCAAAATAGATGGGTCAATTTCAAAAGTACTACAACAAAAACCCAAACATGTTACCACAGAGAAAGAAGCATAGGAATTTGCATGGCCAACCTATGTTGAAATTTCCTCATGTGGACCCTGAAATAGCAAGAGGGTGGAATTTTTCCTTTGATCTAATTAGCATAAAAAACTCAGGCATGCTATATAAGTAAAACTAGGTATTAAAAACAACTCATTAGCTCAATTTGAGTTTAATTAGATGAAAAGAAGTGGCGATGAACTTTTAATTTATTCTCAATCCATATTTTCCATTTAAAAAAATAAACTTGCAATTGTTTTATTTTTGCCTTGAACATTTTTTTTTGAAATTTGTATTTAGACAAAAGTGTCATTTTTTTAAATATTAAACAAGTCAATAATGTTGCCTTTTTACTGAAAAAAAGATTATTTTCTATTGTAGTTATGTGGTTTTCCTGATAAAAGTAAATGCACGCATATACATACAAAAGTGTAAATATACATATACATATACATATGAATGTATCGTATGTGAGACAGTATTCTAGAGCAGTAATAAATATTAATAGTAAAAATAGTCTTTTAGGTATAATAATATTTTGCACATAATTTTAGATAGGACTTAATAAAACCATCCTGCATTCTGGCAATGTTAAAGACTAAATCAAAAGCCTAATGAAACATAAAAATAATGAATAAATTAATTCTGTTTGTGTTTTCTTTAATATGACTCTGACAGCCAACTGCTTTTGAATATAGCCATTTGTTCTCACTATGTACCTTTTACAAATAATATGGTGTTTTGCTATCATTCTCATGCTTCTTTGGTGGCATTTCTCATGCATGTAAAATAATCTTGATCTGAACAACTTCTGTGGCATTTCGTCTTAATAATGTGAATATGACACACATTAAAATCACATAATATATGAATTTGGGGGTGGATATCAGTCCATAGCACTTCCTTAAATTTAAAATTTATTTCCTAATAACTTCATAATGTTTACCTCCTGGGTCAGCTAGTTCATGGTCATAGTGGTCTCTTTCCTCTTCTCTAGAGATCCTTATGAGTCCTCTGCGCCCATTGCCTCATTCGACCTTCAGTGCTGCTCAGTGACATGTATGCCGTTCTGTACCTTTTTCAAATGAGGAACCTGAGGCTTATAGAGGTTAATTGATTTTCGCATAGTCTGTCATGATATATTAAAAACTCCCCTCTTGGTGCCCTTTCTTCAATATTTCTGCCAACTCTTAACGTATTTAAAGTAAGAAGAGCTCTGAAAACAATGATTAGAACCCTCATTGTGGGGAAGTTGATCTGCCGTGTTGTTATATTTTCCATCTTCGAACAAATTCTATCTGTTCTTGGTCTATTTTAATGATACAGATAAAATATAATGACTATTTAATGGAAGTTTAAAAATCTCTGTTTTGTATCCATTTAATAATTTACGTGTATAAAAGTGAGAGGGAGTGAGATTTGACTGAATCTGCAATGTCTTGTACTAAAATGCCTGTTCTATGTCTAATGTTTTCATTAGATATAATGAACTTTCTCCCAAGGGGCTTTGGTTCTCCCAGGTATATGCTTCTATTGATTTTCCCTGTGATGCGGTAAAGATGAATTATTTTCCATAACAATATGTGCCTAGAGATAGACCGTTTTTCTTCGTTTCGAAGCAGTAAAACCATGGCTTGTGGATTATTATGTCCTTGGTGAGATTATTTTTTCTTTTTGTTGGAATTTTTCCAATGCTTCACCCTTCAAGAAAGAAAGAGAGAGAGAGAGAGAGAGAAAGAGAGAGAGAGAGAAGGAAGGAAGGAAGGAAGGAAGGAAGGAAGGAAGGAAGGAAGGAAGGAAGGAAGGAAGGAAGGAAGGGAAAAGAAGGAAGGAAGGAAGGAAGGAAGGAAGGAAGGAAGGAAGGAAGGAAGGAAGGAAGGAAGGAAGGAAGGAAGAAACTTGCCAGTTCAATTTCCATTCCTATATTCACTAGTTTCACTCCAAATATAACGGTTGACAACTCACATTATACATCCATAGGAGACTGAAATGTGGAACCCACCCCTTTGTAGCGGGATCAAGTAAAAACTTTCCAGTGTAGGTGGGATTCATCGCACATGATAATTCACTCATGGTTTGAAATGAGTCATCAAGACATTTTAGACCCATTTTGGAAGAAAATGAGATTAAAATGAGAACATAATCACTTTAGTACCAAAAATGGAAAGTAGATGCTAACTATTCATTTGTAAGAAGTAAGTTACTGCTCTCCTCATTTTTCAGAGTTTAATCCTGTCAAAACTTCAGGGCTTCTCTGTCCTTCCAAATTTAATATTGTTACATGCTATGAAATTCCAGTATTGAGTTAAAATAAGATTTTCAAAAAAGCTAGATACCTGAAATTACATACTTCCTGATGCAAGAATTAAACTTGATTTCTTGTAATGAAGTGACCTTGCCTATTAGCATTAGTTTACATACCGAGAACCAAATAACAGCAATAAAAAAGAAAGGTATTTCTCAACAGCTGTATTACCCTACTCAAGCTGCCACAACAAAATATCATATACTAGGTAGTTTACACAGCAGAGATGTATTTCCTTATAGCTATGGAGACTGGAAGTCCAAGATCAAGTTGCCAGCAAGGTTGGTATCTGGTGAGGTTCCTCTTCTTGGTTTGCAGATGGCCACCTTCTTGCCCGCTATGTACCCATATGACCTTTTTGTGCGCTCATGGAGAGAGGTTGGACAAGCAAGCTCTCTGGTGTGTCTTCTAGTGAAGACACTGGCCCTATTGAAATAAGGGACTTCTTATGACCTTATTTAACCTAAATTATTTCTTTAGAGATCTTATCTCCAAATATAGCCACACTAGGGCTTCAAAATATCATTTTTGGGTGATGGGGGAGAAATGGTCACACCATAACAACAGCCAAGGATAGAATGCACATCTAATTAATTTAGGAACTACTCATTTGGTCTGTTCTACTCCAGCATAATGTTCTGTGCTAGGCATGTATAATCAGATACACACATGAAATGAATTCATCTTCCCATAGGACATGAGCATAGCTAAAAATAATTTCATGATGTATGTAGAGCCACATGGTAATTTGTAGACAAAACTACTTTTGTAATCCTAGCCTCTGTGTGGACTCCTAGGGGTTCTAAACAGCTGTCTCTGTTTCTGTAACCTTGTGGAGGTGTGGACAGCTACTTTTGTCCTTTTAAGAAGGATGAAAAAATCATCATTTCTTTTCAGAAGTGTTTACAGCACAGATGCTTCTAATGAAAAGGTTTATGTTTACACTTGGCCTAATGGCACCAAGCAAATATTTGGTTTGTTCAGGAAACAAGAAAGATTACTCCAACCCTGAGCATAGGAAGAAATTTAGAATCGTGATGTAAGGCATCTTTTCCAAGTAAGTATAGTTGGGTTTTAAATCTTGCTTTGATTCTAATTAATTTAGAAACATTGGCTTAGTTTTCCTGATTCTTCTTTTGTTCCTGGACAAGCTATTCTCCATACAGCAGCTAAAGTGATTGTTTAAAAATGTGACTCAGACCACATTATTCACTGCTCAGATGCCTCCTGTGTCTTTCCATCACTCTGTCCAAAATCCTTAGCATGGCCCTTGGATCTCACTGTGATCTGGCTTTTGCCTGTCTCTCAACTTCATCCCTTTCCCCTCTAACCCTTGTGAACTTTGTTAAAATCACACCGGTGGTCCCGCTATTTCTTGAATGCATGAAGCTCCTCCCCACCTCATTCTTTTATGTTTCCCTGAGCGCGAATGAAATTCCCTTACCTGTCGGTGTTTATAGCTACGTTCCTAGGGGTTTCTTGATTCTAAATGACGTCTACATATTATTGACACCCAAAATAGCATTTTATGGTAGAGTTATCGTCTTTTGCCAAACATCTCCTGTTTCCCTTCTTGAGACCTCCCCCGCCCTTTTCCAACCTGCTCTGCATCCCGGGAGGCTGTTCTGTGTGGGCTACACCAATGGGCTCCCTTGCCTTCAGGTTTTCTTTTGGCTGGAGATCATGCAGAGTGGCACACATAGAGGACTGGAGGAAGAGAAAATAGCAAGAGCTTGATATGTACTTCTCTCACACCTTCCCTGCAGGTCACTGTTCTTGTTTTCCCCCAACAGAGGCTACAGTTGTGGTCAGACCTTCCCCTCCACACAATTTTCCTTATTTCCAATGACTCCTGACCTGCTTAACCTCTCTAGCTCTGAGAATAGAAATAAATAGTCTAACAATTACTGACTATGGTATGACACTCTCTTTTGCTGCTTTCCTTATAATAGACATTAAATTATCCTTAGATTACTCAATTGTCAACTGTGTTCTACTAGAATTATGATAATACATTTATCCATAACCAAAAAGAAATATATAATTCTTATGTGTCTGCCCAAAAGTGCATATGCATTTTGGAAGTGATATCATAGCCTCATAAAGTTGTATAGCATAAAGGTTGATCATGTATTTCGTATCTTTGTTCTGTCTTTTGCTAGCCACTTAAAATTAAGCATGCCGTTTTCGTCTCTGACTTCAGTTTCTTCACCTGTAAAATGTGGATGGTAATAATGTCTAGCTTGCAGAATTATTCTGAAGGATGATCTATGCAAAATATTTGTCAAAATGTCTGGCAAATATATAATAATTGCAAAATGTAATTTTTATATATTTCTGACTGTGATGGTGATTTGGTATGTCACCTTGACTGTACCAAGGGATGTCCAGATATTTGACTAAACATTATTATTCTGAGTGTCTCTTAAAATTTTTCTAGATGAGATTAACATTTAAATCACTAGGCAGAGTAAAACAGATTGTCTTCTCTAATGTGGGTGGGCCTCGCTCAATCACTTGAAGACCTGAATAGAAAAAAAAGGCTGAGTGAGAGGGAACTCCTCCTGCCTGACCGCTGAGCCGGACATTGGTCTTTTCCTATCTTCCAATTCTGACTAAAAGTTCAGCTCTTTGTGAGTCTTACGCTTACCAAGTTTTAGACAGGAATAGGGGTTTAGAAGTCAAGGCTCCCCAATTGACTTTTGCTGGTGTGGGTGGGGTTAGTGCCACAGAGTTTTCCTGTAATGTTGGGCTGAAGTAGAGAAGTTTTTGTCTGAAACTGCTTGCCTTGCTAAACTGCCCTTTTCCTGGTCCTTTGGTTAGGGAGAGTAGAAGTTGACTAGAAAGATGCCAACAGCTGCTAGTGTTTAGGATGTTGCCTCCTTCAGCACAAAGTCTGGAATATATAGAGACCAAAAGAAAATGTAAATTCAAAGAATTGTTAGCTTACTTCCATTCTGCATGCTGACCAGCTGTACAGAAAAGCATTTTTGTCTTCCTGGACAATATTAACCCAGGTGGTGTTCAGTAAAGCATCTAAATTGTCCAAAGAACCAGGCAGATGAGAAGCTCTGTCTTCGAGAACCGACCTCAAAGGATTTTTTTATAGTTTTCACTCATGATGGGCCATCTTGTCATTTTTCCAGCTTCTCCTCTCACATTTCTTTTGACTCACAGTTTTGGTCTTAGGCTAATTTGAAAGTAATAATTCTAATTTAACAAACCCTCTTCTTAGAGCTGGAGTGCATGATTAAGCTATCTATGGCAGGAGGACTCTGTGTTTCATTTCACAATGTGTGGGCTGAAAGTCAAGTGTTTCTAAATCCTCATGAACTATGTCATTACAGATTTACAAGTCATGGGCTGTGTTGTTTCTCCAATAAACTTATTTAGGGCCTGTGTTAATATTAGAATTTGGAACTAAAGTATATCCCAGGGCCCAGAGTTTACTGGGACTCTGTCAACTCTGCATATTTGGGACTGAGATCACTCAGTCAGATGCTTCCTTGTCCCCATAATGGCAGAAAAATATATTAGTTAGAAAATCGACATCTAGACATCTTCTATGTTACTTCCCATTTTCTGGAGTCTGTTAAATGCATTTTTTTTTCACACTCATCATGTTGGTGACTTTGGAGGGTGATTATGTCTAGCTGCTTTGCTTAACAGTTTCAGCCAAATTCTTAATAAGAAAATCTGTCACATCTTGATAAATCATCTCCTACCATCCCGAGTTTCACAGAGCAGCTGGACAATGCTTTCACAGCTGCTGTTTCTCGTTGTAGAATTCAGTGTCGAATGAAATGATTCCTATGGGCAGTGCTCTCTGGGTGTCTTTCAGGAGGAAAATACCTTCATTATCCTTACTATTAAAGCAATTCCATGTGGAAACTGAGTGAAATTCACAGAAAACACAGCTGGCTTGAGAGCATCAATAACACTATTTTTATTAGTAAATATATATTTCTTCAGATTATACACATATTGCAGGGAATTGTTTCCTAATTTGGCAAGGCTTACAAAGGTTTGTTTCATCATAAACCTATCTATCTATTTTGAAGTAGGTGAAAGGTATTATGTCCTCATTGTTAAACTCCATTTCTTTTTTTTTTTTTTCTCTATCCGGGTCAACTTGATCCAAACTAATAAAGTGAGCATCATAAAGGGAAAGCCTCAAATAGGTCATTGAGCTGCTCATTCTCATCCTCATAATCTCTCTGGGTTCCTCTTTTTTTCTCTAAGTTGTTTGATTACTGAAGAAATTCTTTTAAAAAGAGAAGTCCTCTAGCAATAAGTTTTCCTGGGTGCTGATGCCGCCAAGTCAAATCCAGCAATAGAATTTTGAAAGTGTCGCTTTCTATGAGTTTTGTTTTAATTGATAATAGCAAAATAAGTTGATTTTGGAAGAAGAAAAAAAAAACCTCATAGAGTTATTGCATTTCTAAAGTCATGCCAATATGTTTCAATGGCTTTGGTTATAATATGGCCATTTTGATCTATAATATGAGATCAATTAGCCTGACCAACTACATAACTACCCTGTTCAACTGCTCAAAATAGAGAGATAAAGCCCCTTCAATATTAACATGTCAAGCAGTAGGTCCCTTGGCATTGTGGTTTGTACAGAAATGTACAAACGACAATAAGAACTGATGAAGTGTGAACATATCCCAGAACTGCTAGCTAGATTAACTTTGAACCTCAGTGAAATTTTATCTTTTGACCCAAAGCTACTTAGAAAACTATATATATATATATATATAGTTTTACAAAAAATATATATATATGGTTTACAAATACATATATATATATATATAATTGTAGAAGAAGGGATGTGGGTGTTGGTTTTTAGGAGGAGAAGAAACAACTGAGTTAAAGAATATTCTAAAATTCAAGACTAGAAGAATGATATTTTGTATGTGGGCATAGGTAGTTCCTTGGTGGTCTTCAGTGTTGGAAAAAAATATTTTTGTAAACCAAGATAATCTGAAACAGATTATAGGGAAATCTACAAGAAAAATAAATACAGAGTTTCTAATACCTTGTGAAGATGTCCATTAGTGAAGCTGCACTGAAAATATGGTGAGAGAATTGTTTGTTTTTTGTAATTTTACACAGTTGTGTTTTTGTCTAGTTTGATCAATGCTACTCTTGTATCCGAAATCTCCCTTTCTGTCTTCTCAGTGAGTCATTGACCATATGGCTGTAGCTCCCAGTCTGGCAGCTGAGAAGGAGGGAAAAAAAACTAGGCTTGATAAACATGTGGGCCATTTTGGGTATGAGATTGACATAGCTGATCCTTCCAGCAAGGTCTCAAGAGAACTAGCACACTGAATCTCTTTCATAAAGGCCAAGTGTAACCTCTATGTCTTGAGATCATCTGTGGGGTCCTTCAGAACCAAATTCAAATTGCTTACTATTTTATTTACATCACATGTATAAGTGTTGCTGTGATTTGTTATGTTGGGAGAAGACATTGCTGTGTCTAGGGAATCTGTGCCTTTATGCATAACTTTGTCCAAGGATTTTCCTGAACCTTAAACATTTTAGTAAATATTTTTGTAATTCTTTCTCTGGTAATTTTGCAAGGCAAGTTGTATATATTTGCATTACTTATTCCCTCTACCAGGAATGTTGACTTGCTTTGTTACAGTATCATCCTAATGATTACATTTTATATATAAATGTTGAAAAGAGCATTAAAATTCATCCTGCTTTTTAAATAATGAGTCAAATATAACATTGTGCTATGTACCCTACTGTAAAGTTGTATGAAGTTTCTTCTCAATCCTTTGCTATTGTTTGTAATTTAGTACATTTGAGTAAGACAATTTGTATTATTTTAAGATTGGTTTGTTTTTATTTGATTACAATGATAAAAATGGACCAAATGGGAGGTCAATCTTTGTTCAGAAAAACTATTCTTTGAACTGTCAGATGAGAAAATAAAATATGTTTTTATTCATTATTTCATTGAACTTTCTTAACTTTGAGAAAATCAAAGATTATTTTAAAGACAAAAGAAGCAATAACTTTCTGAATCCAAATTTTTCTCTATGTATGATTTTTGCCTTGTATAGTGCAATTTTCTGAGTGTAGTTGACTTTTTTCACTTTCCTTAGAAAATTTCCCCATGTAAATATTTTTGTATAATAAAATACACCAAATTTTTTAGTTCCCTTTTTGTTTTGAATCGCAATTTGGGAATTCCTCACTCTTAGGTTATAAAAGAAAACACATTTTCTTTTACCATTTGTTTTGTTTGTGAGATTTAAAAAAAAATTTTAATTATCTGATACAATTGGAATTTATCCTGGTATGTTGTATAAAATTTGAACCCAGTTTTATCTTTTCCCATTTTGTAAGTCAATCTTGTTGTTGTAATACCATTTATATATATATAAAAAGCCTCTATCCCAGGATTATGAGCTTATAAATTTAGAATATAGTAAATTGTCATATATATTCTTGGATTTATTTTAGTACTTTCTATTTTACACTGGAGGAAATGTAAAATTTTCCTCTACCTTCCTCGGGTCTCTGGTTGGGATGACATAAAACAGATTAATAGGAGAAAAGTATACAATTTTTTTTACATGTACATGGAAGCCCTCACAAGAAAAATGAAAACCCATTGAAGTGACTAGACTAAGCGATTATATACTGGGTTGAGAAAAAAAAAAAGTAGTAATTGTGGAAAAGTAACTAAAATATAGGGAGAGACTAATAAAAGGTGTGTTGTTGTAATAAGGTCTGTTTGCACAGATTTCTCTGGCTCAGTTTCCATATCTGGTGATAAGAATGTTTCTTCATCCTGAAACAAAGAAGGTACTTTTCATATGGGAATTTTACCTTTTGCTTTGAGGAAGAAAAAAGAAATTTAAAGTCCTCTTCTTGCATCTGCCGTGTTTCAAGTGCCCTTAACTCAAAATAATCAGTATGCCAAAGTGGCATATTTAGGGATGGCATATCTTGAATTCCTTCAGTACCACTGGTCTATTTATAAGTCAATAAAATGCCTAGTGAGCCAAGCAGTGCCCCTAAGTTCTACTGCTGCCCTCATGAAACTTTTGTACAAATAAATCATAAATTAGAGCCTTGATGAATGCTAAAATTATATAAGGAATAATCTACATAATATTCTATATCTTTGGAATTACAGAGAAGACTATACAGTCATAAAGCAGAAATAGGAATATTTATTATCTCAAGAGTATCCTAATTAATTTAAATTATAAAAAGTAAATGCCGAATCCACAAGTTTGCTTTTCTCACACTAGTTGGTAAGTGGGGAAATAAGCATAATATGCCTACATGCTATTGTATCCTTAAGTATCCAATTAATGAATTTATCTTAAAATGTGTTTCTTTTGAGGATAACTTAAAGTATTTGTAAATTATTAATATTCATACATGTAAAGAACATTGCATGTATGCAATGAATTTTTAATGATGATTTCTGAAATAGCAAGTCTAATTCTTTGAATGTATGGCTTTTTGGCTTCATCTCA
The DNA here is from genome assembly GCF_014176215.1 of Rousettus aegyptiacus. NCBI lineage: Eukaryota > Metazoa > Chordata > Mammalia > Chiroptera > Pteropodidae > Rousettus > Rousettus aegyptiacus. Next base: position 159,801,929 of record NW_023416306.1, read on the forward strand.
TTGCCCATTCTTTACCTGTTGACTCAATATTACCATCATTCCCATTCACCATTCCCGCAAATTTTATATCATTTGGTAAAATGTATGTGAATTGCATACATATGTATGTACATACATATGTGTAAGTATATATAGCATATATGAGATTTATAATGTTTTGTACATGACAATTTTTTTTATTGTAGTAATTCCATAATGACAATATGGCAATAGAGAAGATCCATATGAGCCACCATTTCAACTCTTATTTCTATGTTTGTTCTGTCTTTCCTTGCTTGACTCAGTTACCGGTGGTAGGAATTAGTGAATTTCAGGTTTACCTTCTTATCCCCTTACCAATAAACACACACACACACACACACACACACACACACACACCTTGCATTCTACACCATTAAAAATAAAACTTACTTATACTTTGGAAATACCCAGTTAATTAGAAATAGTGTGCTGTCTCTATCCTATGTTCTCTGAGATTTAACGTTGCATTCGTCATATCTAGGTCTTTACTATGGGTTCAAGAGTTGTGAGCCAGCTGGCAGAAACTGTCACACTCATATATTTAGTTTCATCGGCTCAATACTGTATTTAGCCCCCCAACCCCATTGTAAAATTTGAATGAGTTTAGGTAGGGCATAATCTTTCCACTCATTGTATCCATGCCAGGTTTCTTCACGCAATTATTTTACTGCTCTGTCCTTACAGTCATCTGGTGAATGACTTTAACTTCTGCTGAAGTGTCCTACCCAAATTCCTGATTTTCACTTATTTCCCTCCAAGAATGTGGAGGGAAATAAGTGAAAATTTATCTAGCACTTTTATCTTCATGCACCAAATGCCCAAACACATTTATCTTCACATTTATCTTCATGCACCAAATGCCCAAACACACACAAACATTCATATAGTACACTTTTTTTCTGAAGCTGGATTCTGTTTCAGCATTCCTTGCATTAACTCAGAACTCTGATTCCAGGCATAATTGTACCAATATCTTTAAAAGTCTTTCAGATTGGCCCATCCCATCTTGTAGACCAAATCTCTAAGTCTTGCCTTCAGTGGCTCCCCAGGATTTGCTAACTTGACACTTTTTTGTATACCCTCAGTATTCGTCACTGTTTTGGTAGGAACCATCATCTTCTCTGCTGTTCTTGCTAAGTCTTGACAATCTTGGATCCATAGTGTGACCCAGGCAAGCAATGTCCAGGATACATTACATTCGAAAGATAGAGAATTGGGTTTGAAGTGAGAGCAGTATAAACTGAGAACCAATTTTTCCTTCTTATTTTCATGATAAATTAAGCAAATTATTTAAATTTATTCCACCTTAGTTCCGTTGTCTATTTCATGAGGATAGTACCCATGTTTTAAGGTTTTTTATTCATTGATAATTAAATGATACTAAGTATATATATATATATAATATATATGTATGTGTGTGTGTGTGTATATATATATGCAGTCCTCACTTACGCATGATGGGTACATTCCAAGACCCACAGCGGTTGCCTGAAACCGCGGATGGTACCGAACTCTAATCAACCTCAGCTCTGCTGGCAGTGTGACAGCAGCTTCTCCATCAGCAGATGCAGCCTCTCCAGGAATCTTTATAGTTTTCAGCCTAAACTTATTCTGAAATCTGTGCAACTTCCCCTTACTTTCAGTAAAATGGCTTGTTGTCACTCGTTTGATGGGATTCCTTGCTGAAGTCTTCATATAAGCTCAATACTTTCTGGTGCAGCATGTCACTGTCAATTAAAACATGGTTTTCGTTCATGTTTTCCGTTCACAAATTTAGTATCTTTTCCATCTTCACTAAGTACTTATCATGCACTGTGGCCATAACTTTTGCAGTTGAGGCGTGACGGCAAAAGTAGCAGAGATTTCTTTTTCTTTCTTCACAATTTCATGGAGAAATTTGTTCTTACTGTAGATCTTAGCAACCTCAGTGTACGATTTTTTTTCTTTCCTTATTAAGTCAAGAACTTTCACCTTTCCCCTTTAAGGAAGCACAATACAGTTTCTCTTTGGCATATTCAAATTGCCAGTGTCACAGCTCTTGTTCTTTGGGACCATTATAGAGTAAAATAAGGGTCACTTGAACACAAACACTGCAGTATGATTACAGTCACTCTGCCAACCGAGATGGCTACAAAGTGACTAAAGGGTGGTGTGCCTATGCAGCATGAATATGCTGGTCAAAGGTATGAATCACACTTTAGGATGGACAGAGCAAGAAGGTGCAAGATTTCATCATGCTACTCGGAATGATGCACAATTTAAAATTAACGAATTATTTATTTCTGGAATTTTCCGTACACTTTTTCAGACCACCATTGACTGTGCAGAATCGAAACCACAGAAAGTAAAACTGTGGATAAGGAGGGACTACTGCAATGACATTGTAGGAAAGCAAAATTTGCCACACCCAAATGTGTCTTTCTGGCATAGGGATTATTTTATTTTTAGGAAACAAAAGACTCAGGAAGAACCTTTCACCTTTACTTTTAATGTCTAAAAGAATTCAGTTAAAGGACCTACTTCACTAAGAGAGTTATCGCCATAGAAAACTAGAGTTTAGTATGAATGTGTTCAGTGAAGGGGACTCTGCAGGACCTAGAGATCAGGGTCCACTGTGTGCCCCATCGTCTCTGCATGGCCCAGCACGCATGCATTCCTTAATCGACATGTGTTTTTCCATCTTTATGTGAATTACCTTCCTCCCCTTAGGAGTCCAAAACCATTAACCCCGTCTTAGCTCAAGAAGAAATATACACCTCAACTGCCCACCTTATTTTGGACCCCATATTCTAATGGAACCTCCGTATATACACGTGTAATTAAATTTGGCTATTTTATTCCCGTTAATCTGTCTCATTTAAATTTATTACTTAAGCTAGCCAGAAAAACCTAGAGAGGTAGAGAACAATTTCTTCCTCCCCAACAATATGAAAATGGCAACTGTTTACGTTATATAAGATTCCAGTTGCTCTACTTATATTACCTGTAGTCCTTACAATAGCAATGAAAGCCATTTTTTAACCATCACAATTTTTTTTATTGCAAATGAAATTCAGGAAGGCCACAGGAAGTACTGAATGCCAGAAGCAGTATTTAAACTAGAACTCGCAGTTGCAGTTCATGCATTGTACATCATACCATCCTGTCTTTATGAGTCAGTACTCGGCACATATAAAAATACTCATTAAATATGATTTTTACTGTTTTTACTAAGATAATATAGGTATTAGAATCACAGCAGAAATTAAATAAAATCTCTGCAACACTAACCAGAGTATGGATTTTTTAAGACCAGGAATCTTGATGTATTTATAGCTACTTCCACCAAAATATTTAACATGTTTTCCATGTAGTTAAAAATTCAGAAGAAAGCTTCAGTAAGAAAAAAAAAATTATAAAAATGTAAAGTCATGATAATTTAGATGGATTTAATCTGTGAACTGATGTATAATTATTTATAGGGGATCATTAACAATGATAAAATATAATTGAATTTAGATTCAACATCATTAAAGTACATATAAATAAATATACAATTTAAAATACATATAAATAAATACACAATTTAAAATACATATAAATAAATATACAATTTAAAATACATATAAATAAATATACAATTTAAAATACATATAAATAAATATAAAATTTGTCAGTCGTGGTTAAAGTATGTGCTTTCTATTAATTCTCGCCAGTAGTTCACTTTATTGGATGGTAAGGATGCTGTGAAAGGAGCAGAAAATGAGTGGGAACTGCTGTTCAGATTGATTTTAATAGCATCTCCAATTCATTTGGAAGAAGATCACCTCCCACATTGTTCCAATTTCTGATAAATGTCTGTCACAATAATGACAGCCAATGAGCCAAAATTCCAACCACAGCCAATGTCAGTATACACATCAGGTTGCAGAGCCGATGCATGTTGGGAGTAGTCATCAAATGACTTCGGGGACAGGCCAGTCTTATTACAGAAGTTATTTACCAAATGCTATTCATTCACAGTGGGGTGAAGGTAATGAATATCAATCATTTCAATGAGATGCTTTCACAGAGGACAATTTACATCTAGACAGTGACACATAGATATGATTGCTCAGATTAAAGCAATAGTGACTCTTTGCCCAGTTACTATTCAGGTAAAATCTCTGGATACTATAAGACACATTTAAAAACATAACTTTTTAAAATAACATCAGTTCTCAAAGAAATATTGCTCCTAGTGTGTACTTTTACAGTCTTGGCCACAGACCGTAGGATGATAGTGGCTTTACTTACAGCCATCATCTTTGTCAGTTTTTATGCCTTTAAGAAATTAACATGGTAATTATTGATGTGAATGTTTTGTGAAGATATTTGCATTGAATAGAACAGCAACATCAAGTATGTCCTCTGTTTAATTAGCCTGATTAAACAGAAGAATCTACCAACCAATCTCCTGGGTAGAATGTGTTGATTAATAGAATCTTAATTAGTTTAAGCTTTGTGAAAAAGTAAAGCTCAAAAAAAGAAAAATAAAATGCGTTTTATTTATATATTTCTCTCCAACCACAGAAAGCTCTAATAGTCAGTAAATCTATCCAGAAATATTTATGGAGACAGTACATAGAATGCTCAAGGCTAGATGTTGCGAGGAATACAAGGAATACAAATAATTATGTTCTGTGTTACTCTGTGTGGTGTGGTCACTGACCTTAGGAGAATACTATATAGTGTGTACATGGTTAGACAGCAGGGGAAGCTGAGGAAGGGACAACTGACCATTTGAACACTTCTACATGCCAGGCACTTCAAGAGCTATACTTCATTTTTTCCTCACAGTGAATCTTGCCCAATGGACATCATCCCTAGATTTTAAGATGAGGATACTCGGACACAGCAAATGTAAATGCTTTGTCTAAGGCCGTGTAACTATTCACAAGTGAAATCAGTACTGCAACTCTGACCTCTCAATTTAAAGTCCATACTCTTTATAACAGTATACAATTGGATACCATTGTATTGTATATCATTCTGTGGTTGTGAAACCCAAGGGATGGAAGCGATAGAATATTAAAAAAGTATTATGTACCACGAAATGTTATTTTAAGGAGGAGGAAAACTAAGGAAGTGTATTATGATTCACTAAGATGGAGTCCTGGTGAATCATAATATTCACTGATCTCGACTTTTTAACTCTATTCTTAGATGAAATTCTAACAGAAACCTCACAGGCAGACCTGCTTAGTATTTCACATCTATATCTGAAAACATCAACTACTATTTTGTGAACTCTCCCAACCAAATGTATGTGTAGTGACATTTTAGTGAAACACAAAGATCACACAGCTGCTTGTGCTAAGTTAAAAAAAGAAAAAAGAACAATTTTCTTTTAATACCTGGAGAGTAATATTGTCGTAAATATATTTTCTACTAACTAAGAACCTAACTAAATTATAAATGCCTAGGTAATACTTTCCTCAATGATTATAGTGAGGTGAACTGTTAACTCTTAGGTTCTACAAACTGCAGAAAGATAATATTTGCTCTAAATATATAAAATGATAATAATACTCTAAAAAGCAACTTATACTTTATTTTAAATACGTATTTCAATTTAGAATAGTACTCACCTAGTTAAATGAATTAGAAAAGAAACAAAAGGAATATATTATCCATAATCCTTTTATTATTCTTCAAATAATTGTTTTATCATTAGCTATAAAGCTTAATACTTTAAATTTTTTTTATAAAACTATACCAGTTTAATATTCTGCCATATTTGTGAACCTAAGTTACTTAGCCTGCACTTTAATTTTTTTTATTTTTTATTATAAATGATGTTGTTACAAATATATCCATGCATAAACTTCTCACATCATAGTCCCATATATTTGATTATTTCTTACAGAAGTTTCAGGAAAGTGTTTACTTAAGTAAAGATTATATGAATTTGAAAAGAGCTGAAAACTTATTAACCAGATGATTATTCAAAAGACATATGATTCTATCAACAACTTATGAAGAAATCAATTTTATTATACCATCACTTAGAGATAATAAATCCTTTGTTTTATAAGCACTGTTTTTTTCTGGTAGAGAACATCTGGATCATTAGAAGTGATAGCAATAGGACTTTGGTTTGTTTTAATTTTTTCACTTTACAATTTTACAAGTATATCAAGCCCATTTCTAAATTTCATGCTTCTCACTCCATATTAAATTTTAACATTCATAATTCATGACTTTCCTCTAAGGAACTAGAATGCTTCATATATTTCATGTGCGTTATATGTTTATATAAAGCTACCCCACCCATTCATTTCTCATTCATACAAAAAATACTTATTAAGTATGTAGTATATTCCAGGCATTATTCTAAGATATATGAGTCAGGGTCATGTCTTAAAGGGATCTGAAATTCCAGTGGGGAGTGTTCTATGTGAGTGCGGGGGGGGGAGGCGGGGAAGCATGCAAACAGCAACACTACAATGTTAATTTCAGAGGGGAGCAATACTGGAGAAAGCTATCAGGTCATGGGGGCAGAGAACAAGTGAGGGACATTGTTTTAGACTGTGTTGTTAAGAAATCCCTTAAAAACTGGGACAGTTGAGCCACAATACAAATGTCCAAAAGAAGCCGGCATTCTAAAATCTTTCAGATAGCAGGAATAGCAGGATCACTGTCCCAAAGCTGGAAATACTGTGGGACATCTGAGGAACAGAGACAAGGCCAATTGGACTGGTAGAAAGGAAGTGTGGTAAAAGATGAACCCAGAGATGTCTTGAATTAAAGTGAGAGTAATGAAGACAATGTTTTGAGGGCTGAGTTTTTCATTGAATGAAAACCTTTCTTGCTGTGATGTCCTGGTAAATTGCTCTCTTAACATATAAACAAACGCTGATTTGTGGTGTTGATTTTTGTAGCGTGAATGTTCGTACTGGGGCTGGTTTCAAGCTACCAATGGGTATCGCTGAACATGTCCTTGGGAAGAGATGCGCAGAACCAGCTCTTAAGAGCCACTATGAGCTGGTTCCAGCTCACCACTACTTGTAGGCCTTCCCTATTTCCTTCAACCGCCATTTCTTTCTCTTGATTGGTACCCCACTCACTCATATCACATCACTGTTCTATTCTTGACTCAAATGAAAAATCACTCCACAGTGTAGGAGATCTGTGTTCTTGAGTAGTCTCCTTAGGGGTCAAATGATAATTCCCATAATAAACCTTAAACAATGGGAAATATGAAGCAAGATAAGTCTAGTAAGATAAATCTTGCCTCCTTTCTCTCATGATCTGATACTAGATATGGTTTTACTGCTGTTGAGCAAATATGGGTGTAAAATAATTTTTCCGATTCTTAGTGGACATCATATTATATGTATTATAACACATCATATTATATGGTTTTATCTATTTTTTTTTTTTGCATCATTTATAATGTTTTATTACTTCCTCTCTTTCTCATTCTTGAGCTGGCATCTCACACACAATATGTCATCACTTTAATGTTTACTTAAAACTCTTCTAGAGGATATAGATAAAGACACATATGTTTGAAAACAGGTATGGGCTATGGTTGGACACAGACACGACTGTATTTTTAAGAGAATAGATGTGTGGGGTGTTTGAGAAAGAGTGTGCAAGCTTTTTAAAATATATATATATATATTTTATTTTAGAACTGTTTAGATTTACAGAAAAACTGTGAAGATAATACAGAGTTATTGTATACATCCTACTTAGTATACTTTTTTATTAACATTTTATGTGGTACATGTGTCACAGTTAATAAACTAATATTAAGACAGTGTTCTTAACAAAAGTCCATGCTTTATTTAGAGTTTTTATTGAATCTCCTCAGATTTTATCGAATGTCCTTTTTCTCTTCCAGAATATGATACAGGACACCTCAATGCATTTGGTTGTCCTGTTTCCTTAAGCATTGCCTTGGCTGTGACAATGACTCAGACTTTGTTTCTGATGAGAGTTTTGAGGCATATTACACAGGTATTTTGTAAAACATTACTTACTAGGATTTTTCTGATGGTTTTCATGATTAGAGCAGGTTTATTTGTTTGGGGGAAGGGGAACACATAGGTCAAATGCTATTTTCATCTTAATATCAAGTATACATACTATCAACATGTTTTATAATGACCTTAATCACTTGGCTGAAATAATATTTGCCAAGTTTTTGTACTGTAAAGTTATTGCTTTCTCCCTTTTTCATATTACACTCTTTGCGAGGAAGTCACTGTGTGAAATTTAAACCGAAGGACTGGGGAGATATGTTACCCCTGAGAGTAGAGTACTTACATAGATTACTTGCAATTCTATTGTACAGGAGATTTGTCTCCTGTAGACCAATTATTTAAATATCTAATTAATTATTTATATCAGCATAGACTCATAGATATTTAGTTTATCCTTTGTATTAAAACACAGTACCGTTTTGCCTGTTTTCTTGTTCAAATTGTTTCAGCTTTGACCATTGGGAGCTCTTTTAATTGGCTTTTATCCTGTATTATGGCTTTTTGTTTATTTATTTCTATACTTTCAGATATTGCAAGATACTTTGAGCTCATCTTATATATTTCCTGTCAACAATTTCCCAAGGCCCAAGTTCTATTTTTTGAAGAATAATAACATAAATCAAGATCTGGGATCTTTGTGTGCCAGTTACTTCAAGGCTTTCTCAACAGAGAAAACAAGGAAATAGATGAGTGTATATTAACTCATAGTAAATGTAAATATGCATGCATATGTATCGGTATCTGAATTGTTAACCCATACCCCATGGGGGAAAATTATCAATGAGAATATAGCTCTCTTGTACAGTTTCTTTAGCCTTTAGTATTGCAGACCCATTACATTTCCAAAGTTACTTAGGTCTATAACTTTCCCCTCCACCACCTTCATTAAGGTTGTCTTATACGTTTGTAACAAAAAATTAGATTATTTTGTAACATTTTGCAGCATATCCTGGCATTTCTGGATCTCCTGAATTTTGATTTTGCACACATTCCATGGTTTTTGATGTGTATTTACTATTACAATAGTATACAAAATAGTTTCACCACCCCAAATGTGCCATCTAACCAATTATTCTCCCAGCAATCCACATACTTGTCAACCACTGATCTTTTTACCTTCTCTATAACTTTGCCTTTTCTAAAAGTTCATATAATGAGAATCATATAGTATGTAGTCTTTCAAATTAACTTCTTTCATTTAGCAATATGAATTTAAGATTTATTCATGGCTTTTCTTGACTTGCTAGCTCATTTCTTTTTATCAGTGAATACCATTACATTTTTATGGATGCACCACAATTCATGAATGCATTCACTTAATGAAGGACATATTGGCTGTTTCCAATTTTGGGGGATTATAAATCAAGCTGCTATAAACATTCATGTTTAGGTTATTGCGTGGACACAAGTTGTCTAATCAGTTGAATAAATATCAAGTAGAAGCAATTGCTGCATTTTATAGTAAGAGTATGTTTAGCTTTGTGAGAAACTGTCAAACTGTCTTCCCAAGTAGCTGTAACATTTTTCATTTCCACCGGCATGAATGAAAGATTCTGTTTCACATTCTTGCAGCTCTGGATGAGTATTTTGGGATTTTAGCCTTTCTAATAACGGTGTAACGGTATCTAATTTAATTTGCAATTTGTTAATGAAAAATCGTGTTGCATACCTTTTCTTATGCTTATATGCCATGTATATATCTTCTTTGTTGATGTATTTATCAGATATTTTGCCCATCTTTTAAATTGATTGTGTTTTTTATTGTTGATTTTTAAGAGTTATTTGAACATTTTGGAAATAAGTTTTTTTTTTTTTTATCAGATAGGTATTTTATAAATGTTTTCTAACAGCCTGTAGCTTGTATTGTTTTTTTTATTTTAATAAATTCTAACATCAATTATTCTTTCACAGATCATGATTTTACTGTTATACCTGAAAACTTGGGTAAAATACATTTTCTCCTATATTTTCTGTAGGTTTAAAAATTTTTGTGATTTATATTTAGGTCTATGACCTATTTTGAGTTAATTTTTTTAAAACAGTGTAAGGTCTGTGTCTAGGTTTATTTTCTTTTTCTATACAGACATCAAGCTGTTTCAGAACCATTTACAGAAAGTCTCTCATTTGTCCATTGAATTGCCTTTGCTTCTCCAACAAAGATCAGTTGACTATATTTGTATGGGTCTATTTCTGGGCTCTCTATTCTGACACATAAATCTATGTGTCAATTCTTTTGCCAATACTACACAGTCTGGATTGCTGTAGCTCTGTGGTATATCTTAAAGTCAAGTAGTGTCCTCCAACTTTGTTCTTCAGAATTAAACTGGCTATTCTAGGTCTTTTGTTTTCTCCCATAAATTGTAGAATTGATTTGTTGATAGCTATAATTAGCTTTCTGGGATTTTGGATGAAATTTAGATTGAAATTTGATTAAACATATACAGAAAATTGGGCAACATTGACATCTTAAAATATTGAGTCTTCCAATCCGTGAGCATAGAGTTTTAGATCTTCTCAAATGTATTTTATTAAAGTTTTAGAGTTTTTTACAAAGAGGTTCTGTGCCTATTTTGTTAGATATATATCTAGTTATTCTTTTATTTTATTTTTTTATTTTTATTTTTTTGTACTATCGTAAGTGGTAACTCCTGCCAGCAAATTTCAATTTCTCTATTGTCTCTGTCTTCTCTGTTCTGTTAACATAGGACTATCTCCTCATGATCATGCCTAGATTTCAGCTGCAATCAAATATTATTACATTAGAGCCATTAATGGCTTGGTGGTTAGGTGTTATAATCAAATCTCTGTCTTTTAGTAGGCTTGTAGCTCTGGCATGTGACTTTCACTAGTGTTTCTTAGTTCCCCTTGCTTCCATATTTTGTGAGACAAAATGGCTAGAACATCTTCACTAGATGAATTAATATAAGGAGAGAAAAAAACGGCAGCAAGCAGATGGATAACAGAGGTAAACAAAACAGAGTCCTTGATCTCAAGAAACTTCCATAATGAATTAATATATTTATATATATCTAGTCCATTTTTTTCACAAGAGTGATTAGCTATTTGATGATGAGAAACAGTCAAGAAGTAGATGACTTTGATATTTGTTTGAAGAATAAATAAAGTATGATTTTTTTTGTTGTTGTTAGTTAAGAAGCACTTTCCCCTTTTCTATACTCTTTACTCAGTTCTAAGTCTCTAAAGCATTAGTACAATAAGGACCATGTGATTGAATGAGGTTGGGTCATGAGCTATATGGAAGGAGAATAACCTCATGGAACGGTCACATGAGGAACAGTTACACTTAAAACATTAAAACTTGGGGATGTGTTTGTTTTAGCAGCTGATGTTACCTTAAAAAATGCAATGTTCTAAAACAAACTGCTATCATTGGCTTTATAATTAATTTTACATGGGTACATTTTTCAAATTTCCAAATTTTCTATGTATCTAGTGTTATGATAGCCATTTTTAAAGACCTATATAATAATATTTAATATTGTAATGAAGTATTCTCCAGTGTAAGTTTTCGTTTGGCTATCTCACCCCCTTTTTATAGGCAACCTTTATCATCCTCCCATTAAAAACTATAAAGACACAAGAAAAAATAATTTAAAGCAGTACCATAAATTAAAACCATCAGTCAAAATCTAGGGGGAAAAATGTCCATAAGCTATAAAGTTATAAACTGGACTTTAAAATTACCCAATAGCAAGTAATCCTGGCCATATAGAAAGTTTATTCTGTGTCTAGAAAAAGGAAAACTACCCACCAGAAAATAGGTAAAAATGTGTCTTTCTTCCATTTCTCATCATCTGCCTCATTGATTCATTCAAAATGTTAATGAAGTATCAACAAGATTCCAAGAGCTAAAATTTGAAATACCTACATTTATATTAACCAAAATACTGTATAACCATTCATCTAATAAATAAGTATTGGATTCGGAAACCTTACTAAATGCCATCACTTTTTCTCTATAAATACTTACTTTGGTCTATACAGAGACTAATTTTTGGATAAAATAAATAGGCAAGGTTTATAGAAAGCTGATAAAAATTATTTTCTGTTTGTTATAATTATAGATGATATTAGTTACTTTATCAAAGTAACACCTGTTCTTTATATAGATTTGAAAGATATAAATATGTAATTAGAAAAATATCATCTTAAAAACTTTAGTTCGGTATTTCAGTATAAAAATATTCACCAAAAGACTGTGGGGAAATGTGTGTGAGAATTAGAGATTCTAGCTTTTAAGACATAATGGCAATGGATCTTTTAATCTGGTTACGAGGAAGAAGTCTAATGAGATTATCTGACAGGTATACCAGTTTGCCCTGAATTCTGGTCTCAGTATATTGTACTGCCAGAGATGGTGATAATATCGTTTGGCAAGATGATGATCCTGCTCCTAGTAGTGAGAGGTCTTATATACCACCGGACTGTCATGTTTCCTGTCTGCCTTCTCCTTTGCCAGAAAACTCAAGTCATTTAATATGGAGAAGAGAACTGTCTCCATCACCATGTACTACCTAAAGTCATTTCAAAATATTTCCCAGGCCCCATGCTACAAAAGTTTCTTTCTCTGATAGATTCTTCAAATTGTAAGTTCAAGTTTTTTGAAGAAAGATCGTAAGTGCATTTTATGCATGTTGATTTCTAGGTGTTTTTGAGAGACTGAAGTGGAACTGTCTAATAGTCCATTGTACATATGTCTGAAGCTCAGAGGAGGAATCTGAGCAAGAGATAAATTTTGTTAGTCTTCTGAGCATAAGAGAGATGGTGTAGAGTGGGTACAGAGTGAGAGGAGTAGGGATGGTTCGTGAGAGAATTGTGGTAGAGAAATGGAACTCACAAAAGACACTGAGAAAGGGAAACCAGTGGGAAAGAGGAACATCTGGAAGGACAATCTGATGAAAGGAAGAGAAACTTTCAAAAAGGCAGCAAAGGATTAACTGTTATAGTTGCTAAGAGTTCTAGCAAAATAAATACTGGAAAAAATGCATTTCATTTGGATATACGGAGGTTTTTCAATAAGTAAGTCAATCCTTATTATCTATGGATTCCCAAAATGTAAATTCAACTATTCAGTAAAATTTATTTATAAACCCTTCTCCACCCCTAAATCAACCTTTTAATGCTTTTGCAGCCATTTGTAAATACATACAGAGTAGTAAAAACAAACAAAAACAACAACAACAAAAGATTAGCTTCTCACTCATGTTCCCATCTGAGACTGAACACGCCAACATTTTACCTTCCTTGCTTCATCTCTTGTAACACAAATGTGTTTTTCACAGTCTGTTTAGTAGCATGTTTTCTCAGTTTTGTGTCTTTTTTGTTGTTGATTTGACTCTTTGAAATACCACCCAAGCATAGTGCTACAGTGGTGTCTGGTGTTACTTACTAAGCTAGAAAAGGCTGTGATGTGCCTTATGAAGAAAATGCATGTCTCAGATAAATCTCATTCACAAATGACATAAAGTGCTCTTGGCTTTGAGTTCAATGCTAAAGAATAAATAGTAATACGAAATAAGGTGTCTTTAAACAAAAACACACATTAAAACAGGTTTTGTATTTATCCATTGATGAAAATATTGTGACCAAAGCCTCACGGGAGTCTAATCCAGTATTTCTCTTAGGAGCAAATGGCTCAGTTTTCATGGCAAAATTATAGAACGTAACAACCAGAAATAATGAGAATCATCGGTATATATTAAATGAATGAATAAAATATTTATCGGACATTTTCACTTTAGTGACAGTTTATTTTCACCATAAGCAGCAGAGTTTCACTTTGAATTTAATATTAAAATATTCTTATTATTTACTAAAATTTCTCCCATTATTTTATTAATTATAAACTTTATTTACTTTGTTTATTTTAGTAGAACTTTATTTATTTTTTAAAATAATTACTATAAAATATTTTATAGTAATTTCACTTTCAGCTGAAGAGGTGAAAAGTAGTTCTCTTTCAATATTTTGTTTTTAATTGGATTAACAAAGAATACCAGGTAACTATAATTCTCTAATACTTGCTATATTTTATTATTATATAAAAGAGTAGTAAGTTTTGTAATCCAGACAAAATAATTTGTACATCTATATTTAAAAATTCTGGGGATAGGAGGAAGTACCAATATATTATTTGGTATTCATCTTCATTTCCTTTTCTTTGGACTGCTCTTATTAATAATATGCCAAAAAAAATTGTATTGTTTGATTTTTAAAGCCCCTTTAGGCTGTATTATTCCATGAAATCAAGTTGGAGGCTTATTTGAAAGACCTAGAATTTATTTCTTTAATCTTTCATTAGTCAGTCTTTCTCACACAAAATTAAATTTAGATTTACTGCTTAAATAATTATGACAACGATCTGTGGGAAGTAATGATAGTGGTGCGGTTTTGTTTTCAAACTTCCTTTTCAAGAAAAAACTAATGAGGAAGCTCAATATGTAAAATAAATCCAAATGGGCTTGCTTGGGTTGAAAAAAAAGTTGGTATACTTGGGGCACATCCAAGCGGGATGACTTTACCTTGTCTCTATAATGGCATCTGAGGTTTCAGCTCAATCCTTTTATTATTCTGCAGGCCCCTGAAATTCATTGGGACACTTTATTAAGTCAAGAGTCAAGAGATATGCTTTTTACCCTTTGTGTGACATTGATGACTCATTTATGCCACTGAATTTAGTATTCTTAATTATGAAATAACACTGTTTAAAACTCTATATGCTAAAAAATTTTTAAATACTCTAAAAACTTTAAAAAGTATTCTTTAGACATGGTTAAGTATATGAATATAACATAACTAGAACTTTTTATTTCCCAAGTCATCAGTCTAATAGAAATATGACCTAACAAACTTCATATTTCAAAAGATGGAGATGTTAATTAAAAAGGGGGGATCTTAGCTGGGATTTTTTGCCTTCACTTTTTGGGCTCTGTCTTTCAGCCTAAATATTTATGTCATTCTGATGGCCATTTCATTCAAGGAATTTTTACATTTAATTTAGCATGTGATAACCACTCAGATTTGAAAGCAAAGCTCTTCAAAAGAAATTCTGTGTGGTAGAAAAAGCAATAAAACTGATAAAAAGCCAAGACTATTTTCTAGGGAATACATATTTAACAGTGATCACTTATTAACATCTCAGCTGCAAATGCTTTAAATAGATGAGGGCCTACAGCCAAGCTGGCTGCTCAGGAAGTGGGACCATGGACGAGATTGTTTCATAGTCCATGGCTAAAAGATGAAAGTGTCAGGCCAGCAATACTTATGGTTTTTATGCCCTTTTTCTTATTATGTTTTCTCATGTAAATATAGTGTTTCTATTTCTTTTAAAATTCCCAATGAAGAGCTGTTCTCTCATTATGCATTCTGCTCTGTGAATGCCATTCTCCTCTTTCTCATTTGCTCATCTACTCCGATCACCTATTACCTCTCCATACAAGGAGTAAAACAAATCTTTCTGAAAGTAGCATCCAGATAGTGTTTCTGAGTTTGACATTATAGGTATCATTCTTCTCTTACTACTCTTTCAATACAGACTTAAATTTGCATACTTTGTTTCAGTTTTTAAAAAGCACAATGACCAAGTGAAAAATATAGGCAATGCATTTTTTTAATTGTATTTCATACATGAAGATTCATTTGATGTGTTATGATATATTCATTGCCTATTGTTAAGACACATTTCCAGTTTATTTACTATAAGGAGATAGCAAGTAAGTGATAAATGTATATATATTTTTATTTTTCATATGGCAAAGAGTAATTTTTCCCCTTTTAAAACATTGTTTTTGTATCCATTTCCTGTAAGCATGAGCTCAGGAAGTGATAAAGTTGACACAGTTGCTGATGGATTTTTCTAGAGCTCATGCCAAGTTGTTTCCTGATGCCAAACACAATGGAGCAGGAAATATGGCACGTGACCAGAAAAATCTTACTGTTTTAAATGTTTTCTCTCTCACTCAGGCTCTAAGCAGAAATTTCCCAGAATATTTAAATATTTCTTCAATATGATGAATGAATCTACATGTGGTCATGTAGTTATCTTCATACATAGTTTTCTGATTAGCTTAATGCTTAGAAGCCCCAGATTATGAAATAGTTCAAAAAATTCATAATTCTTCAGAACAGATTAAATAAAATATATTTTTAGAGGAAAGGATTTGATCAAATAGAAAAGTAAAGTGTCTCAGTGTAATTCACATGAATTTGATTTAATTTAAAATATATTCAATCTACTTATTAATGTATTACAGTTGATGTTACATATGATATACAATGTTACATACAATAAGTAATGTTGCATCATGTGATAAACCACAAATTTTCACAGTAAAGGCTTAGGTCTAAGGGGTCTTATGGGCCTTTCTTCTAAGAAATACTTTGCAGAATGCTAAATTTGTTCTTTTAATGGGACTAATTGGTGCCAAACATTTAATTTTCATCCCATCTTTATCCCCAAAGGTCTATTAATTTTTAAAAATTTTTTCTCCTCTCCAAAAACCCCAAACTTCTATGACTTTTTGGAAGTTCTCTTGTACTTAGTGTCAATTTGGCTTGCATATTCAGTCACATTTTTTTTCTCAAAGATTGGTATTAAAGTTTTTATGGGAACACTGTAGTCAACTAAGTCAGCAGCCAAATACAGACTTTAAAAATATTATTCATGTTCCATAAGGGTCTTTTCAAGTGCAAAACCACATCATCATTTAATGTGCAAGCTATCTAAATGAACATTCTAAAAATCAGGCCTGTTGAGTTAAATAATTCTACTTTGTTCTCAACTGCCAGTACCTAAATTGATTATACGCTAAAGTTAGGAAGCCTTTGGCCTCTCTCAGAAAAAAGCTTAAACATAGATTATCTTCTTTAAGTAAACATGTTCACTGAACAATCATCTTATAAATGTTTAGGTCTCCTAACTGAATTGCTCAGCTCCTGGGTACGGGCAGCTTGGAGAAAATAACCAAAACAAACATGTTAATGGATTGGTCATAGTTCTGTTGGTAAAGCAGAACTGTGGTTTAGACCTACAAATTTTAATAATATCCTAATTTTGTTATGTTTTAAGAAATGGAATGAAAACAAAGAAGGAAGCAAGAAAGCAATTAAAATCTTAAAAAATTAGAATTTGGGGGGGAAGATAATATAATACAATGATGAATGTATTATATATAGAACTGACTCACAAAAAAACTTTATCTTTCTGTTCATCTACTTTCAACTCCAAATTCGTTATGAGCTAGCTATCTTTTATAGCAGAAGCACCTAAAAAAAAAAATACAGAAGAAGAAAGGATAATGGATCAACCAAGAGAATGAAAGAAGAAAGATACAAAAAAATGAGAAGGAGTGAAAAAAGAGGGGAAGGGAGACACACATACATATACACACAAACACACAGAAAGAGAGAGAGAGACAGAGACAGAGACAGAGAGATAAAGAGAGAGAAGCGTTTATACTCTCTCCTGTGTTTTCATCATACTGTTACTATGACTCAGGTAAGGTTTTGTGTCCAAACAGCAATGTTGACAAGTAGCTGATCTGGGTGTCCCGGAAATAACCCAACTCCTAAACAGATACAAATTATAATCCAAGAGACTTATGAGATAAACAATCTAAACAGACACCCATCTTTTATTTATTTATACCAAATACATTCCCAACTTTAAACTTGAACGAGTAAAAGAAAAAACCAAGAAACTTTAAAAGAAAAGCAAAGAAGGGTTAAAAATACAAAACAAAACTATTTTAGTTAGTATTCTTGGAGAAGCAAGAAATCGTGCTGATAAGGACAAGAAAGAACCAAGAGGGAAAGCTGACTAAGGAGCATAATTATTCTGCAAAA
Organism: Rousettus aegyptiacus; assembly: GCF_014176215.1. Classification (NCBI taxonomy): domain Eukaryota; kingdom Metazoa; phylum Chordata; class Mammalia; order Chiroptera; family Pteropodidae; genus Rousettus; species Rousettus aegyptiacus. Next base: position 159,819,826 of record NW_023416306.1, read on the forward strand.
CCCTCACCCCTAGAAGAGACAAAATTTTAGCGTTCACCTGATTTTAACCCAGAAATTCACCTGATATGTTACAATTTTTTGCTAATGCAATAGACTAGTAATCTACTACCTTAACTTGATACTTCTAGTTGGTTTATTTCAGAAATCCATCTGCTCTAGCACACAAAAAATGATGGGACAATTTTCCATTGCTTGTAGCTGGCGAGGGGCCTAGTCACAGTGGTTAAAGCCAAGCTAGATTTACAAAGAAAAAAAATAACATCATCTCATGAATCATATAATTTTTTTTTACTGTCTTACATCTCTAAAACAATTTAATTTTTTTAACCATAACTCTAAATTTGTTTTAAAATAATCTAAATTCTAAGACATCTAAATAGTAGTCTTTTATCAAAACATTTTCTAGTTCCCTACAATGTGGATATTTTTATATATTATTTAGGATTTTGACTTTTTCTCAACTTTAATATTTATGATTCTTCACATTTTAATGTTTTGCAAGCTGAAAATATCTTACAATAGAATCGTACATTGAATATAATCTTTCTTTTAAGAGAAAAATCTTTTACCTGTTTTCCCCAAAATAACTGTTGTGTGTAGTCTATGTGTTCTTAGAATAAAAAACAAACAAACATTAAACTATCAGTGAAGTGGTAGATTATAAAATACCATATGTAATAAATAAGTATATTCAATTTTTTATTAATATTAACTTCAAGTTATTATTGCTTCATAGACTATTAGTTAGTAATCATATTATAATTACATTTACCACAAACATAAAAATAAAAGAAACTTTAGGCATTTATCAGGGTAATTCCAGAAGATTTTACATTTTTCACTTAAGCAAAAGGATTCTTTGTCTCGCAGTTGGAATTAGAAGACTTTTTCTCTGCCTTGGTCAAAACTTTGCTTAGAATCATTGAATGAGACTGAAGTATTTATTATTCAGATTTAAAACCATGGCACTGATTTCTACAGAGACAGAGCAGAGTATAAAAGTCCACAAGATGTTGAGCAGTGTTTATCTTGAAGGGAACTTCTGAAAGTAGTGAAAAGGGTAAATAAAAAGGAACAGCCAGACCAGCTCAGTTTTCACTGAGGAGAAAGTCACCATTGCCTTAAACAAAGCAGAGATATCGCCCATCACTGTCGCATGACCTATGGACAAAGGAAGGTTGCATCTGTTTGCCCCATATTTTAACTTTATTTTGGTGTTCTGACATTTGAAGTGGCTCTGATTGGTCTGGAATTAGCCTTCTTATCGTGTGAAACATCTGTACTGTATTGTTCCAAAGGATTAGCCACCCACTAGGGATTCTGTGAAGTCAGGACAATGGGGGTCATTAAAGGTGCAAACATTTATTTTCCGGTCTCTAGTTCAGCAGGAGAAAGCCATGCAGCTGATGGATTTTTCTTTTTGCTTTTTTAAATCCAAAGCTCAGCATTCTTGCAAATATAAGTAAGTAAACAACAGCGATCCATGCTAGAGTTGTTACACTGGAATTGATGACTTTAGGAATTTGGAGTTATTTACTGGCCAAAGGAGAGAAGAAAGAAAAACAGAGATTCTTTGTCAAAGTTAGTTGAAAGCAAACTAGAGCAAGCCTTTTCAAGAAAAATACTTGAGATGATTCTGAGTGGAATAGCAGGAACAGTCTTAGGCTGTACGGCAAACTAAAATGCATTTTTCTTCTGCTGTTCTGTGACTTACTATCAAGATTGTTTTCTTTTCATTTGGTACCCTAATCCCATCAATGAACCTATCTCTAAATCTCCCAAAAGTGTAATTATAACTTAAAACACTTTGATATTTGGATGGAGAAATGAATTTCCTAATGTTATGGATTCAAATGTATGTATCTCCTCCAAAAAATATGTATTGAAGTTGTAACACCCACCACCTCAGAATGTAAACTTATTTCAGTATATACTCTTTACGGATGTAGTTAATTGAGATGAGGTCATACTAGAGAAAGGCGGGCTGCCAAGCCTATAAGACCAGTGTCCTTATGAGAAGGCAACCAGGTGAAGACAGAGACAAACAGGAAGACTGCCTTGTGATGACCAATGCAGGGATTGAAGCTGTGCAGCTAAGCCAAGGAATGCCAAAGATTGCCAACAAACCACTAGAAGCCAGGAAGAGGCAAGGGAGGGGAGGGTCCCCTACAGATTTCAGAAGGAGCACGCCAGTGCTGATACCTTGATTTTGAACTTCTAATCTCCAGAACGTTAAAACAATATATTTCTGTTTTAAGCTACTCAGTATGCGGTATCTGTTAATGCAACTCTAGGAAACTAATATACCTAGCAACATAAATGAGGCTTAGATTTAAATTTAGGTTTTCCTGACTGCAAAGATGATATGTCTATATATCCTTTTACCTTGTAGATTGTATTAGAGACAATGTACAGATAGAGTAGATACGGTAAATAGTGGTGGTGTTGGCACATCACTCAAGTAAATGTGACATCTCCCAAATTTCTCTGCACATTAAAGACTCTCTGACGAGACATCTACGAGTCTGCTCTGTACACCTGTTAAATAATGCCTAGCATAACACTTCTGAAAGGCTGAATACCTTTTGAGCTCTGTGAGGTACACGATTTAAATGTCAATTATATTAACTAGAATAGTATTTTTCTAATTGTGGGTTGTGACCTGTTAGTGATGATAAAATCAACTTAATGGGTAACTCCCACCCACTCACCCCCCAAAATGGAACCAAATTGAATGAAATTTAATAGCAGTTGTGAAGTGCACTGTACGTTCTCCAAGTACTGTTTTGGAAACATTTGTATGTCTATGCCTATGTGGCAGGAGAAGAAATGTGTGTGTGTGTGTGTGTGTGTGTGTGTGTGTGTGTGTGTGTGTGTGTACATGCATTAAGTTGTAATATAAAATGCATTTCTTATTATGGGTCACAGAGAAAAATATTTGAAAGACTCGGATTTAGGCTATATCCCATAAGTGACTACTACTTTATTACATTAAGAAATCCAGAATAAGTAGATTTAAATACATTTAATATGTTTTATTTTACAGAAAGTATTGTTAGTAAATTCACAATTCCAGAGATGTTTATTATTTTTTACAAATGACAAAAACTTGTGGATTTGTGGAGGAAAAAAGGGTTCCATAACTGTCAAATTGTTTTTTCTTCAATTGCAGACTTGCCAAAAAGTTTTAAATATCATGAAATTTCATATTTGATTTTCAAATGAGTTTTTGTAGTTACCTAGACCTCCTGCTGGATAAACAATAGGTCAAGGAAACATACTGTAACAAATATTTTCAATGCTTGAATATACAATATCGACAAATAAAGCAGAAAAAAAAATCTGTGAAAAAATAACATGTAACTTTCAAAATAAATCACCCAGAAGTAAACAACTAAATATATTATTGTTCAACTGGACATTCTCTTGTTCCTAATGTGAAAGAATCTCTTTATTTTCAGTCTCTCAAAGGTTATCTAGTTACTTCCTTCTAAGGCAACTAGGAGGTGTAGCTGTCCGAATTCCCAGAATTGTTTTCCTTTTAATTCATACTTTGTTTTCTCATATAAGATAGCCAAATCAATAACTTTTTTAGAATACACGAATTACCACAACTGACAAAAGACAAAATAGAAAATATGAGTAAAGTAACACAATTGAATTAGTAATTAAAGTCTTTCCCACAAAGAACAGGTCAGTTCCAGATAACTTCATTGAATATTTGTGCTGAATGTTTAAAACATCTATATCAGTCTAAACAACAACAAAAATCTTTCAGAACATAGAGGAGGAAGAACTATTCCACAACTCATTCTATGAGACCAGTGGTTATCAGATGATACCAAAGCCAGACGAACACAAGAAAATTACCATGAGAAAATTAAACAGATCAATAATGCTCATGAATATAGATGCAAAAATTTTAAATTAATTTTAGCAAGCAGAATCTTACATCATATAAAAAGTATTATGCAACACAACCAAATTGGATTTGTATTCAGAAATCATTTAATGTAATAAACCATATTAAAATAAAAAACAAACATCAAACCATCATTTCAACAAATATATAAGAAATATCTGACAAATCTCACATCTATCCTGATAAAAAGTCTCAATTTACTGTGAATTAAAGGAAACTTTCTCAGGTGATAACGGCGCCTGTAAACCTTACAGTAAACATCATAATTAATGGTGAAAGACTAAATGTTTCTTCCCTAAGATTAGGAACAAGACAAAAATGTCTGCTCTTGACATTTTTATTCAACCTCATACTGAAGTTTCTTTTTAGCCAGTGAAATCTAGCAAGAAAAAGAAAAGAAATAAAAGACCTACAGTTTGTAAGGAAGGAAGTGAGACTGATTTTATTTTTAGATAATAAGATTTTGACTGCTAAAAATCCTAAAGAACGCAGAAAAATTCCTACTAGAACTAATCATTGAGTTCAGCGAGGTAGCAATATGTAAAATCAATATATAAAAATCAATAGTATATCTATCCAATAAAAAAATATTTAAATACAACTTTAAATTTCATTTAGAATAGCACCAAAGGACAATGCTTAAGAATAAAATTAACAAAAAATGCAAGACATATACACTAAATATTATAAAATATTGCTGAAATTAAATTTAAAACAATAGAAAGACAATGTTTATGGATTGAAAAGTAAATTGTTATTATGACTGTTCTTCACAAATTTTCCTGTAGGTTGAACTAAATTCTTATTAAAATCCCAGCAAGGTTTTAAATAGAAATTTACAAGCTTTTCCTAAAATTTATGTAGAAAAGAGAATGACTACAAATGGGCAAAACAATTTTGAACAAAACATAGTTAAGAATTTATACTTGATTTCAAAATTTAATATGAAGCTGCTCTAATCCAGACAGCAAAGCAACTGCTACAGAGATAAGCATACAGATCAATGGAACAGGATTAACATCTAGAAATAAACTCTTACATTTATGATTGATTAATTTTCAATACAGGAGACAAAGAGATTCAATGGAGGGGATTTTCAACAAAACATGATGGAACAATAGGAATCCCTTACATAAAGAGATTAGTTTAGTCTCTAATTCCACACGTAAAAATTGGCAAGAGACCTAAATTTATCATCTAAAATGTTACAACTTAGAGAAGAAAATATAGGAGAAAATCTTTATGACCTTGGGTTATACAAAGAATTTTTAATATAACACCAAAAGCAAAAGCCATGAAAGAAAAAATAAAAGTTGTTAAATTGGATTTCACCAAATAAAAATGTGTGAACTTCAAAAAACATAATTACAAGGTAAAAGAATGAGGGTTGAGGGAGAGATGAACAGAGTACAGATAATTTTTAAGGCAGTGAAAATACTCTGTATGATACTATAATGATGAATAAATGTCATTATTCATTTGACCTAGTGCATAGAATGCTATTGCAAGAGTAAACCCTAAGGTAAACCATAGACTTTGGGTGGTAATTTCATAATAACGTAGAGTCATCAACTATAATAAATATATCGTTTTAGTAGGGACAATAATAATGAGAGAGGCTGTACATGTTTGGGGATTGGCAATGTACAAGAACTCTCTGTACCGTCCACTTAATTTAGTTGTAAACCTAACACTGCTCTACAAAAATAAAGAAAAAAGTGAAAAGAAAGCCAAAAACTAGAAGAAAATATTTACAAATTATAGTTCTGATAAAGCACTCACATCCAGCTCATGTAAAGACCTCTTACAACTCATAATACAAATATAAACAATCCCATTAAAAATTGGCAAAAATGTGTTCTTAGGGCTGCTCTAACAAAGCACCACAAACTAGGTAGCTTAAAACAACAGAAATTTATTGTCTCACTATTCCAGAGGCTATAAATTCAAAAGGGCCATGCTCCCTCTGAGACTGTGGCCTGAAACCTTCCTTGCCTCTTCCTCGCTTCTGGCAGTGTTTGCTGGCGGTCTTTGGCATTCCTCAGCTCGCAGAAGCATCACTCCAGTCTCTGCTTCTGTCATCATTAAGTGTTCTTCCCTGCTGCGTTTGTGTCTTTCTACGGTGTTCTCCGTGTTTCCCCCCTCCTTATAAAAATACCACTTTTATTGGATTAAGATCCTGCCCTATTCCAGTGTGACTTCATCTTAACTCGATTACATCAGTAAAAACCTTATTTCCAAATAAGGTCACAGTCCCAGGTACCAGGGGTTAGGACTTCAAAATATCTTTTAGGAGAACACAGTTAAACCCATAAACGTATGTAAATGGACATATCACCAAAAAGATATAAAAATTGTCAATAGCACATGAAAAGATGTTCAACATCAATAGTCATTAGGATAATGCAAATTAAAACTTCAGTAAGGTATCACTTTATACACATTTGATTTCATATTATAAAATTGATAGGCACTAACAAGTATTGGCTAGAATGTGGAGAAACTGGAAATTTAATACATCATTCCAGGACATATAAAATAGTAGAAGTTTGGCGTTTAAAAAAGATTAAATATAATCTTACTATATAACCCAGTAATTTCTCTTAGACAATAACAAAAGAAAAATCAAAACATATGTTCACACAAAGATTTATACATGAATATTTATAACAGCATTAGTGTAATAAGAAAGAAACTTAAATAATCTAAATGCCTATCAATTGGTAAAGGATAAATAATATGTGGTTTATACAAGTAACAGAATACTATTTAGCAATAAAATGGTACTTGACTACAACATGAATGCATTTTAATAACATTAAGCTAAGCGAAGGAAGTTGGATAGTTGGGTTCCAAATATTACATACTGTGTGATTCAGTTTTAATGAAATTCCAGAAGAGATAAATCTATAGAGAGAGGATCAGTGGTTGTCTGAGGTGAGGTGTGAGTTTAGGGACTGACTGCCAAATGGAATGTAGGTTGGGATGATAAAGATGTTCTAAAGCTGGAGTGTGGTGATGGTTTCACACCTCTATAAACTTACTAAAAATCATGTTCATGTGTGCATTTAGAATAGGCAATCGGCAAGTAAATTATACCTCAACAGAACTATAAAAAAATTACCAGAAAGGATAGTGATTGGGCAGTATAGTTGGAACAAGCTTAGGTAATATATTAATGAACACTGAAGCTGGATGATAATTAATGGGAATTTGTTATAGTATTCTCTTTTACTTCAGAGAAAATTTGACATTTTTCATAATATGTTTTTTAATTAAAGGAAAAATCAATGATAGAAGTTTCTACCTCAAGAAACTAGAAAAAGAAAATTACAAATAATTAAACATAAGGAAGCAAATAATAAAGATTAAAACTCTAAATCAATGAAATTGAAACCAGAAGAAATACAACAGAGAACAACCAACAAAGTTCAAAGTGAGCCCTTTAAAAAAGTCAGTAAAATTGATAAAATCATAATGACATTGAAGAAAAAAAGTATTTGGTGTAGAAATCACTATAAATCTTATAGACGCTAAAAAGATAAGAAGATATTATGAACAACATTGACGAACCTTAGCCAAAGTGAACAAATTCTTTGAAATATACATGTTACAAAACTAACATAAAACAAAATCAGAAATCTAAACAGTAGTATAGCTGTTCAAGAAATTTAATCAGTAATTAGAAACCATCCCATGACAAAATTTTACTTAGTTAGCTTCACTTGTGAATTCTGGCAAACATTTAAGCAGGAAACACTATCATTATTATTCTGACTGTTTCAGTAGAGAATAGGGGATGGATACACACACACACACACACACACACACACACACACACACATACATACACACACAAACACAACTTTCCTTCAGGCATGATATTCATGTGGCTAAAATCATAAACCTTTTACACTATTGTTCTTTTTATATCACTCAGTAATATCATCATTCTTTTCTTATAATTATAAATATATAATAGACTATTCTCATAATATTCTATGCCACAGATACATTAGAAATAATATATATCACTTACATAACACTTATATATAGGATGATACATACTAATTTTTAACCACATAACTAATCACCACCTCATCTTAATGTCACAAAACACTGTGCAATTGCCCATTTTATAGGTTTGTAAAATAAGGTAAAGAGGTTAGGTAATATGCCAAAAGCTACACAGCCAAGAACTGGCAGAGTAACGTTCTTTACCACTACACGCTACTGCTTCCATGACACAGTCTAATTTACTCATTCTCTATCTTAGGCTGGACATTTAGTCTTGATTATCCCTTTGTGTAAGACTGTCAATAGTTTGAATTAAGTATAATTCTTTGCAATTAATTTTTCTTCTAAGTTTTAAGCATTACTCTTGTGGGGGCGGGAGGCGGGGAACCATCTTGGGAGATAAAGTAAATCCATTATATCTTTCCATGGGATCTTTTTTCTCCACTATCTGCGGTTCCCTCTCCCCTCTATTATTTCAGGAGCCAATGTCCCTGGAATTCTATAGTACATAGAGAATAAAAAAATCACCTCTGCTAAAGGTCAATTTATTTCCTTCAAAAGAAAGTATTGTAATTGAAAGCAACTTTGCTTCACTTCTTGCTATCTTATTTTAAATTAAATCACCTATATCTTACATTATTTATTATTATAGAAATATCATGATAAATATTTAATACTTATTCATTTAACTTTAAAAGATTTTTTTCTAAACTACTTGTATAATATGTATTGTTTTTATTTCTCTCACTTGGAAATATATATAAATACATTATATGTAATGTATTAATATAATACATTATAATTAATGTGTTAGTATATATACATGTATTAGAATATACACATATATTATGTATAAAAATATTATATATGAATTAGAGTATATATATTCTTATTCATATATATATATGAAGTCATAGTATTTTATTTAAACATTTATCTAAGTGAGTTTTTCTTCTTAGTAATCTAGCAAAAAGAAAGATTACTTGTTGAAAGTTTATTATATATCAAGTATTGTACAAAACAGTTTATATGTTGTGTGAATATTATTTCACTTAATCCTCACAATAATTTTGTGAGAACAGCATTATGTATGAGAAAATTGAGATACCCTAACATAGCTTGAGAGTTTAGGTAAATTTTCCAATGTTGCAGATTTAATATATTCAGAATTCTAAAGATATACTGTCTGATTTCAAAGTATATAACCTGAACTACCAAGCAATACTGTCTTGATGGCATAGATCCTCCATTGGCAGTATAGTCTAGAACTGTTGCTAGATTAACATACTTACTAAAATAAGTGTCATAATATGGCAGTTTTCTTAACTCTGTTGCACTTGTGAATCATTGGGGAAGCTTTTAAAAGACTGAAGCTTGGACTCCGGCTTACATAAATGAAAACAGAGTATTAAGATGTTTGATCCAAACATCAGCATTTTTAAAGGTATTTCAGTGATGGAAGGCAAGTCAGGGTTGTAATCTTCTATAATAAAACATAGTATATAAACCAGTACTTCCTTAAAGTTTGCAGACCAGTGCTACACTTTTTTCTCAACTTCTAATAATAAGGTATCAACGTTTTCATTTTAGAAACAAATCTTTTGTCGATATGACATTCTTAAGTTGATTTAAATCTTTGAGTAAGTATCTATGTTTGCAAACTGTCTAATTATATTTCTTAATAAAATAATAGGCAATAACAGTGTTGTTATTAGAGAATGGATTAACAGCAGGGTTGGATTATAATCATTAGATCACATCAGTTTAAAAACTTTGGAAAAGAGTTATATGAGTATATAGGTAATTAACTAATTAATGAAATATGAAATTAAGTTACGTTTAAAAAATTATGATCCCAGAAATATGTAGATACAAGTTTTAGAAACAACAGGAGGTAAAGCACTTTTACAAATGAAAATAAAATAACCAGTCACTTATTATTGAAAACATCAGAGTTTGGGGAAAAAAATCTTACAATACCAAAATGAAAAAGAAACTGTCATGCTAAATGATATAAACAGTGAAAGATAGCAAAGCGATATTTTTAGGGGGAATGCAAGAAGATATGATAGCAACTGATCAATGCACTCCATATATAACATAATTGATAAGGAGGGAATAACATATTTGACCAGCCCTTTCAATTTTTTGTGACTAACTCAAATGTAGTCCACATTCATTATAAGTTCTTCAATCCTAAATGATGACGAGAACCGAATGGTTCATAGTGTCAAACAAAAGACTAAGAAAATGTAGAAAATTGATTATGGACAAATATGTACATATAAAATAATTGGGAAAGTACGAATATCTCATAAAGTTGAAATTACAGAAAATGTGATGGCTGATAAGGTGTAATAGTGTAATATTGAAGAAGAGGCAAATTGGGCTAAATTTTTTTTTGACAGTTATTAGGTTATGGCACAATCACCCATGTGAACAGGTGAAAACTCACTCGTGACAGTGTGGAAGAAAAAATCACTCTAAAATGTATTCTAAGATGAGGCTGTATTGCATAGACTAGGACAGGTGACCTAATGGTATTTAATTCTAATTATATACCTTAGAATGAGTTTATATTTTTCAAAATTGAAAAAATGTACTCTGCTTAATTATAGTTATTCTTAATAAAATGTTATCTTCATACTTTACTGTTTTAATTAGTAGATTTCACACCATGCTCTGTAGAAACATCTGTGTAAGGACAGCTTCAGAATTTTTATATTGGAGAGCTTTTCGTTGCTGGATATGATTGGAATTTGTGGAGCAGGGATAAGCTAGATTTCTCAAAGCAGATTTTAAGCAAGCTCATGGTTTTCAGATGGATTGCATGTTAATTTAAGTGGGTTGTTTAATCATGCTGCACTGAGTTTGCCTGAGGGAGACTATGACTACGAAAAACATACTTATTTGATCTTTAGTTAAAAGTAATTGACTTCGGTGAAGTCACCTTCCCTAGGGTAAGGAATGTAAGTTTGACTCAAGGGCAAGTCAAAGGTGTTGGTGTGATGACTGTTTTCCAGATTTAGAACAAAGTTTAAGTTTTGGGGAACAGAAAGAGCCATGGGGTTCAGGATGACCATTTTCCTAAGAAAGGTAGTGGTTATAGGTTATTTAATCCATTTTGAAACATCAACCTGGAGAGTGGATCAGGGCCACAAATTAAAGATGGAGCCAGAGTCTAAATCTAAAGGGAGGCCAGAGTGAACTGGACAGAATGAGTCTAAAATAAGTGTGATCTTGGAAAAATTCAAGAATATTTTAGGGTGGCTTAAAACTATAGAAATTATCTGAAACCTTCTCATATTTGATGACCACATCATCGAATGCAATTTAAAAATCAACTCAAACAAATACCATATTCAGGGAAATTGTTACCTTTTGGGGAAAGTAAAGGGTGGGGAAAGAAAAGAAGCACATCTTTAGATGCGATGACATTGGTAATGTTCCATTTCTTACAAGGGATGAAGAATTCACAATTATTCATTTCATAATTATGCTTCATTGCTTACATATACATTTTATGGGTTCTATATGTATCAAATGCTGTCATTAAACTTTTAAAAGTTAAGAATATTAATTCAAAACAAGAAATGTTATAACCCTTTTATTTGTAGATTGTCAACAAAAATAATGGATAACAATATACTGAGCCCTTTTACCACATGGGGAGCTGTTGGCATGCTCTTTTTATTTATTTGCTGGTGTAGTTTTTCTTGAAGTAATTGAGAATGAGAAAAAAGTAAAAGAGAAGCAACATCTTTGATGATAGCTTGGATTTTCAAATCTGCGGGCAGGAAGTTGTAAGATATTGAAGAGGTTTATTCAAAAAGTAAAAGCTGAAAATAATCTGTTACAGCCCTTTATGCACAGTTGTTTGAAATATCATATTTCTGTTATTCATTCATTATTTATTCAGCATCTGTCACAATCCTGCTGCACATAAGCACTCAAACAAAACTTGGTTCTTCTGATACTTGATTCATGTTTCTCAGATTTAATAAAGTATTTGTTCCTGCTTAAAAGGAGTATAGGGAAAAATCAGCCCTTGGAAGGCCCGTCAGATAGCTGACTGTGTCTAAGCAAATTCATAAAACTTAGTTTTCTGCAACTTCCAAATCACATTGTGTTAAACTTGATGTGAAAAGCTCACATACTCATGCCCCCATCACAATCACATATACACTTACAGAGAACACAAATGAAAAAGAAGAGAATAGCACATCTTTCTTATTTGATCAACAATATAGGTGCCATCACAAGGCTTTCTACATCTTTGGGAAATAGGAATTCACAAGATGCTAGAGAGAATTGGACAGAGCAAATGAAGAAAAACACAGCAACGATATCTCTAGTTAAGCAGAAACATAGTGTCACTTACTGCAATATTTACTATCAGAATTAGCAGTTAAGAATCAATCTCTTGCCCATCCTTCCAACCACAATCATCCCTGTTAAAGTTCAGGAATAAGGTGTCTGGCTGCCAGTTGTGCTTACTGACGTGGCTTCGCCTACCATGTGATTTGGCCCCATGAGTGAGAGCAACTCATCTCCATCTCAGCACATTTCTTACAGGGTAGGTAATATTGAGAGCTGCTGCCTTGGCAGGCATTTCTTCTTAATAACAACAGCTTACCAGTCACTGAGATCACAAGTTACAGCTAAAACACTAACAAAAACTCTCCTTGTTATCTCTTTTTTGGCTAAGAGAATAAGAATTTGTAAAATTACAGTAAATTATAAAAAGCATGCTCATAGTTGATACAGGTAACTTGTATTACTTAAGTATTACCTTAACATTTTCCTTCTCAAATATCTACAGCTATGGTTCAAAAATCAACTGTGGGTAATTTTAATCTACTTCACCAAGGATCTTTGACAACGTCTGGAGACAGTTTTGATTGTCATGACTAAAAGGGGGTGTGCTACTGGCATGTAGTGGGTAGAGATCAGGGACCCCACTACACATCCTATATTGCACATGGCAGCACCCATAAGAAATAATGAACAAGTCTAAAATGTCTCTAGTGCTGCTATTGAGAAACTGGAATCTGTAGACTTCATAATATCCTTGAAAGGTAGTCCCTAACAGTCCTCTGTCCACATACCAACTGTGGAAAACATTAGCAACAAGGAAAAATTGTCATGAAAATCCAGTTAGTTCTCAATACATGCTAACTTCACACATTGTCACTTTTGTTTGGGTTTAGATAGTCACTTCTTCAAATCTTGCTTCACAGAGTTAGTTTTAGACAAGCCCAAGGATAATGATGAAAATAAGAACTCTTCTTAAATGTAAGAAAGTCAGTAAATTGCCAGACAGAAGTGTGTGTGTGTATGTGTGTGTGTGTGTCTATGTGTCTGTAAGAAATATATTATTATTACTATTACTTTTAATGACTTTGACCTTTTGAAAATCCATTATTTTGAAATTTTCTCCCATTGAAAACTACTCAACAATTACTATTGAGTAAGACAAATGATTCTGGGTAGTTTGTAGACAATAACTTCTAAATCTATGTACCTGTTTTCTTAGCAGAAGACCCACATCTACTGTGCATTTGATTTTGGATGCCTGCTAGCAAATATCAACATGCTCAAAATTGCATATCTTTCTTTTAAATACTCCCCCTTTATCCTCTATTTTATTCTAAAAATCTGACTGTCATCCTTGATTTTGTTGACTTCTTTATAAGTCTCTATAATCTTTTTTTTAGAGGGGATTCCATTAACATAAAATCACAAATAGATACAACTTTATATTTAAAAAATTTGAAAATGTTATAGAATCCAGTAATACTTAGTGTTGGTGAGGCTGTGAATCCAAGCAAGGTATTATATACTGTTTATGGACATATAAACTGATTTGACCACTAGGGAGCATACTGTGGCATTATCTAGTATAAGGATGCAAATACCAAGCTCCAGCAATTTATTTCTTAAGTATATATACCCGAAGATATTCTTACACTTATGCTCCAGGATAGACATAAACGTTGTTCACACTGTCATCATATGTAAAACACCTCTGGTTTATTTATACAGTGCAATGCATTTAATGTGCTTTATCAATAGAATGAAATTTCACAACTTAAAGTGAAATTTAAATATTAAAATAAAACATGAATTAATTTTCAAAAATAAAATATTGAACAAAACTAGTTTCACAGATTATTAGCAGTAATGAGTCAAAATTACAGAAAATTCCACAGTATACCCTAAACTTTAGGTTATTAGTAATAATACTAAAGATAGGCTCTAATTCTCCATGCATAGTCTTTCTCTGTACATGATTCTTACTATGGCTAAAAAATATATAACAGCTATATATTTGCATATGTTACCAATTAAATGTAATATGTTGAAGAAGAGTTCATTCAGACTTCTTTAAATGGCATAAGCCAGCTATGAAGATACTCATTTTAAGAGTTAAAGCTGAAACTGAATGAATACCTATTAAAACTATTACACTGTTCATTTCTGCACTGAGTGGGAGGCTGAACTCAATGAACTCAAAAATATCTTCAGTTTCTCAGATCAAATCTTATAATAGAAAAAAAAAAAGAGAAAGGAAAAGGTAATCACTTTTCTTCCCAAATTATTCCGCAAATAAGAGTATAATTTAGTTTAAAATAATTTACAGCTCTTCTAATCTCAAAACCATTGTCCATACAGTATGTGCCACACGGAATATGAACAGAGCAACCTGAGTTTTGTTTTCAAGGGAATAAATAATTTAAAATGAATACATATCTATATTCATGTGTATTTTCTACAAACAAGATAGTATTTATAGCTTAAGTATTAGGTGTCTAAAAATATACTTTATAAAGCTGTATTTAGCAGTTAGGACCCAATGCTGAATTACTAATTTTGTTTTTGAGTTTTACATAAAGCATTACTAATCTCACCCATTAGCAGAATAAGAGACTGTAAACTGTGTAATTGGAAGCCTAGGGGGTATTACACAGAGGAGAGAGACAGTCTGGGTTCACAGATTTTCTGCACATTCTTTCATCGGGTTGAGCAATATATGCCCTTGTGAGAGATTCTTATCTTCAGGGATTCTCCATGACAATTCATCATTAAAACAAAGATGAAAAATGCCCATCTCTTTCAAAACTCTGATTTTTCAATCCTTTCTTTCTGCTTAATTATGTTCCTATAAAATCAGCGAATAGTAGATTGGGTGTGAGTGGGGGGAAATCCATTAGTTTCAGAATCCAAAAGACTGAGTTGCTGACCAGCCTTCATCACAATCTAGCCATGTGATTCTTGGGCATTATAAATAACATGTTTGGACTTTGAGGTGGGTGGGGTTTGTATGGCTACCATAGAAATTACACAGCTGCTTTATTAACCTCACAAGGATATAGAGCAAATCAAATTTACTCTGTTGAATACTTGCTATTCACTGTACACTGATCTAGTTCCTGAGGGGAGGAGGGATATAAAGCGGAGGCAGTGCCCTGGAAAATTTCACTGATTTGGAAATCAAACAGGAAAACATTTTACAGATGTGTAATATAAACCACTCAAAGGTATGATTATCATGTGTCTTCCTTATACAGCACAGTGCTTGGAATGTGGAAAGTACTTGAGCTCCTTATATCAATCATCTCAAATAATTTCCACTTAACCCTGACATCAGTATTATTATTCCCACTTTACACATGAGGAAAATAAAACCAAGAAAGATACAAATGACAAAAGTGAGACTAAAACTCAGGTTATCTGAATAACCTTTGTAATAAAAAGTGTATTACTAAGGTAATTCAGATACTATATATACATAGCAAAGCTTTGAGGCATTTCTACAATCAATAAATGCTTTAAGAAGAATAAATGAGTAATTAAATAGTTAAATATGGTTGAAAAACTATAAATATAGTGAAAAGGTATCACTGTAACTTCATTAAGGTTTTAACCACAATAATTCAGTCTTCATGCCTCAGTTCTGATTTCCTTTTAATTTCACGCTCAGTTAAAAAAACTACAGTTTACTTGTTTCCCCTTTTAAGTTCAAGGCTAGTCCCAACTGAAAAGTAATTCTGCAATAAGCACCATGAAGCATCCTGATGAAGAGAGATAATTTTTTCCTTTGGGAATTTTCAAGGTTTCCCAGGTCTGCTGTAACACAGCTGTTTCCTGCTCACCCAGCACTCCCTCTTCAGTTCATGGTTCTTTGAGATTTCTCCTAATTTCTGATCTCTTTATCCCTGCAGTTCAAGTGTCTTCTAGGAGAACCTGCCCTTCCTGGTTTCTGATTTACAGTCACTCTCTGTCAAGTAAAAGTGAATGCATTTTACTGCTGGACCAGATACCATCATCCCATCCACAGCATCCATGGCTCTGTCTTCTCTTGAATCTTACTCTTGCTTTGTCCTGTCTTAGTATCCCTGGTTTTATAGCACTTATTATCCTACATTGACAAAATTAATAATAAATTTTCTTCCTTTCCAAGACATAAATAGAACTTAGTTGTTCTAATCATAAGCTGACTATTTTCTATAGAAGATAAACTTTTAAGCATTGATGAGTGGCAGGTACCAAGAAAGTGAGAATAGGCAGGTCTTTGGAATGTTAGTCTCAATATGGAATATCAAGATAATTACCAGCAGGGCAATCAAAACTGAAACTATACCATGTGCTACTTGTTTGTCCTATGGACAGATGACTTCTGCAAAACAATCTAACTCTTGTTGCCTTTTATGTTTTGTACAGATCTCATGTTAGAAGAATTAATTTGAAATAAATGTGATCTTCAGTATTACATGCTATATACACTAAAGTTCCTTGAATTTCATACTCAGAATACAGCATTGGTAGGTTCACACCTGTGATTTTATGAAAGGAATAAATGGTCTACCTTGACTGTTTCAATGAAGAAATAATCAAAGTCATATACTCCTTTAACAATCACTCGAAGTGTAATCAAAATACTACTTACAAAATTAAGGAAGATGTTGTATGCCCCTGAAGATGTTGACAATAAATTAGAAGGACAGCAGACAATCTGGAAACACCATTCTTCCTCCTAGCTTTATACTGCACCATCACCAAGACAAGCCAAAAATGTGCAGGTAGAAATCAATGCCAAGGGAAACCGTAACACTCCATCAAATTAAGCAATATGGAAAATTTATGCTAACATAAAAATGATGATTTTAATGGTCTCTTTTGGTAATGACCCTGGCATTGGAAGGACATATGTGTGGGATATGGCTTTGTATTAGACGTTACCACCATGAAAGTTTTACAACAGAAAAAGTAGTTTGTAATCACATTCAGTATTTGCCTTAACCTTAGAGGACTTTGAAATTTACAGAAGATCAGCTCTGAATGAAATGGGTAAGATAGAGAAAGACAAATATTACATGATTTCATTTACATATGGAATCTAAAGAACAAAATAAACAACAACAACAAAAGCAGAAATAAAGTCATAGATACAGAAAATATTTTGAGGGCTATTAAATGAGAGGGAAGGTGGCAGGAACAAAAAAAAACAGTCAAAGGGATTAAAAAGTACAAATGGATAGTTGCAGAATAGACATGGCAATAGATGTAGAGTGTTGCATAGGGAAGATTATTAATAGTGTAATAAAACTGTAAGGGGAAGAAGGGTACTAGATTGAGGTGATTACTTTGTGACTTGTGGATCTCTGATCACTATGCTATACAAATGAAGCAAGTATATTATTGTATTCCAGCTATAATTGAAAAAAAATCCATTGAAATGTATAATGTAAATACAAGCGACTGTCTATCATATTTCAATAAAGCTGGAAAAATATTTGTAAAATTTAAAAAAGAAAGAAATTTACAAAAGATCACAGTAAACTCAAAAGAAATAAGAATTAAAATTGTACAGTTTAAGTCTTCAAAGTATTCTTAACCTCTAAAACAATTGTAAATTGTAATCTGTCATAACATGTTTAGTATTTAATTGTATAATGAGAGTATTGAGATTATGGCAAATAGTATAAATTATTCTTTTACAAAGTTTTTAGGCATATATATTTTTAAAGGCTTATTTAATATAGATGAATACAAGGTTAAGTTTTTAGGGGAAAAGATATACTGAGAAATTCATTCTAGATATTAGAATGCAGAAAGTTATTTTTTCTCTGAATTCACTGAGTGAATTATTTTCCAGAAACTGAAAAGCATATTTTCATTAATTCTCCTTCAAGATGGAGTTATTTTAAATTTCTTCTTTGTGCTTTATTTAAAAACACACACAATACTATCATTCAAAAATAGAATGGTCCTGTTTAATACGATGTACTGTAAATTAAGAAACATACCTATATTGTTGGACTTTTGTTACTATCACATGAGAGTTTTTATCACTCTGTAGTGAACTTCTAGCCATTACACACTATCATTATTAGGAAAATAATTCAACCATTCTTACTATTCTTTATTTTTTAAGTATGGGTTCCTGATGATTCTGTAGGACTCAGAATTAACAAAAATACAAAAGCCCATTCTCTGTGACTAGTGTTTCATGGGATAAGCAATCTCTCTCTCTTCCACACACCACACACACACACACACACACACATACACAGATACACACATGCATACACACACGAACATAATATTAAAATAATATTTTCATTTTGACAGTTAGTTACGTGCATAACAACCAAGGATTAGTGGTATTTGCCTAACATTTATAATAATTAACCTTATATTTACTTTGCAAATAATGTTAATAATTTTCCAACTCTCATGCTTAACCTACATAATTATAATGCTCCTTGTTGCTTCTCCTAAAGAGAGTGACGACTATGTTTTCAGTTTCACTGCTCTGATGAGGGGATCTGGCTAGGGGTGGATGTGAACAGGCTAGAGCATTTCCAAACACTACTTCCAAAACTTGATGATAAACTGATACTCACTCTTCTACCCAGTAATTCTTGGAGGAAAAAAAGGACAAACCTCCCAGGCAGCTCTAATGATAGTACCAGCCATCATTCCAACCGGGGATACAATTTGTGGGATACAAGATTGAATATAATTAATACTAAAATTTCAATCGGTTAACCAATAATGATTAATATTGGAAAGTGTTGCAACCAATGTCATGAATGACTGATACTGGAATTATGCATGCTTCGATAATAAAGTACTAAAGAAGCAAGAGAGTAAGTGGTTGAGATAAGAAGAAAAGGGTCCTCATAAAGGGTGAATCGAAAAGAAGGTGGGAAATAGAATAGGTCACTTGCCTACTTCCATAGTTTGACATGGCCAGTCTGCTTCTTTCTAAAATTTATGTGTAAATTCAAGCTATCCTTATAAATGCCTATACTTTATTAATAAAGCCATGGGCTTACCATACTGGATAGTTTGATCTGATTGGTGTAAAACTGGTAATTTGTGGATCAATTATTTTTCTATTTGCTTCAATGCCTATGACTGACCACCTCAGTTTTTAAATGAACATTGAAAAATGGTGTAACAGCATATTGATGTGCTGAGCAAAGACACTAAATGGGTGCTAGGAAAAAAAAAAAAAAAAAAGAGGAAAAGCAACTTCTCAATGTCCCCACATCAGAGGAAAGCATCACTTGTTTTCTATTCTGGCACTTGTTAATTAGCAAAATTATGATGAAATTGCCATAAAGAATAAAAATTTAAACATGTCACTTTGCCTAGAGATAAACTATCTTGGTTACATGAACTGGAAAAAAAATAACGTAAAGAGAAAAGGTCAGAGTTCTGTAACTGTGAGGCCAGGTTAAGGATCCAAGAGTAAAAGCTGGTCAAGGATCACATCATTACATAACATTCTCTCAGGTAGACAGAGACTAGGTAGCCTGTAACCAGAAAGCCGGTGCCTGAGTATGGAAGTGAATGACAGGGAGACTCTGGTAAAAAAAAAAAAAAAACTTAAATCAAAATTCAAGTTGTTAAGTAAGTGAAACCAATGCACCAGAAATTAATGGGATATTATTTATGTGTTGATAAAGCTGGTGTCCTGACATCAGAGACCTCCTCCTACCAGAGTGACAGGAAGCAAGATTTTTAAAATGATTTCTATAAGATTTACCTTAACTGAAAAGCCAGGTACAGATAGTCATCTATAAACTCTTTATATTATTATGTCAATTTATTGATAGCAGCTACTTTGCATTTTGTGAAAATAAATTGGGGTCTGGGAGAAACTTATGCAGCCTAAACACATCAGTTGTACACAGGTAAGTGATTTAGAACTGACGGCTGAAATAACAGCAAAATATCCCACCTCGAGCTAAAAATAATGCAATAAGGAAAACAAATTTGTAATTATACCCAAGAGAAATGAACAAAAGAGAAGTTAATCTCAACCATGTGGAATTATTTTGTATTGTAGCATAGAGACTAGGAAAAGAGTTTGAGATTACCTTCCATTTGGGATTGATTATACCTGCTATTTTCCACATATTATTCCTCTACCAGAGTATGTACAGTAGTTCTATTTCTTTCTTATTTTGTCTCTGTAAAAATAGTGATTGTATTAGATATTTTGATATATTTCCTGCTTGGATCAATTTTGTCCTTAAGGCTAGAATAAGGCTAGATGAGGAGAACTAGAAAATATAAATCTAAGCAAGAATTAAAGATAATGGAAGAATTTGGGGAGGGCATGTAATTTAGTATAACACTAGAATTTTCTCTCTCATCTGATTTTACACAAAGTTTTTGCAATAATTCTCTGGAAATATTCCTATGGTTAGGATAGTGAAGAATGATATAATGGTATTAATTAAAGCTCTCTGTGTTTGTGTGTGTGTGTGTGTGTGTGTGTGTGTGTGTGTGTGTGTGTGTGTGTAAACTGATGGAATTACTACAGAATCATGAAAGTTAGCCTAATAAAAATATTTTCAATAAATCTCCAATATAGTCAATGAGATAAGCATTTATCATAATTTCAGTTTTATAAATGTATTAACCTAATCTGAACATGTTTAATTAATCAGACCAATCAGAGTTAAAGGCTCTGGTATCTGAGAGACTAGATTTCCAGTCCATTTTCTTACCCAACCTCAAAATTATTGCCCAAGTGTAAAATATAACAAACAGTAGAGAGTCAAGAGTAACAAGTACCGCCACCTTGAAGAGGACACTTAACGTACCTGGTACACTACAACAAAATACAATGGTTGGATTAAATAATTAATTGGTAAGGTCCATGGCAGAGCTCAGAAGTGTGAAAGACAACTCTGTCAGTGACAGATAGGCATTGACTTACCCTGCTTTTGCTCTGAGATGTCTTAGGTGAATTATTGTTCAGTGACAAGAATGCAAATACATAACATTTTTAACTCCCTAATCCAGCCCTCTGCACAGCAGCACCAGTACAACTAGAACAAATAAAGTCAGTCATATTATGCCCCATATAGGAAGGCAGAGTTTATCACAGTGAGCAAGGTTCACAGACAACGTGAGCTCAAGAAATAGTCATCCCCCTGACCATTTGGAAACATTATTCTAAAAAATCTTAGAAATTTATGCAAAGCACTGTTTTAAAGAAGAACAATGATTAAACTAGGGATTAATCTAGTTCCATGTCTGTGAGAAACTGAGATGGTGAGTGATCTTGGAAAAATTATCTAAATCTCTGGATCTCAAAATATTAATTTTTAAAATAAAGGAGTTGCAATAAACTCTAAAGTTTAACTCTGTTCTAAAATGATAGGATTTTGTATCCACAGAGGAACACCCATATTGGGGGAGAATAAAGGAAAGTGACACTTTGTGCAGAATGCCATTGAGAAGACGACCTACTTGTTCTTTGAAAGCCTGGGGTGTGCACCCTCAGAGAATGAACACATTTCCCTCATAAATTTAAGATAATTATCATGCAGTATTACAGCTTAAGAATTGATTCTAAATACTAAAACTCATCTATAATTAGAAAAACAAAGTAGTTTTAACATAAGGTTAATTAAAAAACATAAAGAAACTCCAAATTTTCAATGCCATATTTCCTTTTTAATATTGCAAACTTGATTTTTTGACAAATGCAGATGAAATCAGTTCAATTTGCCTAAGAAGCCAAATTGAATCAGAACTACTTATATTTTGAGTTTATAATCCAGTTTAAGTGAAATATTGCTGTTGAGGGATATAATACCAAAAACTATTTTATGGAGACAAATCGCCTCATAGGTTCTGGCTGCAATTTCTCTTCTAGGCACATGGTTTTTCAAGGTGTTTGTCCCAATCCTGTCAGTAGAATTTTATATGAAGGGTCTTAGTTTAATATTCTTTGAACAATGTCTTGAGCTATTTGGATAATAGGTACTATATAAATCTAATAAACAAATGGTAAATGTTAGAAAATATTAAATGAGAGCACATTAAAATGAAGTTTCATTATGCCATGTTTGGATTTGACAGTGTTCATAAACCATAACATGTTTATATTAAATCCATTTCCAATATAATACCAGTTCACCACATGTTTTGGAAATGATTTTAAAAACTTGAACCTCCCTGCGAATTATCACACTTTTCCAAAATTTTTCAGCTTTAAGCTGCAGCTGAAAAGTTTCAGTTATAATACTCCAAATTATGCATCAATCAAAATCACAAATTATTTGGCATGTCTGTTTATAAATATTATAATATTGCTGGGGTACTCAAAATTAGATTTCAATTTCTCAAAGTTCATACATTCAAATGTAAAGCATATTTAAGCATACCTGAACACTAAGGTGATAAATGTATAAGAAATATGAACAACAATGTAAAATGGAATAAACCTTAGCTTCAATTAAGGAATAATTAATAATTTTCAATATTTAATGGATTACATAATATTCACATACTAAGTACACATTAGTTTTAAAACATATATTCAAATAAGAGTTGGCTATCTCTATCTGCTTAGTCAATCAGTGAAATGAAAATATTCTACCTTTTCCACTCCTTCTTACCCTATACTTTTTCTTTGCTCTTGCTATATCTTACAAAAACTTGATTGCTCATGGTTCATCTTTAGAAATATATGAGTATACTGTCACTGTCTGAAAATAATGAAAGGAACTTAATTTTCCTCTCATCCAGCATTGCCATTTTATAGTTATCATAATTGAGAAAAAGAGTGCCTACTTCACTTAGTCAATCACATTAATTAATGGCAAACTCATCACTCTGGCCATAGAAAAGAGGATATCTCAGCATAAAAATGAGGGGAATCCTAACTCCACTCCTTTATTCCTGAGATTTCACAGACTATAATGTACATACTAAAAGTAAAGATAAGTTTGAAATGGATTATGAAGAATGTAAATCTTGCATGTGTTTAGGAAGTTGGATTCTTAAGGAATATATACAGGATGAAATGTTTATTTTTTCATTGACAGAAATTAGTCAGTGAAAAAGCATGATATTTGAAGCTGTTGGGACTAGATGAAAGTAGGTAAAGTGTCTCTTCTATATGGAAAATTTGTAACTCAATGGAGTATCTTCGAATTGGTGTGTCAGTTAAATATGGGACCCATAATAAAGTCAGTAAACATATGTGTCTAGCATTAAGGAACAGGATCATAATTTTTACCTTTTGAGACAAAAATGGGGGCTTCCATGAAGGTTGATAGGTAACCTACAGTTTTGCCAGAGACTGTGTGTGTGTGTGTGTGTGTGTGTGTGTGTGTGTGTGTTTAGGAGGCTGGAATGTTATCATTGTTTATATGTAACACTTAGTATTTCCTGATATAGGTAACATCAGTCCAAAGGGAAGTTAGAGAGTGTTAGTCAAGGGTAAAACCAACTTTAACAAAAAAAAAAAAATCATGAAATTAGATCCAAATCAATAGTGCTGACTAAAGAGTACCAGACCAAGGAAATTTTGTATTTTAATCTACAACTTGGATAAATTAAAGGCAACATTTTCTAAAAACCAGGGCTTCTACTTTTGTAGAAAACATACTAAACCCTCAGAATTACTTGAACCTGTCTGACCTTTGGCAATAGTAATTTAAAACATCCTTTTCTTGCCCACCAGTACCATGGAAACATGAAAAGCAAGTTACAATATTTTTGTGTGTGTTTTCTACATTCCTGTTGACTCTGTTTTCTCTTAGGGAAAAATCAATAGTAAATTGGAATGGAAACAAATCTATGAAATAACTCTACCACTTAAGAAAATTGCAACATACTTGAGAGATATCAGAAAGATATAGGCATACATACACAAACATATCAGAACTTCCATATGAAAATATTCTTAGATCTATCCTGAGCACTTAGAGGAATGTTTGCCAGTTAATACATTTCTGACAAATATTTTTTAATATGGAAAGTAATAGTTTAGACTATAATTACCTTTGGAGATCAGGAAAGATAGTAAGCAATGTATACCAAGTTAAGAAACTCTTCACAGAAAAGACCGATTTGACACAGAATTAGACTATGCACAGGCACCGAGGTATACAGAAGGTATTACATAACATGAGCAAAGTTCAGGAGTATAATAAGCATGATTTATATGAAGGGCTTAACTAAAAGAGTAACTTTAGCCAGTAGTTCATACCTATATAGGGTCATATACACCATAAGAGGTAAGGCAAGGTATGATTTGACTTTCTGAAAAGACCAGTTGTAGTTCAGTTGAATACACTCTTCTTTATGTATAGTGATTAAGTAGCATACAGAAAATAGAGAAGTTGGTGTTCGAGACTTTTTTATAGGGTAGATTTGTATTGTTGTTATGCAGAGCAAAGCAGACCTTTAAAGTTTAACATGCCTTTATCAAATATTTCCTTACCAGTTATTTACGGAGTGTGGTAGATATTATATCTTACCCAGTAAAATTTCTACTTTTCCTTTTCCTAAACTTTTCCTAACTTTATTTAGGTATATAACACCTTCCTCCAACACACACACACACACACACACACACATATATGCATGTACATGTTTACACATGTGCTTTGGGGACACTGATGCTGACCTCTGCAGGGACAAAATGCTTTGAAGGCACTTCATTCCTCCAACTCTAGACCATATTAATTTTCTTCAGGAATTAAGGTCCAGGGTAACCATCTTTTAATTTTTTTTACTTGATTGCAGAGACTGTTTCAAAAATAGCAATGTGACCTAATTCAAGTAAGTATAAAGCAGAAAGCCGTCTCCCTGCCTTTAAAAGAAAAATACCAAAAAACAAGCTCTCTCTTTTCCCTGAATGACCAAGTATGTTATCGAGGAGCCTGAACCTACTGCCTCTATTTTTCAGTCACATAGAAGATAAAGGCCACTAGGTTAAGCCAAACATCAAGCATGAGCCACCTTTGGACTCCCAATACAAGCATCACTAAATTGTAAAGCCTGTATCTGGTTTTCTGTTACCTACAGCAGACATCATCCTAATTAAAATACAGAACTTTAAAAAAATCCAATTAGAGAGCTAAGCACAGATTATGATTTTGTTCATATGTTATTCTATGCCAATCCCTCATAAAACATTTATATGCAGATTTTTTACATTACAGATTGACCTTTTAGTGTTCTAAAATCTTCCCATAATATGACACAATTTCTTGTTAGCATAAGACAAACTTAATTAACTCTGAACATTTCTGTTACTTTAGATAAATCCAATGGCATGTCCTTAGAGTAAAGTAATTGGCTTCTCAGTATAATGCATATTATACTAATTATAATATATCTTCTAAACATGACAGAATACACATGCCTTAAATTAACTTCATTTGAGTTTAGGGAAAGTTGGGTGATACCTCCAAATTTATATACTTTTTAAAAATTAGACTTACTTCTCTCCAACTCTAGTTATTTATCCGGTCAAATAAATATATCTCTCTAAGGTAATCAAAATGTCAAAGAGAACCCATGGTATCTGTAGAGTCGAAGAAGAATCATGGCATCAGATTTGATTTAAACATATTTCAAACCATGAGAAAAAATAAATTGCTAGTTGGCATTCCTTTTGAAAAATACTTTTTCATAAGTTTATTGAAACATTTGAAGGACTTTTATGGATTTTAGCTTTATGATAAATAAGCTGCACATTTTGCTTGCATACACTGAAAATCACTTAAAGTAAAAGCAGCACTGAGTATCTATGATGTCATTTGGAAATGCAGTGCTGCATTCTTCTGTTGGTAGTTGCTTAAGGGCTGCCTTTTCACTACCTGAATGAACTCATTTACTTAAAGTATGTGTTCTGTTAAAAGACTGATTTTCTCCTGTACATTTCCTATATCATCTCCCTTCTTCAAACAAGCAAAGTTTATATGTGTTGCTGTCATGATCAGATCAATTGTGTTTTGCTGTTACCATCTCCATCATCTGGAACTCCCATATTTCTGCCAATGATAAGATGGACTCAAACCTAAAATAGTTCAAGGAATAGAAATCAAGCTACTTTTCCCAGATGGGTCAATTTTCGGGATTATGGCATGATTTGCTAAAATCACAGAGCAAGTTATTGTATAAACTGCAACATAGATCCTGGACCTCCAGACATCAGGCCAACTCGATTCCTCACTGCTTGTCTAAACATCCAAAATATGAAATGGCAAAGAAGCACTGATCCTTAAATTATTATGATTATTTTAATAATATCTCTATAATATAGTACTACTTGTAATAAACTTACGTAAATTCTATTTGTATATTCTCATGCTACTACTAAGGGAGTCTTAATATTGCTTAGATTATTTTTCTGCCTCCTTTTCCTTTCATAAAAGAACAGTCCTAGATGTTGCAATTTCTTTTGGGGTGTGTAATTCAAGGTCATATGTATCTCATTCACCGAACATTGAAACTGCTTATGTTATGCAACCCTGAGGATCACCATCCACAATTGAATGATCAAGGAGAGAATGACTGCACATAAAATTAGAATTCGGACACCGAGTTTCTCATTAATCTGTGTTGAGTTTGAATTAAGAAATAATGGAAAGTCAAATGGCCATGTTCACACCAAAGTAGAGAAAGCTGTTTTTCAGAAAGGGAGACAAAAAAAAAAAATCTCTCTATACCAGGAGAAGCCAAGAAAAGAAACCGTAGCTTCGGAATGTGGAGAGAGTAGGAACATGGGCACCTCCAGAAGAAATTTACCCAAACACATCCAATAATTTGTCCTTGTTTAATACATTTTTTTTGTAATGAAAATAAATCAAATATTTTGGGACTCTCACATATAAAATCCATCAACTGTCTTCATGTGCACAGAAGTCCATGTGACATAGGCATGATAAAAGTAAAGAAATAAAACCAAAGAAAGGATGCATTCTTAATTCTCAAAAACTATTATATTTATTTTAAGAATATTACTTATTCTTTGGGCTTATGTTAGATCAGAGCTTGGTGTACTTGTACATTAACTTATTTAATTATTAATTTGAGAAAGCTTATTGTGAGCCAAGCATCCCTGAAAGGCATTGATAAAAACCAGCACATGGATGCAACCAAAGTGTCCTGCGATAGATGATTAGATAAAGAGACTGTAGTACATATTTACAATGGAATATTACTCAGCTACAAGAAGAGATGAAATACTGCCATTTGCGACATCATGGATGGACCTCGAGATAATTATGCTAAGTGAAATAAGCTAGACAGAAAAAATTGAAAATCACATGATATTATCTATACGTGGGATATAAACCTAAAAGCAACAAATGAACAGGACAAACAAACAGAGACTCATGAACATGAACTATAGACTAGTGATTACCAGAAGGTAGGAGGTGAGGGGGAGGAGGAATGGTAGATGGGGTAAAGGGGGTCAAATATATGGTGACAGAAAGAAATATAACTATGGGAGGTGAACTACAGTGTAAATATATATAGAGAGATTTACACACACACACACACACACACACACACTTTACTGTTAAATTGTACAGCTGAAACTTCTTGGATTTTGTTAAATAATGTCACTATAAAAATAAATTATTATTTTTTTTAAATGATAAAAACGTATCAAAATTTTAGCTTTCTTTTTTGACAAATCAATTCTAAAGTTTACATGGAAATGAAAGAACCCAGATTAGCCAAAATATTCTTGGAAAAGAAGAACAAAGTTGGAGCACTCACACTTTCCAATTTCTTAACTTCCTCAAAGCTACAGTAAAAATGATAGTGTGATATGGCCACAAGAATAGATATATAGATCAATGGGATAGAACTGCAAGTCCAGAAATAAATCATGGCATTTATGGTCAATTGATTTTGGATAAAGGTGCCATGACATAGGAATGGCATAAGTATACTCTTTCAACAAATGGTGTCAGGACAACTAGATATTCTCTTAAAAATAAAGTTGGACTCAAGTTTAAAAATTAATCAAAATGAATTATAAACATAAATGTAAGAGCTAAAATTATAAAACCCATAGAAAAAAATAGGAATACATTTTTATGACCTTAGATTAGGCAGTGGTTTCTTGAAGAGCACAAGTGAAAGAAGTATAAATAATTTGGACTCAAAAGAACTAAACGCTTGTGTTTCAAGGCATGCCACGAACAAAGTGAAAATACAACCCAGAGACTAGAAGAAAATAATTAAAAATTATATTTCTGCTATAGAACTTGTATCTAGAATATAAAGAAATTTTATAACTGAACAATAAAAAGATAAATAACCCGCTTAAAAAGTGAACAAAGGATTTTAATATCAATTTTTTTCCAAAGAGATATAGAAATGGCCTATAAGAACATAAAAATATGCTCAGCCCCATTAGTCACTAGGAAAATGCAAATCAAAATTACTTCATGCCCAGTAGAATGGTTAAAATAAGAAAGAAACACAATAACAAGTATTGGAAGGATTTGGAGAAATTTGAACCCTCATATACTGGTGGTAGGATTTTTAAATGGTGTAGCTACTTTGGAACAGTTTGGCTATTCCTTAATATCTTGTACATAGTTTCCATCTGAGCCAGCAAATCCATTCTTATGTATAAAACCAATAGAAATGAAACATATGTCAATGCAAAAACATGTACATGCATATTTACAGCAGCATTATTCACAGCAGCCAAAAGTTGAAACAATTCAGTTATCCATCAACTATAACTATAACCAGAATGTGATATAGCTATATAATGAAATATCATTTGGAAATAAAAAAAGGAATAACTTACTGATACATGCTACAATATGGATGAACTTTGAAATTATTATGCTAAATGGAAAAGCTAGTTATGAAAGATGACACATTTTATGAAATGTTTACAATAGGCAAATCCATGGAGACAGATAACAGATGTGTAATTCTAGGGTCTTGAGGAGGGGCAGGGAGCCGTGGAGAGTGGCTACTAATGGATTCAGGTTTTCTTTTTGGGTTATGAAATGTTCTGAAATAAAATAATGGTGTGGTTGTACAACCGTAAATATAGTAACAGAAAAATAAGAATTACGCATTTTAAAAGTGTGACTTTTATGGTATATGCATTATACTTTAATAACTCTATATAAAAAGTAAAAATAATGAAACACCTAGTAAGTTACAGATCTGGACCATGAGCCCATGCAATCTTGTCTCAGAACTGTGTATATTAACCAACCTTTACTCCTCATGTGGAACATTAGTTTTACAGACCTCCTCTACAAGTGTTGATCCTTTCAGTAGATCTATGGGTAGTCAGGTAGCAATTACTATCTTAATACTGAGGGTGAGGCAAAATAGGTTAAAGTGATCACAGAACTCACAAGTGTACTTGTGGTATGACTGAAAGCCCAGTGTTTGCTTTCTAAATCCAGGATGATTTCTTTACTCTCATTACTCCATGTTACTGCTAAGTAGATCTAGTACTAAATATATTTTTTGTACTTGTTTTTGTTCAAATGTTAATAATTTTTATTTCCTGGTATTTATTTTAATAAATGATAAATTCTTTTAATTGCCTTCTAAAATCTGTCCAAATGCTGAGAGGTGAAATAAAATTTATAGAACAATGCCTAGATGTGATAAGATTTATCACAAATTTATATTCTGATGATAAGAGCAATTTAACCTCCTAAATCAACTCAATTTGAAGTCTCATTCTTCAGAAAAGAGAGGTTCTTAACAATTACTCTTCTTTAAACATGGAGTTAATAAAGAAATCAGCATATTGCACACACACAAAGTATGTTCCAAGCTAATGTATTAAACCAATGTAGAAGTGGAGCCATGACCAATATATTCTTCTAAATATTGATTCACTGACAGACTATTACCCTTTTTCTAAAGTTCTTCAATTCATATGGAAACAATTCATTATCCCAGCAAACATCTGAAGCACAAACAAATCAATGAACTGTGCACACAAACCAATACATTAAAATTATAGTTCAATAAAATTGTCTCATGCAACTAGTTTTCACATGTGCCAATCTAACTTTGTCAAGCACTTAAAAATATTAATGTTGATTTTTCCCCAAATAGCACTAAATTTGGGTAAATCAACATACAATTTAGGGTTTCTCCCTTTTAAAGTACTAAATACATGTAATATCACAGAAATCTATTAATTTCTGGTAGCTTAGTTGTTATGTGCAAATACCACCTTTACTACTCTTTAACTCTAGAGTATAGATATTTTAGTATCAGGAAAAAGCCAGCAATTCCAGACAGATATCATTTCTTGGTTCACCTAAGAGCAGCTTGTGAAAATAAAGTAATTACTGCTTTATGTCATGAGGTTATTATCAAGACGTGATTAATATGGTTCTTACAACAATATAGAAGCTCTTATTATCACTTAAAACCAGTTTGGAGATTTTTCATGTAGGTAATGAACCTTGTATTTGGTTAGAAGTATACACTGTTCACTAGTGGGTTTGTATTTTTATTTTACTATCATGCTTTTACCACGGTTTTAAATTTGACTTCCTAAGATGAAATTGCAACTAAAATGAAAGTCATTATAACTCGTGCAGGCTGGCAGCTTCAATTGGAAATGCCAGCTGCCACAGAGACCCCATGCAATCGTTCGTCTTCCTAGGAAGAAGGGCTCCATCTTGACATTGTGCATGATACTTTCTGAAGTCTCCATGCCTAATAAATATACCAGATTTTAGAGGCCACATCTTTGCACATCTGTTTAAAAAAGCCAACTTACTATAAAAAGTGGCATTAACCTTTAATTTTAATTCCTTTCTCTCTCTTAGTCCAGGATGCTGGATTGCTCGCTCAGTATAAAATCATGCAGCGTGTTATTGGAATGTCATCAGCATGAATAATGGATCCCACACTTCTAAAGATGAACCTCAGAAAGAAGAATAACCAATATGGCCATCACTGTTCTCATGGGCATTTTGAATAGAATGTCTGAATTACCACATTACCCTTCCTGGTTTCCCTATAACTACACTTTATTATAAATTAGCCGCTTCGTAAATAAACTTTCTTTGTTTTATCCAGTTTCTGTTATTTCATCTGTTTCTTGTTAGGAGCCTACTGAACTTATAGTATCATTTGGAATCAAATAAAGACCTGCTTTTTGTTCTGAAATCTCTACATAGAGTAAGAAACTTACTTAGATATCTAGATCTGGTCTGTAGAATAAAAAGATTTAGAATATCCACTGAAATGCTTAACTACCTTTCTTTTTTTTTTTTTTTTGATGGAATTCTTTGGTGCCCCATAGCCAAAGTCTGTGCTTATACAACTTGGGAAAATCCAGCCATTGGAGGTTTTTGATATTATCTAGTATCAATATTCTCATGGAGAGATTTTGTTCTAGGCTCAGAAAGATATCAGACACATACCTAAATTAATTTAATTGAGACAAAGCCTCCTATTTATAGCCCAGTAAAATAAATATTCAAGCTTCTTTCACTTTCAGTTAGTTTTACAAAGTATTATCAGATACATTTTGACCTGTTGCATATAATATTGAAAATAACTATTGATATCTTCCTGGAGTGCTATTTATAGAAAAATACTTTTATGACTTTTCTTATTAAAACACATTTAATTGGAATATTTATGCAATAGAAATAAGCAAAAAAAAGACTAGTTTCTGGAAGTCAATTCTCTCTTAATTTTATTAATATCTCACAAGTTGCTTTTTTTCATCACCATTTGCTGACTCCACTTCTTTACTGGCCTCTTAACTTTGAGGTAAACCTTCCCTTGTCCATCTACACACAATGCCTTAGTTTTCTGACCAACCTTATTACTTTACCTTTATATTCCAATGATTCCTTGATTTCTCTCCAGCATCATATTCTCCCTGAAATACTGACACATATATAAAACTACCTACTCAATAACTCCTCTTGGAAATCTCATAAACATCTCATATTTAACAAACTGCTGATCTCCAAATGATGTATTTATAGTCTTTTTCATTGTTCTAGATACTCAGCCTAAAATTGGAGTTATTCTTAATGGCTCATTTTCTTTCACATCCAATCCATCAGCAAATTCTGTTTATTTTCAGAACGTATGAAGGATCTAACTCCTTCTTGCTCTCTCCATTGTTATCTCTCTCTGATCTAACCTGTTATTATCTCTGTCTTTAAATGATGCACTGGGCTTCTAATTAGTTTTGTGCTTCCAAATCCCTCCCACGCCCTTAAACTGTTTATTATCTATACTGCATCCAGAGCGATTGAATTAAAACTGAAGTCAGATGATGTCCCTCTATAACCATTCAATGATAACCTTTTGTATTCTTTCCTAGAGCTGCCAAAACAAAATGTCACAAACCACGTTGATAAAACAACAGAATTTTATCCCTTTAAATTATGGGAACTGAAGTCAGAAATTAGTTGTCAGCAAGGCTGTATTTTCTCTGAATGCACTAGGAATGAATCCTCCATTGCCCCCAGTGATGGCTGGTGATCCATAGCACTCCTCATTTTGTGACCACATCATTCCAATCTTTGCTTCCATCTTCACATGGCTTTTTTCTTACGTCTCCTCTGTGCCTTTGTATACAGAAGTCTCTCTCATTTCTTTTATAAAGACCCCAGTCATAGGTTTTAAAAGAAAGATTTTTGTCCGTTATTCTCAGTGAAAGATCCTCAGTGCCTACAGTGGTGCTTAGAGCCCAGGGCACTTTTAAGCCAAAAGCACCATCTGCACAGTTTTGTATTTTCTCGAAAATATTTTGCTTAGATTTGTCCTATGGAATGACTGTTAGTTTGAAATACTATAATGTTTTAATAGGTCAGTGAAGTATCTAATGCTCAAGTCATGACCCAATGGATAAGCACGTTGAATTTTTGTCCACATACAGGTAATTAGTGCATCATGCATGGTCAACATTGCTTCAATAGCTTTCAAATGAGCAAATGATTATGGACTGGAAATTTGAAAAATATGATGATGGACAATGTGAAGTAGTAGTCATCACCATGTTGGGCTATTTATGCTTATTTATTTTGGTTCTAAAAAGTTAAATAAGTAAATGTTATGAGAAAAATGATACATTACCCATTGTTTATTATGTGAGACATCACATAAATTAAGTTCCTAGAAAATAATATTGTTCTCTATAAAATGTATACTGCCACATGCTATTTGTTAAATAATTGGTAAATAATGTTTGTATGCTTCATTGAATTTTTAGGTTTAAGTTCTAGCTCTGATGATAACTCAGATAGATGAACAATGTCCTATTTCTAAAGCCTGTATACCCAGCTTGTGAATACCTATGATAGCTGCCTTTCAGGACTGTATTCAGATAGTGGAAATAATTCCTAACAGAGAACATAATTTGTAATTTATAATTATTAGTTTCCACTCTCTATCCCTTAGCTCACCATTTCTCCCAACTAATGAACTTGTAAATAGCATGGTGTTTGCAGAAGATTGTTGAATTGAATTTATAAAATTACAAAAAAATATTGTGAAAAATTATTTAACCATGAAGCAAAATCAGGTCTTTATTTAGTATAAAACTATAATTTGCTTGGTTCTAGCATTTTTACTATTATTGTTAGTATCATTTTTGTTTCATCAACTTTACTCATTCATTTTAAGCCTCAATTTCATTTTGAAGGCAAATAATAACTAAATTCTTTTTCTTTTACTTCCAATAGGCTGTTGAATGTGGCACTGTAAATGAAATAAAAATATCCTGAAATTTTGGCTTGATCCCTGTTTGGGGCACTTAGATACAGATTTAAGTAGAATTTGGAAAAGAGCAATAAAAACATGAAAAGACCTGACAGACTTGATTTATGAGTTCAGATTAACATAATTACAGAACACATATCTTAGGGATAAAAAAATAATAACCCTAAAGGGAAACTATCATGAAAAAACATGCATAACTACTACAATTGTGCCAGATAGCATATTACATCACAGAGAAAGAGAAATAATGGATATTTGTTAAGAAAGTTTAATACCTCAGTACAAAAAGAAAAAAAAAACTAGAAAAAGAATATTTAGGCTAAAGATCACAAATCGAACCTAAGAGAACCTAATGTCAGCTGTGGGATATTCTCCCTAGGGAAGCAAAGTGGGGCGAGGGGTTGGTAAAAATATCTCAGTTACTTACAATGAAATGAAACTAAGAAATTAGAAATCATTTGTTTTTAGTCCCAGATTGACTACTGTATCAATTCTGTTTCGTTCTGTTCTGTTGTTTAATTATATACATGCATGCATGTATACTGGAAATCATTCTGGGCAGAAGCAGGATTATGAAACTCTGAGAGAGGCTATTTAAATTTCTATTTGAGTGATGGTAGATAAATGCAATATCAGTGTACACAGCTGCTTTGCTGTGAAAGCAAAAAGAAAGAGTAGATGTCAATTCCCTCTCCCTTCGTCGGCATTTTGCCAAAGCCTAACATATAAAACCCAGAAATGACCCTTGCAACAGGTAAATAGAATGTTTCGTTGGGATGATTAAAGCAAGAGTTTGTTTGCTCCACCTAGACAGATGATCTACCAGAAATGTGTAACTTTTCTCAAAGCGATTTCAAAGATATGTAAATTCCATTAAAACTGATTTCTCTTAACCTTTTCATAAAATCTTTCCATCTTTCAAGAATCTCAAGTCCTTTTAACCAGCCTTAATTAGATTGTCTCAAACAATGTGCAAAAAAATGTTTAAATGACATCTAATATATTTAGTGTAAGAAGGACCACATTCCTTAGCTGGATTCATCCTCTTCCTCTCTTTGATACTAAGAAAATGTGTTCTTTGACAGGACAGGTCATCGCAAGTCTGCACATGACACAGATAATTTATGGTGAGAATTTTTGCTCGTCAGGTTTCAGTGGGTCGTGGACGATGGCAGGAACATTGCTCTTCTGAGCAATCCATTGGCATTTGGGGAGAAAAGGGAGTGAAAATAATCTGTTTAAGTTTTGTAATGTGTAATTTCCAATTAAAATAGCGTTTGCTTGCTATACTGTCTTTGCTTTCAAATGAAAAGATGTTCAGTTTCTGGATTTAAAAAAAATCAAACTGAAAGAGGTCTTATTTGAAATGTGAATTGCAGTTGTCAATGCAGAAACAAACGATCATGATCATGCTGATTTGGGAGTCTTTCAGAACAGACGTCTAGTTCTCATACTGAGCTAGTTTTACCACAAATAAAGCAGTGGGTTAACAGGGCTTCTCTCCCTCTTAGTTTCTGTGGGAATAGCTTATGCAACTAAAAAGTAGCATCATTTTCTATCTCTTCACATCGCTGAACACATGTTAGACTCTCGATTTATATTGTTGATTCCATTTTTCCATCTGGTTTATAGTGAATGCACTTAAGGTTCATAAAATAAATAGACTCAGAAATAAACTTTAAATAGGTTCATTCTTTACATTTCTTAGCAATTGTAAATACACATGGTTTCTAGAAATTTCCTTTCTCGTCTCTTCAAATATTTGGGCAGATTAGATGTGCTCCTCTTTACACATCAGAAATAAGAACTAGGCACACATTTCTAATAAGTTCAAAGAGATAATATTTGGAAAACCGAGAGATATTATTTCAAAATACTTGTTTCTGATTGGAAATAAATTGTTAAACTGAAAGTCCAGTTACCTTTGATGAAATTTAATGAATATATAAACATTGGCAAAACTGCCAAGTATTAGCACATATCATTTGCTAAGGTTTATATATACACACACACACACACACACACACACACACACACACTCACTTAAATAAGTTTGGGTTTCCATATCTATGAGATAGTCGGAACTTCAAACTTGACAAAAAACATTATTTTCTCACTCTCAAATTTATCTCTCTTCTGGACTATGTTTTAAAGCGATAAATATTTCAGTGATTAGATTACTTCTTAAAGCTTGATAGTAGTCCAGATAGCTGAATTTGCACAATGAAGGCTAATAATAGAAAAGAAGAAATGTTAGTTTTAGGTGATTTTTATTCTTTGAGACCAATTTCATAAACCCCTGGGCTAAACTAATGTAATTCCCATTGATATGGTAGGTTGTTTAAGCTTTGTTTGAGTTCCTTAATGCAAAATAATTGCCCATACAATTATTTATGTAGTGTAGGTAAACTCTAATGAACTCTATGAATTTGTAAGCTCTGATTAGCAAAGTTAAAATATAGACATCCCATTAGTTATAATGGCTGTATAAATTATGATTCTAGTTATTGATTTTATAAAGATTATTATAAACTATTTTCATATGACATGTTTAAGAGACTTGTTAAATTTAGGATTAATTTCAACCATTTCTATCAAGGCAAACCCCTTCTCTTAAAGTTTATCACTGCTGTAGAACTGAAGTTTATGTGAATATATACATACCATTCTTACATATATTATAGCAGATATATATATATATATATCAATTTCTTGGTTTCTAAGAAATCAAATACATTGAATTTTTTTTTTTTTTTTACCATTTCCTAACAAACTATTGCTAATTTAAACTATGGCTAAAAATATATATGTTGTGAAACTTCACTTTTTTTGGTATAATATCAGTCCTTCTAGAAATCAAATTTCTTGCAGCATAATTGGTGGATATTGTAAATTTATAAAAGTCTGTTGCTTAATACTTTTCCACTTGATTTAATTCAGCAGCTTACCGTTAGGCTTTATGCTCTGTGGTCTGTCTTTTAACTGAGCACATTTGTAATTAAAGAAGCTACTACTCTGTAAGACTGGCATTAAATGGTCATTTCATAACCCACCTGCTATAACCTTTGCACACTCTCTGGTTTCCTTATCTGGAAGAGTCATTTATTTATTACAGACATACCTTTTGGTTCTTAAAGTCCTTGTGAAAATAAGAAACATAGTGTCCCTGGCATATGAGACAAACAGTTCATTTATTTGTTCAATGGTAACCTCACCAGAGGGAAGGGAGAGAAGCCATTATCACCATTCCTCTGCAATACTAAGACATTAGGCTCAGCCCTTTGCCACCTCAACTGCAAATGTTTCACTTTCCCTGGTCACCTGTAGGAAACAGTAATTACAAGTGAAACTTTCAAGGCTTGGCTTTTAATTTTATCTCAGGTTGGGAAGTGGCTGTCACTTATTTTTCAACCCATTGATTATCCCACATGTGTCAATGTATCTACATACTAGACATGTATTCCATGCTGGGAAATACTGGTAACCTGACCCAAAGATCTCGCAGTCAAGTTCAGACAACAGCCTCTATCTCTAGTCTACTTGTGTTGTGGACTTCGAAATAATTTGGAGCTACCACTCACTCAAGCTTTCAACATTCCTGCTCTTCTTTTTCTTCATTTGTAGATCTCAAGGAGGTCTAAGAGTTTTCTGAAGTCCTTCTCTCAAGATTTCTCCAGACAGTTTTTATTCTCTGAAACCTCAGAACATGTTAGGACTTCCTTTCTCTGCACCGTAGACACCATACGCACAACGAGAGAACACTCGCCACATTGTTTTGTCACACTGTTTATCTGTCTGTCTGCCCCCAAGATAGTGAGCAATGTGAGAGCAGGATTTTCTCTCTGATCACCAACATATCACGAATGCCTGTCTCAGAGCTTGGCAGAACACGAATTGGAAGAAGAGAAAAAAAATGAAGTGAAATGAAATGAAATGGACATCCTTGGCAAATGACTTCATGGAGTCTCCTTGTCAGCCTCTTATGATGGAATTTCATTTTCTCCAGAATATGTCTGTTGGGAGTGGGGGTGGGTGATGTCTCTGTTTAAATATTAGATTCAAACACTCTTCAACAATGTATTTGAATCCCTTTTTTAAAAAGCTGAAACGTAATGCTTTGTCAGACATAGTATGTTTGTAATAAAGCATACAAACAAAGCAAAACAAAACAATTAGCAACAATCAGGACTAAACACCTGGTATGTGAAATTTTGGCAGAGACAATTTCCCAGTGGAGGCTTAGAGCTGAGCCCATTTCAGCCTCTCGAGGTTGTCATTTGGCAATTTAGAACAAAGGAGGTGATCTACTGCCTGGTGGCCACATGGTGTTCTTTCAACCTGTTATCTGTCAAGATGGGAAGAAGATAATGCCAGTTTACATCATTTACAGTGAGACTGGAGAAGCAGGAAGCAGGCAGGTTGAAAGTGCACAGCTCACATTGCTTCCTTGAGGCTCCCCCATCCTCAGAAACAATGCATATTTCTCTGAAGATTAGCTGGCTGAATGGCAAAAAATCACACACACACACACACACATACACCCCAAAGGGAAAAAAGCAAAAACAGAGGAAAAGATCGAAAATCCTCTGCAATAAGACTGAAAATAAATTTAAATTTCTTACCATAAAAAGATAACAATATGTGAATTTAAATCAACTTGATGTGCAAAAAGTGGTGAATGGAAATGAAAATACTAATTTTAAAAGGAATGTTTTTAAAACAGTAGCATATAACTATAATTCAAAACTATAACTATGACCTATTCATAATATAATTGCTCAAATACAAAGCAGTTTTTATTTTTGCATATTACTTAAAACAATTATGTAAGTTTACATACTAGTACATTTGGTAGATATAGGTTAATTTTAATTATTATATTATTTTGGTTTTATTTTAGCTTCTGACTAAATTTTTATTGTGTCCATGTAACTTATTTATATATGCTATAGAAATTGTTGCACCAGAATTGAGGCTGCATTAGACAATCCTGCAATGAATGTCTTTATATATTTTATCTGCTTAGGACAAAGTTCCAGGGTAGAATTCCTTAACCACAAGTTATGATCATTGCAAGGGCTATCGTTTTGCACTGCGTGTTGCTTACTAAAGGTCTGCTTCGAAGTTACCATGCCAAGAGCAATGGATGAGCATATCAATTTTACCAACTCACTGTAAACCTTTTCATTTTTCAATAATATATTTACTTAGTATATCTAAAGGCTTGTTTTTGATGCTTATATCTCATGGGTTTTAAATCAGGTGTAACTTGTCCCTTCATGTACTGGGTCCATGTATTTATTATGAAAATGAGGTTATAGATGAACTTTATCAAAATAGATTTAAACCGTTTGGTGTTCTTTTAACATTTTAAGTATATAGAACTTTTGAATCTATATATATTAAATCTGTACAAATTTTCTTTGAGGATATCACCATCATTACAAAGAAGAGAAAGTTAAATTTCTCCCAATTTCGATATTTTCTATTCTGTTTTGGATAGTTTTGTTTTTCCCTATACTTTACTTTTAATGTAAAGCTCTTTAATCCATTTTAAATTTACTTAGAAGGATGCTACAATAAATGGGTTAAATTTTATCCTTTATAATTTTTAAATCAAAATTATTATTCAGTTATCTTGGCCTCATTTATCATGTAATCTTTTCTTACTCCCTTGGTTTTAAAGCTTACTTTTCCACACATATTGAACTTTTATATGTCATTGTATCTATTTATGGCTTTCCAATGATGTGTGCTTTTATTTATGCCAGTGTTATATTACCTTAAATATTATTTCATTTCAGTGGGGCTTGTAGCAACACGTTGGGTTTTACCTCCTATTCTCCCTTAATATCCTTTTTGAAAATATTCTTTCTTATTCCTTTTATGATGTCACTTTAAAAATACACAAGATTTGAAATAACCCTTACTCGATCATTAGATGTTCTATCTCTTCCAATGTGGAATCAAGTATCAAATTACGCTGAACAAATTACAGATTGTTTTAAAATTAGATTTAGATTTGGCTTTAAAAAATTGTCTTAAAAAAAAGCATACTTTTAGGTCTTCCTCTTCTGGATCTAGTTTGAGAATGAAATTCAGGAGCAATCACTCAAAATATCTGTTTTACTACTTTGTAATCATGTTTAGAATTTAGATTCTCTCTATATAAGTATTAGCTTAATATTTCACATGATGTAGCATATTGGACACAAGAACTATTCTATTTTTATATAGTCATTAACTATAATAAAATATTGTACTGATGTGTATTTCGTTAAACTAGAGAATTCTTATATACACTTACATATTTATTTATTTATATTTAATAAGACAGTATAAATTATTTCTAATCACATGTTATTCAAAGCTGAATAAAATAATATTAAGCTAACAAACTTTTACCTAAGATATTGGGGTAATTCTACATGACTAGATTGATTAAAGCAAAATTACATATATATTTAGTCCTTTGATAATTAATGTGGGAGTGATCAGACTTATGCAAAATATATACTAAACTTTCAACAAATTTCTAATAAAACCAAATTTAAATGAATTTTCTATGCCCTGTGCATATAAATTGGGATACAATCTACTACAAAAATAGATGGTGTCGTATTTTCTATATTTTCACTCTGGATTTATAAAGTGTGCCAGGGGACCTACATCCCTTAAGTATTTGTCAAGATAGAGATAGAGAAAAAAACCAACACACAAACACTCTTCCTAGCCGAGCTGTTAACATCATTAGATCTGCAGTTCATTGATTATAGACTCAGAAATTTGTAACTAATAAAGATCTTTCAAGAAATCTAATTTAAGCTCCACAAATGATGAGACAATTATGTCACAACAAAATCGTTTGATGTCTTTATGCTAACTAGTTGCAGGACCAAAACCACTGTGTAATTAACACTGTAATTGTTGGTGAATAGTTTTTCTTTTCGTACCCATATATTAATAAAGAAAAAAATGTTAGCAAAAATTCCAAATTAGGCTTAAAATGCATTTGTAATAAGGTTTATAATAATGTTGATTCATAGTGTACTTTATAAGGTTTAGCCCTTATTTTACTGATTTAATACACATAAAAATCTGACTTGACATTCTTATAAAAAGAGAGATTAAGACAGAAAGAGAGACACACATCAGACACGTGCACACACAGAAACATATAAAGACACAATGAGAAGATGGTCAAGGTATGGGACCTGAGAAAAAATCAATTCTGCCAATATCTTAACTTTGGTCTAGCTTCTAGATCTGTGACAAAACGAATCTGTTGTGTAAACTGCCCAATCTGTAGTATTTGTTATCAGAGCTCTAGCAAACTGCTGTACCATATTTACACCCCAATAAGTTCCACTGTCACTCTATTTGCTACCTGACATAAAATGACATGTTACAGGAAAGAAGTGGCACTAGAAAGAGACAATGGTATTAAGAAACATGTTAACACATCTTAAATCTGTAAATTTTATGGAAATATATGACACTATAGCCCTCCCTTATCCACCAAGGATATGATCCAAGACCCCAGAAGGATGCCTGAAACTGTGGATAGTACCACCCCATATATGCTATGGATTTTCATTTACGTAAATACCTATCATAAGGTTTAATTTATAAATTAGGCACAATAAGAAATGAACAACGATAATAACAAAAAGGAGCAATTGTAATAATGTATCATAAGTCAGTAAGGGTCACTTGAACACAAACACTGCATACTGCTACAGTGGATCTGGGTGAGGCAGAGTGGGACAGAGTGAGATTTTATGATGTTATTCTGAACGACAAGCAAGTTAAAACTTACAGAGTGTTTATTCCTGGAATTTTTCCTATTTTTAGACTGTGGTTGACTGTGAGTAATTGAAACTGTGGAATGTGAAACCTAGAGTCGGGGTGGGGAGGGCTACCCCAACTCTCGAATCCTTCCAAGGGCCTTGAAAGTGATCCATACAATTCAGAGGTCCTGAAACTTCAGTGTAAGCTCCTTGGTAAACACGCCTTGGCTATAGTGTAAAAAGATTTTTTTTCATGATACCAAATCAAAGTTTCCATTTATTAAATGAGTTAAAATGATATTCAATGAAAAAAAGTTCAATCTCATATTTCCACTGAAAAAAAAATATTTTATCTGTATAACTGGTACAAGAATTCAAAATGTTAGTACTGATGGAGATGGACATTTTCTGTCATTTTAACAGAGTATACATATCTTGTGCCAACCAGATATAAAATCATGCTAAAAAAATTGTTATTGACATAGATCAATGTTAATATAATGAAAAACCAAAAGTGAAGATCACAAATTATATAATGGAACTGAAATTGGCAGTAGTATTAGGTTATAATGTAGTCATGATGATCCAAAGTGTAATTATTATAACATTTTAAAATTATTTTTGAAATGGAAAAAATTAAAACAAATACTGATACTGGGGAATTTGTGGCCCCTGGGTTTTTAGCCTCAATTTGACAAGTGTGTTCTGGATTTTACTTCTTTTCGCATAACTAATTTGTAATGTTCCTTCTTGTTGATATAATTTAAAAGTTGAAATTTTGTTTATGTGGTGTTTAAGACAAGTCTGCATAATTAAATTCCAAAGAGCCTTTGGAGCATTTTGACTTCGATTCACTTTATGTTCAGCTTTTCTAGAGAGATAGAGCAGGGCTAAGCACTGTTATAATTATGATCTGTAAACATTGGCAAATGTTTTGTTTTTAGAATATTGTATTATTTCTAAATCCTGAGGAGAATTAAGTTGGCTAAATGCTAACAGTTCTAAATAAGATGAG
Organism: Rousettus aegyptiacus; assembly: GCF_014176215.1. Lineage (NCBI taxonomy): Eukaryota > Metazoa > Chordata > Mammalia > Chiroptera > Pteropodidae > Rousettus > Rousettus aegyptiacus. The sequence continues at coordinate 159,862,610 of NW_023416306.1, forward strand.
AAGATTCCATAGAGAACATCTATCGATATAAGACATAAGTAATGATATTCAAAAATAAAAAATGTGTTCACCATTTCTTCTGAGCCATGTAGTTGACAAGACATACAGCCAACAAACTCCTACTTCCTTGAAGACTTCCCCAAATCACCCAACACAAGCCCAAATCCTAGAGCTAACCCATTCTTTCTTATGGTGATACCTCATGGGTCCCATGTGGCTTTTTAAACAATGAGTAATAGAACGAACTTTGTTTAATTACAGTTGTATTCTTGGTAGTTTTTGGCTGGAGACCATAAATCTGCTCAAAACTTTGTTGTGACAACTGTTGGGTGAATATAAGAAATGAAGGAGAAAACTAAGGGGATCCCCAGATTTCCTGTTATGGTGAAATATGGTCAGATGTGGGCACCTATGAGGGGATGAAGATGATGCAACGGGTTTGGGGTATGAAAAGGAAAGAAGGAATAAAAATGATTTTGTATTTTTAAATTAATTTTTAAATTGTGTGATAATCAAATGGAGACATTCAATAGGTATTTGAGAGTCAGTAAACAATAGTAATTAATCAAATAGATGTGAGATCAAACACGAGCTCAATAATTCCACTAGAAGCATAAGTTTATTTCTATTGGTCTCAAATTCCTCAATATTAATGCTATGGGCTGAGAAAAGAAGGACACTATTTAAATGATACGACTATAATCATAGTATGAATATGACAGATGGCTGGGTAATTAAAACTTTACCAGATAAGGTAAATTGTTTTTATTTAAATCTCATTCATTTTAAACTGTTTTTAATGATGTACCCTATGATTTTACATATATTCTGCCCAGAAAGAGGTTCAACGTAGTCTTAGAATAACAAGAGACATGTAAACACTATGTTCATGATCAGAACAGAAAGGCAAGAGTGTCTGAAAAGATAGAAACATGGAAACTACTCTGCTTTCCTGAGAACATGACAAAAGACATTTAGGTTGCAAATTGCAAAGGGAAAGAACAGCCTTGTGTGCTTAGTATTTTGGAAATCTTTCAGATTTGCCAAGTATTTTAAATAAATTATTTACTGTAGTCCCTGTCTCGATTCTGCCAGAGATTGATGTTTAAATACTCCTCATTCCCAAGAAGTGAACGCAAGGTGAAAAAGGCTTACTACATAGAGACATTTTACAGTGGCAGTTCATGCCACAAATGTGGTTACCCAGGAGGATGTTTTTATTTTTATTATTTTGTTTGTTTGTTTTTAGATGAGGCAACCCTTGATTGACCTCACGCTTTGCAAGGATCTTGTCAGTTTATAATCTCTTATTTTTTAATTTTAAAAAATTTTTATGCCTACAGCACCTGGTCTTTCTAGGTGGTTTCCCATCCAAGTATTAAACAGGCCCGACCCTGCTTAGCTTCCAAGATCAGCCGTGATGGGGCTTGTTCAGGGTTGTATGGCTGTAGACAGGAGGTTTTTATAACAACTCTAGTTCTACCCTCGTCTGTACTTCTCTCTACTGGGTGCCTAGAAAAGAAATATACACAATGGTGCTAAGTTTGGGACATGCATTGAAAGGCTTAGACCAGTAATGGTAACCTGATCTGGGGAAAAGAAGTGTCATTGAACCTCCAATAAATGTGACAATGCCAAAATCTTAATGCAGATCATCCTCCATTCTATGTTCTTAGATTCTACACTTTCCACCCAGAAGACCCAAGCAGAAAACACAAGTTCTTCATTCATTATATTGAGGAGTCCTGCTGGAGGGGGATCCACTCAGTTTCAACTACTATGTAGCATTTAGGTAAAGCATATAAAAAAAGATTTAGAAAAAAAATTATTTTCCCTTATTTGCAAAACTAGTCTTTGTTTGTCTTCCTTTAATATAATTTAAAATAAAATAATGCCCCAGACGAATATTTCTAAATCTATTCTACATTGTGACAAACACACACCAATTCTTTTTTTGTGCAAAAAAAAAAAAAATTTCTTTAAGTTAATGAATCAGTAGATTTATTAGATAAATTTTTTGACTTCCTGTAACAATACTTCCTGTTGTATCACAGGTATATACAAGGGCAAAGTGAAACTTTCCTAAGGCTTTGTTATACATACGGATATAGATGTGACTATATCTGAGTTTTTGGCTGAGTTTATTCCCAAGTTTTACTGAGTGAGGTCATTTTGGCCGTTGATTCAAAGCAAGGATAATCTTGGCTATTTTGGTTTTGGGTGTGGAAGACAAAGAGGAAACAATGTCTTTCAAGCGTTTACAATGCATCTTAGCAGGCAAAATATTCAAGAGGATTCATGAGCATTCCTTAGATGTATGGAGTAGAAATCAATCACAAAAACATATGTTGAATGCCCAAGATGTGCCAGCCGGTGTGTTTTACACTATTGGAAACATATGGTAAATATCCTTCCTTCAAATAAAAAACATACTACACTCTCTTTGCAGAATGAGCAATGACGGTGATTATAACTGTGATTGGGAGCCCGCTGTGCCCACAGCACTGTTCTAGATGCTCTTTCAATGGTTCTTAAAGGTTCTTATATGGAGGCACCGATAGAGACAGAAAATAACTTTGGTCCTTATCAATCATGTGGATGGGAGGGGCTTTGTCATGCTAGGAAATGCTAGCTCCATGCTGAAATTTCTTTTCATCCCTTTCTGTCAGGTCCTTTAAGGGTTAATTCTGACTTCTTTTCTATTTCATAGTGTCTTTTTTGTTGGTTTTCATGTATAAAATTTGCTCTTTCTTATTAGTTATTAAACATATTTTATAAAAATATTCAAGGGAAGTTTAGACTTCCACAATAGTGCAGGTGGTTCAATTGAGACATCTCAGTGTCTCAATTGAATATTTCCTCATTTAATTCTTACATTTTTCCCCTCAGACTAGATAATGAAAAATTTTAAACTTGTGTGTCTAGTCCAAGATCACAATGCTGGTGAGTGGACATCTGAGAATTAGAAATACTGCCTATTTCCCCCCCCATGACATTACAGGACTTCCTGTACACAGAGAAATGGGACAAGAAAGCTAAGCAAGGTGGCCCAGGACTGATATCTTTGATGGTTGCAGACTCTTAAGTTGGAATGGGAAAAAAAAGTTTTCAAACTAAAATGGAAACATGGTTTCTTTGATCTATTTCACTCTGAAGAGGATCCTGGATCTTTCTCACTGTATAAGGAAGATGCTTTCCACAGATCAGCTTACTGTGCTTACTCCTTTTTTTGAGTGAATCAATAAATTATCTTAGTACTATGTGTAACATATTTACATGAATTTTTAAGTAGGCAGGAATATTGTTTAATTTACTGCTATGTCCCCAGCATTGAAAACATGTTGATTAATTAATGATTATTGCCTTGTTTAATAATATAACAGATTATTTAAGTAAATCCAAATTTACATCCAGAAAATCATTATAGATTAAGGTTTCCTTTGGTATTTTAAATATTTGACAGTACTATTCCATAACCATTATTTAACTTCCTTTAATCAACATGTGAAAAAGAGAAAAGGTTCAATTGGTATTTGCCATTTAATCAGAAAGAAGTGTCTGTACAAAAAGAATTATGTGTAAATTGGTAGTAGTCAACACATTTTCACAGGATGTTGGGTTCATACAGACCTTTCTACTAAATGCAGTGACGCTAACATTAATTGCTTTCACTCTTCCCTTCTACCCAGATATCTAGGGCGGTAGTTTGAAATTAAATACTGAGATCCCTCTACCCTCCTATCTCTTCTCTCCCCTCCCACCACAGTTCTATGCCAGGTATCCATTAAACCTTGAGCCAGGGAAAGAGGAGTGACATTCTTAAACTCCCAAGCACTGCTAAGTATAGCTATAATCCACATGTAGAAAAATACATTTTTTTAAACATTCATATTTTATTGTATTCTCTTAGCTTTTGCCCCCCATTCCTTCTTCCAAACTTCTTAACTATTCTCACTTCCTACATCTCCTTAAATAATCCACTTAATATCTTAATTTGAGGTAAAGAATGGCCAGATTCACATGAATCCAAAAGATCAGTGAGGTCACATGTATTGTTGTGCTTTGCTTTATTTAATTTAGTTATTTTTTGTTCTTTTCATTTTTTTAAGAGAAGTAAGACAATATTTCCTTGTTCCACAAATAAAGCTGGCTATGTCTTTTTGCTTTATTTATTTTTTTAATGTTGGAGAAACAGTAACATTTTCCTACACCGATGGAAAAATGTGGCATTCAATGTAACATTAATGATAAAAAGAAAATAAATAATTGCTGGAATTATCTCCTTGAATAGTCAAGAATAAATGGGATCTGGTGCTAGCTGGAGGGGTGGCTTCAACCAGGAACACAGGCGGTTTATTCCGGGCAATGGGAGCATGTGAGCAGAGAAGCAAGGACGTGTGTAGGTGAGACGGTGAGAGCCTGACGATCTCTCTCTTCTTTGATTGATTCACATTTCTCAGAAAACTGGGAAGCAGTCTAGCAAGGCTTATTTTGAAATGACAGGAAATTACATCTAATAAAGATGAAAAGGAAACACGTTAGTGTTAGGAATTTATAGACAGAAATCATAGCATAATGTAAACTGGGTTATGCAGAAAAGAAGTAAATGGAAATATCTACCACTCTCAACAAATTATTGAAATCATTCATGAGGATAAAGGATGAGACTAATTAATGGGATTAAATAATAAGTTATCTAGAAAGTTTTTTAAAAAATTACAATGTGAATAATTTTACTTTTTATATATGAACAGGTCAGTAGAAATGAAACAAAGATGTTGTTATTCCCAACCCAAATAAATGGTAAGATTTGTGGGTTCTTAAGATCCAAGAGAGAATTAGTAAATATACACAGTAAATATTCATGCGTCTTTGTTTTTTAAAATTTCTTTGACTATAATTTCAAACAAACAATAGAGAAGAAAATACTTTACCTCTATCTAAGTTGCTTGACTTATGTAATAATGCAAAGCATTAATCAGATAAATATATAATATGAACTTACATAAAAAATTTAGTTATAATTTTACCTTGTTTGAACAATTATTGAATGACTGTATGCTCCTAAAAATAGACAAATACCCTTGAAATCTCAGCAGATTAATCTCTTAAAAACACAATTGTTGTTCACTGGTGTAAACAAATTTATCATGGAGTTGGGATAAATGTTAAGTCACTGAAGGCGTAGCTAGTAATCTACTATTAATAGATATAATGATGATATTTCTTTATTATTCTTATGATAAAACTTTTAAGAGAAATTATGTGACACTAATTTCAAAGGACAAGTCAGATATATACCACTTGTACCTGTACAGATTTGTTTCTCTTCTTTTCTACATTCTTGTGGGTTCTGTAGAAATTATAGCTATAATTATATACACGCAAACAAATCCCATATATTTCTGCCTCACGAAGAAATTATAAAGATGGTTTGATGACATGATTCAGATTGTGTATGCCCTTACATTGGATTATAAGGATCTAAACCAATACAATATAGCTCTATGTACAAAATAAAAGATATTGTAAGTCTGGAAACATATATCACTATACACATGCACCATATCTATATTTATCAATAATACTTCTTAAAATATATTGACATATATACCTATGCAAAGCAAAATATGTACATTTTAAATATGGAAAATGTCAAAGATTCATACTCGCTTTACAATTATAAGGTCATTTCTTTAAAAAAAATGGAAACTATTTTTAATTGTGGAAAAACTTTATAAGTTAGAGCACCCTGCTGTTGTGTTTTATGTGCCAGTGTGTAATTTGAAAACTATATGAACTATGTACCCCCCAAAGTACACATCGACTAGAAATTAATTACCATTAAAAAAATAAATATCAGTCTTATTCTTAAAGGCTTGTAGATTGGTTTTAGGCAATCTTTATTATTTTGGCAGCAGCTTAAGTCAAAGAGAATGTATCTACCAGGGACATCTAGATCTTACAGAAAGAACTGACATTCAACAATGGACAGTGAAAGAATCAACACAATGAATTAGTGTGTTGTAGGAAGTGACCAGAACAGATATAATCACCTTTAAATTGTTATAAATTAGTGTTCAACATTTTTTTTTAAGAACCTACCTAGTTGCTTGCTTCACTTTGCTCTTCATTAGGACATGCCAGATGAATATATAGTAGGAGACCATGTATTGAAATATTTTACTAATGAGCAGTGCAAGTGGAAATAAATGGTTGACACCTGTAGGATATTATGCCATTTTTATATGTGGAAAATCACATGGAATTCTGATACTTAGTATACTGTTAAAGAGGTACCTCACACATTATGCCATTGACTTTCCAATAAACTATTAAATACTTTTTTATTTCTAACATAACTATTTAACTGCTAGACCAACATAACCCTGTCTAAAGCCTCAGTAAATTGTGCAGACGTTTCCAGCCTGGAGAAGTAGGATTCAATAGCCTGGGTGCAAAGATCATGATGCAGAGCTGATTTCAAGTAAGAGGTTAGTGTCTTCTAAATTGCAGGAATAAAACACCTTTAATGTGGTGGTGTGCTCTTCATATTTGCAGCAAACTCAGACTTAAGAGTGGCTCGAGAGTTAGAAATAAAGCTAAAATCAGTATAATTTCAAAAGAGATACTATGGACTCTGTCCCCTCAGAAGGTTAGAAAGTTTAAAGAAGATATTACTTGTCTTTATCCAGGTAGGCATTGGAAACTCAAAGATAAGTGTTTGTTGAATAAGTTAATGAGTAAATATTTGAAAAATTAATAAAATGAATAGCGATAAATGTAGCAAAGGGGGTAATTTTTGATATAAAATAGAAATATTTGTGCTCATAATTGTCATAAGTATGCCTCATTAGCTTGACTCTCTCATCACCTCTTCAGTAATAACTTTCTTTTATTGTATTTTTTCTATATATTCCCATTAATTGTGTATTTATCTATTTATTTATTTATCTATAATAATCTGAATGCTCCAGAGAAACGGTACCAGTGGGATACATATATATACATACAAAAACACACACATACACACATATACAAGCATATATACCCACATATATACATATATATATATATACATACTCTCGTACACACACATATACACATATATAAAGAAATTGATGTGAGAAATTGTTTCATTTGTTTACAGAGGCAGAGAAATTCCAAGATCTGCAGTCAGTAACCTGGAAACCAGGAGAGCTGATGGCATAGTTCTGGTCCCAGTGCAAAGGGGACCAGAAACCCAAGAGGACCAATGGTGTAAATTTTAATCTGAGCCTGAGTCCAAAGGCAGAAGACCCATCTCAGTGTGAAGAGAGGGAAGGAGAGCATGAATTTGTCAACCTTTTTGATCTATTTTGCTCTCCAATGAATTAGATGTGAACCATTCACATTAAGAAATCTACTTTACTCAGTCTACTAATTCAAATAGTAATCTCATCCAGAAGCTCCCTCAAGAACACACAGCCAGAATAATGCTTAACCAAATATCTAGGCACCCCATGGTCTAGACAGCTTGACCCATAGTTAATCATCATAATTTCTCTCTCTCTCTCTCTCTCTCTCTCTCTCTCTCTCTCTCTCTCTCTCTCTCTCTCTCTCTCTCTCTCTCCTCTCCCTATTCTATTTATCATCTATCATCTATCTATCATCTATCACTTATCATTTATCATCTATCTATCAACTATCATCTACATGATATAGTCAGTGATATATATAGTTTCTATACAAATGAGCACTTCATTAAAACATGATAATAATGGGTATCACTTGGAATAGAAAAGAAGAATACTGATATTTGAGCATCGCATTACTTTAAAATAACCATGACAAATTTTTATCAAAAGTAGTATTTTCTTTCTTTTTCTACAGAGTATGGCACTAAATTCATCCTTATTTAATTATTCGATAAAACTAAGTATTTAGCAAATGTCAGGTGCTAAAGTAGCTTCCGAAAATAAAATAGGCAAATGACTGAAGAGATCTGTGTCCTTTTGAGCCTTATTTTTAGCTGAAAGAACAAACAAGGCACTAGTACAATGTACATTTTATTTCCTTTATACAGTTTGGTCTTCAATCTCCAAAAAAAGAATAGCAGGCGAGATGAACAAACAAGAAGTCAATATGTATATAAAGACCATTTTCTATCTATCCAACACTGAGTCTTAATCTCCTTCAAAGTAAACTCTTACTTCAAATTTACTTCCTGTTTAGACTTCCACAGTGATAAATGGTACTTGTATTTATACTTTTGTTTACATAGCCACTAGCTTTCATTTTGTATTTAAAAACTTTCCGATGTGTGGTAGAAACCCTTTACCGTGAGTTGAGAAGTAGACTACCAACGTGAATAATATTATTATGCCAATCATAGATAAACATTAATTGTCAGTATAAATGAGATCATTTATGGCACTTCTAAGGAATGATTCATACCATTCCTTAGAAGTGCCAAATGAAAATATCAGAGTGACGATATCATCAAAAAACCCAGTTCTTTCACCTTCCTTTGCATTCTGCAGCGTCACATCTTCTGAAGGCTGGATCCTAGCCCAAGTTTATGACAGATGCAGTTTCCTAGGGCTACTGCTTCCTCATTCATGTCCAGTAGAAAAGAGATTCAACACAACCGGCCCAACTTAGACCTCATGCCTACACCTGATGTTAACATGGTGACCAGAAAGATGAGAAGATTGGCTGGTTTACCTTATATAATTTGGACCACCCCAGAACACAGAGATGGTGCCAAGTTCCCTACAATTACACCATCTCCAAAATGCATATCTGGGGCTTTTAGAAAGTGATGAGTTGGTGGGCAACAGTTTGACAAAGACTGTCATGGAGATCATGGCAGAAAATTTAAAAAAAGGGAGAATATGATCTCTAAATTAAATTTTTCTATAAAGGAGGTCTAAAACACATGTATTTACAATTGAGTCCCTTTAATTGTTAAAGCCAATGTTTTAGAATTTAAAATTAACATCATTGAAGAGTCAACAGAGTTCTGGTGTTCTATGCTGTTTAGTAGTGGAGATCCATAAAGTTAGATAAATTAAATTTTATGAAAAAGCATACAGATAATTCTCTTTTAAAATACAGTTTGAAATAGATTTAATAGTTGGGAAAAGCTTACATATAACATAAAAAAGTCATGTGGAAAAAATAAATCTGTTAGTGATAGCTATCATTCATATAATGCTGATAGTTGTGAAAATTCTAATAATAATCTGCCCTATAAATGATTAGTGGTTCCCCAACATGAAATCAGAGTGCCAAAATAGTTAACAAATTTTAACTACATCCTTAAAATCTCAGCTCCAAGACTGGTAAATCAGACAAAGACAATTTTATTCTTTAGTACATGACCTTCTTTTCCTTTATCTTATTCTCTATAAAAACAGTTTCATAAGCCTCTTGGAGTTAGCTTCTTAACTACTTCTGTTTAGATATCCCTTGCAATAGTTCTTACCAAGATTCAATTCGGTGTCTACTTAGTCCTTCATAATTATTCTTGATGATCTTCAAGAGCCCTTCTAAGACTCACATTTCATATTTTTATAAAAGGTGAATACTAAAAATGGACAGTATGCTTCACTAGCAGGATTTCTAAAGCAAAGATAATTACAAATGAGACAAAAGAGTACATTTCTTCCTTATTATAAATATACAATGAAAATTTAATGTTAATTCAATTAGTTTTTATTAGGTTGGGTCTCATTCACCTTATGGAGAAGGGCGTTTGTTGTTTCTGACTGTGACACCAAGCTATCTATTTCATTAAGCTCGGTTTAAGTTTATTAGGAAATTTCTTTCTTCTACCATTTCCTTCCCTTCTTCCCTCCCTTCTTTCATTCCTTCCTTCCTTCCTTCCTTCCTTCCTTCCTTCCTTCCTTCCTTCCTTCCTTCCTTCTTTCCATCTGTGAGCACAGGCTTAATTAAATTATAGTTTTATCTAAATTATATTCCAATGACCCGAAATGTTGCCCTGAGGGGTACAACCTCATCTCTTTCCACAGGTTTATACTCTATGTGATGTCATTCTGGAATAGAAGTTAAACTGTTCTTAATGACTGCTGTGTGCGATGAGGTCTCAAAGCTTTCAATATTCTGAAACATGTTGCTTTAGTCTCATTAAGATGTCACTTTGTCCAAATATGAATATATGTCTGCATTATCTCAGTTCTTGGCATATTACTTTAAAATAACATTGTTTTAAGTTTTTCAGACGACATGGCACTGTTCACAACATGTTCACAACATCCAGACAAGTTTGGAAATTCTTCCAGACAAACCAATCCACATTTATTTCTTACTACTGATGACTCATGAGTGAAGGCAGAGCCTTGGCTTCTTAGTAGTTTCTACCCTACACTCACATTCATTCAGCATGTCAGTTCATCAATGTGTGATGTGTCAACTTCAAAAATTCAACAAAGACAACCCAGAACTCACACTATAAAGAACTTATTTCTGCATTTTTGTTTTTGGTTTGTTTTTCTCAACCACTGTTGGCAAATCCCTCATTTGGCTCATCTCCAATTTCTGTTTTCTGTTTATTCATCAGAAACTTGTTTTATCAGCTGAGCAATATACTCAATGATTTTCTTATCTAAAGACCTGTCTCGTTAAGTAAATGCTTTTGTTTCTGGCCCAGGGGTTACTGAACGTTTAAGGTGTTCTTTTCCTTTTCCTTTGAGAAAAAATCATGTAGCATGTAAGGGAACCAACTATTCTCCTGTTAATTAAAATATTAGTTACTGCTTAATTCTAAATCTAAGAACCTCATCTCCACATGTTATTCTTTGATGTGACAGAATGCGAATGACCAAATTTAGAACTCTAATTTAAAAGTATACATGATAAACCATGCACATCTATATGCGTACAGACAAGAAAATGTGGCGAACTTGAATGAATGCATTTTGGGGTATTTGTACTCTCCCTCCCCTTTTCTTAGGAAGAAAGATTCAGGCATGCTTGGTCAGCTTCCTGCTCTGCTTTGAGAGAATTCCAGTAATATAACTGCAGAAAAGTAAAAAGAAAACAGAGAAACTGCTGCTCTGCTAGTGAAAAGCTGAGTTGAAGAGGGAAAAAGGGAAATATAAGCAATCCAGCTTTTTCCAGATTTGGGAAGCAGTTGGTGTGAACTTGAGGGAGACATAGAATCAGCTGTGTGGAGACTGAGCCTGAAGGAAAAAAAAAAAATCTTTTAAAACATTTTAATTTATTTTATAAATTGTACTCACTATTTTCATGAAAGACTAAGACAGAGATGTTAAATTAATTTTAATTTTTATTGCTCAGTTGTTGATAAATCTGACTATAACCTTGTCACGTCAAGACAAGGCAACAGACAATGAGATATTATTCAAGTTGTATTTACAAACTTTTAAAAGTGGTTACTTGTCATGGAAAAGACTGAGGAGAGGTGAAGGAAGATTTCTACATTTACTCCGTATGGCCATACAGCGCGTAATTTAAATAATCAAATGTTACATCTCAATTCGAATATAATCCAATCAACACATTTTCTATATTTCATGGCTCCTATAAAGAGGCAATTATCACTTTGGGAATAACCACTTAGGGGGCAAGAATAGCATCAGCACAAAATATAATTTTAGACAGTTCTATTATGGAACATTCTTGGAATGTTTATATTATCCAAGAGCCACATGAACATCTATCTAATAGCCATCCTACCCCACCAAAAGCATTTTTTAAGACAGTCTCTTTGACCTAGTTATCTGTAATCTTTCTTGAGATGTTGGTTTCTTCCATGACGATAATTCATCTCATAATTCATCAGTTTCATACCACATCTTTGAGTGCTGCCAATAATTTTTCAAGCTTTTAATCTGTCCTTGGAGGTTCTCAGTCTCCTTTGATTTCAATATACACTGTATTTCTCATGTTAGTCCTACTGAAATTTTACTATGAGGAGTCACAGAAAATATTGAGGTGCCCTACTGAAAATATATTTTAAAAATCTCGTTATAGATATCTTTGATGTGCCTTCATCTTTATGTAGGGGAATTCTCAAATAATAACACCAGATAACAATGCTGCTGCATACACAGACACTCAAGTAGTATATCAATACCTATTACACTGATCATAATAAAACCGAAAAACCTCTACTGCACAGGAGTAGCACATCCTTCCCACAGAGAAACCAGCACAAATGACCTTTTTATAAAAGTGCTCCTCTTTAAAGGAAGAAATTAGTCATCTTTACAGATATATGCTCTGTGACTTAATAGAAATTTACATCTTATCTCCACACATGGGCTTGTAAAAGAGAGGTTAAAGATACCTTTTTCCTGCCTAGAAGTACAGTGTACATTTCTGTATGTCTGTAATTGTATGATTTAGACTCAAAATGACAGGTGGAATTAGAAATCTTAGTATTAAACTAGAATCAAGAATAGAATGTAGCAAATCATGCTACACAAGGTAATCTTATGGATATTTTCAGAAACTAGGGCTGTAGTCTCCTATCTAATAATACAGAGAATCATTTTTGTAACACATAGTATAGCCTCTGGAACATAGTATCAATATAATTTTTGCTCACTTCACAAAAATGATCACGCAGAGAGTCCTTGGTGCCAGTGAAAAGAGTATAAACCACAGAATGCCAGCCAGAAGAGGAGGAGATACAGACATCTTTTAAAGAGCTCTCCAACTTAATCTCTCTGACATTCTGGTTCTCCCAACACAAAGGACCAACAAAAATCAAGCATATCAGTAGTAAAAACAACCTGGCTATCTCAAGGCTAAAAATTAAACAGTGGAAGAGAATGTGCTTTCAAACTGGAAAATATTGTATGTAAGCATGAAAACATAATCATAGTGACACTGAGTAATAACGAGGGTTGGTATGATTGTTTTCTCAGACATTAACCTCATAGATGTGCTTCTGAACTTTCCAGGTCGCTAAAACAATGATTCGTCTCTGTATTATTACGTTCTTTTTACTCCAATGATTTCACCAACCACATTTTGAACACGTTCTAAACATTTTTTGATAATGTTTTTCAAGATGTGAAGCTTTCTGTGTAAAAATAACATTTTATCTGATCATAACTCATCTTATTGTGTGCTTTACTTTCTAGAGTACCAGGTGTTATGAGCTAAGCTGTGTACCAGTGAAGTTCATGTGCTGAAGCCCTAACTCCCAGTAGTTTGGAATGTGACTGTGTCTGGAGAAAGTCTTCATTTAAGTTAAAATGAAGCCATTGGAGTGGGCCCTAATCCAGTCTGACTGGCATCTTAGAAGGACAAAAGTTTGGACACAGCAATACTAGGGGTGCACTCACACAGAGTAAGACTATGTGGAGACAGGAAGAAGTCAGCCTTCTCCAAACCAAAGACAGAGTCTTCAGAAGAAAGGCAGCCCTGCTGACATATTGATCTCAGATCCCTAGCCTTCAGAACGGTGAGAAAAAAATTTCTGCCACATGTACCACTCGATCTCTGTTACTTTGTCATGGCAGCCGTAGCAAACTAACACACCAGGGTTTGGGGAAAAGGTAATGTTTATTGTATTAAACAATGTTTGTAGTTTGTAACAACTTTATAAATTTAAAAATAAGTTTTGATGTCTCCACTTGCTTCTGAAATAGCAGAATGTTCATTTTTCAGCAAATTTTTCTATATTTAAAATTTTAGTCACATTTCAAATTAGTTCTTAGCTCCAGACTTTCTGTGTTTTCCACCAAGAAGACACAAGTTGCTAACAAAATAGTCATTAGGGGCCTCTGCTTCCTTAGCCTCTGATGCAGGCTGGTGGGCACAGCCAGGAGGCAAAGGAGAACCATGGGCTCTCAAATTCATTCTACTATTTTGCCCACAGCTCATGATTCTACTCTAAACATCAGGTGAGGTTATTCCAAAGGGTTCAGGGACAAATTTCTCCATGGGCAGATGCTTTGGAAAAGCTCTATATTTAGAGAAATGACTCCTCATTTCCCACTATTATATCTGTGATTTTAAGGGTCTATGAGTTTTAGCCCAGGGGAAAATAAAAAAAGTTTTCTTGGCAGAAGAGGTTTCTATAGATGTCTTTCATGAGTTGAAGGGACCTTCTTGTTATTTTATTTCTTGGCCTCATCTCGAATAAACAGTGTAAATATTTGTATCCTTAGTCTATGTATATGTACAGGATCCATTCTATTATTTATCTCTTCCTTCATCCAAGGCTCTATTTGTTGTGAGTGATAAAATTCAGGCATAAGTTTTTAAAAGCTTCAACCTCAAACTTAATTAAAATGTCTGTTTATCACCAAACACAAGCCATAAATTATATGGATGTTTCAGTTTAGTTGGCTCTGCAAACATGTCACTTTGATCGATATAAATTTGACTTTGCTCATGTACAGAAACAGTCTTGAAAGTGACAGCTCAATGATATTTTCTCCCCCAAAACAATTTTAAAAAACAAACTGTAAATGGAGGGCTGGCAGTGAGTCTAAATAATAAGTTTAGAAAGAGAGAAGGCAGATCCTAAAACAGGTAAGGGGAACTTGTGAAATAAGAGAAAAAGATTATGGGAAACATAAGGTAGCCATGGAGTTCTGCCATTCCTGTTGCATATGACAAAAAAAATATATAGATAGATGAATGATAAAAGAGTGAGGGGTTTTTACCTAAAGGGAAAAATCTCACAGAAAACATGTTGACTATTCACCAACAGAAAATGGAGGAAGAATCCTCTGTCCATTCCTGAGAAATGGACGTAAAAATATTATGGGGAAAAAAATGAGTAAAGTAATATTAACAGAAGGAGATTGAAAAAAAAATAGAAGCCCAGACAATGATGGAAATTTCTGAATAAATAAAACTCTCTTACGACTAACTCTAAAGTATGTGTTAGTTTTCTTTGGGTGATTGGTAAAATGTTTTTTAATAACTTCATCTCTTATTGAAAACTTCTAAATAGAATTAGATCAAACACTGCTGCTTTTGCTGAATAAAGGGCTATCAGACTTCAATATAAATTTCTTCTTAGAATTTTCAAATACAAAGTGGTCACTACAAATTCTTGAACAGCTAAAAAAAAAAAAAAGAAAAGAAAAAAGACAATCTCCTTTCCTTATTAAAATATAAAAGCACGCTTTAGCTTGTCTGGATTTCATGAAGTCAAGCCTGCAGGTACAAAATTGGTATGTGCTAGGGCCCACAATTCGTTTGAACTCAGCAGTCTTTATTGCCCATTTTAATTAATTTTCTTTGTCACATTCCGTATATTTCCTTTACTACATTCAGGGGACTATGTAGAGGTGCCCCCAGGGTGGCTAATTTAACACCTGAAATTTCCATTATTATTATTATTTTTTTTTTTTATGTCTCATATTGACTAGTGGGCAATGATATGCATGAGTGTGGCATAGAAAATACCCGTAGCAGGCATTCTGTTTTGGATAAGTTTGCATTAAAAGCTCTTAATAAGGATAGCATATTTCCTTTGAAGTTCCTGGGCAAGACCTTTTGTTAATTCCCTAGGTTGCTTTTATTTAGCCAGAATATATAGCTGTCCTGATGTTTGTTCTCAGTTCAAATCTCATTAGCTTGGTGTTTGCATTCACTACTTATATAATGATGAAGAATTTTTCATTTGAATAAGGCCACTGGGAATAAATGCGTGCGTGTGTACACGATTTGATTAGAAATTCTCTGTGCATCATGACTGCGAGGCAGAGAAATGAAGACATAATAATAAATCTTAATTTCCAGCCCAAAGAGATGATATCTTGGGCAAGTCACACAGTAGGCCCTCAATCTCCTTGGCTATAAACAGGGAGAACAAGAGTGTTTTCATCACAAAATTACTATGTCAATTAATTTAAAAATAGGTGGAAATTGCCTGGCAAACTGTAAAGCAATATAAGTACATTAGCGACTCTATGATGAGGAAACCAGCATCACATGAGGTGCTGGATTCAGACGGACCGCGCCTGAAGGTCATTTCCACAACTTAGAGCCGCTTGACTTTTCTCTGCTTCGATGTTTCTCCTTTGTAAAATGGGGGATAATAGAGCATCTCCTCTTGGGTTATTGTGAAGAATGAATAAAATTCACAAAAAGCATTTCCACAATACAGAATGAGAATTTGATTAATAACAGTTATACCAAGGGTCCCCAACCCCCGGGCCATAGGCTGATACCGGTCTGCGGCCTGTTAGGAACTGGGTCGCACAGCAGGAGGTGAGTGGCAGGCAAACCAAGCAAAGTTTCATCTGTATTTCATCCCCAGCACCAGCATCACCACCTCAGCTCCACCTCTGATCATCAGGCATTAGAGTCTCAGAGAAGCACCAGTCCGTGGTGCCATAAAGGTTGGGGTACGTTATATTATTCTTTGAAGACAAAGTCCCTGTATGTCTGATGGAAACCCTGTGTAAAGAAGTAGAAGCTTTTTTTATCATTCCTGCCAATCACTCCCCTTCATCATTCATGACCTCAGATGTTAGGGAAGGATCTTCCCTGTGTTTCTAAACTACCTCTTTAACAAAATCAGCAATCGCCATACGAGGAATTCTTCCTAAGGTAACAAGTATCCCATCAGTACTGTGTATTAATAGATGCCAGAATGGTAGGGACCAGATATACCACTGTGTGGTTTTCGAAAACAAGAGCAGGGAAAAAAAGTAGCTAAATAGATAAATTTAGTCTGGATAAGATCCAAAATTTGTCAGATTAGCTAAAGCAGGCAGCACAGGATCCAGGACATATTAAAAAATAAATAAATGGAAGAATAAATGAATCAATGAGAAACCGTTAGATACATTAAATATTCAAGTAAGCTATCAGGGGAAACGACTTAAGAAGATGGGAAGCATTATGAATAACTTGCTATAAGCATTTGCCAGACATTGATAGAAGGACAGACCCCCAAGTCAGAGAAATGAGGGAAGGCAAGATTAGATCCAGGTTAACGTTTCTCCCATGCAGCATCTTAAGAACTAGTGTCCTCATTCAGTGCACGTCCACTTACACCCATCATTGCCTTCACATCTCACATTTTGCCTATTAGACTATGATAGCAAGCAATCTCCTAAAGGTGGCCATTTTTGTTTTTTTAATTTGAGTGGACTTACTTATTAAGACTATGCCATGTGTTATGTGTGATAAAAAAAAATGCTGAAGACTAAAATCCTGCCTAGCAGGGTGTAGCTATAATCCATATGGAGATATAGATATTAGTACTCTCTTTCTTTTTTTAAGTATAAAAGAAGACGAGCATTATCAACATGTAAACTGGAAGTAACAACTTCCTTTCTTTCTCTTCTAGTTTTCTCCAGGAACCATGATAAACAATCAGCTTACAGTTACAGAAACAAGAAATTGGAGAGGGTTCCATTCAAAAGTCAAAATTGCTGTACACATATCCACACCGCTGCGTCAATTGCCCAGGCTAATTTGCGTAGGCTCTATCTAGTCACTTGTTATGCAGTTAGAGGAATGTAGTCATTTCTCCCCCTCTGTGCTCTCGTTTCACCTTTATCCAACTCTTAGTTCCATACATGATCTTTCACTTAGCCAGGCATAAAGCTTTCCCTTTTCTTCAACCTTAATCTTCCTTAGTGCAGCAGGAAAGTTGTAGGAAACCACAAACAACTTTCCACCACATCATGAACATAAAAACACAATCAGTCAGTTTTGTTAGAAAAATAATCCACTACTGAGCCAAGGAAATCAATTGTGAGGCTAAATTGTCAACCAATTTGCCTGCCTTCCAGACAAGATCTGGGCCCGTCTTCAATAATAGATTAATTACTGTTTTCTACGACTATTGCACTCACCACTATGTCCACTGGGCATTTTGTTATTTGTTTTCTGTGCTTTCTTTGATTTTTAAAAACAGTTTGACACGTATTTTTAATATGAATTAAGTCACTTATGGGTAATTATTATTTGTCTTCATCCTATAGGTGACTAACTTGAAATCGAGTGCCAGTTTGAATTGTTAGGGTCACTAAGCTAATGTACTTGGTTGGCTCAGTTATATGTTCTTAGAAACAACTCCCAAATTTCAGAGACTTAACACAATAGAGACTCATTTCTCACTCATATAACACGTCAGTGCAGGTGTTTGATGGTGATTCGAGGATC
This sequence comes from Rousettus aegyptiacus, assembly GCF_014176215.1. Classification (NCBI taxonomy): domain Eukaryota; kingdom Metazoa; phylum Chordata; class Mammalia; order Chiroptera; family Pteropodidae; genus Rousettus; species Rousettus aegyptiacus. The sequence goes on from NW_023416306.1 coordinate 159,880,727, forward strand.
CTGGCTCCTTCCATCTGTGACTTCATCATACCCTAAGGCCTTATTATTCTCTCCTAGATCTCTGCATCCATCTGGAGAATCATGCAGGGGCATATATGCGCCAGGTCTGGAGGTGGTGATTATCACTCACATCCCCACTCCATTAGCCAAACTCAGTTACCTGCCATATGTAATTGAAGGGAAGAAGGGACATGCGGGCTACTTTGAGCCAAGTGGGAATGTGAAACATATTTGATGAACAATTAGCCAACTTCTTTCTGTCATGGTCTGCATACTAGAAAACAACGTATTAATTTTACTCATCCTCATACCATAAAATATACACATCTTCACCCCCATAGAGCCAACTTAGACTTTTTTAGTTGTTGTATCTAGTTAAAAGTCCAAGATCTATAGAAAATATATAGTCTTCAGTAGCTCCTCATGCTGTAATGATATATGAACTAAAACAATACACTATCCACCACTCATCAACACCAATATAAAATGTAATATAGGAAGCACATAACTCAGTGAGCTTTCTCTTTTAGAAAAAGGAAGATTGGCAAAAGACAGTAGACATTGGTCCATATCAGTTCTAAGATTCTGCTATATCATCATTATGAAAGTCCTGTACCAAAGAGGTGTGGAAATTTCATTAGACCAGAGAGTTCTCTCTGAGAGAAGCTCCATTTTTCTCTTACCTTTAGTAGTCCCTGGTTCTTCCTTCTGGTGTGTTCTTCATGTCCTGTTATTCTCTGTGGCTAGGGATTGCTAAGAGCATCGTGGTGTATGGTTTTGTCTCTATTATTAATACCAACACCACCTTTTATTCTTCAAATCATTGGCGTGGGCAATTAAGTATATAGTTATATATCACCACGACCATATATAAGATAAATATTGAGGAACACAGCTCCCTTGATATGTGTAATGCTTATCAAGTCTACTTCTTGGCCCTGCTAGTTTTGGAACTTAAAGATCGTTTTTATGCTTGAATGATCAGATGATTTTGAGGAGAGCAGAGGGCCTGAGTTCATGGTTTCTTTGAAATACAATTTCTTCAAAAATTTAGGATGCTTTTCATCTAATGAATTCTTATTTCTATAACATCATCAATTTTTTTTCTAGGCATAATTCTTATGCCTAATTTATTTAATGAAGCCGATGCTGATTATCTTGAGGCTATTTGCGAAACTAAACTTAGCTGGGAAGGTAATACTCATAATCGGATATTCCATATTTGACATTTTTTCTTTTCTTTTATAATAGACAACAGCCTATAAAAATGTCTTGTAGATAACATGGCTACTGAACTAATAGCTCTAGGGTAAGCCACTGGAAAGAAGTAGTTTGGTGAACCATAAACCAGTCTTTATTAGTAAATATGAGATTGAATACAGTTTTGTACATTAATCCCTGATAATAAATTTTATAGTTACTCCTTGTTCCCTTACAATTTTGTTTAAAACTCAACATCTCCATTAAGTCTTTCTTCACTAAAACTATTAACTGTGGTCAAATATTGCACTCCAGAAAGGTAATTTTAATATTTGATGTACTTATTTATATTTTACTTAAAAAATACTTGGTTAATATTGGGTATGTGGCCCCACAATATTTCAAGGAGCCATCAGCCTTCTAGCTGAAAATGCTCTTGATTTTGTTACCTTTAAAATAGACTGCATAGAGTTGATGCCAAGTTAATATGTATTATTATAAATATCAATGGAACTTTACTAAATACAAATCCGTTCAGAATTATGTTTGTTTAAATTTTTAAAACAAATTGTTCAGAAACACTTAAGGGAATCTACTAAATATTATAACAGCAGATTTTTTCAGAGAAGTTTACAAGTTGATATGTTGACAACCACCTTATTTCTGCATTATTTCTTTAAGTTATGAGGTTTTTTTGATTAGACATCACCATGAAAACATTCACTAGGGGACATTTACAAAACTGATCTAAAGCAATTAACCATTTTTTTAAACCTAGGTTAGTATATACTTATCAGTACACATTATAAAAAATAGAAAAAGTTAAGAAAATGCAAATCAACCTTAATACAATTTAAATATTATATATAAAATCTTTTAGAAAGGTTAGAAATACATTTATATTTTAAGTATTTCAAATATATATTACTTATTATATTGTTAATATTTTCTTTCACATTGAATGATTTTATATGAAAATAATAAAATTATTTTGATAACTACATGCAGAATCACATATTTTATTAATTCCTTAAGTTCAGATACCTGTTTTAAAATTTTCTACTCTTGTACACTATTCTATAGTAATCATTCTTTTACAGACATCTTTCCATATATCTGAATATATCAATCGTAGAAATACCTAGGCTTATTTTTCAACTACCCTTTATTTAACCTATAATTGTCCAGGGCTACCAATCAATAACCCCTTCCTGCCTTAAATTAATTTCATAGTTATCTTATCTACTTTAGTCACACTGAGTTCTACAAATAATCATACTGCCAATCGAATAAATCTTATATGTATTGTCTTAGTTAATGATTGGACACTTTAAAATAACATTTTTAATTTTACTTAATATGACTAGTGATTTTTTAAATAATATTTTGGCAGTTAATATTTAGTGTTTTGGTAGCTAAGGCTACCGATAAAATGTACAAACACAACTATTTTGAAAATATATGTAACATTTCCAATAGCTTCATTTACATATACATGCTTGTCTCAACTATATAGTTTCATAAAAGTATTCTAACCCCTTAATCTTTGAAGTTCTTGTTTATACAGAAAAAGCCAATTCAAAAACTTTCATCAGGAGATGTTACTGCAACAATTACTCTAAACCACATTAAGAAAAACATAGTTTCAGTGTTCTAGTCTCTAAAATGGAAATAACTACAAGTTCTTCTCCAGGGAGCTTCTTGGCATCCTCAGTCATGTGTCCGCAGCAAACATGTTTCCTATTCAGGAGGTACAGCTCCATATTTTCATGCTCATCAATCTTTATTAATAAGTCATAGTTAAATTGCAATTTAGTTTGTGATATGCCTTTACTCCTCAGAATGTAAGTTTCTCAAGGGCAGAGAATGTGTCATAGTCATATTTTATTCCCACATATTTCTTAAGAAAATCCTTGACCCTACAGTACTAAATAAATGAATAAATAAATGATTAAATAAAGTAGCATTGGTTAACATTTTAGTCAGAAAGAGGCTTTCAATGACTGTCTCTATACAGATTTCACATGCTACCTACAGAAAAAATTCAATTTGCTTTTTTTTTTTTTTTTTTTTTTGTAAATTTTTGCTTAGAATAGCAGATGTTTGATTAGAAGGATGAAATGTTTTGCCAATATTCTTCAAAGTTTCAAATGAAGATATAACTTCTACAAATTTTGAGTACATTTACCTGCAGTTAAAAATCGCTTAGACTCGATGGGTTTAGGGAAGAAATAAAAGAAATTATAGAATGATATTTTTTAAAAAATACATAGAGAATTGTCATTAATAGCTAGAGAAATTTCAGCTTTTAGGGACTTCTAATTTGGAGTGCTCTATAATTCAATGCTAATCATTCTGAAATGTGCCCTAATTCAAATGTTTCCTGTAAAGGTGACACAATAAGTATTATTCAAAGAATAATTAATTACTCTGAGCAGTTATCTGCTAACCCTTCCAGTCTTCCACACGATGGAACAAAAAGTAACCTGAAAGTTTCAGAGTAGAACTCATATAAATTTCACGGTCTTAATAGCATTATCATAAATATTTAACCTGATTCTCTGAGAAAATAAAATATGATCATTTGAAAATGCTTCTTCGAAATAATTGAGGTTCTTTAACACTAAAACTGCTTTTTACAGCCCAACTTTGAACCGTATCAAAATGGATATACGTAGGGGCAAAAAAACTAACATGAACAGTTTAATTTGGTTTCCCAGGAGAGAGCTTGTGTTTATAGGGTCATATTCTTACAGTTCATTTTCATCTGAGACTTACAACACAGCAAGAAACAAAGAGTAATTAAAGAGATCTTAAATAATGCTGTTTTATAGTTTCCAAGAATGCTTTTTAAAAGTTCAGCTTTCCTGAGAAGTCATCTTTGATTGCCCTTCTAACCCAAGACCCAGGCTGTTTTGTGCATATTTTTTACAAGTGTATGGAAACAGCATCATAAAGAAAATAAAGTCATTGTTTTATCAGCCTAATAAAGCCTGTTTTCCATAATTCAGGTATATTCTAAATTCTCAATAATTAAAATCTTAGCAGCAATAAAATTATAATAATTAAAAGTATGGGAGAATAATTGAGATATAAAAAATTTTTCTTGTGCCAACTATCATAATAGAAGCTTTAAAGTTATCATTTTACACTCTGGAAGCTAGATCATATTTTTTTCTTTTTTGTTACAGGAGACGATTTAGCTCCAGGAGATGAAATGATTTATCCAAGACCATATGTCTAACCATTTTAAAGGAGAAATACTTTTCTTATTCATTTTTTCACTGATTTTTTTGGTTCTGTTTTTCATGTCTGTTTCTGTTTTTATCTAATATAGACTGACTTCTTTTTTCATAAATTGGTAATCTGGTCCAGGTCAAAGCCTGAATGCCACCCAAATTCTCTTACTTTTTTAGTGCTGACTGCAGCAGAATTCATAAAGATGACATTTTATAGGGATAATGATAATAGAATTATTAAGATGTGATTCAGACAGAGAAAAATTATTTGAATCTTAGGCATGCAGAGTTAATTGATACAAAATGTTCTGAACTACATGGGCGTAAGAAAGAAAATCACTAATGGTGGCATTCTGTCCCATAATTCATTTACATGAATCATGCTGATGCTTCTGTGTGTAAGACTAAGACGGAAGTGTGTTGTTAAAATTTGTTCATGTATCATGCCTTTTAAGTGGAGAGGAAAAATGTAATAGTAGAAAGACCAATATTCCAAGAGTCAAAGACAACCAGTTTTAGAACTGAAATAGAAATATTGTGCCCCTTAGGATTTATGATCTTTATTTTGATAATGAAGTCTATATTTAAGTTTTCAACAGAAATTTTTAAATGTCTCTTGCAGCTGACTTTTAGAAATTAAAGGAAACACAAGAGGACCCTCAACTCTAATCAAATCCCAGAAATAAACACTTTGCACTGGCAAAGCCATCAGTATTTTGAGAATATGAATATACACCTACATGAACACAGTATTTACTATCAATCTTCAAAGGGCTTACAGTTTAGTTGGGGATAGAGCAACAATATATCGATATATGTCAATTATTTTTCAAAAAACAAGATAATAAAGCTGTAAATTTTCAGAAAAAATAAACATGATAGATTAATATGGGTTAGAGTGATTTGGATGATTTCATGGAGAACATAGGCCATGGTGAAGTTTGAAAGTTGAATAGAGTTTGAATATATATAATATTAGTTCACTCCAGCCAAAAAAGGACACACCTATATAAAAAGAAATATGTAAAATATTTTTAGAAATAACAAAGAGATGTATCTCCTCAGATAAAGTGGTTTGCTGAGAGCAAATAAGTGAGAAATTTGCCATCATTTGTATAATGTCACATGGAATAACTATATGTATTTTTTCCAATTATATTGAGTACTGGGAGAGGAAGAGCTGAGAAGGAATGAAATTTGAAAGGCTATGTTGAGAAAAGGTGAGATCCTGAGTAGATGTCATATAACCAGATACTACATATTAATAAGATTCGAGTGTGTAGTCACCCTAGAGTTAGTGAGCAGACAGATAATCACCTTGCATAATGTAGTGAGACAACAGTTTAAATAAAGGCCTTACGAGGGAAAAAAATGGGATGAGCGATATGGCGGGAGGCTTGTGATTGACTAGAAAGGTGGCCACTAGAGGTTCCAAATATTCTTAAGGAACCTTAAAAACAGGGATGCTGACAGACAGATTAGATGATGTAAAATGGCTCTGACTCCCCAATTATTCAGCCCGCTACTCACAGAAATTGTGTGATGATGTTTTGAATTAAACCAATGATTTCCATATACGGATTTGTCCAGACCAGAGGGAATAGAATATATGTAAGATGTGTCATTTCAAGTTTCATACACACTTTATTAACAAAAATTAATTATTAACATTGGAAAATGTGTGTGCCAGCCATGTGTTAAATATTGATTTAAGCACTTTGCAAACATTAAGTCCAATGACTTAATACTCCACCAACTCTATAAAGTATCCGATATTTTTGGTATTTAAATTCATCAACACCACACTAAAACTTGCTGTTGCTAATATATTTTATCAAAAAACATGTGTACTGGATATTCCTGCAATAGCAAAATTTCATCTAATAATCCAAGTTTTGGAATTTAATATTATATTGGACTCATTTGGGCCTAGGAAGTAGATGAATTTTGATACATAGAGCAGTGTGTCAAGAAGAGACAGTGTTTAAAACCAATTCAATGGTGAGAAGGGAAGAATGATGTCCAATACATAATAGTGTCGGGGATGTCAAAGAAGTATAATTAAGTGATATTAAACACACCAGATATTAAGAATATGAAGGAGAAGAAAGGTCATTGAAATTAGCAAGAAGAAAACTTTCGAGGTCTCTGAAAGATCTGTTTCAGGAGAAGGATGGGCCTGGAATTTAGACAACAAGATTTAAAGGGACCATTAAATGGATAAGAGGTAGATTAATCATGAAGAAAAAAAATAATGCAGTGGAATAGAAAGAAATTACAGGGTCAACTAGAGGTTTTCTTTAACTATATTTTGTAATATTGGTGAAGCCTCTGATTTCTTAAATATATTGAGAGAAGGGCTTAGAAGGAAAAAAAGAGAAGAGGAAGTCAGGTGGGGCCCACAAGGAATTAAGGGATCAATTCATTCTAATAGTGGTCATAACTGGAAAAAATCACATGTTTGGATAACAGACAATGTTAAGGATGCTAATAAACCTATCAGAAAGGCCCATAAACTGCCTGCAAAGTTTGGGCTTAGAAAATTCTGTATTACCAATTAGGACAGGGTAGTTAATGCAACCTGTGTTTCACTTCCTCTTCAAGTTCTTTGGAAATTTCTTCATGATTCACCATATTATCAATAATCCTAACTTTCTCCAGGCACATATCTCCAAGCATATAATTATTTTTAGTATCCTAACCACTGAGTAACTCATGATGCCTTTTATTGTCAAGGTTTATGCTGTTTTCATTCAAAAGAAATAAACACGAATTATTCCTGACAGTCCTTCCCCATACAACCCTGCCAGACATAAAATGCAATTTCAAATATGCGGATTCTAATCTCCAGAGAATAAACGGTGACATGAAAAGCCTGGTGCTCTTCCAACAGCTCCCACACAGTAGGAAATGACTGATCTCCGGCACGTCATGCTTTAAAGTGTTGTCCGCCTGTCCCTCATTATTTGTCCCTTTTCTTATTTTTTGTGTATCCTCCAGAAACAGATTTAGTAATGACATACTTTTTAGAAACTTTTGGTTGTTGTAATCGGAGTTACTTATTATCTCTTCCGTGCCACATGAGTGCAGTGAACATATCTCATTACTGCACTTTTCATCCATATTATAATCATTATAATAGCTTCTAGATCTATGTTTATTTCCTCTAGAAATCCGAAATACTTATAGTCAGGGGCTGTCAGTTTTCAAATCAGCATTGCCATCTTTTAGCATGTTTCCTGAAAGGAGCGCAACTATTTATAATAAATTCGAAAAGAAGAAAATAATAATGACAATAATTTAATACCTACCTAAACTTGCCAGAGATTTATCTATCTATAGGTAACAGATATCATATTTTCCGCCATACAGAGCAATCTCCAGAGGACAATTGATTGTTTCTTGGGAAAAATCTGAAAGCCCATTTTCAATCCTGTCTTATGCATCTATTAGCTTTTCATTAATTTCAAATTCCAAGGGTGTGATATTTCTCTCTTTTTTTTTTTTTTTCTGAGATCATCAGCAGACTACAGAGATGGAAACCAGAAATAATTTAGGCATTCCTTTAGTTGACAAGTCAGGATTAATTTTACAACTACTTCTGAGGAAAATTTTACAACTTTCCTCAACTTCATAATGTTAAAGCCAGAAAGATTAGGATCCTAATGATACAATAACCACAATTTTCACTCAACAAATAATAGCTGTGAACTTCCAGCAACAACAAAAATGCATACCCATTCATGAGTGATAGGCCTAAATATGAGAGGAACATATATCCTGAAATCAGGCATGCTTAATTCTAAGAATCAAGAACTACATACAGATATGAGCTTTACAAAAGATACATTATTTTAAAAATCACAGAGACTTACATTCAAATAATATTACAAGTAGCAATAAACTCAGCATCTATATAACATAATAGTATATTATGTGAGTAAAAACATTCAGAACAACTATCCTTAGCTGAGTGCTTTAGGTGTGAGTCATTCTCTAAGGAATTTGCATACATTTTATCTTTTAATCATCACAGTAACACTATGAGGTAGAATTTTTCATCATTTCACAATTAAGGAATCTCAACTTGAAGAGGTTAAGGGTGTTTTTAAAAATCGAATAGGTAAAGTTGAGATCAAATTTAAATCTACTTGAGTCAAAGCCTGGATGTTTCATGAACATTCTATAAGGCCTGTGCAGGGGCTTTCACAGGACACCAAAATGCTACTCAGTGTAGAAATATTCAAAGTGTTCACTTTTCAGAAATTGAATCTGTTAAATGACTATATAGCAGTTCTGCTGTAACGGCTGTTTTGAAAACAGATTTTATTCTAACTCCACTGATACACTAGGAAACAGTTGGAACATAACAGAAATTTCGGGTTTGCTTTTGTACAATTTCATCCCTGAGAAACTCTACATGAACACAGAAAGAAGCAACCAGCCAAACCTAGCATGAGAAATACACAAACTGCACACACCTCAAACATCAATGAGCTGACACTGATCACTGTGTGAGTTATGAGCTATGAGCCACACCCACCCACATCTGATTTCAGACAATCCTCCTTTTCCTTCAAAATAACTCATGAGCTGCAACCCTTTCCACGAGTACTTCCATAAGCAAACTGCAGGTCTTTTTCTAAGTAAGTTGCCAAATTTATTTTGCTAATCATGTATTTCTTAATCATTTAGCATGTGCTACTATCATTTTTATTAAGTTCTAATTTTTTAATATGCCACCAATGATACGTTTGAGTATGTTCATAAGCCTAGTGAATTTTATTGCATCAATTTGTACAGCACAGTGATTTTTTAGGAATACATAGGTAATTTCATAGCAGAACTGACAGTCTACCATTTCTTAAATAAATGATATTTTGTGGCCTTGTTTAGGTATCTTAGAGAATTTTTTCCCAAAAGAGTTGACTGTCATTAGTCAATAAGACAACTTCAGTGTGGGGCTAGGAATGAACAGTATCAGTAATCATAATATTTTATATTTTGTTGATAAACAGTAAGTAATCAGCACACAAAACCAATCGTTACTGACACCTATGAAAATTAAAGTCTGACTAGAATTGGTGAAAGATGCTGTTTCTAAAACTCTACAATGTTTCCCTCCTGGTTTGTCAAACTTTTAATTTAATTGTTTGTTTTTAAAATGCCAAAACTGACGTTTTTAGTGAAATCTGTTTGTTTAAAAAATAACACAGCTGTTGGTCATATGGTGTTTCACAGGAAGAATGGGGAAAACCTCCTATGAATAAGTTCAAACTAACCAAGATGCTTCTTTCCTCTCCAGGTTTGGAGAAAACATTCTTTTTTGATGGATAAAAAGATCCAATAGCATATTACAGAAGGTTAAATTCTAAGATTCTAAGAATACTCACAGTTCATTTACCTATCAAGAGGTATGAATGAGACTTTGTACTCAAAGCATTATATATATATATATATATATATATATATATATATATATATATTCAGAAAAGGAAAACAATCTGCTTGATTTCAGCATCTGTCAGAGGGTCCTGTGTCTTTTGTCCTAATACACCCATAATATGGCTTGAAAGTAGAGGTGATGTTTGAAACATCTAAAAACCTGTATGACAGAGGCATCGACCAGTCAGAATGAACATCAGCCACATAAAGGAAAAGTGCCATCCTAGTGCGCACTAACTGAAGGTCATCCTCCCTGGCAGAAAGGGAGGGAAAAAGTATCATTGCCTATCAGGTGCCAGGCTTGAAACAAAAACATGAGAACAACCACAGGATATTAAAATTGTTCATTTTTTTTACTGAACTCTAGGTTGTTTTTTTTTTTTATTTTTGGGCTTTTTCAGGGATAATGTTTTACTCCTCTTGAAATATCCAGAAGGAAGCACTGTCCTGACCCATATATAATGTTCAGAAATACAAAAGTAACCAAGTCAGTTAACAACCACTGGTTGGGGCTCTCTAAGTCAGAACTAGGTTGGATGTTTCATGTATCTGACCCAGAACATAACTATGATTATCCCCATTTCATAGCTAGTGAATCCAAGGCTCCAAAGGCCCATTGGCCTGACTCAGGCCACAGTGTCAAACAGGGGCTTAAACCAATGTATGTCTCTTTTTAGATCTTGCTATTTCATATGCCCAACATAATGCAAATATGTTTCATTTGGATTGGAGTGAATTGAATCTCTTCATCTCAAACTGACCTTCAAAAAAAAAAAAATCAACATTAGGCCTATTTCTTAGATCAAGGGAAATTATCCCAAGGTTGTCATTTAACACACATAGAAGATGGAAACATTAAGAGACAAAAATATCTTTGTTTCCAAATTGATTTACATATCAAAGCTTTTCGGAGATGGCTGGAATAAACAGTTCGGTTTCTGGAAACTTATTTAAATCAACTTTCACATTCTTTGGAGAAGTTAACCACAACATTTTATGGAGAATGTATAAGCATCTCAAGTTGGCACAAGATCCATTCACTTTCCTGTGGCTAAACATGGCATCCATTTTTCCTTTATGACCTCACCAGAAACACAGTGACTTACACTGCACAACTTTCTCATTTTAAGTGTATCATTCATCCTAGATTTTTTTTTTCTCTTGCCTGGAGACTTTAAAAGTTTAAACCTATTGAATTTATTCTGTGGACAATGTGCCAGAAACAGATGTTTCACATACAATCTTTTTGAAGTCACATTTTTTAGAATAAGTCATTTACCTTGAATAACATATTAAAAGAAAAAAAACGGACAAGCAGTTTTCAAAATAAAGTCTACAAGGAGATGGCCTTGTGCGATAGTGAAAAAAGTACTCTTTGAATTCAGAATCCTAAAGAGTAGTCTCCGCTCTGCCATTTCTTAAATGTCATTTAATATCTCTGTGATTTAATTTTCACCACCATAGAGACAAATTATCTCTATACTTTGAAGTGGGTTCTACAAAAGTGAAAATACTTATATGCTTCTCAGTGACAGAAATTCAAATGTTACTACAGTGAGAGTAAAAATGAGATTTTCAACTTTTTACTATGTAGCAAACTACTTAAAAAATAGATAAAAATTAAAATTCAAGTCTTACAATCAAAATAAAATTAGAGTATCCTTCAAAATATGGTAATGTATTACACATGACTGTAAAATAAGCAATTTTGGAGAAAAGCCTATTAAACTAAACTCTTTCCTATTGACACTTCAACAAGTATCTTCAAAGAGTAGGCTGCTATGAAAACTTAATTTGTATGATTTAGAAAACATGCCAAAGATTCGCATGCCATATATATTGTAAATTAGTTTGAAAACTGAGATTATGCCAAAATTTTAAATCTCTATTGAATGAGAGTTTGGACATTACAGATTCTCTAATTTCTTTGGATTTGTATAGCATGTTTATGAAGGTGAATATAGAAAGTGGTACAGGTGGAGATTCCCAAAATAAAACCATGCATATATGATCAATTAATTTTCAACAATGTCACAAAGAATATACAATGGGGAAAGGACAATCTCTTCGATAAATGATGTTGGAAAGACTGGGTATTTACATGGTAAAGAATGAAACTGGACTCTTATTTTAAACGATATACAAAAATTAATTCAAAATGGATTAAAGACCTAAATTTAAGATCTGAAACCATAAAATTGCTAGAGGAAAATATAGGGACATGTTCTTTGACATTAGTCTTGGCAATGAGGTTTTGGATTTGACAACACAAGCAAAGGCAACAAAAGCTAAATAAATGAGACTGCTTGAAACTAAAAAGTTTCATCACAGAAAAGGAAAACATCAAGAAAATGAAAAGGTAACCTAAAGAGTGGGAAAAATATTTGCAAATCGTATATCTGATAAGGAGTCAAAATCTAAAATATATAAAGAACTCACGCAGTAGCAAAACAAACAAACAAACAACAACAACAACAACAAACAGCCTGGTTCTAAAAATAGGTAGAGGAATTGAATATTGAATAGATGTTTTTTTAATGACATACAAATGCCAACAAGTACATTAAATAGTGCTCAACATCACTAATCAGGGAATTGCAAAGGAGGTATCACTGCGCACCTGTTAGAAAGGGTATCATCAAAAAAAACAAGAGATAACGAGTGCTGGTAAGGATGTGGGGAGAAGGGAGCCCTTGTGCGCTGTTGATGCAAATGGAAACTGGTAAAGTTACGATGGAGGCGCCTCAAAAATTTAAAAATAGAACTACCTTATGATCCAGTAATCCCAATTCTGGGTATATGTCCAAAGGTAATGAAAACAGTATATCAAAGAGACACTTGTACTCCCTTGTTCACTGGAGAATTGTTCACAATAGCCAAGATATGGAAACAATGTAAATGTCCATCAACAGATAAATGGTTAAAGATGATGCGATATATACATAAGTAAATTTTTTCAAAGATAAGTAAAAAGGAAATTCTACCATTTGCAACAATATGGGTATACCTTAAGGCCATTATGCTAAGTAAAATACACCAGACAGGAAAAAACAAAAAAAAAAAAGACAAACACTACATGATATCACTTATATTTGTAATCTAAAAAAAAAAAAAAAGTCATACTTACAGAAACAGAGAGTAAAAAAGTGGTTGCCAGGGCCTGGGGAAAGCTTGATTAAAAGGTACAAGCTTTTGGTAATAAAATGAATAAGGTCTAAGGATGTGAAGTATAGCATGGTGACTATAATTGATAACATTGCATTATACGATTATTCATATACATGGAGAGAGAAAGAGAGAACACAAAAGAGTCACGTGTTGCTAAAATGTGTCACACATATATCACTATATCTTGGATTAAAAGCAACAAGAAAAACATTTACAGTATTCCCTAAAGGTTCAGTTTCATAAGCACATCTGGCAGGTTGGAAGCCTCAGAAACTATTCACCTTTTAGGCTACTGGGCTACCAAAAGAGGTATTTGGAATTCTAGTTCCCTTTCCTTGTCTTATAAAATAAGTAATTAGCCATATCCTGCTGTACTTTGGTATTCTGCTCTAGCCTTTCCCCAGTCTACACCATGAGGACCTGCCTTTCAATACATGCTCTGGAACTCCTAGTGTGTGTTTAGGACACTCCTATGTCCTTATACCTTCCCAGAGCTATCTCTTCTAGAAGTTTTCCCTAACTAGAACTTAGTATTCTCTTCAAAAGAGACTATTTTTCTCTCATAACCTTGTGCCTCAGGGACATGGGGTTGAGCTGATGTTTATTTTACTTTGAGATTATTACTTTTGTTCCTGTTTCCCAAACAATGTTTGAAATTCCTCGGTAAAGATACACCATCCTCCCTGTCCTCTCCTACTTGCTGTCATTTACTATATGGTATTCACTCCACTTCATTCACTGTAGATTTTAGTTCCTTCTTTTCCACTGAAACTCCTTTGATTATTCTCAGGGACAACAAAAAATATCTTCATGAATAAAGCACTCAAAAACTACTTATCAGAGTCTTAGCATCTTCTTTTCCAAAACCAATCAATTTTAGCCCAAAATTCCCATGGTTATGCCCTAGATTTAACATATTAGACAACCAGACAACTTCACATTTTTAATTCCAGATGTTCCACTTTACAACTAGCACTTTCTACTCTTTGGATTGCGTCGCTCACTTAGTTTCATTGCCAAAATCATTTGGTATACCAACAGTTCCAGTCTATATTTTCTTCCCCATGATTCATTTCTCAGTCCTGGCTTCACTTGTATCCTTTTCTAACCTGGGTGCCATTTCTAATCATTATAATCACTTCCACTGCTTCCTCTACTGGCTAAGCCCCAATTCTGAGTGAATCCTTTATCTACTGTCTCCACACAAAAACCAGAGCCACCACATTTGGCATGGAATAAATTGTCACACAACCAAAGGCACTTTGACATAAATTCTTGAACATAAACCTCAGATTCATGCTAAGTGATGCCCATGAACCCCAGTGGGTCCGTCGAGTGGGCTCATTTTCTCACGCATCCAGGTAACAATTTCGTATCTACTCAAGCCTTCAGAACTTTGAGATGATCTTGCTTTAATGTGTAAATCATAATCTTTGGATGGAAATTCTTTTATTTCTACTCACATTCAAGTTCAACTTCTTCTATTCTGTTCTATTATAATACATGAAGTTGCCCCTCCTACTTTAAAAATCCATGTCTCTGCTTGGGCTGTAGAGGCCATGTGTTCCAGATTCTAAGAAACTCTGTGGTTTGGCTATCCCCTAACTGTTATTCATCATTGTTTACTTACTTTCTACTGGTTATTCTAATTGCCTTTAAAGAACTTTTCTAGAAAGTCTCATCTTACAAATTCTACATTGATCCCTTAATCTTTCCTCAAGTATTTCATGTATTCACAGAATTCTAGATTCGATGACTTCTTGCCTCTTAATTTCTCCTTGGTGTAATTCAATGAGGTTTCCACCTACCAGTATTCAATAAAAAACTGCTCCTGAATTTCATTACTTATTTTCTTAAAAAAGACATATTTATATTTATTAATCATAGGTAGTTATTTTTATTATTTTTGGTCTATGAAAGTTTCAAGAGAACATTAAGCCTACATCTTCCTTTTTTATTATTATATCCCCACACCAGGGGCTGTTGCCTGTAACTAAATATTTGCTGAATAAATAAATAGCTATATTGGAAAATGACATTCACACAGTCAATTTTAATTTAGAATGATCGTTAGAATATATTTCAAAGAGAAAATAACATAAGTCATAAATACTTATAAGATAGATTTTTAAGAAATCATTTTTCAATTATGACTATACCAACCAAAGAGCATTGTAATCCATTTTTTAATTTAGTTAATAATCTGAGATTAATAAAATAAAAATATCCTATACCACTTAAATTGTATTATCAATGCTTGTAATGTCAAGAAATTACTCCAGGTTTATATAGGCTTCCTAATAAGAAATATAAAAACCCATAATTCACCCTTCCTTGTTTTAAACAGCCCCTCAGGCTCCATGCTGTCTTTTTCTTGATTTAAACCCAAATTTTATGTTCATTTCAACTTGATTTCATCTGCAAATATATAGTAACTCTGTCAAGAATAAAAGGCAAGCCACATAGGTAATTTAAAATTTTCTAGTAGCCACATTAAAACAGTTTAAATAAGTAAATTTAATTTTAAGAAAATATTTTATTTAACTTAATTGAAAATATTATTATTTCACCTTGTAACCAATATAAAAATGAGATATTTAACATTCCATTTTTCATACCGAGTCTTAAAACCCCAGTGAATGTTTTTTATTCCAGCCCTTCTCAATTTAGATGCTAATTTTCATCTAAAATATTGATTTAAAATTAGATTTCATAAAATTTACAGTTGAAAAGTAGATTCACATATCCAAGTCATTCTAGATGTACTTAAAAGTGTTCAATTAACTGAAGTGTTGTCTTTACATTTAAATTAATTTAAATTAAATTAAAAACTTAACATCCAGATGTTCAATAGTCACGTGTGACTAGTGACTGCCGTTTTAGACAAGAAAGATATAGAGAAATATTGGGGCTTAATTTATTACTTTCCTTGTGGAAGCTTTTATCCAAATGAAATATTTTGGATTTTAAAATACATATTAACTATTTTAAGTGTATTTGTGTGTGTATAAACAGGTACGATTACTCTAAATATCAAGTGGTGACTCTTATTCTTATTTTTTAAATAATTTCTGTGGTGTCTGAAAGTAATTATATTTAGTAGGAATGGCAAGTATTGCCTAGTTTTATAAAGTAATCACCCAAAATCCAGAGAATAAAATTACTTCAAAATGTAACTCATGTTTCTTTGCAAATTTCATTCAGCTAGGTAACAGGATAAGCAAGAACAAGACTCCCGTATTCTCCATCTTCACTCATTATTATATCCACAGATATCTAACTCCATATCCACAAGGGTTTGTGAAGGGTATGCTTTGTTCTACTATGTGCTTATTGCAGTAGTGGACATTAAAGAAAAACATTTTAAAATTTTATTGAGGAAACTTACATATATGACTTGGACCATTTCAAAAGGTACTTTTAAAAAAAATTAATTTCATTTTCCCCTTGATTTATTAAGGGAAAAATCATTGGAAAAGTTATGCTTAAAAATACTTGCTCGTTAATGAAAAATGTTTTAAAACAACTTCTTGTGGGGAAAAATCCAGTCTAGAAAAAGAATAATTTTTTATATATCTGAACTAGCAAAAATTATTTAATAGTCTCTGAAATTTCAGCAATTTATTAGCTTATAGGTCCAGGTCTGTAATATGGCATAAATTATGTATTACTATTTTTTGGAGTAGAAAATAGAATAAATGTGATATTTTAACATGAAAATTAATACCAAGAAACAAACAAAAAAAAGACTCAAGATGAGGCTGTTCTAATAAACAATATAAAAAAGTAAGGTAAAAAAATGCTCTCAACCAGTTTTATTAAATGTCTTCCTATATTTTTACTTTCCCTCAAACATATCTGCTATTTACACATAAAACCTGAACATGTCAATGGTAAATACCTTTCCATGAAAGCGCTAGATAACAGGGTAATACAAATATATTATAGGCTCTTAGATGACTTCTATTTCTAACCTGTTGGGTATGTGAAGAAAAGAGGCTCAAATCTGTGCCATTTCTAGAAAGGAAAGGTGGCACAATTCTTCAAGGTTTGGCGTGGAGAGTGGAATGGGTCAAGGGTAGGGAACAGAGAGAGGGACTGGCAAATGAGATCCTCGAAGAAGTAGATGAAAGAAAATTAAGGAAAGAAGAAATGAAATTTTCAATGATGTCGTTATTGGTTACAACTTAAATCTCTTTGAAAGTTTTTTGAGAATGGTATCTGGAGACAAGAATTCTTTTTAAAGTACTTTTGGTTGCTGGATTGCACCAGCTGGACTATTTCAGGCTGAGACAAAGTCATGTGGGGGCCATAATTATATTTGCTCGTGTTACATTCTGGAAGGTATAGTATATGGTTTCAAACCTATAGTATCCAGATCCAACTTAAAATCTTCACTGTAAACCCGAATCCAGTATGTGTTTACTCCAGCTGCCTGACTATTAAATTACTGTGGCAATAGAGCAGGAAACTATCAGACAGCATCCACTATGATTCTTAGAAAGTGGAGTCGAAGTCACAGCAATGATTTGAAGATGACACTTAAATAGAAGAATTTTTATAGAGAAAAATTAGGCTTATGTGGTATTTTGTGGGTTTATTCCACTGATGAGATCTTAAAACCTTCTTATGAAACCAAGCATCAGAAAAAAGGATTTTGGCAACCTCCTGGTCACGTGCTTTCTTAAGGCATGATAGGCTTTTTCAATTTTCCAAAGACTGACATGTTAAGATTAGTTGAAGCTTCTTCTAGACCTCACCAGGAAAGAAAAGGCATTCTTCAGTACAGCTTCTTGTTGAACTTGAGATCCATTAAGAGTTTTTTACAACTCATGGTAGTGTGTAATCCTTAATAAAAACTAGAGAAATCCAGTGACTCCAAAGTCATGTGATCACCTAATAAGTCAGCAAGTGAGTGCAGATGAACTCATATTTGATACTTGCATTCCTGGTGGGGGCTTTTGCAGTGCTAACCTAAGATGGAAGGGGCGAGAGCCTAAGGGAAAGGCATGTGTCATCTCTGCACAAGCTGCCTTCAAGTTACACTAAGTGCGTGTTTTTAAAAAATGTTTAGCTTCATAATATTCAAATAAAATTGTATAATAAAAAGTCTAATATATAAAATAGATTAAAAAAAAAAACTACTCCCTGATCAGCATGGGAGCGAGAAACTTCTCCACCATGCCTCTTTCCCTTCCCCAGTATGGACCCTAAAGGCACCTCCAAAAATTGTTTTAGGACATAGGTAAATAAATTTTGAGAATCACCACTCTAAATCCTTCTCTTTTAATTTTCTGGATTCTAGCTAGTTGGTGCCAAATTATTAGGCAGAGCCCTAAACTCTCATTTAATAGACTTGCCTTCTGAAAAAAGACATATTTTGCATTGGATTATTATGCTTCTTGCACTAAATGTCTTCGATAATCATATGAGCACACAATTACTGAGTACATACTATGTGCCTGCCAGTCTTCTAAATCCTGATTACATTATGTTATTTAATCTTCACTACAACCCTATACAGTAGATATTATTATTTATTTTCCTATTTTCCAGAAAAGAAAACTAATATATAGAAAGATAGAGGTATTTATGTAAATATATACAACTAGTCAGGTCATAACTCTGTCAAGTTTTTAATCCAGGCCTTTAGGATTCCAACATTCTCTTGAAGACCACTGCTTTCTGATGCCACATTTGTCATAGCTTGATGCTTTGGATAGTCATTTCTAGTTTCCAAATTACAATTGTTATTCACTTCCCCCATGCTGCTGGTTTTCCACCATTAATTTTATCTGAACATGTTTATGATTACTCTTGAAAATTCAAAACAATTAGTTATGTACCCTAAATATATCATCAGAACCTGTTAAGAATGTGGGTCAAACACCAGCTTAGCAAGCTGATGGTTGCTCATCTGCAGAAGCGGCTGCCACTTGTCTTGATAGAGTAGTCCCTGTGAAGGGTAGGCCTGCTAATATACAGAGATGGTTGGCCAGGGAAGTCTTTATTTACATGCAGCATCCACAATCTTTCCCAACTTTCATGGGGAAAACTACATTCGTTTACCAACATTTTGCAGTCCAGCAAAGCTTGCTAATCAGGTGCAGGCTGGGCTCCTTTTCTGCCAAGATGGAAGCAGGGTTTCTGAGCTCTCTGCATTCCTCAGACTCACTGGAGGGTGCACCTGGTCTTAGTTAATTGGGTGAAGGAGATTTGCCTGTGAGGTGAAAGGAATTAGTGACAGGTTTCCTATTCTCTTGACCCCCTAAGGTAGGATAAAAAGCTTGACTGGCTCCCCTATTTTATAAGACCAATTGGGGAAAGACATAATTAAGGGAATTATGGTGTGGCATGAAGTTTTTCTCTTGTTTTGGGATGATAAAGGTCAAGTAACACAATTTTAGATGAATGTTGGCTTAGCTGGCTTTATTTTTAATATTTAGTTAGCAAGCAGAGACAACCAACTAGATCATTTAGCACCATTGGGTTATAAATTTGCCATTATATGATTTAGTTGAGTGATGTTGAATAGGTCTTATAAAGTTTATTGGAGTTCAAGAAAGGAAACCATCACACCTGGCTAGCTCTGACATAAGGGAAAGTGCCTTGTGGGAGTTGGTTAGACCTTCTAATATGATCAATGGCCTGATGTTACCCAACAGAAAGAAATAAAAGACTTGACTTAGAAAGTGCGTTAATTCTTTGGGGCTATTTAGTATAATTTAATGCACCGTTTAATGCCCCAGGGGATTGAAAGAGTTAAAATCCCTGGACAAAATGAAGAATTACTCTCTTTTTCCTGGAAAGATCAGGCCCATATGTATATAGAGAACTTTATTAGCAAGGGTATTAAAATTGGTTTCACTGTAAGTGATTTTCCTACGTTCCATTTCTGTACCATCTGTCCTTATTTCCCTCACCAGTAAAAGCAATGAAATGTACACGTTCACTAAAAAGAATAGAGTTTTATGGTATTCAAGGGACATTAAAATTCTGTTCTCTTCTAGAATATATCTCGATCTTTCAGAATATTGTTTTAACAACTGATTCTAATATATCTGTAGGAAATTTTTCATATTAAATGATCATGGACACAAAGACAACCTGGGTAAAAACCATAAACACAACCAACCCCAACTAATGTAAGCAATAATTGCCGCTGAGAATACAAATAGTGATTATAGATTTGCTATAGAAAGGAGAATCACAACAAATGAGACATGAAACAGGCCTAAAGTTGCCATCCATGGTCTATGTGTGTGTGTATATATATATGTATGTATGCCTACACACACACACACACACACACACACGCAAAGGCACTTATTTTAAATGACATTAAATTAATAGGTACTGGGCCTTTCAAAGAAATGTTCCTCATTTCCTGGCTTTGAGGTCTGATCATAATAGAAGATTATTGGCAATAAAGAATCTAAGCAGTCAATTATCCATGACCATTGACATTGTGTTTTTTGTTGTTGTTGTTGTTAATAAAATGCCACCCTCAATGCAGACCAACTGGATCTGCTATCTTTCTTATCTGTACCTTAGCAATGACTTAAGTTTCCTTTATAGTTTTCCTGTGTTTGTATAGCCTTAAAACTAGTAGTACTTATCAGTTTAAACTGAATAAAAGCTTTTAGTTGTACTTTTAACATCTAACTCAATACATATCCCCCGATTTGTAACAGGATCATATTAAATATTGCCATGGAGGAATTTGGCCCAAATGAAAAAAGAAAACTGTATGCCTATTTAGTGCTAGAGCTTTGACCTTTAATTAATTTGGATATGTCGTTTCCTAAAATCTTGTGAGCTGCAATATGTCTTTTGTGGTACTAATAACATTCTAAACAGAATCCTTTTAATGCATTGATCCCAAATCACTTTTCAAAGAAATAAAGGACATTACGCATGTTATTCAACAGGGGAAAGTCAAGGACAGGAAGCTTAACTTTCCATCCTGAATTAGCTCTTTGAGCAGGAAATTAGTCAAGGATAGAGCTTAAAATAACATACTATTGATTTTTCTGGGCCATGAGATCACAAGAATTTCATTCAATGACATGTTTCACACTTTACCAGAATGCAGTGGCCCCTTATCTCTATGGGCCTTTGGAGTTTTTAAAGCCCTTTCTTATCCATTATATAATTTGATCTGTAGAATATCCCTGTGCTCCCATTGATTTCTCTGAATTTCAGTTTTTTTCTGTTCAAAATGAGGTTGCATAACATAAACAAGTCTGAAATTGGTCAACTGCTGAGCAAACGCATGGGTCCAGAAATAGCCTCTCCCTTACGTTGCACGCTGTGCTAGAACGCTGAAACTGAAAATGTTTCTTGATGTTTCAAAACAATAGAAATAGCATATATAGTTTTTTTCCCAATAACTGAAGTAAAACAAGACTGCTGCCAAATATATGAAGTGTACAGATAAAAGGAATAATCATCTTCACATGCCTCCATCAAGATAAAAATACTAACATTTTCTTTCCAATCCCTCATCTGTGTATCTGTGGTACAGCTGGTACAATGCTGTAATTTTAATGCTTGTGTTGCCTTTTTCTCTACTAGAATTGTAATGCAAATGTGATACTAAGATAATGAAAAAACCCTTGTAAATTTCTTTTTTTTTTCTTTACTGGAGACTTAGTAATAACAACTACATATATCGACATCTATTTTACTATTCTATATTTGAATATATATAACTCTTTTGAATATGATAGATTAACACTTTTGTTCAAATGCCATTAGATAAAATTAATGCTCATTGTTTAGTATTTTCTAGAGGTATATTTTGCCAATTATAAAAATAAATGTATTAAAGCTGTCGATTGTCCAAGTTCTTTCTAACGGTGGAGTCCTTGGTCTCTGAATGTCTGTATTTAGATCCTACTTTTAGCTCGTATTCTTGTTACTTCTTGGCAAAAAGTTGTACCTAATATCCTCTTATTATCTTTTTAATGGCTGCATCTCCTATAGTTCTATCTTCTTCTTTATTCAAATGATTTCTTTGTTCCCTTTCCCTTTTTTTCCTTGATTAATGATCTGCAGAAGTTTTGCAATGTTATTAGTCTTTTCAAAGAAAAATTTGGCTGTGTTGACTCACTCTGTTTCATATTTGCTTTATTTCACTAGTCTATCCTTTCTAGTTGTCATTTTTAAGTAAATTTTGAACTAATTTTCATTTTGTTCAGAAGTTTAATCAATGTTATAGAAAAACAAGTTCGTCAGAGAGTATTAACAACAAACCATGTTGTCTATTATTAGCCAGAAAATCAATATATAACCCGAAAGGTATTTTTGCATAGGCAGATTAAGTACTTATATAATTATTGATTTATATATTAATTACTTTAAGTTATTAACTGAGTGTGACATGCACAGTTGTGGATGCAGGAGAAAAAGAAGGCATGGCCTCTGACTTGTGGGGACAGATCTTCTTGGCATTCTATTATGTCCTCTAACCAAAGGCTTTATCCCATTTTAGGAAGAAACACTAAAAGGCCATGGGTTGGCGGGAGCCTTCCCACACATAGCCTTCTAGGCGACCTTTTTGGTCTATTTGTCTCACAGAGACTTTCATTCCTTTAAACAACCGCATTTTTAATTATGTAAAAAGTAGCTGCTAGTTCATACTTCTTTACCCACATTTTTGGTAAAATAATCAGAATTAAACCAAATCTTAAATCTTAAACCAAAATTTAAATGATATCTGCTGCAGTCATGTATTTTGTTTCTATTTTGTCCCAAGTCAATAGTGAGCTTCAATAACATTCCTTTAAAACCATGTTGATTTTCTTTTGTTTGGTAATTTCAATATATAAATAAATTGCCTTTGATGCTATACAGTCATATAAACAAAACTTCAACAGCTTTTTAATGCTACTATTTTTCTTATAACTCCTTCATAACATCATTATAACAGGACATTTATTTATAAGTAAATGTGTCTATTACTTGTCTTTTAATATCTAATTCAGTACATTTTCCCTCTATTTAATATTTAGTTCTTTCTTATTAGAGATAATAGTTGTTAAATTTACTTGTTTCCTTGACATGTCACACATATTTGGTGGCAAATGTCTACTTTAGATATAATAATAAATTTCAATTTTCACTGAAATTCTTAAGCTTAGATGATATGCGGATAATCTTTTTGCATGATTACATTTCATTTTTGTGTGTGTTCATGTGTCTTTCAACTTGAGTTTCTACTGAGAGCAGAAGTAGAAAATTGAATGGAAGAATTCACTGTGGAATGTTGGCCCCAACAGTGAGTACTAGAACTTGTATGATAAAATCCATCCTTTAAGACTTCCCCACTTCCTTCAACCAGCGCTATAGGTTCCTTCTGTGATAAATGTGGGAACATTTTAACGACCAGTTTATAGCAACAGAAGAATATGCCCTACTGTCTTTATTAACACAAGAACTTAATATAATTCTATGAGCTTATAAGTACTTTTTTTACTGACCTCCAGAAACATTTCAAATCCTTGGACAAGGGAAGTATATTTTTCATCCAGATTCCTACTCCAAATGATGATAGTGATGATTCTGTTATTCAGGAATCCCAATTGCTCAGTTATAAAAAGTTGTAATTAGTAACAAACAATAAGCTGCTCTAATTTGAAAATTTAAATGTCACTACAAAAGACAAATATTAATACGGATCTCATGATATCATATGTGAAGAAACACATCTTATTACATCGTATTACAAATAGACAGCATTTGCGACGATAGGTTTGTTTTTCTTCCTGTCAGTGTCTTCAGTAAGCACTTTGCCAAATTTCCATTCTAGATCAAAGAGAGAAAAGGTCACAAAGATAGTAATAACAGGTTTGGAATGTTTCCATGATTTTTATCGAGTGAGTTAAAATTATTTTTAATAGCAGACATACTGAAATAAACTTGCTATTTTTGAACTTAAATGTTATTCTCTTTTAATCTGAGTGCTGATATTTTTATAAAGCATCTTTGGATTTTGGGTGTATATATGAAGTGGAGGGTAGGTGTTACTGTATGACGACAGCCCACATCTTTTTCTCTTTTTATTTCAAACCGTTAAGGTTATAAAGATCCTGAATACAGTCACACATAGAAAAAATTATAATAATAAATTATGTAATAGGAACCAGGAACTTAGAATTCTCTAAGAGCTTGAACTTTTTACCTTTCTAACACATTTCTTTTTTTCTTCTTTTTCTTCTTTCTCAATACATCAATCTATCCACTTAATCAACACTAAATGCTCTGAAGATTATTTTTAAAAACATGGATCTCTGTATGTGTTCATTTCCAATTGAATGAATTGAATAGGCTGAAGGTCTACTGAGAAAGCAAATTAAAACAAAAATATATTGTCACTGAAGTTAAAAGTTTAGATCTATCTTTTATTATTATTATTATTATTATTATTATTATTGGTCTCCTCCTGTCTCCTCATTTACTGGCTAGTTTCCTAGCACTTTAATCTGTCTTTCTTACTCAGAATGCCCTTCTGAACAACGACTACTACTATACACTTGCCACTTTGACCTCGGTATTTACATAGGCATATCCTTCACTCTCTTGCCTAGTGACCAAACTTTCCATCACTAGGCAAGAGAGTGAAGGATATGCCTATGTAAAGACCAAAATGTTTGTACACCCGTCTAGCACTCTAAATAGCTAGTTTCCTAGGGCTGATGCTTGATGAAATTATGCATCTATGAAGCTTCCTTTCTTTCAGCTCTTCATTTAATGGTAGGGTTTCTCCGCAGTCCTAACCTGAGTTGCATCATATGGAAACTTCATGCCTGAATGAGCCTTCCTTCTCTTGCCCATCTTGATACTTCTCTTCCTTCATGATAGTCACACATATAGAATGGATTTTAATAAATAACTAAAATTAAAGTTTGGGTCTCTGTAGTTTAAAATTTATATATTTGCCATTTGGAAGGTTATGAACATTTTTGCTTGTTTTTCCTAATTTTTATTTATGATAGTCATTTGAACTTTAGATGCTAATTTATACATGCAATTTTTCTTTACTTTTAAAGTATTTTAAAGACCTAACTTTGTTCATGATATTTTGAAAATCTTACTTTTGATCTGGTTTATAGCTGTAATGTTTTATTTATTTGTAAGATTGGAAAGTAATGACGAACTTAGGTTCTAGCATTCAGATTAAACTAAGCATGCTAAAGGTTTTTTTAAAAAATTGTTCTTATTAAGCTTCCAATAACCTTAATAGTAAATACTTCTATGTTTCCTTTTTGCATATGTTCTTGATCATACTCTTGAATTAAAATTGAAATGAAACTTAAGAATTACAGAGAGGAGGACTTTTTAAGAAAATAACATGTTCTTAGGAATGCTGGATAATCTCAGGAAACTTGTATTACAATGAATCAATAACAATGTCACATTTCACATTCAATAAAACTTTATTTTTTTTATGTTATGTCCACAGTTTATACATAGTCAAAACTGTATACAAAATAGGTATAAAAGACTTAATTGTATCTTTTCATAATCATAAAACTAGTATATTAGATAGGTATTCCTAAGCAAATTAAGCTTCAATCTTAAATTAAGAAAAAAATCAAAATAAAGATCAACAAATTGTCAGAGCATGGATACGTAAAAAGCATTAGCAAGTTTGCTAATTTAAAGCATCGGGGAAAAGCTTATCATGTTATTGTTGTTTTGTAAATTGCAGTAGATATTTAGCTTTCTGAAATTTAGCTAATTACTTCAACTTCTTAACTATATTAATTATAAAACAAATCTTTGGATACTGATTGCTGCTATATATACTCATCATCAATATAAACCCCAATTGTGATATTAATGCCAGTTAATTTAAATAGTCTCATATTATTTTAATGATTAGAAATATAATTTTATCTGATTTCCAAGGACATAATTTAATAAGGGAGTGAAATGATGAAAGTAAAATGTTAAATCTTTAAATCAGGGGTATTGACATGTCGAACCCCTAAAGCAATCTAATTTGAAATCAAATGTGTCAATAATAGAAGAATCAATAATAGCAGGTTAAATGATGAAAAGTATTCAAACTCAATATTTTTTTAAATAAGTTTTTATTCTATTTCTCTTCTTTTCATATAGATAAAATAATGAGAATAAAGTAACTAGAGTGACTACCCAGGGAATACTTACCTGGTTTCTAGATTTCTTTTATAGATTTATTTTGTGCATGGAAATATTCACTTAAGACTGTGAACATGTCTTGAGACTAGTGGTCCCCAACCATATCGTTCTCTTGTGCTGCCTGCCTTCTCTTCAGATAAATTATAGATAGATAGATTAGATAGATAGATGATAGATAGATGATCGATAGATAGATGATGGATAGGTAGGTAGGTAGGTAGATAGATAGATAGAAATGTGATTGATGATATTAGCACTGGCTTTAATATGGACATTTGGGCTGCAGATTTCCTGGCCATTGCCTTCTTCCACACCATTATTGCAAATGTTTAGAATTAAAGAGTGTCAAAACATCTACGGATATACTTGACTTGGCGTATAAGCAAAGGATGAGAATAAAGAGATCACGAGGTATGCATTAATTTGTTCCAATACTGACATTCTGTTGTTTTGATTTTAGTTCAGGTAGACCTCAACTACCTGAAGAGAAAGACATACAACTAATAAAACTTAAGGGCATAATTGTGTAATTGTGCATAGTTAAATTTACCTGAAACATGCATTATCTGTCATAGAAAAGTAGGTTGGAGGAAAATAACCAAAAGCTTTGAATTCTAAGGTAAAGATCCTGGACTTTATACTGTTGGCAATAGCAAACTACTACATTTGTTTGATTATAGTTTTCTTCTACTGTATAAAACATATTTTCTATGTACTATAAGAAAATGATACATAAATAATTGAAGGCATGGCATATGTCTTCAATGAGTCTATACAGACTAGAAGAGGAAAAAATATTTAAAAGAGTTAACACGCACAAAAAACCCCCAGCAATTATATATACTCTATGGAATGAGAAAATGGAATAGTTTTCTGTTAAAAAATACAGTCACCGGGTTTGCAAATTATATGATTTTTCTACATAGAAAAAAATATGCAAACACATTACTCAAAATAATGATACAGTTTAGCAAGGTAATTAGATAGAAAATCATAATCCAAAAACAAAAACAAAATAAATTGCATGTCTATTTGAGCAAAAAACTCAATGAAGAGAACTTGGATATATCAGAATTCAGAAATTAATTAGTAAAATATTTTCCTCATATGTGTAATATAAAGCATACTTTTATTTTGTACATTTTCCAGAAATTTAATTGAAAATAGTATTTCAACATTATATTTGTTTACCCCATGCTTAATGCTTTATAACTATTGATGCATATTAACTTAAAATGTTCTAAAATTTTTCTACCATATAATGCATTTTTTTCATAGTGTTAAAAAGCAGTGTTTGAAACAAGGACTACATACAGCACATGTACTTTGTCAGGGTGGTGATCCATGAGGCAGAAAGGAGGGAGTTAGTAAAACAGGGAAAGAGACAAGCTTGTATGAAGTCACGCTGTTTCAACAGTCTCTGTGGGCTACAAGGTAGGGGCTCCCTCACAGCCACAGATGGCCTCTTAGACTTACCTGCCTAGAATAGAGTGGCTGGGGCATCTCTCCACCCACTGGCAGTTCCCACTGGTTGCAGGCGACAGCCTGATGGTGTTAATTCTCCTGTGTTTTCTAGCTTGATGATTTTGTTTTGGAGACAGCTCTGAGACAGAAAAAAAAAGCATAACATGTTGGGCTTGAGAAATGACTGCCCAAGTGAATTATGTTTGAGTTCCGGATGGAACTGTCTCCTGCAATTGTGGCTGAATTCAAAATTGTGCCACAGGGATGTGACGTGGATGTGAGATACCAAAGACATCTGCCCCATCCGTATGTTGAAAAATCAATGTTTTGAAGCCATAAAGATCAGTAACTGCTTTAAATAAAAATAAATAAATGATAGATAGATAGATAGATAGATAGATAGATAGATAGATAGATGATAGATAGATAGATAAAATTTTACTAGTGTTATAAACCTGTATTTTAGTCCCAAGAAGGACATGGTTGAAGCCATAAAGTTATTTAATGTATAAAAAGAACAGTCTCAAAAGTTTATTAACAATTAAGTCGTATAATGGAGATTATCTTAATTTGTGTTCATGTTTCTATGTAATTCTCTACCTCTGCCTAAACGTTTTACTTTTTAGTTGTATTTTAAAAATAAATAATATTGCTAAGTTAACTGCACTGACACCTTGCTAAAGAAAATATCTATACAGGGCAGAAAAGTTTTTCACTCATTTAAGTGTCTGCAAGTTCAAAATAAGAAACAAATTACCCTCATGAGATTAGTTCCAGCAGCATGAGATCACACTGAAGCCGCTATTCACAAAAATCACACAAGTAATTGCGAAATCCAAAATGCTTCACACCTTACAGAGTGGCTTATTTTACTACCTTGAATAAACTAATGTTCCAAGCTGGTATTTGGACCAATGAAGCAAAGAAATTGGAAAGATACTATTTTGAATAATGCATTGTTGATGCGTCCAATGACATAAAGATGATACTAATTCAGAAGATGAAAAAAATATATATTGTACTGGTTAGAGACCATGAAGGGAAATGCTATGAAGAGTGGTACTTTTTCTTCGTAGAAAAATCAAAACAAACTGCTTTGGACAAATATACAAGTGGAGATAAATATATTTTTAAACAACAACTACACATGTTATATGCACACAAGCTGGAATACAAAATCAAGTGCCATTACCAAGACCCAAATCAATGCACTTAAATCTCAGCATTGCTTGGGGCACACCTTGGCTCTGACATGTATTTGTTGTTTGATCTACGGCAAGCTATCTAAGCACTCTGACTTAGCACCCTAATTTTTAAAATAACATCATAGTCTGTTATGAGAATTAAGTAAATTAATATTAGTAATACTAACCATATTAGTAAATTGATATTAAGCCGACCCAGGATATTTCTTGTTTACACTTCTTGCCATAGCCTAATTATTAATGATACCCATTTACTCATAATAGTGTCTTGCCTTGGAGGATAAATTATAAGGCTGCATTAATAGTTATTCTGAGAAGTCCGAGGTTTTCATAATACATTGTCTAATTCTTCAAGTTTACGCAAAGAACTAAGATGAGAGTATTATTCTCTTTTGTTTCAAATGGAGTCCTTGTACTATGCAAAAAAAAATTGTTGAAAGTTTATGAGCTAAGAAAATTTTCTAATTTGTATAATTATTGTGGATGGTTTTCATCTTGCAGATTGTTGAAGAGTAATTATTGGTTTTTCAAAGCAGCTAATTGAAATAAAATTGTTTAAAAACTCGAATAAACAATTTTTTAATTGCAAAAACTGAATGAAATACATTACCCAGTACTGATATAGTTTAAGTATTTTAAGCAAAACTTAACTTTGGGACCAATAAAGCAAACATTGGTTAAAACATTTAGTGGCATTATTTAATCTTTTAATTTGAATTAATAGAAACATTTTATCAATATTTTGAAATTCATGATATAAAAATGTTTAAATTTCAAATCCATAATCATAAGAAATTTTGGCATTTTATTTATCAATAACATAAAAGGAAAAGTGATAGATTTAAAAAATGATTACACATTTGGAGTATAATTAAGAGAAATCTTGTTAATGTTTACAGATATATTTCAATTGGCACAAAAAGTAAATAATCTTTCACAATTTGCTATCACCTACATGTGTGAATTATATTTCCTGTTGAAGAAGACAGTAAAATTACCTGGGGCTAGAACGATCCAGCAATTCCACTTCTGGGCATTTATTCAAAGAAATTGAAAACACTAATTTGAAAAGATATACGTACTCTTATGTTCACTGCAGTATTATTTAAAATAGACAAGATATGGATGTAATCTAAGTGTCCACCAACAGCTGAATAAAGAAGATGTGGCATGTATGAATATATGCACTCACACATACACACACCAAGCGGAATACTACTCATTCATAAAAAAAATAAAATCTGGCCATCTTTGACAACATAGATGGACCTAGAGGGTATTATACTAAGTAATATGAATCAGAGGAAGATAAATATTGTATGATTTCACTTACATGTGAAAGTTGAAGGTCAAAACAAATGAGCAAGCTAAACAGAACAAACTAATAGGTACAGAGAACAAACTGATAGTTACTGGAGGGGAAGCGGGTGAAGAGATGAATGAAAAAGGTAAAGGCAAATAACAGGTACAAATTTCCAATTACAAAATAAATACGTCACAGAGATGTAATGCACAGCATAGAGAATATAGTCAATAATATAGTAACAACTTGGTATAGTAACAGGTTACATGAACGGTCATGTAGATCACTTCGTAAAGTATGCACATGAAGAATCATCAGGTGGTACACTTGAACATAGTACATAGTACACTAATACAATACTATATTTCAACTATAATAAAAAAAGAAAAGATTTTAAAAACTAGAGGAATCATTAGATAACTTGATTAATATTCAGCTTAAATCTGAAAAAAGTAATCACCTCATAGACATGAATCCAAGTTTCTTATTTAAATTTTTGAAAAAAATCCTATTGGAAATTTTATAAAATTTTAAAATGTAATAAGCCCTATATTCCTTTTATTTTGGATTTATGTAAAATAAAAAGAACACATTCTTTCACCAAGCCCCATCCAAAATCCTTCATTTACCTCTTCATATTACATCAATTTCTGTGTATCATGATATGAAAAAAATTGAGAAACATTTCATTTCTAAAGAAGCAGTAACCACAACCTTGGACAGTGCAGCCGTGGTAAGGGGGAACTACTGTATGTCCCCGGTGTGATTGAAAGTACTTCTCTTTCAAAAAAAGTGAATTATAATTCTTGATGTAATTTCATAAAATAAACTTGCAGGAAGTATAAAGTTTACCCTGAGACTCTGTCAAGTTTATCTGAAAGCATCTTCTTAAGTGTACACCATATGGCCTCACAAAGGACAGAGACTATGTTTGCCAAGATTCCTGAATTCACAGCTTATGCATGGAAAAAATTCCTGATGGGTCTTCAAAGGCCAGCATTTGACCTGGAGTTTCATCACTTACTAATATATACCTGCAGAATGGTTACTTTTTCTCCTAGAATCTTTTACTGTCAAGTGTAAATAAAGGTAAAGATTAAAGCCCTATTCACCTCTCATAGAACTGTTATAGTGACCAACTTTAATAGTATATTTCAAAGCTCTATGTCTATTATCAAGAACTTTATAAGTATAGAGAAGGTATGTATTAATATATACCATTATCATTTCTTCTTTATCAGGTGAATTTAGTATGTTAACTAGCTAGTAAATAGTGTATTTTCACAGTTTTACCTCTCTGATCCAAATAAGGGAAAAGAGTTAAATCTCGATTTCCAACTTCACAAAAACTACATTTGTTGTTCGGACAATCTACAGGAGCTTGTCAAATTAAAGAAAGTAGGTATCCATATAACAGGTAACTCAAGGTTACCAAAACAAAGTCATTTAACAGATATTTATCCTGCTTCAGTTTTTGCCAGATCTCTGGTCCAGAACTTGAACCTATAATGAAGTCTGATAAGTAATATGGTTCATTGGTGACATGGATGGTAAAACTCTCAGCTTGTGAAGCATTTGTGAATCAGTAAAATAACATTTCAGATAACTTGCTCAAGTCAAACAGCAAAAACCACCCTCTTTAAAACAACCTTGGGCAACTATAAAATACAATCTGCAATAACAGTTAAACATAACAGTTCTTTGGGGACTTATATACTAATATATAAAAGTAAATGGGTCACCAGCTTTCCAATGTGGTTTGCCTTTAGAAAACCAAAGCTACAAACTAGGAGGTATGCTAGAGAAATCAGTCTGTACACAGGCATTGAAATGCTTTGTGTTCTGCTTTGATTTCCAAAATTAAAGAATTACATGGTATCTCCACAAATTATCCAACTCTCTTGATTATTAATTAATTAGAGGTAGCAAAGGACTAAGTAGACAGGAGCTTTAATAAGAATAATGAAGTCTTCTCCTTCTGGAATATATTTTATAATTTAGTGATATGAGAATTGACAGTTCATGATTATTTTAAAAAATATCCTTCACTTCTTTTTAGCTGGAAACATAATTTGTTATGTAGCTTTCATGATTTTAATGACTGAAGGTTTATATTCCTTTAGAAAATAGCAATAATAACAACAGTAAATAATCACACAGAGATCCTAACTGTGAATTACTAGTTGGGACATACAATATATCAAATTATTTCTACAATGTTACCTTTAATGCAAGTGTTGTGATTCTGTCATTCCAAGAACACCATGGACAAGGATTCCCACTCTGCCTCTTGTCCTTAACTGAAAGTAAACCTCATCTGGCCATTTCGTTATACCGATATCTATATCTGCACCACTGAATTTAGCATTTGGCAATACATAGTCTTCTTATTTTCTCATATATACGTGTATTACCAGAACTTCCAACCTGTGGGAACAAACGGTTCATATTGAATCAAAAATTAGAATGTCTTTTTTTGCAGTTTACCATGACACCAACTAATCTGAACACTCGAGCACACATGCCCCAGCTCTGCTGTGAGAGAAATCAGGATTCTTAGTGATGAGGTATAAATCTGCATATGTTCTCTCATTTCTTTGATGAGACCCCTCTTGGCTGCCTCTGCTGCCATTACAAAGCATTGTTGATGTGCCATCAGTAGAACCACAGTAAGGGTTGTCACTAACTCTTCTCCATGGGAACAAAGCTCTAATGTGTCAATGTGTCTTCCAAGAGGCCAGCGCGTCAGACAAATCCTTCTTCTTTTACCTGAAACTTGAAAGCTCTGCTGTTATTTTAAAACAGAAACTCAGTTTAAAAGTTACACAAACAGCCCCCTTCCCACTGCTGTATAAATGTGTCACAGTTTAAACTCAGTCAAAACCACTTGCTCTTCAAATATCTTCCTTCTTTTCCTCCTCTTCTACATTTGCTCTTTTTTTTTCAAGATTTGATTTTTTTACACTTAAATGGGTGTAAGGAACTTAAAAAAATAAACAAAACAAATCAAATCAGCATCCAAATTCTAAGTTCCTATGTCATGGCAAGAGTAAGCTCTGAGGAGATAAGAAATTAAATGTCATTGAGACTACTGAGAAATAGATTTACAAAAAAAAAAAAAAAGAAGAAGAAGAAGAAGTTTCTATAGTACATTTGTTAAACAAAAGATCTTTGCTGTCCTTGGATGATTTCCATTAATGAGTGTGAATCATGCCTTATTAACAGTGGCCCAAATGTGTAATGTGTTTTTCCTCAGAGAATTGTAACTCATCATTTCACAGAGGAGATTCAGCTCAGTGACATTTTCCTTATGGGGACAAAGTCTGAGGAAAGCTACATAAATCTCATTTCCCCCGAACTTCCTATTATATCGCAGC